>NC_066348.1:4425158-5069658 GCF_024516045.1 Bombus affinis
TATTTCTTAAACTTCTTACTTTATTTTCCTTTACAATTTCAAGACTACGAAAAGATTATAGAAGTTCTACATTTTATCACTATATAAAATATCACTATTTTATCTACTAATTTAATTAGAATCTGATTTCACAAGAATAATAAACACGAAAAATTAAACAGAATTTTTGAAAGAATAAGAAGATCGTTGCCTTTAATATTATTGAATGTTTAAGTATAAGTTTAAGTATAAGTACAGAAAAAGCTATATTAATCGCGATGTAATTACTATTTTAAAAGATTTTTCTGTATTAAATAGATCTTCTATTAAAAAAGATAATCTGATAGTAAGCATGTAATTTTAATTAATCAATAGCAACCACATTATTATTAATTTGTAATCACCATTTGAAATATTTACACCGAATTTAAAAATAAAATAAAAGGATGGAATAGAAGAGCTGTACTTTAAAGTAAGAACGTTATAAATGTGTACAAAATATTACTCGCACAGTTTACTTAATTAAGATTAGTCATAAAATATTTATTTTTGTTATCTGTAATCTGTAATATTTTTGTTGCATTGGAAAATCTCTAATTGTTTCATATGTTAAAAATAACTTTCCTAAATTAATGATTTTAAATTCCGCTTTTTAAAAACAATAATTATAAATTATAATTAAAATTTTGCTAAATTATGTTTATCCTCAACATCTAAATTCCTGTTTCGAAATGATACAAACCAATATCGAAATCTTTCATTTCACAAATTTTCACAAATTTTCACAAATTTTAGACATAACATTTTTGTGCTGTTTTAAACATTAGCACTTAAAGAAAGAATGGCGGTGATTTGTAATTGACAAATATATTTTTTACTTATTTATTTAAAGAAGCTTTATGTAATTACGTAAATAATACAATTATCATCGGCTAGATTTATACATAACAATAAATTTACGAACCAGTATATATAACATTCTTACTTTAATATCTCTACTTGATATTGTTTAATAAAAAATGATTCGTACGATAATTTAACAATAAATACTTTAAATTATAAGTTGAAATTATATCAATAAAAACTGATATGACATCAAAGGTCCTGTTGATATGACATCAAACCTGTGTTATTTCGGAATTTATGATTTTCGGTATTGAGTTTTCCACGATACAGTTATTTTATTAGCGCGCGTTTCTGCCGAGTTCATGTAATACCGCTAATGAGACTTCATAGCGTTATCAGAAATCGTAACGTAATCAGAAATCGCTGAAGTCCGTGCGTGCTCGTATGTGTACGCGACGAGCAGCTTTCTTTTCTACTGCTAGGTGAAGATGCAAGAACCAGTATCTGCGTTCACCAGCGGCCGTGGCAAACTGGTATTTTGCCAACTAGTAATCGGGCGAAACGATGCTCCAATAATCCAATGCTATCCATCTAACGGAATAGTACAGTATAATACTATTACCTTAAGGCTATCGAAGGCATTAAAGATGCATCTTTTAACAGTAAAAAGTAGGAACGTGAGCAAGTAAGCAAGCGAGCACACGTAAAACATTTATGCTGAAGTTGCACGGCATCCGTGGAAAATCTATGAGTACATACTGTTCATGATTTTTTGCTTAATAAATTGCTACAAATTACATATTATTTCGTATACTCAGTTATCATGCTGTTGACAAACATGAGTTTAATCTTGAGGGAATAATTTTAGAGTCATACTTCATAGTTTTTCAGGGAAAATGTATACTCCTGTATGCTATACAATATAACGATATAACTTTCATTTTTTTACAATCGTCGAATATAGTTGTGGAAAATATAGAAGTAATAAATGTCCCATTTTATCACTATTTTATCACAATTACTATATATTATACCATGCTGTTTGTAAGACTTGCTTATTTTTCTTACTATTGCAAATAAATATTTATATCTATGATTTACTATAAATATAAAAAATATAACGAATACATTTATTTATTTATTACAAAGATGTTTGTTTGCCAAATTAGTCATTTTAATAAGTTGCATTAATAAACAGTATTTAAGAAGAACTTATTAAATCTATATGACTTTTCCATATGATTAAATCCACAAACAGTAAAATATTATAGAAGAACCACTAAATTATACAAAATTGTCTAAATTGTATGGTAACTTAGAATCGCAGCTTTTCATTCTTTGCGTTGTTATCAGCTTAAATAAAAATAAGTAATGTAAAAAGAGAAATAGAAATCTATTCGTTATATTAATATCAAACATAAGAGTTTACTAAAAGAATGCTGCTAATATCCGTTACAACTGCTTATGTTGTGTATGTTTCTTGAAATCAAATACAAGTTATCGAGTGGATTATCATGACACATACATACATACATATGTACATATATATATATATATATGCGGTAACGAAAGCGTTGCATCTTTAGTTGCCTCTTTGAATGATCGGTGCCTCCGCATCGCACAAAAGTAAAAAAATGCAGTGAAAGAGATTCCAAGTGACAGTGGTTACGAGGTCAGTGGAACACGCAGAAAGTTTCGTTGGAAGCGTTAAACAGCATTTACGACCATACTCCGCAGATTTTTTTTGCTTGTAAATAAACAAAGTGAACAAGGAATAACCACGAAATGACAGAAACTTCAAACAGAACTTTTTTACAGGTGCAGCAATTGTGCAGCACTATCTTTTATACTTTTTCATTATACATGTTAGTACTTTGTTTTATTGTTAGAGAATAGTATATTTTACATGTAAAAATTAAATAAGATTTCTATCAATTTCAAATAAATTCTGATATAATGTTATTTTAATTTCATATAACAAAATAAGATATAACAAATAAGACTGAAGCGTTAAGTTTAATAAACATTAATTACTTAATTATTATCAATAAATAAAATTGGTATAAGGGGAGCTATCCATTTCTCTATAAGTAATCATGGATTGGATCAGTATAAACAAACAAAAATGTAAATATTCAAATTATTTATCATTATGAATATATATAATTAACTATCTAATGTACCAATCAATATAAACGAGCTGGAATAATAATCGTTATTAATTAAAGGTGAAGAAAATATAATTAGTATACTACAATAAAATTAATTATCAGTAAAGTTGGCCTATGTAGTACTTTTTGATTCTTTTAGAAAGCTGTTAACTGTCTTCATAACAAACGTTAATTATCAATTTTACCAAACAAACGAGCATCGTAATGTTTTATGTGAGAAACGAATTAGCAAGATTCTAACCAAGTTCTAACATGGGCAATATGATAAGTAGGTTAAAATAAGTAAATACCTAGTTGTCTATATGATCTTTTTTAAAAAATACATATGTATGTTAGGAATATTTACGATACTATTTTATTTCCTTGATAGCTACTTTTCGTTTTTTCAAAATGATGCGATCAAGTCATATCGATAAAAGACGAATCCGTGAATTTTACGAACTGACTAATACCGAGTTCTACTTTAATTACGTGCATTTCACCTATACGAATGTTACACATAGTTGTATGTACAGGTGAAATGAATCTCGCGTAAGGTTTGCAATACCTAATAAAGAAAGAAACAAGTGTCATAGGGGGAAAGGCGTTTAGAAATAGAAAAAATGTCTGGAATCCCAAATTAGAAATTCAAGAAGAGAAGAGACGCGAGGTCAGAGAGGGACGTACGATAGCACGATCCATTAACCTTCCTCAAACAACTGATCGCGAGCCAAAAGATAATGCTAAAGAGAAAGGATATAGCAACATGTCCGAAATCCCACACAAACGGTGGCCCAAAGCGAAAGAAAGAAAAACCTAGTAATACTATAGATTCGCAAAATCGGTTAAGTAGCCGATATTGCGTCACATTTCATCAGTTTCGAACAATATACATAGCTATTCCTGATGATCGCTTAGAACAATATTCCTCGATATGAAGCGAACAATCAACGAGAGAGCAATTTTTAATATCTTTGGAGCAGTTAGAAAATTATGTTGCATTCGTGACCTGCATCAGTGATAGAAAGTTAAAAGATCATCATTGTTTTATACGCTAACAGTCGCTTCATTCAATACAACATCTTTATATGCTATTGGTTTTCTAATTACCCAAAGGATGCGCTACTATTAATGAAATAAAATGAACATTTTGTCACAATTCTATTAGATCCATATAACAATTTGGGACATAAACGACCTTTTGTATTCTCCAAATTTACATTTATTGAAAGCAGTCAAATTAAAAACGATTTAACTCTACTCTCCTTTCTTTCTTTTTTATTTAACCTATCATTATATGCAGATACTTTTGTAGAATTTGGTTGACTGTTATGTTATGGATGGGATGAAAGCCTTTGAGGTATTGCGGTGGTGCATAATTAAAAACGATCGGGAAGAAGCACTGCGCTAAGGCTAAAGGCACGAGATACGCGCTATTAGCTACCTTTCTCCTAATTGACCGAGCAAGAAGAGGTCTGTTGCGCCAGCGCCTAGGAGGGCCCTTGCTACGTCACTGCGGGGCCCCGTGACACACATCAATGGGCCGAAATGTAACGGTACCCTCCGCGGTGACCTACTCACCGGGTGACGCGCGCTCTCTCTTCCCCGTTCCTTCCTCCTTCCTTCTCGTGTCTTCTCTCTTCCTTGCACCCTTTCTCTGTTAGCCTCTGTCTTGGTTGCTTCTCGGTCAAGCGAGCGTCGAACGCGAGCGGTTCGCTGTTCTCTGCTTCCCTGCTGCTCTGTACTTTTACCGAGCGAACCCGAACCCTGGCATCGCACGCGACGCCGGCTGATTACACGGTCAGTAATGAAAGCGTCCTCCTCGCGCGTAGAGGTGCTGTCATGTAGCCGCGAACCACCGTACCGCCTGTCCCTGTCCTTTTTTACGCCGGCAAACGTTCCTGTCAGTGAAAACGGTTTACGTCTGCATACTAGTAGCGTGATCACCGATTAATACTCTTGGACCTCGCTCGCCGGTCCAAAGCTTCGAATTAACATCAAACGCGAGTTATGAATGTGATTGTGCATCTCGTCCTCCAGGTGAGCGTTACTATATGTTTCACGTTTTAAACTCCTCTGTTCGTCGCGAGGTTTTACTAAGTCCAGTAATAAGTATGTAGATCCCGCGTGTTTATTCATTTATTTGTAAACGTATGTTACGGTAACTTCATACTCTTAAGCTATGTAAACGTGTATTACCGATATCCAGTACGTTTTCCTATAAGTAAAAGCTTTCTTTTAAAGAGCTTGAGAAACCTTATATAACTTCGTTTAAACATTCATAACATAGAAATTATAATAATAGATTGGAAACATGTATTATCACCGCAAATCTGTGAAGTGAAATGCGTAAGATATATTGTCATGATTAAAGCATTGTAAGTATTCTTTACACAAATTGTCGTAAACTGACACTGTACTGACACTGTAGTCGGAATGATTAAATTTACATTAATTGTACTAACAGATACTGATGTTACTAACAGATTTTTCAGAATGTGACACGATATTTTTGTATCTTATTACTCTTGGTAAGGGGGTGATTGCCTCTCTGGATCGGATTATCTTGAATACAGATATGTATCTTGTACATTTTTTTAAATCAATATATCTTTTGTAATTATTATAGATAATTTATAATTGCGTTTCAAAAGTCTTCTTCCCTATTGAATGAAAGAATAATTTCGCGATTGATATATATCATGAATGTATAAAGAAATATGAAAGAAGATGTAAGATGTTCGGAGAATCATATCAATTTTAACATTTTTCTATTTTATCAAAGAAATGAGAAGGTCAACATTATCAAAATATTTCAAACCTGTGAATGAATAGAAGATACAACACTTGAAAAATAATAAAGGATAGATTTAAAATTATCGTTATGGTAATTTTTTCCTACATATGAAAATACTACTTAGAATGTTACAAAATGCATTCAACTGGATTTCTACTGTAGATAAACTTTCAGGGCAAAAATTTATGTAAAGAAATTATTGTACCTAGTAGCCTTTATCCAAATAGTTATCGGAGAGTAAGTTCTATTATATTTACTATGTGTTTATTTACTCTTATGCCTTAATACATATTATGATATATTCTACATCTTATCCTTCCTGCTCAAAATAGAAAGTTACAAACACATACTTAAGGTACACTCGGTAATATTCGAAGCATGTATAAAAGTTCACAGAAGAAACATAGTCTATAACGTAGTTTGAGATCGAGGAAGTAGTTAGATTAATCGATTAAGGAATAAATAGATATAAAATTACTAAAACCTGTTCCTTTTAAATACATTAAATAGCGTTTAAAAATTTAAAAGAAAGCGAGGCAGCATACGTAAGTGTATCTAACATTAATTCGATCTTTGCGTAGGTGATCACATATCAGCTTGTAAGATGTCAAGGAGGTGGACCAAGCACCTTTGGATATGACGCATCCTCGGCATGCAGTAAACCATATTCTAGAGCTGGCCGCGCAAGATTGGTAAATCTTCCTTGTGATTTTCGACAGCAAAACTGGTGTACAGTAGCTGGTAGCTCTTATCCTTGGTAAGCCAATAAAATCATTTGTCCAATGAAATGTTTAAATAAACCGATATTAGCTTTTAAATAGTTCTTTGTGCAATATGAATAAAATGAAGATTTCCAATTCGGATATAACTTTCAGACGTATATTATATTTAATATATTTCATGTATTAATTATAATACACTTTACGTGTGATATTTTATATTGGAAATCGGAGTGATGTTATGTACTTTATATATTGAACGAAAAATTTTATTTGTATTATCATGATTTGTGAAAGAGGATAAAGGATCTTGAAGAAGAAAATCATGAATTATAATATTCATCGATTTGAACTAATTAACCTTGTTCTGACACAAGTTTTCGTATCGATAAAAGTAGCTAAGATATTAAACAATCTGAGATAAACGAAACACATAAAATTCAAATTTGAGAATCTGCAATAATCTGTCCAGAAATTAAATAATCAAACACCAAGAATTTTAGCGTACTGATTAATTGGATCACAAACTGATAATATCAAGAAACGAATATCAATAAAAAGTTACATTGAATTCATTGACAGTAGAAAGTTAATTGACAATACGGGCAGAGACATATTCTGGGAGTTTCACTATTCAAAGGTATCATTGCTGATCTGAATTTTAAGCAGGACATTGAAGCTTCAATTATTAAAATCCTACGTGACTAAACTGTGAGAGTATTGAGGAAACGACGTACTTTTACTCTCGACAATGCGTACACAAACTTGACATGCTATAATTTCTATGGTACAACAGGCTCCAAGTAATGACAACTGTATGAAATAATATTCATTTCATTTCACATTTCATTCCTGATTTAATGAATTCGTTATATTTATTCAACCTCGCTGACACAAATAGTTAATAGTGTTTGTTGTAACTATGTGCATCGTTTAACTGAATTTTAGTTCAATTGAGTAGATTTATTAAACGATAATAAATTGTTCGTAAATTTAAACTAAAGTAATTAGAAAAATTAAAAGTTAAATTTAAGATTAAAAGAATAAAGAATTTTGTGAGGTAAAAAGCAGTAGAAGTACACCAGGTGTTCCAAATATAAATAAAGAAATTTAAATAGAGCTTCTTTAAATAATAAGTGATTTAAATAAGATAGAGATACTTAGGTTTCCAGTTTAGCAACTTTCACTGAATATACACATGTATATGTACCTCAAAGTTTAGACATTTTTATAACTAAATATACATATTTATATCTATAATAGAACTAAATATTGATAAAATGCTTATAAGAAAATAAAAGTTTGCGTTGCGCTTGTGCACTGTTTGTTTAACATGTTAGGTTTAAAGACGTTAAAGATTACATATTGAGCTATAGTACAATTATGCATACTTTGTACGAGTATAGTCGAAATTTAAAAATACATTTACGAAGATAGATCTACGAAAATACATTAACATTTTTTGAAATAAATATTTAGACGCTTAACTGAATTATTTGAAAATATTTGATAATTACAGAATTTTGTCTTTACTCGCACAGCCTTCCAGCCATTCGCACGACTTCTGTAGTACGATGACTCGTATTATGCCCGTAATATTTACGTTTGACCCGATCATCGTACTACGGGCTATGCCCGTAGTTGTAGGTTAAGGGGTTAAGAATATTCCTAAAATATTTTGTAATTTTTAGTAAATACTTTAAATTAATAGTATATTAAATTAACAATAATAATAATATTTTTTAAATATTTTATTATCTATTAATTTTAAATCACACGTACAGTAATACATATGTACATACATGTTAGAAATTTAAGAATACTATACGTTTCATATATTACTCGACGTGAAAACAAAAGATATTGATTAAATATTATTGAAGAATAACACACTTAGATCGAATATTTTAGTAGCAAGAAAATCGAAATTTCAGTATGAGTTTAGACTACAAAATATCCGTATGAATTATAATATACCTTAAATTTATCAAACATCAAGCTGATAGAAATTCTTCTAAAAGTTATCACTGAAATCAATATATTAGAAAGAACTATCTGAAGATATTTATTATATAATTTTAGGCATGCGGTTCGTCGTTTCGTACAAGAAAACAAAGGATTAATGAGGCGCATGTATGGCGATGAAAGGCATATCAATGTATTAAGAGCTGAATTCGAGAGAAATGACATCGAGTTAAACTACGACGATTATTATCAGCATCTTGCTGACGATCATAGGTAAGTTTATGAAATAAAATAAGTAGTGGTAATAAATATTATGTAATTAGGTACAACAGTCTTTAATAGAGTAGACGAATGGCCACTCAATTTTGTCCCTGACTGTGTATTCCAGACTTAACACATTTTAACAAATTTCTTTCTTATTACATTGTTTTCTTATACAATGCGTTACCTATTCACGAACAATATTTTAGAAAATATCAGTACATGCACGACTACGAGTACTTCGAGTCAGAAGACGATTTCAAATTAAACGGCAACGAGTTCGAGGGACGGAGCTTTACAAGCAGATCCTTCAATGACAATGTCGCGAAGCGGGTAAACAAATTTCCAAAATTAAGCGAATACACGAGGCCTCATTTCCGACCAACCGAGAAGACTACTACTTCAACTTCGACAACGACCACTAGCACAACCGCAGCATCGACAACTACCGCCTCTTTCACCAAGGAAAAGACATCATCGACAACTACCGCCTCTTTCACCAATGAAAAGACATCATCGACGATAACGTCAACTGCTTCGCCTACCCGTGAAACAACCACTCAATCCACGCCTTCGATAACGAGTTTAGTAGTAAATAGGACAAATGAAGAAAAAGGAAACTCCGCGGACGAGGTGACGACGTCGCCTGTTGCGACAAGCTCTTACGCCGTGAAAGAGCAAAATTTCACCATCAACGAAATTCTCGAGCAGATAGACAGAGTCGACGAGGTGCTGGGAGAAGCTGGCGAAGTCGTAGAGGTCTCTGAATCCAGCCTCGATGAAACGTCGACGGTAAATTTGTCGGACATCACTGAATTTCCGGATGAAGTCGATGGCAGCGAGAGTCTATTTGCAACGCCGAAAGGAACAACTGTTCAGGATGAGACGTTGAGTTCGATCGATGAACAAGAGTTCAGGCCACGACCGGAATATCGACCTGCCATTAAGCCGGAAGCTTCGACTATGGAAGGACAGTTGTATCAGGACGCCGCCGCGAAAGATCAACAGGAACAACCGGTTTTGAAGCTTCGAGGAGTGTAAGTGTCTCTCGATTTGTTTGCATTAGTTGTGAATTTATCGAAGGTGTTTCACTCTTGTTCAACACACTCTTAATACTTCCTTAACACTTGCCTATGATTAAAACAATAGAACGACATAAGCTGAAAACGCGAAATTATTTTTTAAGATGATAGAAGAGAACGACAAAATAGACAGGAAAAGGAAGAACGGTGGATCAATGAATAAATTTCTTTTATGTAAGAACACGGTGTTCGAGAACTATTTGTCACGTGCATCGTAGTCTTATTCTACACCTCGCATCGGTAATAATCTGTAAAAGAAAGTAAACACAAAATTGGCCTTGAGCTAGAAATTCAAAGTGAAATTTTATTGTTGCGTCGTATTCTACTCATGACGAGGACAAAAAGTCTCAAAGGAAGCGTAGGTCGCAACTTCTTAATCGTTCTCCTGGAAAAAATATTGAAGTTCCATTAATTTCCCAGCTCGCTTTAATTGTAACATGTTTACGTTTTGTAGTTAGATGCCGGGAAAATATCATCTATTTTCATACGTAGTTACCCTAGATCCACCATTACATATACCGTATCTTCATTTCTTTCTTTTTCTTCCTTTCTTTCTCGCTATATAAGCAGCTATTTAAGCGGACTCGCAATTTTATATTCCGGTCGTGTTTCTTCCTAAGATTACGCACCGATTTTAAACGACGATAACATTGGCGAATCGGTCGATGATGGTGCTCTACCTCACACTGGTGAAATGAAATGTTTGGGTCGCGATGGACAGTATGCAAATTTGCTGCTCGCTTATGGCCTACTCGTTCACCAGTTTTGACCAATGGATTTCTTCCTTTGGGTACGAAATTACGTGAAATAGCGTGAAAGAAATTGTGTATCGTTCGAATGAATGGATTATATGCGTTGAACAATTGAAACATTGGATCGAATATCGTTATCATCATCTAAAGTCAATGCACGATCGTAGAGAGAAACTTGATCGGAATGTAGAAATGCGAGTTTGAGACTACTTAAATAGCGAGAAAGAAAGGAAGAAAAAAGAAAGGAAGATATTGGATACATAATGATAGATCTGGATTAGATACTATTTTCCCAGCATCTAACTACAAAATGTAAACACATTTTAACTAAAGCGAGCTGAGAAACTAATGCCATTTTAACATTTTTTTTCTAGGAGAATGGTTGAGTACGAGAGAATGATTGAGTACCATGGTTCCTTTGAGACCTTTGATTCCCACGATGTGTAGAATACGATGCAACAAAAAATTCGACCTTGAATTTTAAGGTCAAGGTCAATTTTACGGCTACTTTCTTTTACAGATCTTCACCGATGTAGAGCTATAGAATAAGGTTATGATGCTCTTGACAAATAATTTCTAAATGCTCTATATATATATTGATATGATCATTTATGTATTAGTTTATGTGATTAAGAAGTTATACTTATTAAAATCGAATTTTGTTACATCTTTATTTGCATTGCTATGAGTACAGTTATATTCAATACATTTTATATCATAGCATACTTATGTAGGTCATACGTACATCGATGTAAGAGTTCTCTGCATAATGTATACCTAATCGATATTGTTTTAAAATGCATATGAAATATTTCTTACCTATTTATGGTAATATTTCTTTGCTTATTTATAATTAATGTGTAACAGTAAATTTATATTTTATTTTAAGAAGTCACTAGGACGATTAAGGTTTCTTTTCTCAAACAGTAAAATATCATTAATGATATTCATACTTTCTAACAGGTTTTGTTAAAAAAAAAAAAAATATAAGAATAGAGAAATAAGTGTAGAGAAATGAAATTAAAAAATGCGCTGTACAATTGCACAATTATAGCCTGTTACGACTTACCTCTTGAATTTCGCGTATATATATGTATATGTAACAGATATAATCCAATCTGACAGTTATAATTTATCTTCTACATATACTAAAAACATTTCAGAAATGCTTGTCCCGTAAAAGAGGAAGTGGTTGCGCCGTTTTGGGCGAATAATACCAGGGGCGAGGTATTGGCACTTCTGAATCTTTATCCGTTCGAGCAATACGTTCACTGGGAAAAATGCACGTGAGTATCATAATATTTTAATTACTTTATCACTTCAAATTGTACATTCTAATTCATTCTTTTGAAAAATATTTGAAATATTTGTTAGTATAAGATAACACTAATTAAATACTTGTTGATGTCATAGTATTACACATTACATCAACAATATTATACAATATCAGCACTGTAACACTTTTAAACAGGTTTTCTAAAAATGTCATGAAAAATAAGTAATTATGGAACTGTGGATATTTATGCAAATTCATATTTTTATATAAAGAAATAGAACTTAAACAATTTGGTTTATCTGTTAACTATTGCAATAGATAAGTGTAAAACTTTGCATATTTTATATAATTTTACGTATTATGTGCATTTTTAAATTTCCCATAAATGTATAAGAATCCGTGGTCTAGTAATTATAATATATATTTCCATCCGTTAGTTTATTATCATATTGTGTCGCTTTGAAAGAGAACTGTTTTTAAATCAAAGTTATCCAATTTATTTATTTTTATATGCATTTCATTCCTTTAAGTGTATCAATACACTTATACATGTACTTCAACAAATATTTTTCTTATAACTACTTCAGTTTTAATTAGTTCTTAAAACACTTGTAAAACAAGACAGTAAACGTTATTATTCCTTCGTATATTTTTTTCAAAATGCCGATAAAATAAACTCGATAGATCCCTTACAAAAACCTTGAAGAAAATGATTCAAATAAGATATGTACCGCTTTAAGATTCTCATCTTCAGTAGCTTGAACAATTACAAGGGATTATTGACTATCATTTTGTTTGTTTAAAGACACGAAAACAAGCAGATGTACTGTCGCGATGGATGCAGATGCGAACAACAATACAGACTTCATCGGTTGTTAGCTTACGATCCGAACAACGAGTGTCGTGGTATCTTCAGCGATTGGTTTAAGTTCCCAAGTTGTTGTGTTTGTCGCTGCTACGACTTACCTCTTGAATTTCGCGTAACATCGCGTTCGCCTCGCACGCAGAAACAACGAATTAAGGTACGACCGCCGCAAACTCGTTAGATATATTCAAAGAAACAAATTTTGTTTCGTCGATGTAATCCATTCTCGGTGCAATACGAAAATACAACCTGTCACTCTCTTTGATACATTTCAAACAAAGAATTGCAAATTTTACTTCTCCTAATTATAATACTGTTATATATAAAAGAATTATCAAAATTTATTTGCTAAAAAAAGTAAAATGTATGACGCCACAAATGTTAAGAGATCTTGACAACAAAAAGATAATTACTTTCTAAGTCACTTGTTCCGAATGCTTCGTTATTTTATTACATCGTAAAAGGGTTAAAGTAATTTAAGTAAAAACGGTAGCCTATTAAATATTATGAAAGAACTTCTCACTGTTTCCATCACTAGTTTAATATGAATATTGAACATTTTGTAAATAATTCCATTGTCGCATTTCATACCTTATTTTGATGAAGGATTTCAACACATAGGATGAGATATAATTTGTTAATGCGATTAAAAGGGAGATAATCTTTCATGCAAAAAGAAATAAAGTTTTAATAAAAAGATGAGTAATTGGAAAAATTAATTAATCAACAGTTATGAACACTAATGTAACGTTCATGTTTCTCACGACAAATTGGGAAAGGATATTAATATACAAATTAATTTCCAAATATTTATAACATTTTTCTTCACGAAATGTGATCCTTGACTCCAAAAAGCTTTGTTATGGAAGTACTGGGCTTTCTAGTCGATTATATCATAAAAATTTTTGCAGTGCAAAGGGTTAAATTAAATAACGTCGGATCGTATGTGTATCAAGTAAATTTCCAAAATATTTTTTCGTAAAAACGAAACAGTACAAAACTTTGTTCTCTTTGCATGAAGAATTTCGTTCTTTCTCGTTTTACTACGATTTACACTGTTATTGTTATTTCATGTAACAAAAAGCATACTACCGTAAAAATTGAAAGAATATGCATTAATGTGTGTGGTTTGAAAATTTACGAAAATTTAATGGCTCCAGGCTAGTCAAGAAATTTAGTCTTCGTTATTGTTATTTATCACAAGGAAGAAATTCTCTCTCATACAATTCATTTGCCATAGCCATTTAATGTTACGTTACTTGAAATATATGTAGTTTAATGTAAATATAAACGATTGAAGTGTAAAAGTGTAATCCACGAAAAAAATATTATCAACACAATATATACTATCATTTCTTTTAATTGTTTTACAATAAAACTCAATTGTCGTAAATACCAATTGACACGATTGATAGATGTATTATATTGTTATGTATATTACGTTTCTATAGATATCTACACGTAAAAGTCACTCAAAAACTCGCTTAAGCAACGATAATTTATAAGAAGATACGATATATGTACAATGAAACGTCTAAATATGAAAAAAATATTAGTTTTGGTATTATACACTTGAAACTGAATTTTCTTTTAAACGTCTTAAGAAAATACAATATTTCTATTAAATTGGTAATCTTATGTTTTTAAAGATTCTTCTTATACGTGACACAAAAGTTTAATTGTATTTATATTTCTTATAATAACATGTATATACAACTTGGAAAGAAATTAGTAGATTCTTTCTATCAATATTTTACTGAACATTATTCCTCAGAAACAACGAAAAAGATACCTTTAAAGGTTTTACAAGATACGCATGTATTATTATTATTAATCAATATTTAGAAACTATATAACTATTATTTGTTACTGTTAATTTTATCATTACTTAATCATTTTAAAAAGTACTTTCAGATCGAACACGAATATTTAAGAAAAGTTTCTTTACCGATGATTTATAAACCACCTCTTTCCATATCTTATTTTATAAAATATACATGCAACAGTGATTGTTATCATAAGTAAGAATCAAAATTTATGTTAATGTTCCATCATTTATAGATTGTAATGTAATCTTAAAATTCCTGTAATGTTTCGAAAACTTTGAAAATTAATATAATGTTACTGAAAACTGTCGGCCATCTAAATTTTACTATGTTAAAATGCATAAATTTTCAAAACATTTTTACGTAAGTAAAGTAACAAATAACGTGGATTAAAACACACATATGTTGTTCAAATTAACTTCATATTGCCGTAGTTAAACAACGCTCTAAACGCTAATATGTAACATCCTGGTTAAAATATCAAAATTATTTATGGTAAAAATAGTTAAAGAATAACAAGTGAAATACAAATTAGCATAACACGAATAATACATCGATATAAGTATTATGATACTTTATGTTTCAATATTACGAAAAGTGGACGAAAGCAGATTACCAGTAAGTGAACTATGGATTAGTTTTCCATTCAGTGGATTCTGTAACAATTCTTTTATTAAAATTGTATATGTTCAGTATAATGTTTTTTCTTTATAGTATTGTTTATAGCATTTTCGTCCCAATGAGAAAAGATAATTAATTACGTAAATACACTTCGAGTACAAGCAAGTATACATAAACACAATTATCTTATATGTATACATAGTATCGTATTTAATTAATTTATTCGTTATTATAATTATATCGGTTTTAATGCCTATATTATAGTACCTTTAAAGCTTGTTTAAGATGTTTGTTAGATAATTTGTTGCAAGATACTATAAAAAGATAAGGCTCGTGAATAAAGCTATATAAGCCATGTTTTCGTTGCGTTTGTCGTTAATTAATTTCGAGTACTAGATATTACATAGCTGATCTTAGATTATATACATTCGTAACATGTAGCAGACAACGGTAATGGAGCCTTAAAATGCAAAAGTTTTGTAATACTAAATTATATAATATTGTTACCCGTAATTGTTAACATCCAGTTAAGAATGTAACTATTTATTTAGCAAGTAATTACATGTTTTATACCAAAAGATTAATGTAAAAAGCTTTTCATTCGTTGATTTTGTAACCATCGTAAGAAATCTGGGTCGGCGTGATTATGTATGTATCGATGTTAATTTACAATAAAGAATAAATACATTATAGTATGAGCAATTTAATTCAGCATGCTACAATTACAATTTCTTGTATAAGTAACAATCGAAAATTAGAATTTTCCCAATGGAGTAAAAGTAAACCAGGACTAACGATAACAGTAGTTTCTAAAATTTGCATGAAAGAAGTTATTAACAAAAGGATAATTTTTATTTAAATGAAAGAAAGTGATCACTAAATTTTAAGGAAACTCTTAAAAAATTAAATGATTAAAAAATATTAGTTTTTAAATGCTCTGATTATGAATAACCATTATAAATGATCAAATATTTTTCATTACTGGCAACCATTATTGATCAAAGACTTCTGTTTAATTACCAATAATCATTATCGATGATGGATTTTTTTTTTTTGTTACTGATAACCGTTATCAATGAAAGTATTTTCTAACTTACTTTCAACCACTGTCAGTTTTTATTGATATTAATGATAAGCAGTACCTACCTACTCTTTTGTGTACGTATAAGGCCCTTACGTAATTTCACACAAAAGCTTTGAAATATTTTGATTATAATGTTATAGATAATAAGAAAATTTCAAATACAATAAAATTTTGTTGAATTTCGTATACATGTAAATAAATATATGTACAATAGTAATTGAAATAGTTCATAAAATACAAAGTAATACCTTGTGAATCAGAAGACACTTCTGTAGAAGTTCTAACAATGGACAAGTTCTCAGAGTATTAATATTACGATCGATTTGTATAATATTATTAAATTTTATTATATGTCATATCACTGTTCTGAAATTGTTTTTAATTACGTTAAAGTTTGTTTGTATTATAACTCGTAGAAACAGTTTCTACACAAATGATTATAATTGACAATATTTATTGATAATTTTATTTATACTATAATTAGGCTTTTAAATTTATTCGTTCACATAATTTGTTTATGATGCACAAACTAAATCGAACAGTTTGGCTACACTTTGAAAATAATTAAACATTTGATGTATTACTACCCTTTAGCTGGTTCAGAAACTTCACTTGTTAAAAATAAAACTGTTACGTTCGATGTAATTTTCATGCTCTATAAAAAGAGGATCATAATTCTACTCCTGCATTATAGTAGTTCAGACTACTATTATAAGTAGTCAGAAATTATTGCAAGTTTACATTTTATTTACATTCTATAAACTTATTATCTTAAATTAACAATCTTATTTTATTTTATAGTATTCTTATCACAATCAATAATATCGATTATATGACCTACTGAGGACTTCAAGACCTCGAGTTTAAAAAACATTGCTGTTCAACACAATATTTATATGCACGAATAAAAATAACATCACGTATCATTCGTCCATGCTAATTGCTTTAAAAAAGTGCTACAAAAGACAGATGCAATTATAATAATAAATTAATTAATCAAACACAATACTATACGTATATACCTATAAGATAAACATTCTTTTCGTAAAACAAATTACTAGCAAATGAAAAGAATAAAAATATTTCAATGCGACTAAATAAGATAAATTACAAATTATATCTTACAAAATAAAATTACACCAGTTTTTTTTAAATAATTTAAAATTTAAAATTTTGAATTTTTATATTACGACAATATTTGAGCACTAAAAATTCGAATCATAAAATCGCAACAGGTTTTTTAAACAAAATTTTAACATGTATTGGGTTATATATCCCTTACGTTTTAAACAGTTTGGTATATCACAAATTATTTTATGTAAATAGCGAATGTTAATTTTTTGTCATTCTTTTGCCAAACAATTTTTTAATTCGTCTTTATTACGCTTACGTATTTATTTAAACCAAAGTAAAAATTGAACATAAGTTTGAATATTTTTATAATCGATCGCATGTTATAGATCGGAAGAGAATTACGAATATTGGCAGAGAAGCTATTCAAAATTATTTCCATACGAAACAAGAATCATCCATCAAAATTTCTTGAGGAAGAAATAAAAATTTGATTTCTCTAGAGATACAGCAGAAGAAATAAAATATTAAAGATAAGTACCCCAAAAAAGCAAACTTCCGATGAAACGTGATATCAGTGGCGTACAGGTGTTGTATAAGACATATATATAACGTATATGCGTTAGAAATAATGATATATGTAAAACAACCACTCTCGCCGATTAATTTCTTAGTTGAATAAAAGAGAATTGATGAGAGAAGCTTTCGTTACAATCGACTTTATTTCCTTGTTCTCCTACATAAGACAACTTGTACGTTTTACAAGAAAGAAGGCTTACAAAGAATAACGAACGTCGATACGTTAATATTTATTATATGGGCGTTCGTGTGTTGCTGAAACAGTCTCACAGCAATACCGATACATCCCTTATATTATACATATTAATCAGAGTGTCACATATACATATATATTATAATATTACAAAGATCGCCGACGGTCCGCGTATCGTCGCGTTGCAAATATATGTATGTACATATCATATAACGCATATATATATACACACACACATATATTCAATATATGTATTTATATGTATATAAAGGAGATGCTTATATAAATAGAAGTATACGTATTTATAAATTACGGGCTATAACATTTGGTATCAAAACCATTGCAAAAGAAACGGAGGAAATTGAATGATACAATACAGTTTTTTATATATTGTTATCGTAACCAAGGAATCCTACGGTGATCGATAAATTAGTCGCATGAAAAACAAAGAAAACATGTTCCATGTTCATTATTCTGCTAGTAATTATAAATAGATTACGAATTACATAGTAGATTGTTTAAGATTTTTCTTTCTCAATATACTATAGTCTTGTGTTTATTATTAATTTTGATACTTTGTTGTCGTTTAAAAGAGAACAATTCAAATTACGATGTTAATTATTATTACCGTATGCAAGCCTATAAGAAAACTTTCTGTCGTTATTCATGAATTCATATCTTTAGGATCAAATTGAAGCTCGTTTTGTTTTCTCATTGAGTTTCTACAAAACTCGAATTCTATTAATTAGTGTTTAATTGTTTCTTTTTTTCAAATTTCTTAATCGTTTGAATTTCCAAAGGCTTACGAATCCATATTGTATATTCGAAATTTTTTAATAAAATTCAATTTATTATAATTCGGCTTCATACACTGTACGAAACCTTACCATACAAGTCGTTCTGATCTTAAGGAATTGAAAGTTTTATTCATACCATGTGATTTTTATTGCATTTTTTATCGTATTTGATAATTGCGGTATTTCTTTTTTCGTTATTAGCTACAATCAGATAATACTAACTGACATCAATATGGTACTTAGTTGTTACGGTTAATAAAAGATTTCAAAAATAATTTTCACTAATCATGAAAGTAATGTTGCAGTTATAATCGTATACATTAGCATTCAAATGTGATGAAAAATCCTGAAGGTTCGGTAAAAAATATTTTCAGGGCAGTCAGCGCGTGGCAGGAATAGACACAGGAAGACTTATTTTCTTTCGAGGGAACGGTGTAAAATTGGACATTTGAATGTACTTAGTAGTTGTATCAGCTATAAATATTGAGCTGCAGCTTGAATTTTAAATAAAATTCAAGGAACACTCGCGCTGTAAATCGGATTCTTTTCAACACGTAAAATCAATGTATCATCTATTTGCGAAATTGGTATAAGATGTTACGACAACATATCGGATGTGTTGCCAGATGATAACGTAAACGTATAAAATAATTGATCTCTGAAAATGTTGAATTGTTTCCTCATTACAGAATCGCACTTTTTATAAGATTATGTTACGTTTTCGTATTGTACGTAATATGTGATGCCAACAATTTCTCGAGAAATGTAAAGTTGACTATAAGAAATAGAGAAATAAAATTAATCACGTTCCATTCTTATGTATAATATTCACTTCGTATTCGAACGAATAATTAGCTCCAATAACAACGAACAACCGTTCCAATAAATATCGCATAAAAATCTTGCAATTTACTGTCATAAAACGTTTTGATATTCGGAAAATTTGTCGAACCATGTACTAAGTTCTACCACTAATTTCGTCTCTCGGTACATTAAATACGATCGGCTACCGTCTGAGCGTATACACCAATTCGTATAAAAAATATTTGCATCTTAATATAATCGCAAATTTCATGCTGCTTATACGTGTCGATATATATTGATCACAGATTCTGAAATATCCTATCCGTTCCATCCTGATAACAAAAAAAAGAAAGAGAAAAAGAGAGAAAAAAAGATGCTACAATCGCATAATTGTATTACACTGTTAGTTATCAAGCGCGATAAAAATATTATATTAAAATTGTGCACGCATTCACTGTTAAAGCTTACGCATACAAAGCACATTGGTGGGAAAGATCGAATGACGAATACTTGAAGGATTTATACAAATGTACATTACGTTGTATTAGTTTATCAGTAGTGTAAGTATTGGACGTCTTGATTACAACCTTCGTGATTAGAATTAAAATGTGAGAAATATTTTGAATGATTGATAAATACTCTCAATAAAATATCTCTTCCTCCTTTCATTTAGTTTGTTAACCATTCTCCATCTATACGATATAAGTATGAGTAAATAATATAAAATTCAATAGAAATATAAAGTGTAAAAATATATAAAATCTTTGTATTTTACGTGCAATAAACAAAACGATTCAAACATGCTGGATAATTACTGAGATAACAAGAAAACACGTACTCTGAAAATAAACAGACAAGTTTATTGCTGACTATGTAAGAATTTAACTATAAATAATAAATAGTTGAAGATGTAATAACTTAATAAGGGCACTTGTCGTGCGGAGTTTCGTGTGAGTAAATAAGATTTCGGTATTTTCTTTATGGAAGCATATGGAAAACTGCGTTACCAATCAAAATTAAAATGATCCTTAAAGCTCACTTAAAGTAATACGAAAACTTTCTCTTTATACAATCCATGATACATTACGCACAAATATACTACATATGTATATACAATACATTTATAAAACATAATATTATATCACTATAATATTACTAAATAATATCATTTAACATTATTTCAATAATATTGCATTAATATAATATTATTTAACAAAAAATCATTTACAATCAAATCTATTGAGTTTCTTCTTAACTCAAACATCCGTTTATGAACAATAAGTTTTTACAAGACGATTTTCCCACCACGATGCAAGTTATTTATCTATCTTTTCTCCATAATAAGTTGCATACGTATATTTTTATTGCATTGCAAATATTTAACCTTCTCTATGCATTAGCAGTATAAAGAAACAAAAGTTAAATAAATATTTGGCAGTGAATGCGTTTATAAACAAACGATACAACCATATATTCCGATTTTTCCTCGCAAATGGAGACCTCAACAACCTATGAAGCACAACGTTTTCTTCTTTTAGTTATTCAAATTGGTAAATTGATCAATATCTCATAATTCTATCACCGACAAAATAGACACAAATTTGATGATTGATTATTTTATAAATCAGTCTAGGTTTATCTGCACTTAGTAACTATGTATACAATTCCATTTCAATAATGCACTCTGTGTGTGTAAAAACGTAGAAATGTGATTATCAAAAAACTAGAAACGTCATTCTGTAATCTAACTTTTATAAAATTTGATTTAGTCTGAATTTCATGCATTCTGATATTATGTAGTCATTCATTTTGTAATCGATTAACGCATTTCTTTTTAACAGCCATAAGTAGTACATTTTAAGAGTCAGTATTGTTTGTTTAGTTTTTCTTAACTCTCTGATCGCTGAACATTTCACTGTTTTCCTCTTGAAAAGTCATTTCTTCAAAAACGTTTTCAAACAATGGAAAAGATAAAAAATTTATACCATGAAAAATATAATAATATAATCCATAAGTATATCAAAATTTACAAAAACTTCATCTCTACACAATCAAAGAGTTAAATATAAAAATTAAGTGTTATTATCGATAAATACTCTTCACTGAAAAATACTCAAATCTAATTTATCTACGCTCGCAACATTGTTACATTTGTATTTATACATATTATACGTTTCCTTAGTCAAAAGAAGAATAAATTTTATTACTGATGAGGTAATACTCTGATTCAAAGACGGTTCTACCGATGAGGAGAGACGAATAAGACACTTTGCATGCCCAATTAATAAACTTTTCTGTTGTTCATTAATGAATTCTTTTTAGATTCTCTTCGAATTTACCGAAATCGCAATAATCTTCATTATCTCAATAACAATCAAAATATATACGTATGTTAACAAAAGATGTGTATACACATATAGATATAAAAATTTCAAACCATCCAATATCATAGTTCCAGGATATGCACAAGTGCTTACGATCGCATTGACTGATAAGAGAATATTCTTAATATATGTGTATAAAAACTAATGTAAGAAATGTGTAAGAACAAACAGCACCAAGTTGATATTATTACATTATACATTCGTGAGCTCTATCCGCTAATTTTTCAACGAGTATAAGAATTTTATTGTTTCAAAAAATATGCTGATTAAGAGAAAAGGCTACAGACAAATTAAGTGTATTTGATTAGACAATAGATTTAGATCTATTAAAAATTTTGATACTTTTGCCAATTAATAGCTATAATCACTTTTGTAACAAGATAAAAGACTCGCAGAATACTTGAAAAATATACAGATATGATAGAAGTTTAATATAATAGACTCATATGTTCTCATAAATTACAAATTTAAGATAAGTAATTTGTTTTTTCGATATTCATCAAATTTATATAACCATATTGATTGGGTGATAACGATTTACAATTGTGGAAATTTGGAAGACAAAAGCAAACAATGACAATACTTATTATAGTAAATCGTTTTTTTATATTTCAGCATTTTTCAAAAGTAACATTTTTAATTGAATCTGAATTAAAATTGAGATTTAATTGAAATTGAATTTTTTAATTAAAAAAAAAAAGATAATTAGAGTTTCTTCATTTTTAGGAACTTTTATACGATAAAACATCTAAATTTTTTAACTTCGAGTTTAATAGAAAATATTTGAAACAAAATAAAATCAGAGAAACGAAAGAAATAAAACATAATGTCAAACATGCTTTTAAGTTAAGTTTAGAATAAACTCTTTTCAGTGATGATGCGCAGTGTAATTGTTACGTACATCGTTATTGGTTAAACAAATAGTGCGATACAAATAGAATAGGAAACCTATGGGGAGATAGCGAATATAATGTCGAATACAATGATATTAAGACGATAAAATTTCGACTGGAGTATACAAGTGATACTGCGAGGAGAAATTCGTTATAGAAAATAGAATACTATTGAAGACTAGTCGCGATTGTCGTTTGAACAAATCGCTATTAGAATCATAAATCATCGATCTATATCGCGCATTTTTCAAACCCAATCGTCAGGCTTTGCTTCTCGTCTAAGTAATATATCACCATAAACGCTTCAATGATTGCCAGTAATTAATGCTTCTATTATCGTACATTTAATTGTTTGTTAGTGCACCACTCAGCACGTGTGTCAATTACGTCTCAAATATTTTTAGAAACATTTCGAGTGAATAATACTTGCAATCATATTTGATTTATTTCCTTGATTAGACAAATTTAATTACGCTCTTTTAAAAATACATTAAATAACAAATGAATAAATGAATAGTAACAATAAATAATAACAAATTTCTTTGTTTCATAAGTTCAATGATCATTAGAAATAAATAATTTATAATTTGAGATCAATAAAAAGATACAATTGCATTCTAGTTTCACTTTAGTCCGTTAATAAGTAGTAAATTTAAATTTTTCATGAAAAACATATTTTTATAAGTTTTATCTTTATACATTTTTAGACAATATATGGAAAATATCTGGAATTTTTCATTCAAATTCAATCCACTCGAAATTCTATTGAAAAAAGTGTACATCATACATCCTTCGTTTATTACGGACGTATTTGCTGCACTAGTGCTATGTATGTGGGTATTGAATGGTTCAGAATCACGTGCTTATGAAAAATAGTAAAAGTGCGTAGTTAAATATATATAACATTTATGTATATGTAAGTATTGCCCAAAATATGTATGTATATGTATAATAGTAATGTAGAAGGATTGTGAAATTGATATGTTATCAAAGCTGTAATGTTATATGTATCACAGTGCTGTGATTGAGAATAATCATAATACAAAATTAATCTTTTCTCCCTCTTTCTTCGATACTGTTTTCTTTTTTTTTTCTTTCTCTTTTTGTTATTTTTGGCATTTCACTTCGCCCTCGACCTATCTTAATTTTTCCTCTTGCACCGCACAGAAATTATGTTTAATTTAAATAGTTCGATAGTTTCTGTTTTTTTAAAATAGGATAGTTGTAGACGTATCAAGCTATGAGAGAAAATAAACCTTTTAACTCTCCACAAACGAATCTTGCCCGTTATACAAGATTCTTATGTAAGGTGAGAGTTTTATTGTTTCATTCCATCTAAAAGACGCGACACCTTATTCAATACGACACGATTGCAATAATTAACAAAATTTTATGAAGTTACGGTTTACCCTTCAGTTACATTATACTTAATTTTAATTAAGAAATATATTACTCAAGGCGTGATTTACGATTTGGATATTTTTTTAGAATCAATATCAATTGTAGTTTTATTTTTGATATAAATTAAATAACGACGCGTGCTGTTTTCATAACATACTGAGTCTTATGTTATATTTTGCACTACATTTGTCGTAGATACTATAGATATACTAAAAAAAATATCTACACATTAATGTTTTGCTATTTTCTTTTTAGAATTAAGTATCTCAATCGTGTTTTCGTCAATTCAATATTGAAAAGTTACTGCCATTCTTACAAAAAGTAAACAGATTTGTTGTATTTTTCAATTAGAACAATGCCAAAATAAATTAGGAAAAATAAAATCGTTATAAAAAAAAATATAATGTATTACTCTCATAAGTATTTACGTTTGTAATATCGTCATATAAAATATAAATAAAATTGTCGATTTAAATAATTTACTTCACCCCACACATGTATAACGTTCAAGATTCATATGTGTGTACAAATATATGCAATATATAAATGTACACACACATATATTATCATATCCTCTCTACTTATTAAAAGAATAAAAATTAAATATTCTTTCCCGAAAATATTTTGTTATATTAGTTCGCTAGTAAATTCCTAATTTTAACGCCTAGATTGTCCACGATAGCCTTTTAAAGAGTATTTACCTTGGGTGCGAGATACAATAATTCCTTGTTATTATAAGCTGCCAAGTGTGTACGGCACTTTTTATAATTCATCATTTTTCCCCTTTTTCTTTCTTTTTGAGCCTTTTTTATTACGAAATTCGTACCGATAATTTCGCAACGTATCAAAAAGTATATATCTACACTTCCGCATTAAGCATATCGACGCTAACGATACGAATAAATTTAATTGTAATCCTTATGAATTAGCATAATATTCTTTTAATTTTTGGTCTCACTTTGATAACTTACGCCTAAATATTGTCTTGTTAGAAAACTAAATTTCTGTTTTACAAAAAGCAATGTTTAACTTCATTTGTTTGTCTTCCACTCTTATTGGATTCTTTCTGTACGTACAAATTGTTATTAAACTTGATATTCGATATTCATCGATATCATTAAAGAACGTAAGCCTCTTTCAAAATTAGAAAGACTTCCGTTTCGAACAAAAAAAAGAAGATTATGTATTTAAGTATCGAAGCATCGTTACTAGACTTTTACGATAGCTATTTCTTTTAGCTATTTCATTTAATGTACTCTTAATTTTTTCTGGTAATATGTATATACGAAACTTGTATCTACATTCAGATATTGAAAACAATATAAAAGATCCCGTTATATTTATCAAAATGTTTAAGAAGGAAGCAAGAAATGGGGCAATTTAAATATAATTTTTAAAATAATAACAGTAAAAATTATTTAAAAAATGTATGTCGTCCTTGTATTTAAAAATGTAATAAGAAATATATACTGAATTCTGAATGTAGATACGTAATGATACGTACTCGCATTTTAAATGTGTTCAAAAATATGACTGCACCTTACAAAGCGTCTTAAACTCGATTTAAAAACATTACAGTATAAATTCGTAAAATAATTCGAACTAAAGAAGTAAAAAAGCAGTAACATACTCCTTCATACGTTTCGTCACGAGCGCTTTATATTGAGTTTCTCTGTGTTGCGGATATCTACTGCTTATTATCATTTCAGATATTTACAAATTTAAAAAATGGCAAAAACAATCCATTTTTTGTCAATTCCGTATTCAATTTCTTTACATTTTTTAATTCCTCGATCTACAACATTAAAATTATAACCCCTCAAACCAATTGCTACGCAACTTCAACTAATGGATTATAAACAGTTTTATAAAACAATGACTAAAGTATCACTTAAATTTAAACATACAATTAAAGGATTCATCTAAACTAAAAATTAATAAACATATAATCCATAAGTTTCATAAGTAAATTATATACAAATAAGTAACCTCCTTTAATTTATAACATCCTCTGTACAATAATACTAATCACGCAAAATTATTCTGTACAACGAAGTGATCTGAGGGGTTAATAATATCAGCCAAGCACTGAATGGCTGAGACTTATTCACTAACTAATGAACTTTACATTTATCCACCAAATGTTTTATGGGCCACAATACGATGAATATTTTTACTTGCTACATTAATTCATTTATGGTCTCACGCCAATTGCAATAGATAATTTTCAAATTGTTGCATATCTTATTGGGAAATTATGATCGATCGAGGCTCGAAGCAGCAAGCAAAGTTTTCAACTTTTATGAAGCATGAAGAATAATTCTTGCATATGTCTGTTGATTTAAGGGAAATTAAATGTTGAAACTATACTATGCTGATTTTTTTCCATAAAAGTGAAATATTGAAATGCAATACATCAATAGTGTCATTTTCATAAGGAAAATAAAAATCAGGGAAATTAAAGTTGAAGATATAAGATAGAATTGGTATAAAACGTACTGTTTGTTTCTCTTCTTTTTTAATATGAATGTTGACTGCATGATATGTTTAAATATTAAGATTTTTATATGAAGTCTTGTTTATCTCGTAATATTTTATAGGAAATGTCAGTGTTGTTTAAATAGCATCAAATATTTGCTGAAATAGTGAAATACTTATTAAAATACTTATGATAAAGCTTATTAAAATAAATTGTATAATTTGCATCAGACTTCAAAGTAAAAGATAAATGAAAAAAGGAAGAAATATAAAAAAAAATATTAAAAACTTTGCATAATGGCATTACAATAACGAAATAAATAAAAATAATTAAAAAGATCCTAGTAATGAAACCATGAAAAGAAAAACCGAAATTCCTGCATACTGTCGTGACAAATAAGAGACCATAAATAAAAAAAATTGTAACAATTTTACAATCGTACGACGTAAGGGCCCCCTGGTGGAATTTAGATTGATTTCCACTGTGGTTTGTGGGGACCCCCCCTTAAATGTCAGGGAGGTCCTCTAGGAACCCACAGCGCTTTGCTTTGTTCTTCATCTACTGCAGCTTTTACTTGAGTACATATGTACGCGACATTTACTCCAGCTGGAATTACAACTGAAATACGTGAAAATTATATCAACAATAATACAACAAATTCACAGTAAGACATAAAGTTGCATTTTTATTTTACAATTATTCTTACCAGAAATATAATGTTTATACTCAGCTTCCAATTTTAATGCTTGTTCATACATCTCCTTGGCCGCTTTGGCACTAACTTTATCGCTTGGGTATCTGGAATCTTTAACTTCCTTTATTTGTTTGGTACTTTTAAATTTAATCAACAAAACTATAGGATAGATCTGATGTCGATGAAGTCGCTCGATCGACGCAATTGATACATCCAATATGCAATGAGTATTCTATAAATAAATATGTATCAACAAAGTTTTAATAAAAGGTAAAAAAGAAATAAAAATAAATTCGCAGAATTATATAAATTTTAATTGATCTACTTTTAGGTGTTTAACCTAGTGTTTATACGCTTACTATAAATAACGTTATCAATATTGTATAGGCATTGGATAAAAAAAGATACCTTCTCACAGATGTCCTTGACAGCTTGTACTGTGGTACACTCGAAATAGCTTCCTTTTTTTCTATAGTCCACATAAAGGGAATCGCGCAAACCTTGTTCGAGCGTCGCTTGAGAACAATGCATAGCTTCTGCAAGACACCTAGTGAACTGTCCTGGAAATTCTTGTAATAGTTTTGTCACTACACATTCGCTTAACGGTCCAATGATCAACACAGGTCTTAAAGCTGGATCTGCATAAAAATAAAAGTATAAAAACGAATTTAATATTTCGATAGACTGAATTAAATAATGGTTAATGGATAAGTAGTAATAACTGTGTATTAAATAAATATTTGATGTAACAAATATTTACAATCCAATCTTTCAACACGTTGATAACTTGCTGGAAGAGTTTCTTCATTTAGTGTTCCACTATCACTATACCAACCCAAATTTACTCCCGTAAGATGTGATAATTCTTTACTATCCCTACTAGAAGAACGTTGATGTTTCTTTCGACGAAAAAAGCTTCTTCTTGCGCTCGTGCTACCTCTTCTAGTAGTATCTGTTTCTAAATCGCCTAATGAACGTCGTAAAAGTAATTCTTCTTCGACCCTAACGATATTATGGACACATATGAGATATAATATAAATATAAAACATAATCTTAAAAGAGATTCGTTCAATATTTGATTTCCCCAACTTACTTGAATTTGCTCGGTATTATACCACAAGTTTGTCTTCTTCCAGCTTGATCAACTATCCAAGCTCTCCAATGACCCGGAGTACCATTAAACATTGTATTATCGACGTATAAAATATCATCTTTACTAAACCTAAGTTGTAGGCTATCTCCAACTTCGCCTACTCGATCGAACATCGCTTTCACATAAAAACTGTCTCCAGGTTTATCCTTTACTTCGTTATACCTTTCAGGTACATATTGAGCAATCAGCGTTACCTTATCTGCTGGTCTAGCCAATTCTAAAGCAGCTTGTTCTGCGGTTGCTTGTCTGAGATCAACACCATTATACTCTAAGATACGGTCACCGGGACGTAATCCTGCATCTTCCGCGAGGCAACCTGGTTGTACCGAGTGTACGAATATTCCGACACCATTACCACCAACAAGGGAAATACCTAAATTCGAACATTTCCTTGTTTCGATAAAAAGATACCTCGGTTCACTTGGTGGTGGGCTTTTACGATTTTGTTCTTCTTGTGTCGGACTTCTTACAGTTGCATTTTGTCGTTGCAACGTGGTCGCTGCATTAAGCTGTGCGCGTGTAAGAGTATTAGCAGTACCACGTAATGTATCAAGAGTTGCGGAATTACGCATATTATCTAACGTAGCTGAACTACGAAGTTCCGGCTTTCTGATATTAATATCCAAAGATGCTGATGCTCTAATTTCTCGTTCTCTCTGTTGCGTACTTGGTACTTCCAATGAAGCAGAATTTCTAATATCTCTTTCCCGAATTGTACGAGGTGGTTCTAAAGTATTTGAAGTTTCGCGCATAATAGTCAAGGTATTGGAAGTATCGCGTATTGTACTTAAACTAGTAGAAGCGTCACGTTCAGGTTCTGAGCTTTCCAATGATTCAATAGTTGTTTTTCTAGGAGCTTCAGGGCTATTACATGGAGTGGGTGATCCACTACGACTACCTCCTTCAGCACCACCAGCTTCTGATGAACTCGAAGAAGCAGAGCCTTCTTCTAACTCATTGTATTCTAGCAAAAAGAAGTGATATATAAGATTGATGTTATATCAAGATAAGAACCATGCAATAATGATAAATAATGATCACGTTCAATAAGAAAGGTGCAAGAAGATTTGTATAAAGTGCAGTTTGTGATAGGGATATTCTACTTTTTCTAACAAAACACTGTACTCACTGTCTGGACTGTACTGCACCAGCATCGTAATGGAATTACCGCACTGACGTAACACATTGGCAGCAAGTTGATAAGTAGCACTCCTCATATTGATACCACAGACTTCAAGCAACTGGTCACCGATTTGAAGACCGACTTGAGATGCTAAGCTGTGCTCGCTAACAGTGGAAACGAATACACCGCCGCTCTCTAAGCAAGAAATCTGGATACCTAAAGGTTCGACTGACTTGTCTATGTGAACTCTGCGAAGTTCTCCAGGTGCTGGCCTAGGTTGAGAGTAGCAATAGTCCGGCATGCTGGACCGTTTATTGCTACTACTTCCTCTGACAGTTCCACCAGAGCTATTTCCGCTACCGGTACCAGGACTAAGTACTTCCACGTGGAATGTTGGCATTGGACTGCCTCTTTCTGAAGTTCTTTCTATACTGCCAGTAGATAATTTACCCACGCTGCTTTTTGAAGTCACACTAGGATTTGATGGTATTCGAAAACGTTGATTTTCCTTTTTTCTTGGAAAAGTTCCACCTTCGTAGCCATGTGTGTACGCTGGTACGTCGTATGTAGTGCCAATCGGTGGAGCGCGAGATTTGTGGTAATGCAAATCTACAGAGGGTGTGTGCAAATGCCCGAATCCTGTTTGCGGGCCGGGGCTATATGAAGGTTCGAAACAATAAGATCGTGCATCGGGTAGTCCTATTGACTCCCCGGACTGTGCAGACGGCAAAGACGGCGGGGAAGGGTATCTCGAAGGTAAAGAATTTTGTTGATGGGGATGCGGATGCGAATGCGTATAGGGAGGAAATGAAAAATTACCAGTCAACTGCTGTCTCGTGCCGCTAGTCGACGAAGTTGATGATCCAGCCCCGGAATAAAGTTGAGATTGCACTCTATTATGCTGTAGTGTGTCTACTTGACTCTCGTTGCTAGGAGTATACTTTTGCGTTCTTTTCTTCGAAAAATATTCTACATCTTTTCCCGTATTTCCAGACTTCACGGAAAAATCGATGCTAGTTTCAGATGGTGTCAGCGTAGAACTGAGTCTATTTTCCGTGTTCTCGAATTCGGTTGCTGGTTTCTTATCTATCGGGATATCTTTGAACTGCACCACTGGAGTAAAGGATTTCTGACTAAATAACGGTCCAGTTTTAAGGAAATTTGGTAATGGTTTTTCTACAGGTTTATAAACCGTATGCCGATTGTTCATATTGGAAAAATTGGTTAAGGGTATAGGATTAGAAATACGATTATAATTATAACTGTCATACTTTGGTGGTTGATTAAGGAGTACACTTAAGGGCAACCTTTCTTTTGTCTTACGTGGATGTAAAATAGTACCAGTACCATTTTGAATCAGAGGTCCACCTCTGGCTTTCGGCCACGTACCTCCATTTTTCTCAACCTTTTCGGTTCCGCGTCGCTTACTTCGTTTCAATACTCCATTATTCGCTTTCTTGTGGTAGCTCTCTATTACTGAATCTAATTCCGCTATTGCATCTTGCTCTTGTTCAAAGGTATTTGGACTCGAGTTGCGGTGTCGTTTCTTCTTCTCCTCCCGATCTTTGCTATGTTTACGTCCTCGTACTATATCAATCTTCTCTCGTATATTGTCCCAAGCATTGCTAATTCCACTTGGTTTTTCACCACTAACGGATTTTGAAACTTTGTAAACACTTCTATCACCAAAGTTCGAAGCAACGTGTCTTCTTTCATAATCGTCCGATGGAATCTTTAACAATATTCTTTCTTGTTCTGTTTGAGAACAACTATTCACCATTTTTTGTTTCTCAGTACCAAAGCTACCATCAATGGTCATAGTTTCAGAGCTAGTTGCTGAAGGCAATGGTATTCCTTTCAGGGTCGTAATAGTTAACACATCCGTACTTGTATCATTTAAAGTTGCCATCGCTTCGTGGCTGGAATTAATGCCTTCCATTGGTTTACTATTAATCTATAGAAAAAAGAACTATATTAATATTCGAGAGGAATAAATAAATAAATTCAGTACAAAATACGTATAAGACATACATTTAAAACTCTATCTCCAACAGCGAGGTTACCATCTTTAGCAGATAAACTACCCGGTGAAATCTTCGAAATGTATACTCCAAGCTCCAAAGAAATACCATGAGGAACTGAACCAACAGGCAATTGCGTTGTCCTTAATGACCTTCTAGTTAAACGCCGTCTTCTTATCGTTAATGTAGCTGATCCCACCGAACAGGTACGTAAAGTTTCCATAATTACACGCGTAAAAACAGATGTACAATCTACATTGTTTACTCGCATAATGCAGTCATTCACTCTTAATTTACCATCAACAGCACTTCCTGATGTTACTTGAGCAACATAAATTCCTGTATCGTTTGGATAATATGGATTATCACGACCTCCAACTAATGTCAATCCCAAATCACGATCAGAATCTAAGCAAACTCGACTAAGATCCAAGTGAATAGTAAGAATTTCCCAGTCACTAACATCAGTATCAATCGCCGAATCATGTGCATGCGCTAAGCTTTGTGCAAATTGACTTGCTCTTAACGCATGATCACCAGATTCTATCTTTTCTTTGAGATCCTTTAATTCTTTCGATGCTTCGTTCCGTTGCTTTTTAATATCATCAGAATCACGTAAAGCACCCGCTAGTTCCGAAACAGCACGATCACGCTCTTTCCTTAATCTATCGCAGAGAGTTCTAATACTTTCTCTTTCTAAAACTATTTTATCCCTTTCACTGAAAGCCCAATCTCTTCTTCGTTTTGATACTTCTGCTTCTTGGAGGGCTTCTTCAAGTTCTGCTTGCAATTTATCGACAGATTTTCTAAGTTTATCTAATTCCAAGTTAGCTTGATCCAAGTTATCCATACGTTCCTTATCCCGTTTAGTGTAATCTGTAGTGTTATTTTCTCTTTCGGCTTCTTTGTTCGAATTATCTCGTTCACGATTATATGAGTGCAATTCCATACGATTTTTATAATCCCTGTTTGAACCTTCAGAATAATCACCAAACTTTTGGCGTAATTCGTTACATTGTTTTAAAGCATCGTCTCGATCTTGCAAAGCGGATGAAATTTCTCTTCTTAAAGTTTCAATTTGATAGGATAAAGCTTTTTTCTAAAAATAAAAAAAACAGATATTAAAATACAGAACATTAATTTAAAAATAGTACACGTAGTAGCAAGTAATGTGCAGTGTATAAATAACTAAAACCAATACAAAATCTATGAGAAGAAAGTAATAATGAACCGATTATTGTACTTAGTAATTTCTAATTATATTATACTGATATTGATATCATGTTTTATAGCATATTTAAATGATTAAGTAATAAATAAAGATATATATATATACATATTATTATTATTATTATTATTATTAAATTTAATAAAAATAAATTTATCATCGAGTTAGTTACATGAACAAATTAATTGTTTTTTTATAACTAATTTAGGAAAATTTACCTCTTCCATAAATTGTTTATTCTGATTCTCTAAATGTGTGATTTTTGTATATGCTTGTGTAAGATCATCACCAAGTTTTTCCATTTCTTTATGCACTGTATCGCGCTCGCCCATAATTAAACTGTATTCTTGTAATGCAGCATTTCTTTCTTCTGTTAATCGTTTCATATCCTTACTAGCTTTCATGCGTAGTACCATTGCATGATTAATTTCCTTCACTGCTTCTTCGTGTTGTTGCTGTACTTTGGCTAAGGCTTCACGATATTCATTTCTTTCCCTTAATGCAATATCCCACTGTCTAATGGCAGCAGTACACTGTTGTTTTAAACCATTACGCTCACGAACTGCGCTATTACGTTCTTGAACAATTTCATCATATTGTTTTTTTAACCTGGCAGCCTCTTCTTGAGATAATTCCAACTATATTGAACCGAATATATAAAATTTGCATTACAAATAACTCTTAATATGTACATATATGTTTTAACATTCTGTAAATTAATATTTTGTACATACCTTATTAACGGCCGATGAATGCGATGATATTAAATCATCGTACCGTTTCCTAAGGGCATCGTACTCGTCTTTAACGGCTTCATATTTTCGAAGGGCAGATAGATAGTGCTGATTCATAGTGTCACTATTACTAGCATCAGAAACAAGAACTTCTTGATTTTGACACCTTAATTCAGACACTTCCTTTTGCAACGCTTGGACTTCCCGATCTAGGCGTTGCTTGTCATTTACTAAATCTCCATATTTGCCCCGCAGTGCGGAGCTTTCTTGTGACGTTGCCTCTAATTGATTCATGACTGCTATATGCTGTCCCCTGTAGTATTCCAATTCCTTCATAGTATGTTCACACCTGCATTTTAAAGTACTTCATTAAATAAATGTATAATTATTTAAATTATATTTGCTTTATACAGAACATCAAACACAATATCACAAACAATTAAGCAATACCACATTAAACAAAACCAAGACAAACCGTCTTATAGTATCGGAGTGCTTATGCCTAAGTAGCTGAAGCTGATGCATGGCTTGATCACATTGAGCTTGCAAACCATCATAATCACTACGACATTCAGGCCCACCAACAGGACTGCCAACACTGCCATAGCCTCCACTATCTCTTTCTGCATGCCATACACCCAAGTTATATCCAATAATGCAAATTGCAAAACAATAGATACAATGCAATTAAATATAATTTGTGTATTTCTACATATAAAAGTAATATCAGTGCAACAAAGTGTGCATTAAATTGAAAATAGCTTATATTAAATGCTTTTGTGTCAAAATTTATTGTATATAAGGATATAATTTTAATTTGCTTCACATAAAGATATAATCTAGATTAAATACACATCTTAACAGAATACATAAAAAGATACTAATATAACTTGAATACTACACTAAATGAATAATTTGCTCATTTTAGATAAATTCTCTTCATACAAAATAATTTGATACACAACACAATTTGATTGACATTAATTTGTACTTTCTTCACATATTAATCTTACCCATATTGAGTGCTCCATCTGCAAAAAAACAATGAATAAAAATGTAAGCAATTGTAAGTATAATATATGATCCACTATAAATATAAAAGTGAAATGACTATATTTATACAAGTATACACTATGTTGTTACAATTGGTAGAACAATATAATCAGAGGTCTAGCTAGCTTTCACCAGGAAAGAAACTCTATGTCACGCATGTAAGCATCATGATTCACTGTTTTTTGCAAGGTGAAATTATAAATACTCTTTAAGTATCACACACCTACAATGCTCCATTTATTCAAGAACTATAAAACTATGTATTTAAATTATACATTACATTATTTGTCCAAAATAAAATTTGGTACTACTTTCTGGCAATGAATTTTTGTAAAATGATATAAATATATCAAATATTATATTATATGAATGTTTACATAAGATTGTCTTTTTTCCATACTTAGATATAGATAGAATATTGCTGCTTCCATTATTGTTTCTTTTGCTGTAGAGTTTAAAATTAAAATAAACCATTTTTTAATAGCATTGAAATTATTAGATCAAACTTTCCATTTAAATCTGTACCTATAAGAGTGGACAACTAATACAAACATATATTAACATGTAACATAGAAAACTAAAAACTATACTCACCACTACTTCCAGCACTATCCAAGGAAGATGCACCAGAAGCCATACTCTTGATTCATCGAGGATCTACCACAAATATTTCTCTAGCAAGGTACGTGCTAGGTATTGCCTGGAAAGTATCCATGCGCTGTACTTCACGGAAGAGTGAACCCTTTGTGAATTACTAAGAAGTAGCCTTCGGGATGACATTATGGCTATGGTCTAAACGGTGCATGGCTCTCATCAGAGGGATGCAACAGTGCACCTGGCACACATACACACAGAGTAGCTCTTACTCCAATACAGACACGTGCCTGGTAATATCGAGACTTTTCATGCATCACTTTTTTCCGCGCGGTTACTGATACGGGAGAAACAACGGGTAGACGTATGTTTTCTGAATGGACGTAATAAATTAATCTACGTTTTGCTGATGTGTCTCAATCTTTTGAGACCGCGTCGTATCCGTTTCTTTTTTTCCCTGTCAACTGCGAGGTTATTGATTCTCGTACGCAAGCGAGTCCAGACAAGTATCGATCACCGGCTAGCTCATATCTAACAAACTGAAAACTTGTTATCACTGTAGAAAAAAAAGGAGCCAACAAGCCTTTCAGCAGTAATCTCGATCGCGCACCTCTTCAGATAATCCATTAAGTCGCTCGACAACACTAAAATCGACACAATTTTCACTGATTTCGACTGTTCAGATCGCTACAAACTGCGCACCGTTCATCCCAAAGCGACTAATGTCCTGATATTAACGATAATTGATCGCTCACCTGCTACACCAACGAACCTGACAATTAGCCATTTTCATTCCGCCACTACAGTCTGTTTCGCATTGTCGATAATAAACATACTTTGTGGACGAGCTTGTTACTTGTGGCGCTAGTATCCATATGAAATCAGTCGATTATGTCGTTTAAAAAGGCTCATTTTAGAATACTCATTCTATTAATGCATTCTTAAATAATTTTATTCAAGGCATGCAATATGTTGTAATATTTTATTCATTTTATTCACGAAATGATTAATTCATTTATATAAAATACCACTTTTATTATACCACTATTGTTGTTGTTAAAACTAAGTTATCTTAGGAGTAAAAATTTTTATTTTCATGTATTCACTTATAATTAGAAAAAAGATAAATATCTATGTATTATTTTGAGATTTTGAAAGTATAACTCCAATTACAAAATTTTTTTTAGCAAGATTAATATGAAATTAATTAATTAATATGAATTTCTGATGTTATATATTTAAAGCAATACATATATGATAATATTTACTCCGACATCAATAAAATGGAATTTGTAAAATATGTATGTATATACATACGTACATACATAGTTACAGTATAACATCATATTAACCATCGATCACCTCATTTTCTTCTGTAGCACATTCTCAGCCGAAAGAAAGAATTGCGACGTCGATTATTGTATGCAGAAAAGCATCAGTGACAAAAAGAAGATACAAAGCTACTGACATTTTAAAAAAATACAACCTATCTCCTTGAAAAACTATAAATATTGTCTCTATAGATTCAGTGGTTGATACGACTTAAAATAAATAGATGACAGAAAATTAATAAAAAAAAAAAAACCGTATAAAAAAACTTTCTGATTATTTAAATATGTTTTATCATAACAAAAAAAGATCATAAACGATTGAAAAATTTTAATTAAATTTATCGGCGAAAATTATATTTATCGGTTTTATATTCTACTAAAATATTTTATCTATTTTTATATGATAACGATAACTGATAGAAAATCAGTAATAGATACATTTAATCCTATATTAGGAAGTATTTTATATACATGTAATAATAATTACAAACAATTGGTTTAAATTATTTTATTTATTGGCGAACATCATTACCACTGATTTTCAAGTTGACAGTTGTGCATAGAAAAGAAAAAAATATTATGCGAATACTTACACCAGTCATAAGAAATATATACTTTCGTGTCGTAGTGTCAAAGAATAATAGTATTCGCAGTTTTGTTAGATAGATTTGGGCGATTAATATTAAATACAAAATATATATTTATAGCAGTAATATTTTATCTCTCTCTCGTTCGCACTCACACTCTCTCTCTCGTAATATAATAACACATATCTCTTTGTAATATAGATAATCTTTCTTTGATTTTGCAAGGCCAGCATAGAAATCACACTAGAGAATGGTAAACACAGTTTTTTTCCTAAATTTTAGACAAAGAGACGCTCTCATCAGATGACCTATTATTTAAACGCAATTCACGTTATGTACATACATTTGTAAAAGTAATCTCGATTAATTCCGAGCTCTTCATACGTAAATATCAAATTTAATACGCAGTAATAAAAGTTTTTGAGTACCTGCACTAATCTTTGACAGTGAAATACATTCTATTAAAATCGCTTTTATGTCCTGTAGTTTCAGATTTATTTATCGTATGTATATGTGTATGTATGTGCGTGCTTTCTTCAAATTATTAAATGTTTATGGTTTATAAAGAGATATTCTAAGATTCAAAATAATTGTAATGCACAGTTTCTGATATTTGAGATGTTTTGCATATTTTGTTCTATAAATTTCACGAAACCAAATATTCGGCTGACCTACTTCACGCTCATTCTAAAAGAACTTTGTAAAAATACATTGATCGTAAACCGTATAAAATATACCATGTGTGCTCATCTTTACGACAGTTAAAAATAGTACTACTGGAAAGTGTTCGCAGCGATTGCTATTTTTTGTGTATCTTTTGGAAGCTTCATTTTCCTGAAGATCTCAGCCGGCATTACAAAGATCGTCATTTCAAGTAAATTTGAAAGTAAATCATCGTAAAATATGTTTGGAGACGTAGTTTGCTCTTTATAGTAACGATTTTTCGATGAGAAATTTTCATTTACATACCACGATTCTCTTACATATAGGATAGAGATTTTCGCGGATAGAAGTTTTCCGAGATAAGCAATGCAAGTAATTGAAAAAATCGTATTGTACCGCGTAAATTGCAAACCAGAAATTTCGTTTAAAATGGAAAAATGTGATACACTCCAAAAAGACATTATACAGGCAGTGATAATCGTAATATGTCTGCAAAGTATTTGTAAAGACATACAAAGATTCATTGAAATTCAGAAGAAAACTTGTACTTGTAGAAAAAACGTTTGCTTGAGGAAAGTATATGCTATTTTTATACGCAGATTTTAGAGGCAAATATCGTATGAAAAGGAATGTAGAAAACTAAGAGAAGTAGATTTTACTATGATAAACTTTGGTATTATATATGAGTGAACTTTCATGTCCCTCTGTCCTTTCTTTCACAACACTCTCGATCTTTCTGTGTAGAAAGATAGTCAATTATTTACAAAAGAAGAAAGAATGCTATAAAGTAAAACGAGATTAATAGTAATTATAATAGTAATTATAATAGTAATAATAATAATAACAATAATAATAATAATAATAATAATAATAATAGTAATAATAATAATAATAATAATAATAATAATAATAATAATAATAATAATAATAATAATAATAATAATAATAATAATAATAGTAATAATATAATAATAATGATAGTAATAATATAATAATAATGATAATAGTAATAATATAATAATAATGATAATAATAATAATAATAATAATAATAATAATAATAATAATAATAATAATAATAATAATAATAATAATAATAATGATAATAATAATAATAATAATAATAATAATAATAAATCATACTAATACCATTGGTGAAAGATAATGAAGAAAAGGGTGCATAACTAAGCAAATGAAATACACTTAGTTTACTTTGCATATTATAACAATGAATGATAATACGTGTCTTACTCGCATGTTACTGACACATCGATACATCATGTGTTATTAAACAATTTGGTGCATTTAAATCATTATAACCGTTAAAACGGCTAGAAAACCTAATCTTATTCTAAGCCAGCTAATGATGCCGTAAGATTAACTAACGAGGTGTTCTCATGTTTCCTAAAATTGTTTTGAACTAATACTAAAAAACTAGTAATGGTTTCGGTAAATTCACCGCGACGAATACTGTAACTAGCGATACATATCCTTGTTTCAATGTGAGACGTCAGAAATATATCGATGAAACACATATTTCTATAGCCCATAAGCGCGTGGACACTTATACCAGTCACTTTAGATCGTTTTATGGGACAATACGCAGTTGTCTCATTTGAAGACGGTACGAGAACTGTAACTGCTGCTTTATATATACATATATATATATATATATATATATATATATATATAACATATATATATATATATATATATATATATATGTTATATATGTATATATGTATATATATATATCATATATCATATATATTATATATATATCGATCTCGATTTATGCACATTTAATTATTACAGATAAAATATGTTATATTAATTTCTGTGTATTTACTCTTGATTTCGGAAACTAAGTCTAAAGGCCATTTTACTTTTTATTCTAATCTATCTATTATATAATGACAAGATGTACCTACTTTTTTAAACATTCCTATTGATATTTATGTGTTGCGTGTGCTTGTGTGATCATTTATTTGTATCTATATTGACTATTAGAGATTAACTTACATCTACTAATAAATTAATAGATAAATAATATTGTTAAAAGTCAAACAAATATTTCTACAAGTAACAATTAGCGTCTACGTTACTAATATTTCGAAAGACGCATCACTATAGTTATATCGCAAAACATTTCCTCTAAATATTCTTCACTGACCCGTCCTTTTGTAATATACAGCGTTTGTATCAATTTCTACCTAAAGAAGTTCAACCACAATGTTACAACATAACATAAAGCATTTCTCAATTGCGAGTTTCAAACTCTTTGCAAACTACTTCGGAAAAATTTCTTTAGAAGAAGCAATTCCGAAAAAGTACGACGTGTAGAGTTTTCAACTACTGCACCTAACTAATTATTAAAATCTAATAATTGCAACGGGAAGTTTTATTCGCCGACAAAGGCGTATTAAACGTATCTCAAAGAGATCTTTAAACGGTAGACGTTTGCTGATTATTGTTATCCAATGGAATACTCGTCGAACATTCTTTCAACATTGCTCGCAATCGAAGAATTTCTTTTGAAGCAGCTGCAAGGTCGGACTGCAACTGAAGTTCCTTTTCTCGTAGACGTTTTATATCACGTTGGCAAGTCTATAAAATAAGATTATACTTAAATTATCGCAAAAAAACATAGAAAATTCCATATCTTTACATACGTACCACATTTTGCCTCAGTAAATCTAACTTATCGCATTTAAGCCTAGTGACTTCCATTCGTAAATTTTCATTTTCTAAAACGCCATCCTTAGTAGTACATCTTGCTGTATCATGAGTTTCAGCTGAACTCATTGATTCGAGGCCTGTATCGCTGTCGGGATATACAGCTTGGTCTAGCTCCAGCTCGCTATTTAATGAGCTATCGTCACTTTCCGAAATAACACGCTGTGTTGTTTCTGTTTTCTCGGATCGCTCTTGTTTTCGTAAATTTTCGTGAGTCAGTCTTTGAACAGATGATACAGAAGTTTTGTCTACCAACGTCGTGTCATTGCTAGCACAAATTGAAGTAGTGGATTCTCTACGATCAACTTCATCTTGTTGTAAGGTGGCCAAACTACTATCTTGATTGTCTGTATTGGATAAACTACTGTCCTGACTTCCTAAACTAGGGCTTCCACGTTCTGAATCTCTTCTAAGGGTTAAATCCGGAGAACCTAAGGGACTCGAAGGTTCTACCGAACGTTTGCTACTAATTTTCGTGGTTGATTGTCGATTGCTCGGTGGACTAGGCTCTGACTGGCCCTTTTTCGATAATTGTTGTGGTACGCTCTCCGTCGAGGCATTTCTAACACGCGATATCAGCGCCTTTCGAACGGTATCAATAAATCTAGAACCACTTCCACCGCTACCAGATCCTGATGCATCACTTGCTGTTGGACTTACTGGGCAATTTCCTCCAAACCCCATACCGGTAGCTCCTAAGCCGATCGCTCCTCCGAGAAATTCTGCAGTCTTTGCTTGTAATTCTTCCGTTAAAGATTCTAACAGAGCTGACCTCGTTCTTAGCTGTATGTTGAAAAATTCTATTATTGGCGTTTGATTTTCATTACTTAATAACTTATAGCTATCATCAAAGCTATTTTTTTATATTATCATAATTATTCCACTATGGCTACGAATATACTTAATAGTTTTGTAAATGTGTGATAATTACCTCAAGTTTTGAAAACTTCTCAGCTTTATACGCCGCATTCTCAGCGTTCACTAATTTCGTCAAAAGGAATTCCTTGAAATCGACTCCCCGCAAAAATACAGCTGGTGCTGGCAAAGCTGGACCAAACCAGGGAACATCGTTTCGTGCCGTTATACTGACCTTGTACCTACATACAGAATTCAAATGAGTGTCTACAAATTATTTACCACGTCAAAAATTTAATATATGAACGTATCAGAACTTTGATTAATACTAGATTATTAGATTAACACTTTATTAATTGATAAAAAAAGAAAACCTATTTTCTGTACCTGAGAAAACGCAACATTTAGCGAACTAATTTAACCGGATGTTTGTTCAAAGTTAGGAATAGCGATTTCGTAACTGACGCACCCGGACTTTATACGACCTTACTACATAGACACGGTTCATACAAATCTAAGAATATACCTTGTATTAGGAGTGCAGGGGTCGACGACTTGTACCACGATGAATGCATGTAAGAAGTGACTGGCGATCATATCTGGACTGAAAGGGGTTGGCTCCTCTTGGAATATTATCGCGACGATGTCATTGCCGATGTGTCTTTTACGCTGCAATTGCTGAGAGTCTCCTGGACTGTATGGCAACAGAGAAGCCACATGAAACAGCACTTCTCGACCTCGAAATACTTCGTATACCGCGGAATCTCCAGTCTGTCCATGTCGAGTATCCAAACCTCCGCGGTATCTATAAACATTGATACACACATATTTGACCATACAGTAACATAATTGCTTTCAAAAGAGGCAAAAAATAAAATTAAGGACCGATATTAGACTATATATATAATATGGCGATTATTACCTATATATAATATTTAATTTTATACCTGAATTACAATTTTTAATTAGTGAATTTTTTGTTAAAGTGAAAATATTTTTTAGTGAAGTGAATTCTTCAGTAGATTTAAAATTACGGGATATTTAATTCCAAATTTCATTAAATTCACTAAATTTGTTAAATGGGAAACGAAATACGTAATGATAATTATTAGAGATGTTAATCCTCAATGTATAACTAGAACACTAATAGTAGAATATAGTTTCTTTAAAAGTATTGTTCGAGCTTGTTTTAAAATTAAATCAAAATGGATTGCATTATTACTATTTAAATATAAAAAACATTTTGAAACTTTTGCATCGGTGTATTTTTAAAAATTATTTATGCAAACATTACATAATGTTACCCAACTTATATACAGTAACAGATTTTGTATCGCAATTTTTCATTCGGGCTGCATTTGTAGTAATAGTGTCTACATTTATTCTATATATTATATATATATTTTACAACTAGGTACGATATATGTCTTAAGAATAATGAATTTTTTCTTTTTCAATATACAAGATGCAAAGTAACGAAACAAGTAGAAATAGAAATATATAAAACATTACAAAATTTATCAAATTCATAGATAGTCTTATTTCGGCTTTTTTTAAATATGTCTAAGTTAAGACCTTCGTTTTAATAAATATATAATAATAAATATAATTCTTTATTAATAATAAAGAATATAATGTTATTTGTAATTCATATATAATAATTTTTTATGATACATCATATATAAATCATGGAAAAAGACGTTATTAAATATATAATGCAAGAAAATGAAATTCAATGTCTAGACATATGTAACATAGCGAGTAAAGCTTGATTACTATACTACCCTCTTACATAATAATTATGTATCTATTAGTAATATTACGAAATGTTTTATGATTATGTACCTTGTCGATATATCAAATAGTCTGATTGAAAATCGATCTATTACCGATAGCACATGCAACATAAAACGTGTTGACCATATAAAACAGTTTATAAAAATATAGGTTCTTATATTAAATGAACAAGTTTTATTTATTTGTCAGCCATAAAATCGCATAATTTCATATTAAACAATGTATGCATTACCGCTCAGAAGTATCCAGATACATTGATCAATTTGTCTTAATAGTAGTGAATTTTAGCGAAGTCTAGAAGTTAATGATGAATTAGTAACTGGAAGTAACATTTGATACTTTTTTACGGAATCACTAAAATACCTATTAGAATACATAACAATAATGTATTTTACTATTTACTGTATACAATACTATTACGTGCATTTACTATTTAAATATCATTGATATTATTAACATTGGCAGTGTATCAGTTTAGAAGATCCTTATTAATCTGACTTCTAATTTAGAAATTAAAAGATCTATGGAGAAAAAGCATGTTAAATAATAAAATAGTTCTATAAGATTTGTCAATTAGAAATACCAATCTTATTATTGCATATTGCCCTTTAAGAACTAATTTAATGATTAGAAAAGACTATAATGATTATAAAGAATAAAATTGTTGTAGTTTGGCTTATCCATAATTATATAAATGACATACATCATGTAGAAAATAAACAAGTGTCCGGACACTTTTGAGCGGTTGTGTATGGGTATTTATTATTTTGTGTGTTATGTTATTTTTGAAAATATTTTTAATCAAATATCTTGTAACAAATGCTACCAACCCTTTGTGATCTTTCAAGTCGATTTTCTGACCCAATAAGTCAAGAAACTCTTGGAAAGCTGGTGTAATTTGTCTATTTCCAAAGAGTTGTTCTTCGGTAACTTGACCGGCACGTTGGTGAAGAACACCGAATTTAAACCTCGATACCAAGGCATGTTCGTCATACCGTGCTATCAGTGTACCAGCACCGGAACAGACAACCGGCATCAGCGTGCTCACGTTCAGGGATTCGTTGATCGCCTGTAAAAAGAAACTACGTCATGCTCCACCGTGCTGATAGATTACGGTCTTTTTCTTTTACTTTGGGAATGTATATATTTGCAATCATTTTCTCGCATGGAATTATAAATAAATTTTAAACTGATTAACATTATATCTTGAAACTTTAAGTAACTTCGAGAGAAAGTTCGAGAGAAAAATAAAAAATAATTTGTACCGGACTTTTCATGTGATACATGTAGCAATGATTCAGCTTATGATTAAAAGTTAGCATCTGGTTCTCTTTTATTGACCATGACAGTTTTAAGCAAAATCGTTGATAGTATTAAACCGTTTTATTCAAGACTTATCTGCTGTGTATTCCAGTCCTATGCATTGGCGTGAAATAGTTAACAGATATAATTTTAAACCTTTGCATATGTTATTAATAAAAATGATATAATAACTCGCAAAAGATTGGAAATCTAAAAATAAGTAATATAAGATTAATTGAATCTCTATTCAAATCTGTTTAATTGAAATGAAATTTATAAAGTATTTATGTAAAATCGAAAAGTTAATTTTAATCTAATGAAAATATAGATCATCTAGAAATTAATATAGTAAACACTGATTAATAAATCAGCGATATAATAATATTTAATATGTTAGAGATATTTTTATATTAAAAAGATTAAACAAAACTAAATTAAAATTTTTTTGTATTAAAAAATCAAACAAAAATAGGTATCTAACATATTTATTTCCTCAACTAACTTTTATTAAAATTACAAGCAAACATTGAATTCACAACTTCAGTGTTACTTCTTTTTTCAAAACGAAAAAGCTTTCGCAACACTTGCTCATATGAAATGTAAATTTATGAAAAATCATTTGAATTGAAAATAAGTAACAAAATTATAAACAGTAACATTTTTCAAGCGATATGCATAAAATATGTACATATATGTACATATTTGCATAATGTAACGTACAGCCTTGCAAATCTCGACAATTGTTGCAAATACCAGGAAGCGGAGACTGGAATTGCTACTTCATGGGTTCAAATTAAGGACAATTAGGAGCCCACAATTAAAACGCAGATACGAATCAAATTCTTGCAGTAAATTATTGAAACATTTATAAACAATTTCTATCGTATAAAAGAAACAAGAAATTTTTAAAATTCATAAGAAACATTATTATATTGCATTAAACAATCTTTTCATTACTATATGAAAATCTACTTCCAAAATGTTTACTAAGATATATATATATCTAAAAATATATATATATATACAAGATCTGTTGCATTATTGATGTGATAATAAATAATAATATAAATTTATATATATATATATATGTTATTACAATAATAAAGTTTTTTTCAGCTTTTCATACTTTTCTGATTGCGTCAATTCTCAAAGTGAATTTACTGTTTGGGTGCGTCAGCTTCTGTTTCAGTTTTAACGATTTTCAAGACAACAACTGTTTGAAAGCTTAAAACCCATAAACCCCTGTCTGAAATTTTCCATGATCAATTTATAAAACAGTTTTAAAATACCTCTAATTTCTATTCCTTATTTTCTTTGGAATTGGCACTAATCCAAGTACATAATCATGAGAAAAGAAAATGCCAGACACACTGCTGTCGAATTAGTATTTGATTATCCTCACAGATAAAGACAAAAGTATTGTGTTCGAAAAATTAAATAATGCAAATTTCTTTTTACTGTTGATAACAATTTTTCAGATTAAACAGCTAATTGCAAATGATACATATTTATCATACAAAGCAATGTAAAAGTATACTTAATATTTTTTTATTTGTACGTCCATGTGATTAATAAATTATATGTATTAGAAATTCTGTCATAGATAATTATTGTCCTTCTTTATTTTTAAAAAATGAATATTACAAATTTATTCGACCTGAAAACTTACTCGTTTCGATATCGATATGCAAAATCAGTTTCCTTAAATCACATCTTATCACTCTTGTTATAATTTTCATAAATTTTTATTACAAAGTTTATTTGCAATTTTCAAAGATATTCCGATAGGCTCATTAATAATTTCATACGCATTTTATACATACTTTTTAAAAATATATTATGTAGAACGTTAAAACAATATCTGTCTTATTACTCATAATAATCGCTTACTGTCAGCATTTCTCTCGGTTACTTGATCTTCCATCACAAACTCCTAATCACGAAAGAGTAAACAGTGCAATTTATCTGCTCGATAGATTCTAACAAGCTTAGGGAAACTCTGTATAATGGTAAATACTCTAAAAGGAGAAATTCGCGCTCGGTGAAAGCATTAGATCAAAAGGGGTATTCGAAATTCCGAGTTTCGCTAAGGAGCGGGTTACTAAAAAGAGATGAGAGACTTCACCTTGACCATTTTCGCAGGTGATGGATTCGGGCCGAGATTCGCGGCCGGTACCAATTCGTGAGTCGAACCCGCTCGCAATCGCAACAAGACCCTCCAATGCTCCTGTCCAGCAACCGTCTCGGCCTTCACCGAGACGAGGACCGGCCCGTTCTCTCCGTCCCTTCCCACCAGATTCACGTGCTCCTGTAAAAGAAAAAAGTTCAAGTTGGTTGAAACGAAGCGGGTCTTTTTACGATCGAGGCCGACCATCGAAAGTCGCAGCAACTCGTGCGAAATGCACCAACCGCTGCTTTTGTCGGCCGGCTTTGATGCCCTTCTACGCCGAGTACGTACATCGGTGAAAGGTGCAACATTTTCGTGGTGGCCCAAACGGCGCACTTAAGGGTGCACGTGTCTTGAAAAGTCGAGAGAGTTACGATCAACGTATCGATTCCTTCACTTCGCTTCGGTATCCCTGTATAAAAGATTCTGGGACACCGTGAAAAGCATGGTACGATATATGAAGAACAGAAGAGAAAAACACAGAAAAATGATAATACAGAAAGATATATAAAATATCGAGAGCACAGTACTCATTGTGATATTTAGTAGATATTTGAAACCAATATTTATCTAAGCTTCTACTTCAGTGTTCAAAGAAATAAAATTTTGCATAAAAAACTGCGGTCATTACACAGTATTTTAGTATGATATAATTCAAAATGAAAACAACGTGTGACGTTCAAAAGGGAGAGTTTTTTAAAAATAGATAAGTGGATGATGTTTTTTAGAAGCTAAACTAAAAATAAACAATGTTTTAAAAATTTTTAGGGGGATTGTAAACACACGTTTAGCTCCGAAATTAAATAGAAAATCAATTTTGATGACATAGGATTGATTGGCAAATATATTAAATTTTAAAACTGCGTCTCTGTGGAAAATGGGAAATTTGATTTAACATATCTTCCCCCTAGCCTTCGTATGCATTTATTAAAAGTATAAAAAGAGTTTACAGTTGTCAAGATTTTGAAGTAGATGTTACAAACAAAAATTAGTCAGTACTTTTCCTTTAATAAAATTCAGGCTCGCCTTTACTTTTTAAATGGTAGCACGTAATTCTTTTATCCAGTATTGTAGGCTGCATCGTTATAAATTTAGCAATGTCTTATGTTTCTTTTAGAGTACTTTGACTAGGAAGACATTTTGAAATATAATAAAACTCCTCACTAAGACGTAAGTCACATATGAACTTATAAGATATCAAATGCATTGAGAGAGACAGAGAGAGATAAGAAACCTTAAGGAATCTTATATTTTCAAATGATCTTCTAAGCAGCTTATTCAAAGAAAGCAACTAAATGAGGCATCCTTGAAATTAGCCCAATATTACCTGAAGGAAGCCATACATATTTGACTCCCCATTGAACAAATTTGATGGTATTAGAGTATTTTGATTTATTGTTGATTATAATATATATTTGTTAAATTACTGATTGAAAAAGCGTAGTGTCTGTTACAAAATGAACACTCTATATATAGTGATCTGGCAATAAACCGATCAACTTCTTCAGCATATTTCAGAAACCATTCTAAACAAAAAATATTCTATAAGCAATGAATCATATTAATTCCTCTAGCGGGTTATGATTCAAAATACTAATATATACTATTACATACTACTTTGAAATCGTTGTACTATATCCTCATTCTGATCGAAATGAGCTATTTCCTAGAGTATTTATAGTTTGTATTGATAAGAGTAAAACATTGGTTTAGTTGATGACATGCAGTTAGAAGACAATGACGTTAACACATAATAGCATTGCTTTGTTAGGGCTTGTTGCTTGATGGATAGACAGCGGCGGAGCTGAAACATAACTCCCACGGTTAACTATCCTATTCTTTTTAAATTTTTTTGTGATGATGCAAGATATTTTTATATTATACAAAGTTTGGATTATCTTGGATTACTTTGATAATTGAAAAAGTTAATATTTGACAACCAGCGTGGAATGATTAAATCAACGTATATCGCGACAGAAAAATAAAAGACGATCAGTTTTTATCGATATTCCGGATATTGATCAAAGAAAAAATATTAATTATAGAAATAATTGTCAAACGTTATCGAAAATTTTTACAAAATGGACTGAATTATCTGAATAATTATTGCGTAGCGATATATTGTAAATAAGAGAAATATGAATAAAAACGAGGTTCGATCCTGTAAGAATACTTTTAAATGTAACATATGTATAATATGTAACTGGTAATTTGTTAAACACGTGCAGCATTTTTTGACCAAAATAGTCCCGTAAAGAAAGAGAGTATATCTGCAAAATTTTTCAATGATGGTGTGAAATTTAAAAAAGCGTAGAAATTAATGATTGATAAAATATTATTCGACGAGCATTTACATATATTATAAGAGAATAAGTAGGAATTCTAATAACTCAAGACATAATTATGTGCTTGGATATATAAGATGTGTGTTAGATGATATGATGCACCGTGTGTTTTGCGTTACATAATATGCACTACGGCGTAACACGTTGCAGTATCTCATTATCGTACGTTAGGGTAGCGCGTTACATTATATTACAGCACTTGAAGAGATACCTATGTCACTGTATCACGAGATAATAGAACCTATTAATAAAGATAGACTAATTAATTCTCTATATTCTCATATAGCTTAAGACCTATATTTTTTATATACTGTTTTGTTTATTCATTATTATACTATATTTTAATATTATATTATTATATTGTTAAAACGCGATCTGTTTATAGCAATTATTAGTTTCTAGCTTTTTATATTAAATGGAGGAATTTTAAGATTAAATTATAAATTGAACTTCCTTACTCAATTTAATGGTATATTATTCATTTCTGGTTTACTTACATTATTGGTATACTACTATAAATTAATGTAACTTTACCAATGACTAAACTAAAATTTTATGTTAACTTGATAAGCTTAATTAACAGTTAGCTATATATGATACTTCAAGATATTTCTTGTATCTTCAAATATTCTGGCCTTACTTTCGACTGTCTTCAAAAATGTACCAGCTATAGTACTTTTGGTTATCAGTTGGTAAGTTATAATGAAATATATTAACATCTATTTATACTATCTCTTAACTGGTATGATACCAGTTAAGATTGAATCATTGGAGATCATAATAATTTAAGGTGATGTTACTTAATTTTTGAATTTTTAATTAAACTAATATATTAGTATTGATCTATACCACAGAGAATGTAAGATACAAAATCAAATTAAATATCCTACATTTCCATAATCTAATGTAAATTATGATAATCATCTATAATTCAATAATATTATTTGAGGATTACATGTATATTTCGAAAATCATTATCGATATGATACTTATAGCTCTACGAGATGAAACTAGCATGGTTCATAAACTATTGTTTAATTTTATTATAGTAACAGTTAAAAAACAAAAATCAACAAACCAAAATTCAAAGCAAATGAAACTAGAAAAAACAATAATAGTGATAATCTTCGTGTATGTCGTCACGAAAAATATAGCGTGAGTTGCTTAAGTGAAGATTGAGTATAGTATATAAGATGTGGTGGATAAGCACACAAAGGGTACACCATTTGGAGATTCCAATAAACTAATAATTCTCACTGTTACCCTTGTCAGCTTAGATATCGTGCAGTGTATAGGAGTTTACTCACTCCACGTGGCAAAATCAGTAAAAGAAAAGATTTCCTTTTATCGTCCATTTTTTGGTAAATATAATTTATCTCATAAAGTGTGAAATTATAAACATATATAGAACCTTAAGTGTATTGTATTTTGTATATTTTCTTATTTTATACAGTTTCTCATAATTCCCTGTTATAATTTCTGTTATATCGTATAATCGATATTTTTCTCATGTATCTTAAACAGCGGATTGACATACAATGCATTATATTGAATAATGTAGATAAGAAAGTACTAACATCAGAATCTCATGGGAGATCTAAAAACTAAAAAGGAAAAAACGATTCTTGAACCAATATTAGCTATTGTGATAGAAGACATCAAACAGGTAATTTTCCAAGTGAAATTCTATTTAATTTCTAAACAAAGACCTGCTGCATTGATGTACGTTTTAAAAAGATGTCTCACGACTTCGAATATTTTCCTAAGACTGATTTGCGACTCATGAAAGCGTTTCACCGCAAATATATTGTGTACTCTTGCAACGAGAACAGGATGCGTGCACGCATGCACGCACAATGAGCCCACAAATCTACGCAGTGACGCAACCATCAAGGAACTCCCATTGCATGTATAAAACGACAAAAATACTTAGTTACTTATACGTAATTCGATCCAGTCGTCACTCGTGATTATTTTGCATAGAATATTCGAAGAATTCATAATTTTAATTTCGACACACGTCTAATCAAATATCTAGTGTCAGAAATATTTGATAACAGAATGCAACCCATTAATTTTATGTGTTGCGTAAATATTATATTATAATAAATATTGAATATTAATAAAAACAGTTTCATAAATATCGTTAATCCTTTGTAAGCAGAATTTTGTTTGCTGACAAAGAAAGAGATTGTAATTGGCTAAGAGATTATGCATATTTATGTATTTATTAGAAACTTAAGAGTGATGCGACATGATATTATAGTATTGTAATGTGGTAAGTAAGAAATAAAATTTTATTTATGTTCTCTTGCTTTGGTTGCCCCTCACGAAAATACAAATTTGCACAATTGTACACAATCTGTTGATTAAAGATTTTTAATGAAATTTGAAATTTAGATACCAATAAATAAATCGTTTAACGCTAATATGGTATATTAATGAAATAGGATAATATCTATATAGATGAAATAAAATAAAATTTTTAAAATACATATGGATATATACATGTAGTTAGCGTAACAAAATCAAATCATATATCTACTATAACATCGTTCATAGATTGTTATGTATTTAAAATATTTTAGGAATTTTGACAAAAATGTCTTTATATTAAATTATATTCCAATTCTATAGAATATCTATCTTTTATTCATAAATTTATTTATATTTATTTGCAATATAAATTTGTATTATAATGGTTATAAAATCAATAATGTAGAAAAAATAATGTCAAAAGAAAGAGACAGAGTAATCACAAGGCACAAAAAATAAGATAATATAATAAGACATACCGTATGAATGTTAATTAAATACAATTATACATAATTGCTTGTTTGCATTTCTATAATTTTCTATATAAATATAATAGGTACTGTACGCGAGATACTAAAGATAATTGTAAACTTTACTATTGTGTAATTGTTATACAAACAGCAATAAAATAAACTTCTATATTAAAATGTGCGAAATTTACAAAGATGGAGTTATATTTAAGAATAATTAAACGGTTGTTGAGAAAAGCTTTTATGTTCAAACATGGAATTACTGATAACGCTATCTTTAGCCACGATAATATCGATACGGTACTGCGTTTCCTTTTTCACATAATTAACTGTATTCAATCGAATTCTATTGACACTCACCTGTATGTTTCTTTCATTTCTGTTATTTTTAGGAATTTTACTACGCAGATAGAGAATGAATTTTATATCAAAAGACAGAATAAATAAGAACAGTAATCGACTTTTGAGGGAATTAATTTTCATCCACATGAAAATATTACATAGTTCGATTTCTATAAATAAAATTCAAGATTAACTATTTAGTTGAACATTTCTATTTATATGTTATTTCTCTGCAAATTTGATCGTTTATAGAGTGTAAAGGAATTTTGTGGTAAGATCAACATTACTTCTATTTCTGCAATTGCTTCTTATCATATTTTGCATAATGCGTTGCAAAGAAATAGTAACAAATAATTTTTATACAGCGCAAATTATACTTAAGGTGCTGATCAGCAGACATGTTCGTAAATAAACTATTTCACAAACTTCATTCCTTTTTTCATTTTCAGATCTTATCACAAATGTTACTTGTAACAAATATATGATCATTCCTCTCTCCGGTGATTTTTCAACCTCTACATGAGCGACGTATAAATATAAACAATGTGTTAATGAACTTGAATGACTAATACACTGTTTGAATATATTACTGTGAATGTATTATTGTGTATATTTACACCATTTAAGTATGTAAGGGCGTCTCTTGTATTTGAATGATATCTACTGATGAATGTTGGAGAATTTCTGTGTTTGATGTTTATTCTTCGAGAGTTGGAAAATGTCTGTTTATGGCTTTTACTGAGAGCGCCCGAACCTTGCTTTGTATATTCAGGATGCGTGCTGACTGATAGTTGTTAAAAATGTAATTTTCTAATCAATAGCACGCTGAGTGACATGATCGCTCTCCATGTGTTCTTACTACGCCTTCTTCTACTAAAAGTGGAGCTTTATCTAAATTGATGCAAGACGTTCAGTTTTTCAGAAAGGTTCCAGGTCAGAAACTTCAGCAACTGCTACCGTTATGTATAAGTACATATGTGTTTCTAAATTTCCCTCCGGAAATATCAAGTATATAACACATCCCTTACTACTGAATACGAAAGAAATTAACGATAAGATTCTAAAGAATATGCGATTTATTACTCTATAATACACGTATATATTAAGATTAAACTCAAAAATGAGCATTTTTTACGACCACGCTACAGTATTTACTAACAAGAGCTTCACGTGTTTCTTTCGTGTGTTCCGGACGGAATAATAAATTTTCGAAACTGGCAAAGACATTTTATATATGCTCACTATACTGTGTTTGAAAGAGTTTTGGTGAGAATGCCTCAGAGAACTATATTTCAAGGAACACGCTCGCGTACATTACGCAAAAAGTATTCGTTAAAGTCGAGTAATGCGTAAAATGAACAAATAGAAGTATATATGTAAATAAATAGGTACTATACAGTGTTTCAAGGAAGTGGACCAAATTATAGTTCTAAATCAGTAGAAGATAAAACAAGATTTTTCTAGCCAACACGAAAATCAAAACAATAGATTCGAATATGTCTGCTTTGGAAATGGATACGTTTCAATCAATTTGTAGGTCGCCTGTATTTTTTTAAATGCAACTACATATTTTTTAATGCACTGATACGTTTCCTTATCCTTTATAGAAAAATGTTAAAGTACTTATGTATCTTAAAACGATTACACAGTTCAAAAAATATATGGGTGTATTAATTTTAATTTAGCAAAGTAGTATCTGAATTAATAAGCACCTTTTCAATCAATGACTGAATTTGTTAATAGAATTTAATATTTTCTTACGAAGAAAAGCTCATCAAAATTCACGTTGCTTCATGGGAAATTCCCTATCTTTTATCGTTTTAAAAGTATGACTTGATCCAATTACATGGGATAATCTGTAACTATATACATATATGTATGCAAATGACATGAAAATTTAGCTTCATAAAGATTAGTAGTATTAAAACATACGGAAAAGAAGTATTACAGAAAGAGATACGTTTGTATCGAATTAATCATTCGTAATTACAATATCTACTTCCACGAGTTCAACAACCGTAAACACTCAAGGCAAACCAAGGTTACGTACGATATTTCTACAACTCTTATCAACAGCAAAGCGTACAAAAATTTAACGTTAATACTAGCTAACGTATATGCACACTCTGTTCTTAATCAATATTACTTCGTTTCGCTATCAACGAGTTTAAACATGAGCAAAATTTCACCGCATTCCAGTTCGTAATAAATAATTTCGGAAAGAAATTCATACGTATAATAGTTGAATAAACTCCATGGCAAACGGGGTGCCTTAATAATTTGCGTTATAATACGCGTCGTATTCGAGCGAAAGAGTTAATTAGGTGAACGATATTTTATACAACGGATGTATGTACATACATTATTAACGGATTGGTTGGCGGGTAGAGCATTCTAACCGACATTGTCCTAGGTCTTTCCTATATGAATATGTGGCATGTTCTTAGATTCGAGCTAATGCAATAGCACGAAATATTTCAGGAAGTAGAATAATAGCAATCTTTTTAATTATACTTTTAATTGAATTAATCAGATTTATCACGAACAAAGTCCATGCTGTGTGGTTTCTTTTCTTTCACTCATAGTATCGTGTATCACGTAGCTTTGAAGGATTATGCTATCACTCATTTCTTTGCATCGTGATGTTAGTATCTTCGTAGATTCGAGTATAATCTCCTTTATACGTTAAAAAGTTGCATACATATTTTTTCTTTCTTTCTTTTTTTTCTTTTTGCCACTTGAATGTGGAATTGGAGCGTTATAAGAGAAGTTAAAGTACGTACACACTCCGTAAAATATACCAGAGAATGTCTACACTTGTCGAGAATGTATTTTGCTTTCTGTTCTTCTACATACAAGTTTATTTAGTAATATGTAGCACGAGGAAATATACGAGAAATACTTTTTAGATTCTGGCAAAATTGCATTTTGTATTTTAAATGGTACTGAACTCGCAAGAGAGCATAAATATTTATATTTCTCCACTATTTATTACATCCGCTAGAGTTAATTGCCAATAAAGCTTACAACATACAAAAACGAGTCGTATTACACTATGCGCTCATTTTCCTGTGACTAGATACGAAAATGATTTACTTTTAATAATTTCCTTGTTATACGTAAAAATACACCTTGTATTTAAATCAAATAACTTTTTTGATACATATACCTAATACTCTTACATAAGTTTCTGATTATTTTGCTACACAATAATAGAAAAGCATTTGTGTAAGGAAAACATATATATATATGATGCAACGATAAACCGTTAAAATAGAATATAATTCCCTATAAGGTAAAAGTTATAAAGTTAAAATTGTATAAGATGTTAGTACTATTGTATTTGAAATAAATAATACATGATATCAAACAATTTTTTTGCTGTTACTGTTAACTCATCTGTCAATTTTTGAATTAAAGCCATGTTAAAATTTAAACACCAAATGAGCATTTAAATTAATATATATCATGATATAATATCTTCTATAGAGCTAAATAATTGCCATTAAATAAATTGTTTTCAAGGCTTCATAACTCTAAAAATATCCGAATGTTAGTAGTTATCAAACCTGTTTACGTAATAGGATGCTAGCAAGCATGCATATCAATGACGAATTAGTAAAAATAAAACCGAATATTATACTCAATACTAAATCGTGATTAGAATAAAAATTGAACTGTGGGTGTTCTTTTTTCTCTTAAAATTTTTTCACGATATATGATCATTAACATTATTTTCTTATCTTTCCGGTATTAATAATTGACCTACCCGATACGATTCGGCCATTACTGATAGAAGCTACTTTGTCAACATGTATAAAAAAATATCTTTCTCCCTATTTTCTCTCTCGCATGTGCCCCTTCGATTCGGTTATCCGAGTAAACTACGGTTATCGTATGTGGTTGATATATTTATGATGATTCTCCAAGCGCTTTACTATTGGCTATCAAGACCCGGATACTCGAGGAAGATAGATAATGGGAGTAAGTAATTGAAGAAAGTCTTAATAATCCTAATGCTTTTAGGACTTTTTAAAAGAATCCTCGTTGCTTCATTAACAATACGACAAATTATGATCTAAGAATCTCTTGCAAGATAATTTTATTAATTGCTTTCATTGCTTTATTGAATTTAAAGAATATTTAAATACGATGTGCTTCAGGAAACGGTAGAAAAGTCGATAAATATATCCTATAGAATATATAATCGAAGTATTCAATAAAACAAATAATGTTTGACTTTGTCAGATACTGTATTAAAGTTGAAGAAATTATTACCAATTACTATTTTTGTATCTCCCTTTCCCATCATACAGACATACATTTTTCTTGAACTTTTCAAATTTAATCATAATTAGAAAATTTTGCGTCATCAAATATAGAAAGCAAGATATTAAAAATAAATAAGATAAATACAAAATCGTTGCATCAGATGTGCACCGAAAGAGATGATAGTAAATGGATGGTTGGATAAAACGGAATGGAAGGAATGGCGTTCATTATTTCCTAGAAGAGTAGAACAGTAAAACTGGGAAAGAAATAAACATACCAGTAGCTACAATGCACCATTTCGTATACTAATTGGAGAAGAAAATTGATCTAACCATTCTTCTAACAGTTCTTTATTCATCACAATTCGAAGTAATTTCCGCGTTACTTTATGGCAATTACAGGCAAATATTATTATATTGATATAATTGTGTAAAATTATAACTGGATATGTTAATTAGTAAAATTAAAGTGTCTATAAATGCATTTAATAAGAAAAATTAGTATATTTCTTATTAAGAAATTGAATTTAAGCAATGTTGTAGTTGTTGTTTTCAATTAAAAGACAGTTTTTAGTTAAGCACAAAGTGAATTAATTAAACAATTAAACTAAATGGTATAACGTACTCACTGATTCGGCAAATAGATAAAAACAATTTTATTTCATTAAAAAGAAAGGAATGTACTTTAAGGTAATTCCTGAAAACACTTCCCAAAAGCACAAAGTTGTTTCCTCATGAATTCCGTCTTCGCGACTCTATGAAATTTACAATAGCTTAGAAACTTTTCCTCTTCCTTTGTCCGCTAAATTTATGTACGAAAACTTTGACTCCCTTTATTTTTAAAAAGCGAGACACTTGGGAGATAAAGTATGCTACTTTATTTATTTTTATGAATTTTAATATCAAACTTTCAATCTATGTTTCTCTGCGTGGCAATCGAAAGTAATATTGCAATTAATTCTTCGATCACTTTTAGAATAATTACATTAATGTAATGAATAATTAAAAACTGTTTTTTAATTTGAATTTATATTAAGAATTATCTTTCTAGAAAAATGTCCTTATGTAAGAATAACCCACAAATAATAAATCTAAATAATTAAACTGTTTGTATATAATACATCAACTTTCATTCTACTAAATATCAGTTTAATAATTCGAAATATGTATGATGCGGAAAATATCTATATTATTCGAACAATAAACTATTTTAATAGATGCACGATTAGGATTATGAGTGAAAATACTTGGTTATATAAATTAATGCAATAACAGTTTCAGTGATCTACAATCAACGAGAATACAATTATGCGTACTGTACAAAAAATAAACGAGAGATCTAGTAGTGCAATTTGTAATAGATCGGAAATTTGATAATCGAAACTAGTATTAACTCCAACTTCGAAATAAACATGTTTCTCATTAATTTGTAACAGTAAAGATAAATCACTATACACGCATGAGTCTCTTGGTATTCTCCAAACAGAAACGCCCAACACTTAATTATACTTTATTAATTCCTCATTATACCTTATTAAATAGAACGTTTACTCGCGATTTCCGATATTCTCACGTCACAGAGGAACGATCGGCGCACGAAAGCCCATTGGAAAGGTAAAGAGAAAGCGAGCAGTTATATCCTTCAGAATTCCGCACGGTCTCCCGACATTTCAATGAAAATCGTACAAAGCTATAAAAGAAAAACCCCGGAAGAAGCCGACAAAAACAACGCAACTGAAAGAGCCTGACCGTAGCGTAGCCACCGCAAAGTTAGTATCTACACAAATAATTCTGCGTTGGAAAATGAAGGACGAGGGAAGAGGATGATGAGCAAGAGGGCAAGAGGAAGAAAAGCGGAGGCACCTTAAAAGCAGTTAAGGATGAAAATCAGGGATGTCGAAGAGAGGAGGCAAGGTGAGTTTCTTCTTATATAGGTATTGCTTGTAGACTATGAGAACGTTCCCACTCCCACGCCCGAAGTACTCTTTTCCTTTATCTCTTTCCCTCTCCTTTTCTTTCTGTCTCGCTTCATCTTCCTTTTCTATCCACCTTCATGATCCCTACGTGTGTAGAACACTCGCATTCGCAAGCCGTACTACAGGGTGATTGTAAAGTAATCTCGTGTTTTCTTATATTACGCAGGAATAAGATCGAGATTGTAGGCCAACATAATAAATCCATAAAAGAAATCAAATCCCTAAGATATTTATGCAAAATCCGCAAATACGTAAATGCCCGGATATTTGTGTAGTGTAGATATATAAGAAGACGAATGAAAGTTGGTTCTATGTTAAGGTCGATGATACTTATCCCAGACTGGTACACTGCAGCTGTCTTTTATCAAGATGAGACACTTCTTACGATACGGAGTATATCTTTTATTTTTTGTGTGGAATGAAAACGAGAAGTTTCAGATACTCACTAGAGTAACTCACAACGGCATTCTTGTACAAGTTTGTTTGTCTGCTTTTTAGCTTGATCGTTTTTCTCTCTTCATTAATTATGTAATTTTATTAACGTCGTTATTTAAATAAAATATGAACAAACTAATTTCAGTGATTCAAGCTTGGATATATTTTGTAACAAAGATACATTTATATTCCCTATGTTTACCTTATTAATATTTTATTATAGGAAAATAGAGTGAAATAAAACAAAGTTAAATACAACGAAATATGCAATATCATACATAAAAAAATAGATTAATATCGTTACGTTATTATTACTTTGTAAAAAAATGATGCGAGTAGATGTATTTTTTTTGTCTAAGGATCGAATTTATTTTCTAATCACCCTGTATTTACCGAGAGCCATCATGCTTTGCAGCACGCATAGTGTTTTACATATGCATGTCTTGCCCATTAACCGTGCTTGGAGCAGTTACGAGAGAAACGGCAGAAATTAGTTCTTCGCGTGATATTTTTCAAAATGCGTGTAAATTTTGCAAAAATATTAGAATTATTCGATTCGGCGGTCGACGTTATCAGTTTTTCCAATTTATCTTTAGCGATTGTATGACCAAAGGAATTAAACAGATTTAATAACTTTGGAATGTTAATTTTAATGAATGAATAGTGTTGTAACACGACCGAGATAATTAGCACTTAAAATAATTCGCTTAATTATTACTCAAATAAGTTAACTGTAACTTAAAATCTCGGTTAAACGAACTGTGAAACGATCGCTCGGTGAAACGATATCAGTCGAATCTATTTTTCACGTAAAACCTAATTTCATTTAATTTATCTTTTTTATTTTCCATTTCTATCAGAAAATGTCAAAGATGGTATGCTATTTTTATACGCTTTTTATTGATTAGCCTTAGTAATGTAATATGTAGTAGAAAATCATCTTGCAAAATCACCGCGAGCCGTATGAAAGCCGAGCTGCTCATTGAATTTCAAATTTTCCATTTTACAATTTTTCAATCGGGCTGCTTCTTCGGAATAAATTTCGATACTCGTTTCCGTAAGTTTGATATACTCGTACATACAAGTATCTCAATGATTTTCCCATTGTATATGCATCTTTGATCAACATTCGCCTCTTTTTAATCAAACTATGTAGATATATTGTTCGTTCCCTCAACTGTATCAGGTGCATCTACGCTCATAAATATAAGAACGTGTTTCCATGATTCTGTTTAAATAACGCCATTACTCTTGGATACAATGAAGTAATTAGCAAAAGGATACGGACGGTGATGTTCACAATCATCAGTGCTTACTTCAACCTGCATATCTAGGCATTGTTTCAGAGTAGAATGACTAATCGGCTCAAGGTACACTGGCTAATCGTTATAATCTTATTATTTCTTCTCAACACTGCCCAATCATTATGGATTTACAATTTTAGTAGCTACTCCAAAGCGATTTCGTACAACGTGTAACCATAAAATGGTAGTAAAACGTACACGATGGAATTTATGTTCGACTTGTTAAACTAATGGCCTAATTAATCTACAAGATCGAGCATCTATCGAAAGACATATGCAAATTAATGCAAATTATTGGACAATGAAGCTTTATCGATTCGTAATTCCAACGAGATACGAAACTTTTAGGAAATCAGTATATCTTGATACATTTGAACACCATAGGCACCAATCGATAACCAATATTGAATTCATGTATGCAGTACAATTTATGGAAACCTAAACACGTTTCCATTTTGCATTATTCGCGTATCGTAGTATTAATTAACTTCTGTAACGTTTAAAGTTACTGTAACTTTACGGAAAGAGGATGGGGTGCAACCAATGTTCCCTGCGATTCTAACGTATGAATTTATTTTCTAGGTATGCGCATGCATATATTCGCTATAATTTTACGAAAAAATACAGCAACAATGTACGACAGTATAATTATAACTTCCAAAGCCTCCGTATTTTAGGAAATGCTTTGTGAGGAATAAATATGTATAATAAACAATGAAATACATCAAAAAATTAGAATTTTATTGCAAAAAGAAATTATTATATTTAAAGCAATTTATGATTAAAATAAATTACCTATGATAAACTGTCTGTTAAAGTATAACAGACAGCTTCGAGTTCTGTTAAAGTATAATATAATAGCAAATATTAACTAATATGTTATGTAAATTTATTTGAAATTATACGATATTTTAAGAAAACTAAGTGATATTTTTATATTTTACGTTTGCAGATATCACATGAGAATTAAGTATAACGACTAATCTTTTTATTGATCAATGTTTCGTTAGAGTGCTCGTGAAAATTATACGTTTCTTAACGCCACTGATTGGAGTCGTTGCTATTAAAATTCTTAAATTTATTTTTGATTTAATAGTATAAATAAAATATGATTCTATTAAAAAAATAAAATAAGATACCTTTGGCAATTTATATTTATGAATAAATAAGTATTCTTCTTAACACCTTATATGTATAATAGTTAAGGAATTTCAAAACACATGATGTTTCAATAAAATTGTATAAGAAGGCTCTATTTTCGTAAAAAATGCGATTAAGTAATGTCACAATTGTAGTTTAAACAAGAAGCCTTTCAGATGTTTTATATATAAACTAATCTCGTTGTACTTTCTTTACTGAAACCTATTCAAATTCGTCATGTGACGAAAGTAATGCATATAAAATTGTAAACATTGTACTCCGAACGAAAAACAATGTCATAGGACCAATTTTCAATTCATATTTCGTTAAAGTAATGTACAATTAATACCTTATAAGACTAATTTTCAATTATAATTTCATAAAACTAGTTTCATATGCTCGCACTTTCGACAACAGTGTAATTAAAGTGTCATTTTTAATTTTCTGTCAATAATTTATTTCAATAACAATTAATTTGGTCTGTTATATATCGTATAAAAAAATATAAAAAGAATTGTAATACTTATTACACAATACTAGCAGATTCTACACAATCTGAATGAAAGTTCAAACGGACGATGAAATACTATAGCGCAATTGAAAAATTGAAATTAAAAACATTTTGTACGTAACATAATCATATTATATAAGAAAACATTTATATTTACAGAATTGTTTACATTTCCCTTTCTAAATTTTATACCATAAAAATGAATAATTGATGAGCTAATATTATTTTCAATATGATTAAAATTTAACTGGTTTTGCTTGTTTGCAAAACTTACGTACATATTCCCACATGAAAGTGGTAGTAAATTACAACTTATGCTAGAAGTCGTTAGTAATAAGCATGTAGCGTAGTCTGGAAACCTGTATCTTATTAAATAGTGAAAGAAGTATTTGAGTGCATACATATATAAGTATACTCAACATCTGATATTTAAGCAACGCCTAGCATTTAAGTTTCATGAAAATAAAAGTGAAATGATATATAATAAAATTATTATAAGTCTATAATCACATTTTCTTTCACAGAAGATCAGAGAGTTAAAAAATTATTTTCCTGAATCCTGAATTAATAATAACATATATATTTCAGTACCTAAAAAAAGCAGATATTTACTTTATATCTTTATAAATACTAAATAAACACCTAAACAAACATTGAATATCTCTGTAAATTGTAATTTTACAAAAAATTAATTTAATTTATACTTGAAAATCTAAACACCAATTCATCACGTACAAATTTTTTCTGTCTTCGTGTTTAGTTCATTGAAAATCATTTTCTTACATTTATACATTAAAATTATTCTAAAATCCCCGACTTTTTAATACAGGCATTAAATGGAATTACTCTCTATATTTCATACTTTTCATTGTTTACATAGAGCTTTTAAAGGTATTAATGGAGTTTTAGTAATTCCCCCAAGAATGAAAAGAATTTCTAAATATAGGAAAAAAGCTCCATAATTCACATTAGAAGAAGCTCCACATCAGTCCTAAACTTAATATTTAGAAAATGAAATAGGTTAAAGTTCTGTAACTGATATATTCATTTCAATAAAATTAATATGCATACTTTACTTTATTTAAAGTAAGTATTGTTATGTAATATTACTAAATTTATTATTATTTTTTGGAATAATATTATTATTTCTTAATTTATTAGAAGCCTAACTTGTGGTCTGCAAAATTTCACTAATAATAGTTCAATCGTGCAAGTCGGCCCAGGAAGTATTTCAAGACAGTACGAACAAAATAGAATCTGATAAAATGGATACAAAAATGAAATTCACGATTAATATGTTAAATGTCGAAGAACATATTAGAGAATATACTCGTACATAATTTACATACCCTTCCAACGAAGAATCGCCTATAGCATTTGGCTGTATCATCTTGGTCTATCCTGGGTTGCCATGCAGGCTGCGCCGGAAGTAACGCCCTGCCAGCTGAGTCCAGGGCGTGTCGATGATCGGTACCGTCGACCCAGTATCCAGGCGGTGTCACCACAAGAGGTGGCTGAGTTCCGGAAGTGGCTTGCTGAAGCGCAGCCTCCATAAGAGCCCTGCCAGCGGGTGCATCGCCAACTGGTGACGGGGATGGCGTGGGTGTGTGATTATTCTGATTACCAGGACTCGACGCTGCCCTGTCCTCCCTCGGGGTCTGTAATCACGGCAGACCAGTTCGATATGAGCTCAAATTCACCTCCAATGTGGTCTATCTTTTAAAAGCCCTTTCAGAATTTTAAATTGAATCGTTAAGAGAACTAGAAGTAGAACTTTCCACAATTTAAGCTACTCCAATAATTGTCATTTTCGCATTTCGCTATCTTTAATAATACCCCGAAGAAAAGATTAATGTTGCAACGACTAAAAAAGCTTTTATACCAGAATATCAGAAATATAGAATCAAATATATATGAAGCATTTTTTCACTTGCGGTAGTTCTTATATCAAAATTCTTATTATTTGTGTTATTTAAATTATGTTGGACATTGTGAATTATCAAAGAAACACATGTGAGCAATTTTTCGCGTTCTTTCTCCTACCATTCTTATTAAATCTATGAAGAGAATCGTTTAATTTATGAAACCAATTAACCAATTAAAGCGCATAATACAATTCCGCGCATTGTATTATAAGATAAAGACATACAAGACCTTAATAAGGTATTAAAGATATTAAATAATTTCAATTATGGTATTCGTTTATTCTTCTTATACATATGGCTGCAGAGGTTCACAAAAGTATTTGAGCACTAACCATAAAAAAAATTTATATACATTTTTAAATAAATTTTACTTATGTGTGTGTTGTGTAAACACCGTCTTCAATGTATGATAAGTTTTTAAAATGGTTCCTCTAAATACTCCAGTTTATTAATATTAACAGTATTTAATTAATATAATGTTTTATGCTATACATGTAGTTAATATGACTAATTATTTAAATACTTTTGTAATCTTTGGAATACACTTGCGCTAAATGTTCCTGTTGCTTCTACATATATATTTAGACTTGTTCCAAACTTTATTAATAGTTTAAAATGTTTAAAATATTTCGTATAATATAAATACATAATATATCCATAACAAGTTTCTACAAGTGTTCGAATCGGTCCATAAGTAAATATATATGTATGTACGCACGATGCAGCTCTAAATATGTACTCAATCGACATTGAAGAAGAATATTCTTGAAGTGCACGTCATTTATTTTAGGATATACGACCGAAACTAACTGTACATTACGTGTACTTGCCATAAAATATTGCTGAACGGTTTTGTTGGCCGCGGGGGAAGCAAACAATTATTTTTCTTTCTTCTCGCTTTCTTTTTAACTATTATTATTAGAGTACCGCGGCTGGTGCGTATACTTCTTTATTACAATGCGCTTTTTAATGAATTTCATTTGGCATTGTTACCAGCAATACATGTTGGTCCTGTACCATTAACGTACGGAACTTCCACACTCGCTTTCTATGTTTCTTTATCGTGCCACCCCTTTTACGGAACTTTGAATAGTTTCAGTTACATAAAGAACCAGAATAGGATGAAGTCAATTAATGCCAACTACATATTCAGTGTAACAGACGCGAGCGAATGATGTAACAAACTAATTAAAAACAAATTGATGAAACTCCATTTTATGCTGTTCTGGATTCATTAGTGAATAACATTCGTTTGATACGTATACCGTGTAGTAAATATGTTACATATATTACATTTTGCCGAATGAAATTTTATCGTGTTGCACGTTTTATAATGTTTTTGACAGTCGATACGTTCTGTTCTGTATATGGTGAGAACGGAGAAGAATTATTTGTTATGTATTTTTGTCAGATAACGTTGAAATTAAAACATTGAATTTGGACAAACGCTACGTTAAGTTGGATATATTAAACGTAGCAATTAAAGAAAAAATCCGGAATTAGTCAACAAGTACTATTTTTTAATAAGACAATATTAGACTTTGTCTTATCGACAAAGTGCAAGCGGACAATTCTAGGTCTTAACTGGGATGTTCAATCTTAATTGAACTTACTCATCGCGTATTTTTGCATCTACGAATCTTTTATCATGACAAGAAATAAGATACTCTAAAAGTCTGTAAAAGCTTCAAAGAAACCGCTAACGGAAAAGATAAGTTAAGTGCAAAATATAAATAAAAAACATTGATACTCGTTGTACTATTATTTCGAACTAAATTATGTTCTATGTATAGTGATCCAAGTTAATAACATTTTTAAAATCGAGTAATACGATTGTAACTGAAGTGTAAACAAGGAGAGTTTACATATCTTACTGTATAAAACAATTTTTTTATTAATCCTAGTCTAATTCACAGCGAGCAAAAGCGATAGTAAGTAACAGTAGGAAACGAGAGAAACTTGGGTTGAATGTAATTTCGCAGCAATTACTCAACTTTTACTCAACTATGTAATCGCTTTAAATTCCTGACGTATGCAGGGGCTCGCGTTACTATCTAGTATCTTGTTTCATTCTGCTTTAGCTGGTACGTTACATAAATAAAAGTGCACTTTCATACAATTTCAATCATGTCGCAACGCTGGCACTGAAGCGATCGATCGATCCACCGGAAGGGAAGAGGCAAAAGAAATGGTCGTATTGCAGGAAATCGGAATGTCTTCGACAATTCCGCGTGTTCATGAAACCAGAACGACTGAATGGTTTCTCGGATTGAAAAAGGAAGGGAAGTAAGTGCATCGATGAATGTCAGTTAACATAAATGTCGAATACATAATGCAAGGTGTGGCTGAAAGTATTATTCAAGCAAACAGAAGGCGATTCGTTATGAAAAAATAAATCAAAAATATGAAATAAAAATTTGTCATTCGACGTTTAGTTTTCGAGAGAAGTAATTCTAAAAAACCGTCGCGTATGTACACACTAATATTTCTATTTCTTTTCTTTTAAATCAGATAATTCATGAAAGTTATGTAAACGTTGCATTAGAAAATTTAGATACTATATTAGAAGTATAATAGATATATTATTTGAATTACAGAACTGCTCAACGAGCCTTATTTTGGCTATATACACTACTGAAAATATTGTACGATTCGATTGTATGATACTAAAAGTGCAATAATCTAATACGAAATTCGTGTTCTACCTGCTTGTACATTTGCCTGTTGAACAATCTGATCCCAATCATACGCAAATTTCCTCCTTGAAATATTTCGGATCGATTAAAAAATGTATTTATTTCGAATTAAGAAAAAATTGATCGATCAAACAGATTTTCCTTTTTATAATTTTCTTACTAACATTTTTTTTGTTCTGCTCTATTTTGGTATAAATACATAATGATAGCTGAACGATGGATGTTTATCGCAAAGGATATAAGCATTATATACCCAAAAATGTACAAAATTCATCAAATATGAAAAGATATGTAACTATTCAAAGCAAACTACTTCTCATGGTATAGAACAGATAAAATTAATTTCCATTTAGATTCCTATCTTTTTTTTCTTGGTTAGGTATACCTAAAATAGGTCCACAAAAATATGAATCTGCATAAATATGCGCAGTTTAGTGGTAACGTATATGTATAGCATATAAAATACAGCTTCCGGTCGACAGTAAGTTATTGTTGTTAAGTTTATGGAGAAATTATACGCGGATTTTCAATTACGTCGTCTGAAATCCTTGCGTCGTTCAAGGGTCTGCTGTACCATATTTTCAACCGCACTCGGTACAAATATTTGATCTGTGCGTAGTTTGTAGAGAAGTTATGCTGTTATTTAGAATGTTATAAACTATTTCCAATTCTAAAGGAAGATAAAGACTACTGTTATATGACAAGATAAAACGAGTTATAGCATAACGCTTGTATTGTAACGCTGTAGAACGAGGCTATATAACACTACAGTATGCTCCATTTACAAACGATACACTTTTAGTTTTACCCTCAATTAGATTTAATAAGTAACGTTCTGTTAGACTTATTACACGTATGTATTCCTTTGTTGTATTCTTTTCATGAAAAATAAAAACATTAAACGACCTCATAATTACATATGTGAAATTAAGGTCGATATTAAGGCAGATGTAATTCGTATACGTTCTTCTCATTATGATATAATTGAAGATATGTTTTTAAAATGAGCTAATATCAAAATAAAGAATAATGACGGAAAATTGTAAATAAGAGAAAACGAATAATCGAGTAAAATGCGTAGCGATAAAATCCTTGCGAAAAAATATTTGACGAAGTAAATAACAAGTTATTGTGTAAGTACGTAGTATCGCATAATTCCGTAATACACAAGCAGCTAAATACATTGTCCTAAATTGGTTATATACATGTGTCTTGGTATACAAAATGTTATTCGACGTAATTTCACCATCTTAATGTAATATGCAAGTTTACTTTGATATGGAAACAAACAAAGCTGTTTATCAAAACTATGCTTTGTTTTGCAGCAAAAATATTCCTTTCGTGCCAACTATTTGTTAATATTTAGAACAATTTTTCAAGTAGCTATAGAGTAATCAGTAACATTTGAAAAAATTAACAGCACCAACGTCGTAAATAATACATTCAGAAGCAATATCGTAACGTTATGAATCACAGATGGTCTCGTCGCGATCATAGTCGTAAATTTTCATCTTTCGATCTGCTAATTCCAATTAATTGCGCCATCTAGCAGAACCTATAGTGCGAAAACGATAGTATACATCTCTACCAAGGAAATTGGATCTCAACTATTTATGAATCTTCTGTTCAAGTCATTCTCAACGCGCAACAGAACTTTATAGATTTATTCTTTAAAAAGTCAGAACATTTTGCCTTTCTCGTTTCACACATACATACATATATAATATTTCAAAACCATGCTTTTTGCAATTCTTCTTTATGATATAATATATTATATTATGTCAATATAATACAATACAATACAATATAATGTAATGTAATGTAATGTAATGTAATGTAATGTAATGTAATGTAATGTAATGTAATGTAATGTAATGTAATGTAATGTAATATATGTATATTATATTCAGTCGGTCATAAAGTCTGAACAATTTGATTGATTTGTAATAAGAGTGAATTTTACAAAATCGTAGATATTAATGACAAATTAATAATCATGAGCAATATTGATTATTTTCTAATGAAATCAACAGAGTATAGATCATAATTATCCATATACAGACCTACTAGTAGTATATTACAATTGTTAAATAAGCAATTCACATTGATGTATGCATACCTACTAATCTTATCTAAGTTATACATAGTTTGGAAATTGAATAGTCCGAAGATAAGAAGCTATAGTTTCGGTTCCAACAATAGTTTTACAATATTTAAAAATTACAAAAGCTAAATTCCCTGTTACATACATGTTAGCATTTAAAATTTAATCGTATTGTATCATAATATTCTACTATACACGGCTGTAATTACCATGGAGTATAAACTGGTTGAAAACCTTTTATTCGCAATTTTGTAATTAAATTGTACGGTATAAAAAATAAGAAAGTACCTGAGTATTTTTTAATTATACCATATACATATGTGTGTGTAAATTAAAACTATATTATGTATCAAGATAAATGATATATAGAACTGCATTAATCGAGGAAGCACAGATAAGTACAAAATTGAAAAATATTTAATATATGCTCCTTGTAATATGAAAATGCAGTACACATACACATATACATAGATATGTTTAGTATGTGTCTCTATTTAGTGAAAAATCTTAAGTTTAGTTTCGATATTTACTGAAAACTAGTTGTGAATAAAATATAGTTTGGAGAATACTTGGAGCTATTAAAGTTTGAAGCTATTGAAGTTGAATTGTATATATACAATAACAATTCAATCAACAATATAACAACAATAGCAATTCAATCAACCTTTGTTTCTAGAACGATGCCAAAAGGAATAACAAATTTATTAGACTTTTCAGTCGGAATATTTTCGAATTGAAATGGGATAGAAAGTATAGATCGAAACAAATTGACATACCGCGTGAGAATTCTTTAAAATTTTCATTTGTACTTCAAAAAGAAAATAAAAGAAAGTCTTGAAAACGACAAATAGTAGAATTTTAGGAATACAGATAATAGATGAAAATGAATTTATCAAATACTGCATAAGTAATTGTTATATTCAATAAAGTAACATTATGTTTCAAAAAGGAATTTATACACACGTCACACGCTTGTAGAAAATTCTTCCATTTCACAGTGTAGTAGATTATAAAACGAAGTATTAACAATAAGCACTGAAATGAAAGCAATGCAAATTCATCATTTTAGGAAATAAACGAGTAGTACGATCGTTGAGTATCAGCTTTTGAAAGAGAAATATACCTATATGAAAGTATTTACGTAACAGTTTTCCGCCGATTCAATGAGAATTTAAACAGTTCCCGTAGGCACAGAAATTCAAATTGGAATATATTCACATGTCAAAACGGACGGTGTGTACACACATCTACAGTTAACAACGTTCAGGATGCCCTAACGTACATATACGTACATATATGGTAATAGATACGGACAACCGATAGAAATACCGGTAGTTTACTTATCAGACATCACATTGAAACATCGACTCGTTTGCCGAAGTACTTAGCATTTGCGTAATAATATTCCAACGTGATCAAATATTTCCTCCTTCGCCCCATTTCTCTTTCTCGTAAAACTGTTGTTATTATTTAAGGCTGAAATAAATTTGGCTCCCCAGCACTTGCACATCAAATTTATATAGTCTACCAAGAGTTTTCTTTTATTCTTTTACTAATATCACTCCTCAAACTGTTATATTATATTAAACTGATGCGGATAAATTATAGAACGAATCTTTTACGCAAAGTTATATAACAAAATTTAAATTTCAGAGATTTACTCACAGTATCCAAAATTTTAAGTTATCTAAAGTATTATAATATTTTCCTTTTCATATTTACAATGATATGTATGTATTATATATATATGTGACATATGTATTATAATATTTTGTTTATTTTCCTTTTTCACTTAGGAAATATTTAGAAAATTATTAATCGTATCACGTATTAAACTAAAACTATATTTAACTAATAATTTATTTTAAGTACCTGGATAAAAAATTGGGAAACATTTTTCAAAAATAACATGATCATGTAAATACTATAAGCAGAAAAGAATTTTGATGTCTTTGTGGGAAATATAAAGATACGAAGATTCAGAGAATGCATACTATGCATATATATAATGCAAAGATATATACCAAATACATATATCACCTGTTATAATATTTAATGAATAAAACAAATCTTTGCTTAGGTTTTATCTCTTTACTCGTGTTCAAAAATATGAATTTGCATAAATATCCGCGATGTAGAAATTATATTATATATTAAAACAATTAAATATCAGTATTGACATGACATGTTTAAAATAGTAATATTTTATATTTTAATATTTTAAAGATTATTATAATAATTAAATTATGCCTATTGGTCAGTGTTATAAGCTTTTGAAGTTTCATTATAAGCTTTTTTTTTAAATAATTAATAATTTCAAATTAGTACGTATGAATGAATATATTAATTTTAATTGAATACATATGTATGTCAATATATCTCAATAAAGATATCGATATGAAACATTTTTATTAACTATCGATAATACCTTCTGTAAAAAATAAGCGAGGATAAATGTTCTTGATAAATTATATTACACAGCTGACAAAATACGTACATGTACAGCGGGTATAGCGGAAGGCATACGTAATGTAGCACATACGTTGGAAAATGCATCGAATACATAGCGTTGCAAGCAGGTGGCATGTGCTGCCGAAATATCAGCGGTTGAACGTTATCATGTGTCACACGAAATATCGATTATTGGAGACCGATTTTCAATGCAAGATGCGCCTTCGATAATTTCTCTCATTGTTTCTCAATACTCGATTAACTGTTAGTGAACTAGTTATTCATAAAGATAACTACCTATTGATTTTAGTACTTATAAGTATAAATCCAACATATTATTTTAAGTAATAATTTTTCGCCTGTTTTTAAAACTGATAGTATTGCAAAACATTAATTGGTTTTACTTTACAAGTTATCGTAATATATTCAGGTTCTATTTTAAAATATCATTATCTTTTAACCTAACATTAATGTTGATAAATTATCTAGAACCTTTACCTTAGAAATTTCTAATTAACATAAAACATAAAATTATTAAGGAAATAAAAAGTTATGCAATGGGTAACATATAGAGCTTTAAAATAACATATTTTGTTACATAACATAAATACTTGTTATCCTTGACATTAGTGCTAAGAATATAATACGAAATTACACCAAAATATTTCGTAATTTATGTTTATATAGTGTCTTTTTCATAAAGCTAAAATTTTAGTTATGACTGAATATCGTAATTCGACTAAATTTTCCATTAAATAGAATGAAAATACCAGGAACAGATTACACATGAAATGATAACACAGTAAAGAATGTTCAGAATAATTTAATATTTCCTTCCCATTGTAAAATTAATCAAGCAATTGAATTTGATTATCGCGTATGAAACGATTTTAATAAAACCGGCTGGTTAAAATAACCTAAGGCCTATGGTTGTAATTGTGAATCGACGATTCGATAAAACTTTTTTTCCATGAGAACTGAAATTTTTCGTATTATTTATGACATGTAAACAATTCATAATTATAAATTGCAATGCTGAGCACGTTGCAGGTGATACATGACATCGTTGTATCATAATATTCCGAACAGGTGTAAACGGGTGTGGAGCAATAAAATATCCAGTCGCTGCCTTATTCTAATTGTTAATTTAAACGACTTAAATTTTAAAAAAGTTATCCTTGTCCTCCATCAATCAATCAGAAAATCGATATCTATATAGTATATAATGAACATTTTCACACACACACTCACAACGAGAGTGCAAGCGTTTCCTATGAAAATCTTGCAAATTCAAATTTTAATTTAGTAACGTGTACGTTCAACTAATTAGTTTTATAAATTTAATGAATTCTATACCATTTCGACTACAAATTGGAAAAATTAATATTAAAAAATCCTTTACGCGCTTGATTTCTGGATATGCAAAAATAAGAGAGAAACGAATTTCAATTTCGTAGCAGAATGGGCTGCGTAGCAGAAGCTGACTTCTCGTTCTAGAAAGAGGGAGTTTTGTTATTTCGTACAGCGATGTAAGCACGATTTTCTTCTTTCTCATACACGTATACCCGGACAGAGATCATAAGAATAATGAAAATTCATAATATCCAAAATAAAATATACAAATACTTCGATGGATTACATTATCCCAATAAATTAATTTAATTGGTTTTAGGTCTGTTCGCGTAAGTATTGTAAGAAAAACCGAAATATTCCAAATGTAACTAAATTTATTTCGAAAAATATGCAGATCATTTTATTTTTTTGTCTTCATGCATCTGTAGGCTACACTTGCTATATTTATGAAACATTGATATAATTGAATTTTCTAATAATGCAACTAGACATTTTGAATATTGTGGCGAATATATCTCATAAAAAAATTGATTTTGATACAGGGTATAAAGAATTTGTGTGCTGGGATTTGTCCACTCAATGGATTGGTTGTACAGTGGATCTTTAGAATATTACAACGTGAAACGTTGAAAGGAAGCGATTAAGAGTTAGGAGAAATTAAGTTTGTTAAATCATTCGTATTGAACGACACTTTGAAGCCTTTTTCCAGCGAAGTAAATTGATTATGCGACTTCGCCTCTCGTCCGATGGAAAATAAACCAACCGAGAATAGCAATGTTAACGTTATTTCAGGGAACTAAATTTCGACCATTCTATTGAAAGCACAAATAAAATGTATTCGACGATCAGGTAATAAAAACGACATGTACTGACCATAAAGGATAGTGAACGCTAATAATAGGAACATATGGTGTTGCGGCAGGTGATGCTATAATATGAACGACTACTCGTGAATATCAGTATTCGCACGATATCGAGCAAGCAATCAGTTATTTCAGTTTCCAGCTGGCTCCTCGCGCACCAAAGCGACGTGCTGGCCTTTTCTCGTTTAAAACATTTCGTAAGCAAAAGGAACGATTTCGTTCCTGGCCTCGGAGAATGGCACTTCCATTTGGATCTCGGGTCTAGACGTGCAAGTGAACGTCGTCCCTATTTCGATTTTACATACATGATTCTTATTTCTCACGTTTTCGTTATTTTGTCAAGTTCTACGACAATAAATTGGTTCTTCATCGTTGTGAAATATCTATAAGCTTGTAATTCATCAGTGAAAAACGGAGAGATACAAACATACTTTTGTATACAATTTATTCACATAAAAATTTCTTATGGTATAATTCCATATAAATTATTTGTATAATTACATATGTTTAACTTAATATGTTTTAGTCGGTTTTAACATTGACACGCGTAAATATAATCTACAGTTAATTTTTAAAGAATGGGGTAGCTACAAATATAAAAAGTATATGTTACATTCAAGAAATTAACAATCCGAGTGATCAGTTAATTTCTCTTTCCCGGTTAACGGGTCGACCCTAGTCCGTTATTAAATCGACAACATCTCCACGGTAAATCCTTCCTACATAATCTTCTAATTTTTACGTTAGGTACTAAAAACAAGTTGGATCTCAAAGTTAGATACCAAAAAGAACCAGTTTAAAGGAAAATTATTTCAATATAGCACAATTTTTTATTCATATATGTGTCGTGTGTCTACTCGTTAACTAGCTCATTTCTGCTATTCTGTTAATAAGTTAACAGCATTTAATGGTATGCAAACAGATATTAATTTTGTTCTTGATAGAGAATGAAAAATACGTTAATTACGAACATGGCAGTAAAATAATACAATAACATATGATTAAATATCTCGCGTTAATATTTTATCATTTCTCCCTTCAAATCCAAGCTGTATAAAGTAAATGTGTGGAATAAATAATTAAACGATTATTCAAGCATGTGTCGGAAACACATTTGCTCCCGTTAATTAAACAGTCGTCGCCTGTTCCTGGCCGACACTTTAACAGGCCAAGTATTCGCTTCGACCTTGCTGCTATTCATTTCGTTTCCAATTATACGTAACAAGATTGCATTCTCGTTAATACACATCTGAATAATTTGGTTTCCTGTTTGAAGTTACGTCGATTAGTTACCGATCAACCCCGACTCATGCTAGCCAGTAGTTGACAAACATACAACTAACCAAAGAAGTTTGCCTTTAAATAAAGTAAGAATATCTACATTGTAGTAATACCATATCCTAATAATCGTAAATATATTTCTGAACACTGCCCATAATTTATAGATGTACATGTTAGGAATATAATCCACGTTAATTCAATTTTGATGTAATGTACAATTTCCTTTATTCCAAATTGACTCGAATCTATTGCACTGTTTTAGTGTAACTTATTCAGAAGCATAGTACAAATGCAATTTCTTTTGTTCCCCCGGACATTGACGAATTTCACGAGGTTGATTAGCTAACGATTAATTCATAAGTTAATCTCGATAAGTTTTCGAATTTTTAAGAAGTAATTTTTTCCAATTTTACCTTCTTTTAATCCTAATTATATCTTATAATAATTAGACACGTCGAATTGTATGAAATAATAATTATCAAAGCGATAATAAATTCCATGGAATAAAACTTTCATTGATAACAATACGAAATTAAGAATTAATAATACAAACATTGGAGGCCTTTAGAACTAAAAAAAAAAAACAGTCCTTAAACTAATTAACAGCAAAATTAATTCCCCTAATATGAAAACATTTACATGGAAAATAATACAAAAACGATTGATTTTGTGTTGATGCAAATACAAGAACAATACCACAAGCTATTTCCCGTCTAATAACTTAATACTTATAAACAGGTATGTTTTCCATTCCTCGTGTTTATGTTTTCAGAGCATATACATAGGTTAACCTACTTTAAATTTTGCAAATGCTTCGATTATCTGAAGCAACGGGATTCCCCTGTGGAATTGGCCGATCTAAAGATAGTTGAATAGAAGTCGCGATGGAGTTGCTGTCACTGTTTAACTTTTTGTTCCACTTCCACGATCCTTTCCCCCTGGTAGCATTGCTTCTTCTTCCCCAAAGCTTCGAACGGCTCCGGTTTATATTTGGCAGTGAAGGAAAGGGAGCGAAGAAGCGTAGAATGACGGCGAACCAAAAGATCATCGTCCCTTTCTTTTCGTTTTTCCACTAGACCATCTCGTATATGGTTCATCCTTTTTCTTTTTGTTGCTCGTTCCCTGTCGTACACGAATTTAGAGCCACTTAAATTAGTGGCCGAAGGATAGGGGGAAACGGGCAGCAAGTTCTTCGACGACGAATGGCACACGACTCGGCATCAGAAACTACAGGAAGTTAAAACCAGACGAAGACTTTGAAACGTAATCCGAGCACCCACATCCGCATTACTTTTAAACTCCACCGTGTCTTTGCCCCTTCTTTTCATTGTCTCTATGAAACCGGCTACACTTCACTTTCTTTTCCTTCAATTTAATATTTTCCTTCTTTTCCAATACCTTTCGTTCCTTTGTCCCCCTCCCCCCTCCATTTTCAGCCGTGTTCCACCACTCGCGGTCTTGTTAAAATCCTATTCATTCTTGAAATCCGTTGAGATGGAACCGCACGGAACGAGAAAGTTTCGCGTCTACGTGCTTGCACGCGCATTAATACACAGCTGAACTAACGGTAACTTTTAAAACGCTCTTCAACCAACAGATTAAGCGTAAGAACGATTTTTCGACTGTACGAAATTTCGATTTTCCAGAACGAAGCTTGTATGTCGCGTATAAATACGCATGACGCTTCTTTACTTATTGTTTGATTCGTTTTTGTAGCTGTTGAGTGTTTTTAAATCTCTGTTTAATTTATAGTAACGAACAATGCGAATAATACGAAACAAGACGAACGATGAATGTTCAATAATTTCGTAAAATATCGTCGAATTTAAATAATTTTCGTATATTATACAAGATATGAGTCATAAATCATCGGAAAGGAATTTCTGTATGTCGTCGACATACATATTTTAGGATAAAAGTATATTTGTTCGGTTAACTAAATTCTAACACGCTAACGTTATTGAAATAATAAAAATTAATTAATGTTCCTACTACGTAACTTTGATTATAGAATATTCCAAAAATAATATTTGGCGAACTAATTAACGTTCGCTTTGCATTCATTCGAAAGTGCCTTATCGTTTTAAATAGAAGTGCTTTGAACGCTTTATTTCTTTCTTCATTAAAACTATTTCTAATGCGCGTTTCTCGGTGGATGGGCGATGGAAGCGGGTACGAAATGGGCAGTTCAATTACGAAATTTCGTTTTCGCATTTAATTAATGCTCGGAACGAGTATTCAACACACGTTGGTGGTCCTATACAGTATACGCAAATAACGTTAGTATATCTATAAACCGCGTAATATTTCGCAAGCAATTGGATAATTCAGCGATGCGTTGCGATAAGCAAGCAAACGCAAATATATATATGTGTGTATGATTAGAGAAAGGGCCGAAGTGAAAGAATTTCTAGCGGCAGCTTTCTTTTTTGTGGAAACTACGCCGTGGGAAGACCGAGGAAAAAGACGTTCCACTTGCGTTTAACGGGTTAGAAATTATAACATTCGTGTTCTGTTCTGGGAGTTCAAGAACGATGAAAAACAATTGCTATTATGGCTGTTTTTCTTGGTGATTTTCAACGTGGAAGAGTAGATAGGAGAAACAAACGAGATGGCCTTAATCACGATTTAAATATTTAAACATGACGCCACGCGCTATGTATACCTACAAAAGTACGATTTCACGATGATACGATAGAGAACTACCACTTCGTATGCCATCCAGCGATGTTGTATTAGTGAGAATCCGAGCAGCGAGTTCTAGAAGTCAACTTTTACAAATTTTCAGAATATTTTCAAATCCTCTTTGACCAGAGCTGAGTGTCAAAATGAGTTAGATGAATTATTAAATACTATTAAATAAATGAGAAATACACCGTGTCCCATAGCTATGAAGTAACTAGAAAAAAAAAAAGAAAAAATTTTATAACAGGAAGGAATAATACCGAAATACATACAGAAAAATATAGCTCTATTTATTAAAATAATTACTCTTCTTTTAATAATTGATTTTTACATTTTTTGCGTTACATTTCAACATTCTTTCTTTTCGTCTATAAAAAACTACAGAACTAATGTAAAATCTAATATGTTATGTTATACCTATATTTTTATATGTTAACGTGATAAGGAACGAAGTATGTCGTGTCTGACATCATACTGAGAAACAATCTATCCTCTTCTCCTCAAAAAGGAATAAATTATATTCACTGGTAAAAAGAAAAACTAGTTTATTTCTTTTGTAAGTACAGATCCAACGTAACAGAATATTTCGTTACACAAAAATTGAATTCAGACTACAATGAAGTAAAATTGAAATGATAACCCTTATAACTTTAACTGTTGGGTTGTGCATTCTTCAAGTCAGTTTTTATCATGTTACATCTTGTACTCTGTATATATAAATTGAAAATTTATAAGTGACTTTACAGTTATCAGACGCAGTGTATCATCAGATTCTCCTTGTTTCTATTTATATTAATCAATGATTATTTATTTATGGTATTACACCATTTATTTATATTAGGATTACTCTATAAAACTGTATACATAGAATAAAATTATACTTGAGTACATATACATGCGTAACACAAAATTTTCTTGTTAAGATGAGGCTTAAAAGTTGATACAACCTTCCTATCGAACGGAACGGGTCTCGCTGCAAATATCAAGCTAGTATTTAAGTAAATATCACCTATCATCGGCTGTGTGTTACTAGGTAAAAGCTATTTCCGTATAATGTGACGTAATGATGCACAATTTGTCGAAAATGTCTAGAGGTGAACGCAATTTATAACCCGCGTATATTTACATGTAATTATCATCAAATTTCAAGAATATTCGAATTTGAAACATATACATATTCTCTGTGTATTGAAAAATTGTTTCTAATTAATAATAAAAATCAGTTATAAAAGATACAGTGAATTTTCACTCTACGACATTAGAAGAAAAATAGAGTTCACATGCCATTAAAAGATTTCTTTTTTAATTGAAGCTTTTGAAGAAAGAATAATTTGAAGAATAGAAAAGATTAATTTCATGATGTAGAAGTTAAATGTCAGTCTATTTAAAGGAACATTTAATTCAATTTTATGTAACTAATTAATATACGACTAATAAATAACTATATTAGCTTTTACACGTACCAGCTTCGGTTCATTATTCACAGCTAGCTACAATTTTCACGATTATATCGTTAAGCAAAACGGTAAATGGTAGTGTTTGAACGAAATGATCTACACGGAGAGAGCAACTGATAAATTGTCGGCAATTACAAACTAACCATCGAATGTATCGGCTTCCCAATTTACATTCGTTCATACAAATGTTACGGGTTAAAAAATAATGTTTATCGTCGTGTCAGCGCACAAACATATGTCTACTTCACACGCTACGATGCAAAATAAATCGGTCACATCGTACAGTCTGTAAAGCTTATGTACGTGTATATTTCATTGCAAATGAACGTTTGATCATTGACACGTTTTATTTGAACCAAACAACCAGGCAAACCAAATAAATGCTCTCATGTGAGCAATTTTTCCATAATACTCTGCCTTGTTTAAATCTGAACAAACTACCCCTATTTAAATAAGTCTTAAAAGATTTTAACGGATAAAAATAGCTTCAAGCATTTTTATATTAATTCACAAAAACAAACCATTTGCATTTTGTAAATGATTTAAGACTCTTGCACAACACAATACCGTATACTATTAATATATTCCAGTTTACAAGAATTTCGATATTCCACCAGGTCTTTTGTAAATACCTTTTATGTAGGTATTAAATGTACTCTAACAAAACTTTAATATGTCTATCCAGAATATTTGTACAAATATTAATATCCCTCTTTTTCTATTATATACATTTAAGTTAAAATTACAATTTCAGAAATAACTGTATCAAAGAAAGCAAGAAAAACAATTGCGTTTATTTTAACTCTCATTAAATTTAAACTTCCCTTTTTTTACGATTTTAATTACCTGCCACTTCAATGTGACGACGCTTCAATTACGTTCTCCAGTTTTCATAAATCGACTTTCTGGCAGAATTAATTATGCAATGGATATCAACACCACAACTGGAAAATATGTTTCCTTCGACTGGTGACATTGAAAAACTGTTGTCAATCGTGTTTATGCAACTTCAGGTCGACTTCGTTGGTCTGTTTCGTTGCGTAATATTCACTTTAAAATATCCAGAGCGATAGACGTGGCCACATTTTTCATAGATATACGCCGAGTTAACTGTCTATCTGCTTAGTTGTTCGGCTGTTTCGTAACAAAACTTTAAGAGAATTTGAAAGGCAACGTATTTTCAAAGCACCAGTATTTCATTAAATAATACATGTACTTCCTCTTCCTTTGTATTTTTTGCTATTTATCGACTAGTTCCGCAATTATTTTTTCGAAAAACGCTCGTTCTCAGCCATAAATTTTTTTGAGGTATTAAATATCAGATAATTACATATGGAATAGTTCAATTTTAAAAACGCATGAAATTTTTAGAACTTAGTGGTTGATCTTAATATTTGTACCTCGGCTTAGAGCTTTAAGCTCGTTAAATATATTAGACTATTCTATTATAAACTGGAAAATTGCATATTAAAGTGAAGCATAAGGTAAAAGTGAATTTTTAAATACCCTTTTATGTGAACTTAAACATAATGGTGCAAAGGCTGTTCGTAATATCGATACAGATCAATTCGGAAAAGCTACAAAATAAATAATCTATCATTGCTGAGAAAAATCTAGATTGTAAAATGCAAAGATCAAGGATAAAGCTTATAGATTATCAATAATGACCAACTAAAAACCTTAACTGTAATGATCATAAGCTCATCTTGTATTCAAGATGTATGACAATTAATGATAATTGATGTACATATTTTGCTTAATATTATTCCCAACAAAGTTATACCTACACATATTTTACCATGAATTCGATTATTCTTATATAATGTAACATAAAAAGCTTTAAAATAAACTTCCAACGTTAATACATCTTCAAGCAATATTGTATACGTGACAATGCTTACGTTTGAAAGATCGTCACGTGTCCGTCGGGTAATTTTTTAATGCGATAATGCTAGTTCCTGTTCCGACCACTATGTCGATAATGAACACATAATTAACCAACTTACTGCGATGTAAAACGTTGACCGTGCGCAAGCGATAGCAGCGATTACATGCGTGAACGTTGATTACTCTCCTTGCATAATTGCGACCGCGAATTTTCTATATGTTAATTGTGACTTATACTAGCTCATATCCATGAGGCCATTCTTAGAATTCTAACGATGCGATACTAATCAAACGACAGACGAGAGAAACAGATTGTGCTAGACGATTGTCTTAAAATAATTACTATTCGAGTGTAGTTCACAGACAACAACCTGACTTAATTTCTAAACAGGAAATCTGCAAATCGCTCAACTGAAGAAAACTCCTTGCTGAGACTTCATAACCGGGGAAACTCTAAGGGAACTTTCAAAGAAAGCCATTACCCTTCTAACCGCCATCTATAACGCGATACTGAAAGTTAGCTACATACCTATCTCTTGGAAAATTGCCCAGATTATATTAGTTCCAAAACCAGTTAAACTTACGGAAAACGTTCAATCTCACCACCAATAGCCTTGCTACCAACTGCATCAAAAGTATTTGAAAAACTGCTTCTGGCGAGACTTATACCCACACACTGAAGCAAGAACGATTAATACCGGAACATCAATTCAGGTTTAGGTATAAACACGCCACTACTGAACCAAATCACAGAATATCCGACAAAAAACGTGAAAGATCTAAATGATAAAAAGTACTATTCAGCTGCTTCTTTCGACGTATCGCAAGCTTTCGATGAAGCATAGCGCACAGCTCTGCTAGTTAAAATTAAACAGCAACTTCCCTATCCATATTACCTCCTTTCGAAATCGTATTCGACCGACAGACTTCTCGAAGTAAAAATTCGGCACACCATTTCCAACCTGTATTTTATATGCTCTGGTGTTTCACGAGGAAGAGTGTTCGGCCCAGTACTCTACACTCTCTTTACCGCCGACCTACCGACAAAAAGCAGTACGGTAATTGCAACATATGCTCACGACACAGCAATCTTAGCTACCGACGTTAATCCAGATGAAGCCCCGGAGAAATTACAGTCACAACCCAACGAAATCGCAGTCTGGTTGAAAACATGGAAGATGGAAACTAATGTCGCCAAGTTAATACATATTACTTTTCCAGCGAGAACTAAAACTTGTCCGGCAGTAAGTTTAAATGCCGGCACGGCATTGCAACAGGATACGGTTAAATGCTTGGACGTACACCTCGACAGACTCACATGGGAAATAAATATACAAAAACCTATGGTGAGAAAAAGTCACAACTTAATACTACAAATTATTATCACACAAAATGATTATGAAACCAATCTGGATATATCTATTTGAAGCAAATTGATATTGCTTGTTTAATAAAATTATCCGTAGATGTCAATATTTTACAATTTCCAGAAGTACATATGTATCAAGATTGTAAAAAACTCATCTTGAAGGTTCATGAATCATGTAAACGAATTTAAACTTACGAAAATACACAGTCATATATGATTTAACGTTCAAAGGAAAGAAAATTTTATAGCGGAAGATAAATCAAATTATTTCGATAAATTTTAATTATAATTTTCTTTCTACTAAAGACTTACAAATACAAGAACGAAATAAGCACCGAATAAATCTACTTAAACGATCCAAATTTTTTTTATTTAAACATAGTTCGAGTGCTCATGTCAACTTAATCGGTGTTCCTTAAGATATGAAACTTTCTTTCATAATCTTAAAGAATTACTCACCATCTGTTTACTCTAAACAGTAATTTATGCTTTCAAAGTGTCAAACTATTTTCCCAACACTTTGCATTACCATTTACGTCCGGCAATGTGTTTACTTTTTCATCATAGCCCTATTATGTCGCTTAAAAATGTTAACAGAAAACTGTTAAACACCTGTGAATGGGAGTTAGGTATCTAGGTTGGCCAGAATTTAGAGTCTTTAAAAATTAAATTCTGACGAGGACGTGCCTCTCGAGGCAATAGCTTTCGTAACATACATACACGTACATACACATACTTAGATATATATTTTATAAAAAAAGAGAGGAAGGTAGAACCACAGGAAATACTTTGCTTTCATGTAGGCAGAACCAAGAATGAAATCGCAATGTGAGCATCGCTCTAACAGGTCATAAAAGCGGAACTATAATACCACACTATCCGATTGTTACCAACCTGCATTTTCAATGAGAACAATGCTCCTCGACGTACTTTGTTAACGTATTCTGCACTGATACATGTTATTTGCATTTCTAGACATTTTTACCGCACGCTAAATATATACTCCTGATGTAGAAAAGTGTTGCATCATTTTCCAAAGTGAATTACATGCAGTGCTATTTATTTTCTTGTAACGAGTGCCTTAATGCACTGATAGATAATCAAGGATATGCAAAAAAGTAATTATCTTGTAAAGCATAATGGCAAGTGTATCTCAGAATATCCGGAAAAAATCATTATGTATTTCAGTGTAGAAAGAGAAGAAAATGTTGCAAGATAAGTTTCCGGTAATGCTACCAAAATTAAGAGGAATAATTATTAGAAAATAATTATTGATTATAACATACCTTCATATATCTTATGTACATAATATGCCTATTTTTAAATAATACAAGAAGATAGATAAATAATAGTAGTTGATTAGCAAGTTACTAGTTGTAGGTTCTAGGGTTCTTTAGAATATCATAATTTTTCCTGAAATGGATAACTTACAATTTGTAAAATTTACTTGTAAAATTCAATTTATTTCATTTGTTTTACTACCAAACTTGTTAGTGTCATGTAAAAATATTTATTAATGGCGAGAACTTGTAACTTGTAAAATTTATCTAATAATATTAATCAATTTAGGGATAAAATAAATAGAATATATACATTTAACTTCATAAAAATGTCCAATGACATTAGACGCGACACTGTTCTGAAATGCTTAATAATCATTTGTTAATAAAGTTGAGCAATTGTACTTCAATTACTTCAAGCTGCAAGGAAACTACATGGAATTTTACACGGTTTGGTCAAAAAGGCCGAATGCAGTAAAAAATCATAGCTTAACTGTGTTTCGGATAAAAGTACGACAGGTCTAACGATTCATTGATTATAGAGATTGATGGGGGTAGTATTCAAGGTTGTAAATTGAAATTTGATTTGATTCCGCAACTGAAATTTATGATTCATCTATTGTATAACTGTCGCCAAAACGAGTTAAATAAATAGCAGTAACTCAACACAGAAAATGACAGATTTTTAGTAAGGTTTCAGCAAAAAGAGAGTTAGATAATGTTTGCTCATTTATCACGAATATCTACATATAAATATTAGCTTCGATAAATCATTGAAAGAGATATTTTGAAACAAACATTAGTTTAATAGCACTTTAATGGATCTATGAAGATAAAACATGCTTGTTTGCAAAAGTGTTACATTTCATAGAATTTTCATCATTGGTGAAAAGAGTAAACGAAACTTTAGTATAAAACTTTACTTCATTATTATCTGACAAAAAATTAGATCGCGTTAATTTCGCATTTGAAGCTTCTCAAACTTGGATGATAAACCTATTGCATTACATAATTACGGTGTTTCATAGATCATCAAATGCCACATTATAAAGACTAAGAGTGCAGCTTTAGATACCTCAGCTTTAGAAAAATATCAATGCATTTTATGGCCTTAAAAAGTTCAGAGGGAATAGAGGTTACTGTATAGTTCAGGATATTTTCAAAACCAACGCGCTTTAATAATAATGTTTTCCAATAGAATTAAAAAGCACACGAATTTGTTTTATGAAATCCAACGTACACTAGTAGATCGATAAGCGTGCTTTTAATATTGCTTTTTTAATATCGTATTAAATGTTACTACTTTCATATAAAATTTACAATATCAGAACAGATTGTATTTCTTTTTATTCTATTTTATCATTCTTTGTAAGCGTATTAAGCAACTTGTTTATTTTATCTCTGTAAAATGTTGTCTTTTTATCGAACAATTGTGATACGTTTAATTATACAATCCTAAAATTGTTCAATGATTTCGCTGGGAAACCATTTTTTAGATTTTGGGAAATTAAAAAATTAAATGAAAGAAGTTTCGATAAATATCTTGGTATTTCCATGTATCGTAAATTCAGACCGAATTGTTATAATTTCGTCATGGAAGAAATATACTCAATAGTGATTGGACATATCATTTCTACAATCCTTTATAAATTTCACGCCTACAAGTTCGTTTTAAGGGTATGTAGGTATATTTCGGCGATTACTTTGACGAAAGTTTGTTCGATCGATGATCCGTGAGCCTTAACGTCTTTTTGTGACATTTTAAGCATGCCAAAAAAATTAGGAAACCTTTATCCCTAGTATGCTTTCCTACAATTGAAAAAGTTCAAACACATTATAAAATTGTGTAATACCTATTGAATTAACGTTTGTCCCGTTTTTATATCCTTCACACAATGCTCACAATCTTGCGGCATGTTTTTGGTCTTTTGGTAGTAAAAAAGCAAAAAAAGATAATAATATGACAAAAACGTTCTCTATTTCTTGGCACATTTAAAAATTTCATAAACAACAAACATAGACAACAGATTTTAATCATTACGTCCGCTGGGATGTAACTTTAAAAATTGTATATAATATTTGTAAGGCATGAGGTTGGTAAAGGATCATGAAAACGATGCGAAAGCACCAAGCGGAGAAAATGGGACGCATATTACAACTTAATATTATGTATCACAGTTAATTATTTTAAAAAAGAAACTTCTGTCCAGTAGAAATTCTTTTCAAGTAATCCATGCAAAACCTACATTTTACGTATGTACACCGCATACTTGGAAATTTGGAAATTATTTGAAATTTTTAAAATTTTGTCTTCAGTATATTTATCCATTATAGTAGTAATATCTTTGTATTATTCCTTCAAATGCATACATTAATGAAATATGAACATGTTATTCTTCAACTTATAAAACAATCCATACTGCTTCATTTGACTCACAAAAATATTCGAACATTTTAAGAGCTTCACATGTTGTATTATATAAAAGATTTTGAAATTCGTAAATACTATAGAGAGACACGGGTATGAAAGTTATCAGATATTTATTGGAAGCATATATATACTTCGCAAAAATCACGGAAATATTTAAACAATCCATTATTCGCTATATATATATATCAATAAGCCACAATATTTAGTTCGTCTAATTTTAGCATTAACTGTATGTTTAAGATTACTGTTCATGTTGTATAATGTTAATTCTCCTCTAAGTGTATATTTGTAATAAGTATCTTGTAACTTCTCTACATACATTTTCGTACTGGTTTCAAATTTTACTATTATAATCGTGATAGTCGCGTTTCGTTACAATGGTAACCAAATGTAAAAAAGTATCGTATAATGCACACAATGTATTCGTAAAAATTTTCTACGGGCTACTGTATATAATATTTTAACATCCAATATCACCCAACTCATACAATATTACGAAGCTTTAGAAAACTTTAGCTTTTTAATTTCACTAGATTCTGCTCGAAAGGACTCGAGCAAAAGTCATGAGAAAATTAATCAAACACTCTTTCGTTCAACACTCATTAGCTTTCACGTTATTATCCCCTTTCTGTTTATGGAAAATAATAAAATTGAATTGCAACAATGAATGAAAATGTATGGATGAACGATAATGTAGAGTAAAACAAAAATATTTAAAATATACATGTGTAATATACATAACATATGTTGTATTCAAATGAAAGAAAGACATATCAAATACCAAATAAAATGTGTTATTTTATTCTTTCTTTTTCTCTTTTTGTTAATGCTAGTAATTATTAATGATTGATATTAGCGGTGATATTTCGTTATGATACAATATTTTTTTAGATGTTTTCAATTAGTATATTTTTGGACCGATATGTTGTCATAAGACCATTTGCATTTTATCTGGAAAAAATTGTATTGTGTGACTTCAAGTTTTATTATTATCAACACCCTATATACCAGAGAACTGGCTGTAAAGCCAAAGAGTGAAGACATTAGTTACAACTTACAATAAGACACCTATGACATTTATTAGCTTGAAAACACAATGTAGTTTTATTTGAATCTCTCAATTTGTTTTGCATGATTTTATGGAGGAATGTGATACTATTTAAATACCTTTAGTATTTCTTAATGCTATTATCATCACATAATAATTTACTAGCATAATATAGATACAATCAATGTTTTATAAAATTATTATTATTACTACTTTTATTATCTAAAATTGTTCTAGTTCGATACTTTCTGAACATGTTCAAGTACGTGCAATTATCAACAAAGTAATAATTCATTTCAATGAATTGTACTTGTTATTATAGTATACTAAATATTCAACGTATTATTAAATTAAAACTATAAATTAACATGAAAGAATATAATTAATAAATATATATAAATACTTGGCACATTTAAATAAAAGAAAATATAATAAAAAGTTGAAGATTGGTAAATACAGCAATAAATAAAAAAAGAAACATTAAAAAGGATAACAATAAAAATTGATAAGAAAAAGCAAATAAAGAATTTCTCTGAACAAATTGTAAAATTTGGCACATAGTACTTTTTCGAATAAAGATAAGTCGTAAACGGAAGGAATACAATTTTTTTTCATTTCAGACTTCATTTCCGAGAACATCGACTTTGAAGAACCGTGGGTTATCTGTACAATATATATGCACTCAACTATTTCATAATTGGACACATTCGGCGTAGCTGTCGATAGTCAACATTGTCCACGACTCGTATTTTAAACTTGATTTTCTCGAAAACCAGACTTAAAAGAAAAGCTTTTATTTTACACTTTCGACTTATCTTTAAATGCAGAGTAACATTCTACACAACCCTTAGTTATTGACAGTTGGGAGTTATAGACGCATGCTGTACTATATGTACAGTAGCGTGCAAAAGTTTCCAATCGGATATTTCTCTACTTTATTTTTTTAAAACGATACGTGAAGGAAATTTAATTAATATTGGGTAAACATTTGTAACAAATGAAAGAAAATGGTATGACAAATAAACAGTATGAATTAAACTTATGAATTTTTTTATAAAAATATCAAAATTACGCGTTCAAAAGTTTCCAGCCACGCCATTTTACAAAAGAAATTCGAATTTTAACTTATTTTATTCTAATTTTTAATTCTCATCGTTATGCCTTTTGCTTTTATGACTGCAGGACAGCGGTGAAACGTGGATTTAATTAATGTTAAAATATAGTCTGACAAAATTGTATTCCATTCTCTTTTAAGATTCTCGAATAATTCTTTCTTGTTGGAATGTTTAAATTTTGTTAACTCGTCGTTTTACCTATCTCCATAAATTCTTCATTGGGTTTACGTCTTAGAATTATGCTGGCCGATCTAAGTCCTTTATTTTTTGAGCGATAACTACGGCACAACAAGCTTTAAGGTATGCTTGAACTCATTATCATGTTGAAATATCCACTCCCTTGGCATCTATCTTTCTGTATAGTCTAATAAATGTCTGTCTAAGATATCTTAGTACACGACACTGTTCATTCCCTTGATTTCCACAAATCAATTGATGTCCACAAGGGGACCAACCACTTGAGCAGAAAATAGCATCCAAACCATTACATATTCTCTATCGTGCTTTAATCTTGATGTTTGATATGTCACATCATATTTTTACCAACAGAACGTCTCACATATTGTCCTCTGTCACTTTCGAAAAAATTAAATTTTGATTCATCAGAAAATGCCACATTTTCCCAATCGTCGACTGTCCAATGTAAGTGTTCATTCGCAAATCTTCTATTCAGGCCTTCTGATTCTTTTTACTAATGAAAGATCTTCTTGTACCTGATCTACCGAAAGGACCTACTTCGTGTAGATGTCTTATCATAGTCGAGTGATTAATATTAGCAAGTCCTTCCTCGTGTAATTCGTGGACTATTTCAGAAGCAGTCTTGTTTATGTCTACTGCAGATTTTCTTTTTATTAATCAGTCAATTCTTCTAGTAGTTTTTCGCGATCTCCCACTTCGTAGCTGGTCTTCCAGACCTTTTCCAGAACGATATCTTTTTATAAAATCATTTAACATGGATTTCTCAATTGTTAATATTAGCGATCTCGCGAGTAAACTTTTTGACAAATCAACTATTCTCTCTCGACGATCGATAGAAGTACGTCGACCTGTGTTAGAGCTTTGGCGAAGCATCAGTAACTAATTCTGATATGTTGGCATTCATATGCAACATAACTAGAGCGTAATAGACTTTGAGTACATTGGGGGACACGACCGACCGGAAACTTTTGACCCCATCGTATTAACAATTTTGTAAATATCTATATAAAGGGATAACAAAGCGTTGTCATTTTGTGGTTCTATTTTCTTTTAGTTGCCATACCTGTAACAATTAATATAGTAATAGTTAGTATTGATCTACATATCGCTTTTGGGAAATAATATGAAAAATATATCCGGCCAGGAACTTTTGCACACTACTGTATACCTATATATCTACAAATTTTCGAACCTAACTTTCTTGACAGCGAGACCTTAAAAGGCTTTATTCTTTACTTTCGACTTATTTATGTAGGTAAAATGATCTTTGGTTGTATTAACTTTTCTGAGACACACTATACGTATGGCGACAAATATTATGTGATAATATTATATAATATAATTGATTTACTAGAAATATTTACTCGCGCTTGATTATAAATATATCCAAAGGCCTACGGCAAAAAGAAGTAATTCTGGTAAAATTAACTGAAAAATCGATCAAAAGAGTACAAAAAACAGACTCAATAAGCTGGCCGAACGACAAGCCCGAGGCGAACCAGAGATGCGACGGACTGATAGATACAGATAAAAATGAAATAGAGATGATGTATAGAAATATACGTACGAACTTCGATATAGATAAAAGCAGAATTGAACACCGAAATCTACGTAGAGATAAAAAACGATATATATACAGATATATACATAGAAGGATTAGTATTAAACTCGATAGCGGCTAAAGATTCTTCTTATGAAGCAAAAACAGGAAACATAACAATAAAATATAAAATAAGAATGAAAATTATTTTCATATTCTTTTAAGTAGTAAATTTCAAATATTTTCAACTATCTGAATATAAACATTGATTTATTAATAATATTCACAATTTATACTTGTTTTCCAGGTAAAGGAACAGTTGCTGTTTTTTCGCGTGTTATATTAAGAAGGGACAAGACTCATCGTAGAGCTATACGCAAATCTTTCTATACAACATCGTTTTTTAAAAAGATGAAAAATTCAGGGACTTTTCAGCATTTCGTTGCGACGTACATTCAGAATCGTCGCGACGCGCCAGCGTCAACTTTATCGCGATAATTTACAAGCACCTAGGCTTATTCACAATAACTCCATTATTTCCTTGTTTATATTCAGGGAGCATAATGCAGCGAATGCGTGTCATATTGAATGTATGCCACCCTGTACACCAATGAGGAGGCGTATCCACTTGAATTATAAATAATGACGTGTGACTGACAAAAATATACGCATTGGTCGTACTCTAGACGCGATGGCTGAGCTAGGAAATTGAAAGAAATATGGAGGAATAGGCGAGAGGAGGAGGGAGGTGAGAAGACGACAAGTAGGAAAACGAGGAAAAAGAAACGAGCCAGGCATCGGAATCGAGACCAAGAACAGAGAGGGGACGAAGGAAAGAAAACGAGGGAATAAGACTTCAGCAAGAGGCGCAACGTATAACCATGGTGTACGACGTGACTCATCGAGTGGCAACCGTAGAAAACCCTCGATTGCATCGACAAGGAGGAATACGAGAACGCTATAACTCGACGGAGACTGCATGAACTTATGGAATGGATGGCAGAGCGGGAAGCAGGATCGAGAGCAAATGTGCGAGCATTTATGTTTAGGAGAAAGTTCTCTCCACAAGTTCAGAGATATATCACTCGTTCCAATACATGTGTACACAGTGTCTTCGACGAAGATACCCTCTCACCAACTAGTTTATAGTTCGCGATCTAATTTACCCAACAGTTTGAATGACTTCGAGATTGCTATACTAGTCGGTCAATGGAGAATCGGTTGACTCAGCTAATTGATTCGTTGAATAATTAAATATATCGTATAGATCCCTGATGATGGTACAACTCAAAAAGTGAAAATGTATAGGATACATGTATTTAAAGAATTTATATGCTAGTAGAGCAAGGCTACTCAAACTTTTATGGACCGAGATCCACTTTCGTAAATGGCGATCTTCTGCGACCCATTCGAAGATTACATAATGTATAACTGCTGTCAAGAGTTTATTGATAAAGATTGAAAAATTTATTTGATATAGATCTGTGAACTAACAGAGATTAGATAGAAATATTAATTCTCATGATCTTTAATCGAACTAACTTTGAATTGTTTATCAGACGATTCTCGATGAGTAAACTCCTGCACACTTTAGGAATCAATGTTGTAGAGCGTGAAGCATTGAACTTTTAAATCTATTAGTTTAACATAGCATACAATAAATGGTATATGTGTAAATGTATGTCACTAACTTTGTAAGTTCTGTCACTTGCATATTATGCTATTACGAAATTACGTGATTTTACAATCACTTCATTACGGTTACTCTTTGGCGTGAAAGAATATGTATCTATTTGTAGATTCTATGTCTTATTTGTAGATATTGATATTAATACAAAAGGCAAATATGATTAAATTTAATACGATTAACTCTATTCTGATCCTCGAATTATGTCTCAATCTCACACCCATTTCAACAAGCAAGAAGATTTTTAAGAAAAATTGTAGCATGAAACATTCTTTCATATTTTCCTTGAGCTTAAAAAATTGTTATTGGTTTAAAACAACGAATAAGTAGAAAATATCTTAAAGAATGTAGCGTAGTTAAACGTACTTTTTTGTCGATTCAACGTTTAAACTATAATCTTCTTTTATACGAGAATGAAAATATTTTTATATAAAAGTATATGAAAATAAAAATACTTTAAAAATAGAAATTCGTGGGTCACGCGAATTCAACCCAACATTGTCTTCTTTTAGCCATTCAAATGTGTATTGAAAGTTTGAAATATAATTTGTACGCTGAAATATTATTTCATATAAATATATTATGATAATGAATATTTACTACATTCATGTCAAAATTTAAATATGCAAACAAAATGTAAAATATTCATGAAAGCGATTAAAATTTTTTTTATTAAATTATTTTAAGTTTGCAACTGACACACAATAAGTCATTTAGTAAACGTGATCTACGTCAGTATGGCGTGCGAAAAGGTACACGCAGATTAATAGTCCTTCAGCAATAGACTTACTGTAATTAATTATTTCAGATTAGATCCTTGGGCTTTGTTCTATTTATTAAATATAAATCTAAATTATGTAAATTATAAGTTATATCTATTAAATATAAATCCTTGCGACTGTCACGAACATTTCAAAAATAATTGTCACAACGTTATGCTATAAGTTTGTTAAAGAATTGCGTACGTTCATCATCTACCTCTAAAAAGCTTTTTTTTTTTTTATTTAATAACTGTGTAGTTACCTGTTATTAGTAAGTATATATTTACTATATTAAAGTACTCTCTTAACTCTTTTCCCGTGGGATTCTTAATTAATACAATTTATATAACAACAGCTATAACATTTGAATTGACGTGAACAAAAACTGTAACTTTATTATTATATTTAACTATACGAGCAAAATCACTTAATTAGTCGATCTTTTTCTACAAAATCTAGATTGAGAGTATCAAATACGAGTGGTTGCGTCATTGGTAACGAAACAAACATAGAAAAGGGAGAGATACCCTTGGCTACATCTTAGTCATATCTCTGTTCCTGGAATTTTAGGGGAGAATGCAAACGACCGTAAGGGGAGAAGAAAAAAGAAAAGTTTCCTAGGCAAGAACCAGTAATAGACGGCTCCACCCACCCTTCGATACGGTTCTTATATGCCAAAGAAACGAAAGAAGAGACTAGCAGCTCCACGAATCGATCGAACCACGGGTAGTCACGATAAGAAGCCAATTTCGTGTCTGACTCATGTATTGCTTGCAATACCGATGTCGAATTTATTGAAGGAGCATAATACTTTGATAAAGGCCGATCGCCCCGATCACAGAAATGTGTTCCGTGCGAAACTCAACTGAACAAACCTATCTCCAATGCTGTTGTTTAACTTGTTAGAGACCCAATGAATTCTTATCTCTATCAGAGCTATTTTTCACAGAACGTGTCATGAAAGACCATAGAAGAAAGGCAGTATATATACTGTCTTATTGATTTTCCTTTCACTTGTCTAGCCTTGTAGTTTTTTTGTTATGTTGTAATCTACAGTTTCAAATATTGAAATTTCCATTGAAACCATGCGTACACCGCGATTTAAAAGCTTCGACTGAATTATTTGATGAGAAGGAAAGCTTAAGTCTTTAATGTAAAAAAGAACGAATACACGTTCCAATTGTTCTATAGTTTATATTGATACGTTTAACAACATATAGCAAAAACGTTATTTTATAATTATCAGTTTATACAAAATGTTTTAACGGTTCGATCCTTGAAACGACGTGTACTGTCAATTCTTTCTGCTTATATTTGACGTTGCGTAGTTAAAAATATTGAGTACCGTAAAAAGTTAATTATCTATCACGAAGTGCCACAGATTTCTCTTACAATGTATTACAATAATTTCGAATTGGAAAATTCTACGTTCGAGGTACATGAAATAAATAAAAATATAGTAAAATATTATTATATACTCGCAAAATTAAAGGATACATATGACAATACAAGAAAAGCTGCAATAATTTATTAAGGACAATAAATAATGAATTATGTTAGTTTAGATTTTATTTTCTTTTATTAACCGTGAAAATTAAAAGTTATTCCAAGGTTTCGAACGATAATGTTTTGAATTTCACGTTAAAATATAAGGCACTCGTACAGAATATTGCTAAAAAAGACGCACGGGAATTTAAGAGTGAATGTACATATTAATAAAACATCTGAAACAAACATTCAGACAAAGTTAAGGAAATTAAAATCAAATGCAAAGAAAAGCAATTCTAATGTGACAGAATAAAATAAGATTTTCCGTTTCAGAATTGAAAGTACCGAGCTACTTTTAACCGTCGCATGCTACGTGAAAACAAAGGCTTGTCATTATCAGCGCAACCACTCTTATTACCCTTTTATCTGTATTTTTATAATAAGATACTTTACACGTTGTCATGCCGTTCTATTTTAATATAGCTTTGAGAAAAGATCCAGTTTCAATGAGTTTCGTATTATGAAAAATTGGTCCTTAAATTAAGTTTACTAAACTTTTTGTTACAATCAAAACCTTCCTTTTTGTTACGAATAATGATTAATCTGCACTTTATTCGTGATTATAAGTCTTTCATCTATTTATCTATTTTATCTATTTGTGTATTTATATTATAATATTATTATTATTATTATTGTTACTATATATTAGTATATATATTATATGTATTATATTATATTTCTATCTATAAATATTGATTTTAGAATAATGAATATTTTACAAAGGAATCTGTCAAACATGGTTTATGAAAAGTAAAAGATTTTTTCAGACACCAGAAGATTACAACAATGAGATAATAGTGCTTTAAGCTTATTACTTACATCCTTCTTAATTGCAAGTTAGGAGGTAGAAGCTCTTAAGTAGGAAACGTGACGCAATCAATCGTAATTGCAAAGTATATCACAGCGAGGAAAAGGATCGAAGTTAATAATATTTTATCGTACAAGAAATCATATTTGCAATTTAATGTTACGAATGAAGTGTAATGTGTTTATCAAAATATAAGGCATGAAAAATTACATCGACATAATGTATAACATCTAAATCTACATTATTTTTATTGTACATATTACCTGTAATATTTGTTCAATTTGTTTCGAGTAACTTGAACTATTTACCATTTTCAACAGCATCTACGATTATATGCGTTAAACCCCGTTCTATTGGTCTATGAACATGTACTCTATCACTCATAACCATCCGAGAATTTTGATTGATATGTAGTAACAGCATGGAAGTTTTATCAAATTATACATATTAATCACTAAAAGCAACATTTACTACCTTATGATAGACTGAGCACTTTTAAACTATCGAACTGACTATATAATTTAACTCTGTAATGTTCTTCAATGAACTTTCATGTTATAATCTTGCTCTTCTTCGACCAGTAAAGATTTTTAAAGTTTCGAAAAAAACATTAACGTAAATTTCAAATAACAACTAGATAACTATTTCGCCATATTTTCCACAAATTTAATGAAATAAAATTCCTTAATGATCGAAACACGTAATTTAAAATAACGTTAGAGCGGAAATGAGCAAAAGGTTATCCTATAAGTGCAAGAGGACGTAATATTTATATAAAATATAATATATAAGTAATATAGTTGTTACTATTATTTGAAAATAAAAAATTACTTGTTGGTATTTGATGCATTTTCGCTTATCTTTTTGCAATTATTTATCTTTCTCTATTAAGTTCTTTATTCCAATTTCATCATGAGTTGCATTGGACTAAAGTTATCTCTCAGAAAAACGACACTATTTATGCCATGACTTAATCCAATGCATCGGAAGAAATGCTACTGACGTAAATATAGCCTATGAATCATTCTGTGTGTTATAGTCTTGATACTTGTTTTGCATTATTTATTTACAGTTTCCATTAAAAAAAAAAAACAAAAATATATCCAATTTACAAACATGGCATAAAAAATAATTCACGGCGAAGGGACAAACACTGCTTTGCGAAATATTGCCAGTCGATATTAATCAAAGGCTTCTTAACAAGTAGTTGCCATGAATTGTCTCCGCGTATACTCATCCTTAAATAATGCAGGACTTTCTAATGCGTAGGCGGAGAAGGCAGTGGGTATATGACATGCTTTGAGCACGTCTTCCACATCTATGATTGTCATGGAATTTCAAATGTTTCTTTTAATGAAAAAACATTCGTTAGATGAGTTAAAATAACGCATATCCGAACGTTGGTATTCGACGTAGACGAATCGGTAGGTCGAATGAGTTTCGCGCGGTGTGCCGTTGCGGGCAGAGTTGAAGCTAACCGAGGAACGACAAGAGTAAACAAGAGCGTAAAAGAACGAAAAAGAGATGAAAGAGAGAGAAAAAAACTGAGAAGAGAGGGATAGGTAGAAAGGCGGGGAGGAAAAGGCTGAACGCAACTCGCGTATTAATAACGCAAGTCGTGAGGGCGAGACGGAAAATCGGCAAAAAGAGAGGCCTTTTTAACCCCTGACAAACCGGGGAGTTTGCTGCATTATCCCTCGACCCTAAGCAAACTGCGTGAGTGCAGATTCATCGTTCTTCCTTCGTCTCCTCTTTCTTCCCCGTTCCCTTTTCTCATCGTGTGTGCGTACCATCGCTCATCTATGTGGCCGCATAAACGCTACGGCGCACGGTGTGACTCGTATTTACGTACCTTTATGCCAGGCACTTCTGTAAACGTAGCTGCACACCCCCGATTTCCACAAATCTGCGATTCTCCGAGAAAAGTCAAAGACTAAATCACGCCCAGGATATAATGCAATACCAATCGACGAATGCGATGGGCGCGCCATCGACTTTGCATAGCGTCCCCTTTCTGGGTATACTCGAGTCAAACATTTCTGCACGTATTAGTGACAAAATTAAACTTATCTGGTCTTAACCAGTTCAAAGGATCGAGAGAAACGTTGTTTTCTTACCTTTACCTCACTTCATCAACAGAATTCAAATAACAGTATTTTAAAAATTTCCTATTTGCTGTAGAAGACACTTAATGCTTCCAGAATGAACATTTTGTTCGCTATTATTTTTCGATCCAGTAGCTCAGTGCGTCTTTTTATTTGTTGATAAACTTTTTTCTCAATATCAAAAGGATATTTAGCTAACAAACGTAAAGGATTAAATAATGGAGATACATCAGTTACCTAATTTAATAGAAGTAATAATCTTATAGATCGCTGGATGTTATATACTGATAGAAATGAAGATTGTTATTTGATGGAGAACTTGCAGATTTACTCAGAAAACAAAATTACCTATGGCTTAATCTAATATATGAAAACGTACTTCGTGAAATCCTGGTTAAAAGGATACTCGAATAACTGCAAAATTTCAATCTGTTCCAGAAATATTCATATATAATTAAGTGAAGTACGCTCATGCTGATTAAACAATTTTACTAAGCAACAAATGACAATCATCCTTAAAATACATTAGTAGCGTTAAAAAAATAATGATATTTAATTTACAACGTTTATCATATCGTGCATTGCCGATATCGTGTTATCAATTTTCTTGTGACAGACAACTTACGATTAATTATACTCTATATTCAGACAATTTATGAGCATTCATATAACGAAACGGAAAATCCAATATGTCGCGTGTCATATAAATTTAATAAACCTCGGTGAAATCAGTTTTATTGGATTTTGATAGATGATTTGTAGAGTCTCGAATAAAAAAAACGAAAGTGTATGTCAGAGGTTGATTCGTTGGCACGTGTGAGTGACACCGTACAATGGACGTAAATGCGTCTGCAAATATCCTCGTGATGCTCCGTGATACCGACGTACGTGTTGCATATGCAAAGTCACACCCATCCGAGCAAACGCGACGCTGTACACTGTACACATATATAAGTGGTTACCTATGGGGATTGTGGTATAAAATGACAGAAACAGGTAGGCAGACGGAAACACGGACAGAAACTGTCAGACGGAGGGGATATTTATCATTAGAATACGAACCGCGGAAGAATAAGTACTAATGGTCGTTTCAGAACACGCGCGGTTACTGAAATAGGTACGGTACTTGTACACAAATGCTCGCGAATAGTATTACAAAGCAACCTATAAGAGCGAAAAAATTACTTGAAGATTATACAAAACTTGCTAAAGCATAACGTATCCCATTTTGTCGGGGCACTTACTACACGCTTTACACCAACCTTACTATTTTCCTTCTATACACCGTTAGAAGGAAATTTAATTTCCATAAAACGACTGAATGGGAATGGAAAAATATGCCGCCTAAACCTGTAGATTTAGAATTAACAGGAAAAAGCAAACGGAGGCAAAAACGTGAGACAGTCAGAGATGAAAATAGTGAAATACAAGAAATGTTAAAATCAGCAAATGCTAATTCATAAGCTCTTATGGAAATAATAATGTGCATAAGTACAGTAAAATATCCTAGAACACACACATCCCAGATATATTCCGCGTTATACGGCACTTATAACATAAAAATTAAGATAAATTCTTTTTCTGTAGTAGTAACACAACTAATTCTGTACTAATTGTGTACTAATTCTATGTAGAAATAACTGTCACATAATACGTAAAAATCTCCTTGTCATACAAAAGTTAACTCATGACCACGATCTTCTGTACTAACTGTGTACTAATTCTCTGTAGAGATAACTGTCATATAATACGTAAATATCTCCTTGTCATACAAAAGTTAACTCATGACCACGATCTTCGAGTCAATTCAAAAACCCACACACTTGCATGAAATGAATGAATCAAGCTTATAACAGTAACAGAAGGCAAGCGCAACAGATCCATTACAAATATATACCGTCGTTGTTTACTTTGTATATTCAAAGCAATCATTTTGCACTTTTAAAATTTACTGTCACATGCATAAAATTTTTTTAAGCAATTTTGCAATCGCGTTATACAAGGTCACGGTAACAATTTTCTGATCCTGTTGTACGAGTACCGCGTTCTACGGGTTCCTACTGTATATATGTATATATATATATATACACGTGGTTCGAAAAATATCCACGCGCTTACATGCATGTCCAGTTACAACTGTAAAAACCTAGTCATAGAATATACATATGTATGCGTGTACACGTTACATACCAAAGAATGCTGCAGCTCGAACCAGTCGTAAGCGATGATGTAACAAGGGGAAACGAAGCAATTATGTCGCGTTGGTAACTCGCGTGAGATTCATCGTCACCAGGATTTTAAACAGTCCCGAATATAATTGCGCAGAAAGAGGAAAATTAACAGAAAGATAAAACTTCTTGCGTATCTACGTTAATTACGTCAGTGATTGACTACGTACCGATCACGCGCGATAATTAATTCCACTGTAGTAACTACACGGTGCTGCATCATCGATCGGTAATTAATCTTATAGGTTCTCGCATAATTAGTATCGCCGATCTCTGTCTCTTATTCTCACTTTCATGGCAAAGTTTAACGCCATTAAATAACATCGTCTATCGAATGGCGAGGATTTTAAAATTAAATATCGATTTATGATATTTTATTTCACGTACCTGTTGTTTCAAATAGCATCGAGAGTTCTTTAGTGTCTGGTATAATGAATGCACGTGATATTCGAATCATTTTCTTTCATTTTAAACTAAGTTGTTTCACGAGCAACGTCGTACTAATATTATTAACGTAGTTTATGAAGATATTTCTATTCAAAATCTGTCATCCCTCGTTGGTTTCCTTAATTCTCTTTTAGCGATAGCAAGTAAAATCTGGAAACCAGTCTCAACCAACCTCGAAAGAAAAGAACAAGATTGGTGTACACAGATTCCGTAAAACTCAGTAGAACAATATTTTTCAGAAATAGCAGCTGTAAAAAATATCGTAGGTATACACCTTCACGGTAAAAGTGTATCGATTCTAGTACAGTATCTACTTGAATTTAACAAATTTACTACGGTGAAAGGGAAAATTACATTTACTTTAACCAAAGGAAATAATTATTTCACATATACAATCTAATATTTATTTAATCCAATATTTGGATTATTATATACATAAATATACATTGTTTATTTTAGATTTTATTTTTCTGGTCTTCTATTTATTAAGAAAGATAAATAAACGAATTCGGAGAAGGATAAATAAAAAGCGTTCTTCCACAGAATGATAAAAAAATTTCAGCCACACCGTTATAATGCCCAGTATCTTCGTTACTTTCTTTGGTAACAGACTTGCAGCAAACAAAAAACGTAAATTGACTGCATTCACAGAAGAAGACGTCGCGTCGCGTCAGTGCTACAGTATACCTATATACAAAATCGTTTTCCTACCTCGCAAAAAACGTTTATGAAGGCAGCGATATCCGCGATTACACTAAACGGTGCAATGTCCACATTTCATGCTCGTTTAAGTGTTAGAATTTTCTGTCATAAAAATTTATTAAGTCACCGCACAATTCCTCAATATCTTCGACGAAAGACACTTATGTACGTCGGAAAATTTTATGAGCTCATTATAGCGACATTGCAAGTCACTTCTTCTTAATTCAGAAGAGCGAGCATTACGAACAAAAAATTGGAAATATGTTTTGCATAAATAACAATAGAGGTGGGATCAACATAAAATTGAAAACCGTGCTTGATGGAGGTACTTAGTATTTACTGCGCATACGAATGCAATACAATATTGAATATGCACATATATTAAACATTTGATATTCTGAGCTTTAGCAACGTCATTTATCATTTTTATGAATGGACGAAGCTATGCTGAACTACGCGAAAACTGCAAATATCGTTCGATTTTGTTAAATCGTAAATATTATGAATTCAAAAAATACAATTAAGAATACAAATATTTTAACGCATCGTACAATTAAAATTTCATTTTGTGGTTGATTTCGGTCAGGTATTATACCGATTTCATAAAGCTTTTAACTATGTTAAATGAATGAAGAAAATTTATCATTGCTTTTAAAGGTCAAGGAACGTATCTTTCGATTGTGACAAGAAAGTAAAGGAATTTGGATACAATAACGCTTTCGAGTGAAACGTATCTTCTCGAATCGGTTATCTTGACAAGAGAAGGTAGGAAAGCGTTCTTTTCTTCGGGAATTTCCTGGGAATCTGGTCGGAAAGAAAACAAAACAGCTTCGACAAATAGAAATTCTAGCCGAGAAATCCGTTGTTTGACGAAGAAGATTCGCGAGAAAAATCAAAAAAGTGATTCTGCTCGAAGGATTTCCAGAATATTTCGCCAACTAAACGGCCGGATTTCCTCTTGGCCAGATTGTACGTCCGAAAAAAATGTAGATAGAAAAAAAGAAAGGAGGAAAGTCGGGAAAAAAGGAGCCCTCTTCTCTCATCCGATACGGCAGAGAAGGAGAAAGAACAAGAGAAACGCTGTCTCCCGCGGGAATGAATAATTCAGTACGGGCGCGCATAGTTGGACGCGCCCATGTACAGTCTCGTATATACATAAAGTAGAAGGTGTGCCAGGAATGAAATTGTCGTCGTGAACCACGGTCATTTCCACTAACAACATCCAATCTATACCTATCCGTGCGTACCACCGAATGTCACCAAGTCGAAGATGCTCTCTATCTTTACAAGTTACAGCTTATGCTTTTCATTTGCAAAATGAACCACTTCCGTCCTGCGTGTAAACTACGTGTCGTTTACGCCTTCTGTTCCGTCTCATCGATAAACAGCGGAGGAAATGTTACTTCCTTTAATCATCGTATACCGTTGGCAAAACAAAATCTTCCTGCCTACAGCTTGATCATGATCGAGTATCCGTCTGTTGCAGGCATGAATCATCTTTGTATTAAGTTCAAAATTTATTTTAATTCGCTTGTGTAATAAGGTCATTCGCGTTTCTTTGAAGAAGCGTCCAATATCGTTACTCCTAAATAAGATCCATTTAATTGACTTCAACTAGCTTAAGTGGATTAACGATTAACTAAATTATTTAGCTTATGTTCCCAAAGTATTTCGTTCTTTTATCAAAACGTGTTCCAGTAAGAATATTTTATCAAAAATGTCCAATACAATAAAGTAAGAATAACAAGAATAAATGATTACCTGCTTGTGAGCAAAATATCCCAAATATTGAAATAATTGATGTTTCAATGTTAACAGTATAGCAAATTATCTCAATTATGAGTAGTCAGAACGACAATGTAATAATTTTTGCTGTGTCATAAAAGAAATTTGTAATCTGATCTATATATGTATAGTAACAAACAATTTTTTTACTAAACATTCATAATATTTAGCTTTATTTCATTGTTGTAATTAGGTTATTAAGTTGCAAGCAATATTTATCTATACTTCTTGTTATAAGCGACGTCTTTTCATTATTTCTTAAAATGTAACACTGCAAGACGAACGATCTTATTACATGATATAATAGAACGAAAAATAGAACGTAAACGATAAATTGCGGCTTTAATAAAAAGATTTACTTCTCAAGTTTAAAAGCTATCTACAATATCAGCAAGCTAAAGTTGTTTCCCTTTCCCACAAGCTCCTATAACTCTCATAAAGTTTTAATTTACTATTCTCTTAATATGATCTCAATTTTGTAGTAAAAAGTTATATGGTGGCATTTTTATAGCAAAGTTTCATTGAAGGAACTATTACTTTCTAAGAATATAGTAAAGTTTAATTGTCTATCTATAATACTGTCATTCACTAACATTTAATTCCATTTAAACTGTATATATATATATCTATGTGTCTCAATTTAATGTTGTACACTATGTTTCTGATCGTATGAGAGAAATATTAATAGCAATTCCTTTCTATACATAAGAACGAAAATATATGCTTTATAAATAAAAAAAGGATAATATAAAAAATAATATAAAAATATATAAAATATGACGTATACAATAGATGCTTGTTTCTCATTAAACTTGGAAACTGAGAAAAAAATTTAATAGCAAAAAATCCATAAAATGCTGTAAGAAGTTGTTAACACGTAAAACGATAAAATTTGACAAATAAATTAAAAAAGAAATTAAATTAAACAACGTATTTGAAACATACGTGCTTGCATAATATCTAATTTTATGCGATTATTAATAATGACGCGTAAACGATACGCGATAAAACAAACATGTTTCGCGATATGAATTTGAAATAAAGATTTACTAAAGAAATAGAAGTTTCATCCCCACCATGAGTCATTCTCCGACAAAGCGAACTATCAGTTTGATGTTATATAATACTATTTTCATATTACGTTTCGAATCGCTCTGAATGCAGACCTATAAACAGAATGAGCAGAGAAGAATACTCTTGAATTTCGTGAATGCAATTGATTATTTTCAAATTGTCCTTCTGTTTTAAAAATACAATGATTTCAGTTACAGGAATTTGTATAATACCAAACAAGACCAAAACAATTTTCCAGTATTTTTCACATATTTTTAAGTTCAAAATGTATATACTGAAAAATTAACATTAAATAATTCTTAAGATTTGTGTGTTCAAGTTATATAATATTTATAAAGATAGATACATTTAGCTCGAATAATTGATAAACATTTTGTCGGATAATATGTATGCAAGAATTATAGAGGAAGCTGTGATTATGATTGTTTCTCAAGAACATCCGCTAGAAATCTGGAATGATTATGTTATTACAATTTATTACACATTCTACAGCAATATTTATATATTTTTGTCTTTCATTAATTGTAAAATGTTAGCATTTCTATTATTAAACAAAGAAAAATTAAGTTCTTAAATATCGCAATAAATAAATTTAACAATAAAAACCAAAAAAAGGTATTAATAAATTTGCGAAATGTAGACAACGGGAATTTTCATAAAAATCTTCTAGAATATTCCATGGAACTTTTATAGTCCCTTCTGAACTTAATCATTATTTAATAAACTAATTCTCTCTGGAACTAAAAATATATCGTCCGAAACTATCCCCGATGGAAAATTTACGGGAGAATATCTTGAATGCAGCTATTCTCTACACGGCGGACGATGAAATTTGTATTATCCTCATGTGAACTCTAAAGTCGTGAGATTTACTTGTTCCCTTGATATCGGCGCTTAATGTTCTCAAGCAAAAAGATCAAAATGATAAAACGAATGCTTAATAGGGCACCAATCAAACGCGTATAATACCAATTAACGCTTCAGTGTTCATTAGAGATTAATGAGCTCACTATCGAGTGAGTGGCATTTAGAATTATAAAACCACCATCTGTCCGACTATCCCAACTAATTATGGTGCAAATATAATATGGTACTATATAGTTTGATCATTTACGAAATACCTACCAAATAATAGGTTTTTTTCTGTTGTTCCTATTTCGATCAGTTACATACTTAATGCGGATAAATTATTTTATTACGAACTTTGTGATTTTTACATTTAATTTGATATTTTTGCATTTTTCGTGAGTTTATTCTTCAAACTTATGCGTTTAAAAGCTTGTTAGATTTCCTACTAAAAACCTAATTTACACAAAACGTATTTTGACTGCGGAGAAGCAGTCAAATACTTACGTCCAAATACTTATTCGGAAATGATATCTTTATTTATGTATAATTAGAAAATTTATCATGAATCATTATAATATAAAGCTTAATATATTCATAATAAACGTTCAATTAATTAATACTTACTTGATGGCTGTTTGAATATACAAAGTTGATACTTTTTAAGTTTCTGCCCAATATAGATAAAAAACTCATTAAAAACAATTTCAACTTCTTTTTCGATAAGCATGAACTTACATCATAACGAAGATAACACTGATATCCTTGAAAATTATAAAAATTGGAAAAAGTATAAAGGAGCCATAGATTCAAAAAGCTTGATACACATTTACGAAAACTTCAAAGTTAAAAAGTCATTAGGATATTATCATGTTAGACTATAAAGAATCCATATTTAATATTAGAATACTGTTCTCATAAACTTGATATATATAATAGAATTATATACTTTTCTCTTTTCTTTACATCTATCTACTATTTTGATGACATCATATTATTAACATTCATATTAGTATTGTATTTGTTGTAATTCGGTTGTATGCATATCATAAATGATTGTGCAACACATTTTTAAATTTTAGGTATACTTTTGAAAGTTTCGTGTTCAATGCATATATATATATAGCTATATATATATCGAATCTGACAAATTAATTGTTTCCTTGATAATTTAGATTATTTATCATCGATTTATTTTACATGAAACCAGCAGTTGTCCTAATACTTATAAATGGTAGTATAATGAACAAAAAGGTGATACATATAAAAGAAACTCCGTTTATTCGGATTTCTTCCACTAACCTAATTAATTCTATCTGACGCCGGATGAAAATTTGTATTGCGTTTATTGTCCTTTGTTTTGAAAGAGACAAACGTGTCGTATACTCGTTTCGAAAGGAGGTGAAGGTCGATAACGTGAAATTAGTGGCTACACAAACGATCACACGATCCATCGTAAACATGGTTACATTGTATTAGAACATCAAGCTGTTTTCATGCCAGTGAATGAAACGTTCAATACCAGATTGCACGTATTCACTTGCTTTTTAAGCTAATTCGAGTGTATTATCTTTCGATCCGACTACGATAACCTTTCGCGAAGCTCTCAACGTTCATTTGAATTCCACGATAAGATCGATAATTACACCGATGTTATACATCATCGTGTCACTAAAGAAAAGAAAGGCATCGAAAGAAAGAAGTAATTGGGTCGCTAGAACAATTTTTTGTTTATAGAAACATGTAACTCTGACCAAAGCAAAAATAATAATGTAGCAACTAGCAATTTACTTTTAATGTTTGCAATTCATTAGTGAATATTATATTCAATACTAGTGAATATAGAATTTAATTCACCGGTATTAACTTTTGTCCATTCACATTAACGTTTTAAAAAATCCAAATATTCGAAAAATACATTCGCTTGATGTAAAGACGAATTTATATTTATGTTTCATTAATTTTAAGCCTGTGACCCATGAGGAACATTGAGCTAAGGCAACATATGAAAGAACTGACTTGCAAGGATGCAACGTCAACATTCCATTTCAAATAAAGAAACTTTCAATTACGCGAAGGTTGACAATTCTTTATGAGCTAAGAAAGGAATGTATCGAGTGCTTGAAAGTTTACAATTAATTTATTGTACAATTGTTTTTATACTATTATCAATTAATTGTTAATTATTAATTCACGAATGCTAAATTTTAGTATTTCAAATACCATATATGTATGTAATTTAGAGAAAATATATTTTTTGTATTGTGGAATGATGTACTGCATTGCTAATTTAGCATTGCATTATCAGTGTGTATTAGTGTGTAATAATATTTGTTTTGTGAAATTCATTTTTATTTGATAACAAACGTTGGTATATTGCAAAATTCTATTCTTTGTTTCAATTTTGATTTATTTTTTACATTACATAGAACCGTATGATATCAGAAACTAGATTCATGTTTTCTCTGCCAACATTTTCCAAATGACAGCATAAATAGCAATCCAGACTATAGTAAACGTCTTTCAATTAATAATATAGTCTGTAGTAACGTCTTCTTTTCTTGCATTACTAATAATTCAAGCGATTTTCAAATCTACTGTTTTTCAATTCTTCTTCATGTATCACTTCATATGGCTTCAGATTATCTTCTTCTCAAATTTTCAAATACTTTATTCATGAAAAGTGTAAAATGCGCCAAAACTAATAAAATATAAATCTATTGAATACTAAAAGCAAATATTTAAATCTCGAATCGAAAAATAATAGGATGGAAAAAATTGAAAATGTAATGAAATTTAAAAAGGCGAACATCTTTAATTAACTGACTATCAAGCATATACCTATGATGTGTGTGAAAATGTATTTATTTCTATTCCAAGCACCAACAGGCAATTTCTTCCACTGACGAAATTCGTGTATGCGTGTATGCGTCACATCAGGGAGGATATTGACGTTGCATATGGGTTAAAGGGTAATTTAGCGTATCGATTTTCTGGCCGCTCAGTGGACTGCACACACGCTAGGCGAAAGCTCGATTCCGGTCTAGGATGGATCGATTTTTCGCCGTTTCGTTAGTCAGTAAGCAGACGGTGTATGGCAGCTGCGATACCCTTTGCACCTGGCTATCTATATGGCGACCGAGCAAACGTGTCGTTACGATGATGGCGACTCACTAAATCTCTCTTTCTCTCTCTCTCTCCTGTTCTCTCTTCTGAAGCAGCCATAGCCTGCGTATACGCGAATCTCCACCTTGGCTTCGAACCTTATACGTCAAAATAGGAAAAAAAGAAGAGAGGAGCCGTACGAACAGCTGTGCGGCCCCTTTTGCGAAGCGCCTTTTAAAACGAAACTGAGCTACTCGTACGACCGACCGGCTTTTACGGTTCAACTACACACACTTCTTCCATGCTCGTATTTTGTTTCGAAGAATGCAGCGGTTAATACGTTGATTACAAATGAGAGCTTTGCCCTCTCTTAACGTAATCGATTATTTCCATGCATCGATTATTTAAACTTTTTCTTAAATGTTTAAGGTGGAATGTGAAGCCATGAAATTTCTGCATAGCTTGAAATAATGAGTAAGAATATAGTAAATCTCGTTTTCTTTATTCTGTTACGTTCTTTGGTTTACTTTCGACCTACTAACCGCGTTTCTGTATTTTTAATAAAATAAGTTCAAGAAAAATATAAAGGAACGGCTCTGAATACGTGGGATTTCTCGTTTTCTTTTCCTTTGAGATGTTTCTCTTAAAACGTTACAAATCTTTTTATTTGTTTGAACCGAAATATAACTGAAGGACAAAAACTCAAGAGTCAAATCAAGATTAATTTTTTTCATTATTTTTTGTCAAATAACCTTTCTAATTAAATTTTTTAGTTTAGTCAAATGAATAGATTTCTGCATCTTTGAAAAGATTTCCGAATGGCAAATTCAAATTAAGGAAGTGTAAAGGAGACAGGAGAATATGTAAGCATGTAGATACTTTGCTATTCCAACATCGCTGCAGTAAATTTTGCGTAACTCTATTTCCTCATTTAATGTAAATGATTACCAACGAATAAAGTTGCATCATTTACTTAAATACGACTAAAGAAGAGAACTGCATATAGATAATTTAATATAGGAATATCCACTCGTTACATTTATTCGAAAATTTTATTTTATTTAATATTTTGCATAACAAGGTACGTATGATGTCAGTGAAATAATTATAATAACTAACTAGAAAATAGATACAAGCAGAGGAAAGCATACAATTTACACCAAATATCAGCAAAAATTTTAATACTTATGGCTGATAGTGTATACATATGGAAATTGAAAGAAAATGTTTATACAAAATTTCAAAACATGAAGTTCAAATGTAATCGTTTTAATTTTAAGTATAAAAGCTTTTAAACCATTCTGTATGTTGAGTGTCGTTTTTCTAAAAGAATCTCTATGTAGACTAAAACAGTAGTGACGGAGAGAATATAAAAAAGGCTCAGCACTGCTTTTTAAAAATGCATTCGATCTACATAGTATGTATGCCCGCATTTGCAGTCACGGAAAGTATTCTCTTCTAGAGTTCCGTTTATCTTACAATACTTCCGGGAACAATATTTTTATGCATTACACATGGTTATAAATTTTGAAATTCTTTGAAGAAAACTTAAACAATACACCTGTATCATGATGGGTCTTCGTATTTTCTAGTTTAACGTTAAAATTATGTATACGGTTCCATCTCTTTCAGTAAATTATTTATTTATGAATGTAAACACATAGCTAATAAAAGCACTGTACCTATGTGTTCACAAAATGAAAGCTTTTATTTCATTTGTTGTATGATCGATTATAAAAGAATGATCGATTCTAGAAATTTCTGATTTTATCTAAATTGTCTTTATCTTCATTAAAAATATATTTATTATATTTTTATTGTGTTAAACTTATGTTCTAACTTAAAACATTTATAATTATGCAATCTTCAATTAACTTTTTATTAATCCGCTATAACACTACGCGACTTGACAGTTACACGCCTATATACCTATATTTCCGAAGTTTTATTTTATTTACTCAAGATTATGGTTTCAAAATAATTAACAGCTGGATTTCAGGAAAATTAAACTTATAATGATTTATAATCTCTTTTATAATAAACGGACAAGAAGTTATGGAAACTTCTAGATGTATATACATCAGAAAAATTCTTTAAAATATTCTTGAATAAACTTAGTTTTACTGGACAAATTCTAAATGAATTATTTGTCTCAAATGGTATAAGTGTTATATGTATATATATCTATCTCTTTTAAATCACATAGAATGACACTGAGCTCGATGTTTTCCATCGACTTCAAATCCATTTCAACTCCATTTCAAATATGGTACAAGTCCGCCGGGAGTAGGTACTGTCATACTTATTTCGTGATCGGTAAATCGATAAGTCACGTGTATCGATACAACGAAGGCCGTAATAACACAGTAATCGTTTCGAAATATTCACCGTACGAATTTATGTCAAGAAAATTGGTACACGCAGCTCATGGTGTTTTTATTAGATGAAATTATATGTAATTGTGATAAACCGTTAGTTACACGTAACTGAGATTAAAACAATTTATTTCGTATGTTTTGCACAGGATGTCTCTATTATATCGAAACCAAATTCACCCGTAAAAACAGATATTTGTAGAAAAACGCTAGCAATTTTTTTCACGATATTTCTTCTCGAACATCGTATGAAGAGCAGCGTTACGTACTATTGTAATAAACCGTTAGCTGCTTGTAATCGCTTGTAGAATATATTTTACGCTTGCAAAATATTATTCCTACTACAGGCAGTCAGTATAACGAAAAGAATTCGAGGAAACGAACTAAAAAATTTTCTGCAGCATTTACTTTTTCAACGATGCTCAACTTTTAGATGATTATTAATGTAGAAATATGAACTTCTACTGGCTCAGATATATACGTATAAGATGTTCCGTAAAAAATTTAAGCATGAAATAGTGGGCTAAAAAACATGGTAATTTACGTCGGTCTTCGTACTACTTTTCATAAAATTAACTGTAAGATATTCATATGTTTGCAGCACGAAACGTAGATCAGTAGAGAGTGTTAAAACCTAAATTGATTATGAAACTAAATAGATATACGCTTACAAATTCAAAAAGACATTAACTCAAATTCCTTTGAATTAACCTTTGCTTGGTACCACTACGCTTGATAGTGTTATATGTTCGCGGATTGGTTACAATTTTTTAATGAAGCTTTAAATAACCTATGATTATATAATACATTTCTTTGACTCATATTCAGAGAATATATCAATAAAGTTCAATTAGGAAAAACTAAAACATAAAAACTCATTTAAGCGAGCAGAAAATGATATAGAACCTTATCATTCTCAATATTTTTAAAAATTTGCACGGTTTAAAATACGAACGAGGATTTCTCAACGTTGGATTTCGTATCATTCGGGATAATAACGTCCCCCTATAACGAAACATTGAAAATTATACGATTCCCGAACGTGTAATTCTTAATTCAAAGAATACGATAATAAAACTCAATGTGGAAAAAAAGATGCATGTAAAACCGGAGTATATACGACTCCTTTTAAAGCTAGTCCTCGCTTTCATGGCTGCAACAAACGTTCTCTTCGTTGGCCACATTTCTGCCCGCCGATACAACGAGGAATTTTATCTTTTGTAACTCTAACATTCCTCACCAGTGTCTTACAATATTTTCTCTTAGTATTTATCACGTCCAAAAAGTGGAAAGAAAATACGGAAAAATATGGAAGCCAACGTTTTCCTACAGGGACTTGCAAATGGAATATTTGATATCGTACGAGAATATGAGAAGTAACAAAAACTACAGGATAACCTTATTTGCTCACTGTATCACGATTACCTTGGTACAAGGTTCCACAATTAAACTACAACTTTTTATGAGAATATAAGTAAAAAATTATACATGATACGTTTGAAACACTTTTCTAAAGGAATATTACGACATAATGAATAAATGATAGAGTTTTTACTTGTTAATCAAACAATTTTGTTTCTGTATGCATTCTGTACGATATCTGGGGCATTGATAAAGATATTTCTAAATATGAATATCTTATAAGTACAATTTTACTCTAGAAATAACCGCAACAAATGTATTGCTATAACAGGGTTTTCTTGTTTTCTTATCTTAATACTAGCTTAAAAAAGTAAGAACTATTCAGAAATTATTTATATTTTGCAACTCCAATTCTTTTCATTTAGATAAGAAATATAAGTCTCGGCAAAACGTACTTTTCTCCCTCTTAAATGAAAGAATAATATTCAAACAATACATAATATCCTAATTTCCAAATATTTATAACAAAATTTTATAATATATTACATTCTTATGAAGTATATATTCTTAGCTAAATACTCGAACTTCAATAGAGAATTTAATGAGTTATACGAATTAAACTATACATATAAACATTAAATTAATTAATCCCGTTATTTCAGTCAACTTAACGAATTCAAAGAAAATGATTAATAATGAGGGGAAAATATAAAAGATCACTTTCAATACTATAATCTTCAAATTAACATGAATGTAAATATGACAATTTATCCACAGCTTCTATGAGTAAGTATTATCGCTTAATTTAGTACCATACATACATTTACATATATCATTTACACCAGCTATCAAAAATATGTATATATACCCTTATTTTACAATGAAACAATTTTTTATCAAGTTCTATACATTTCATCTTCGTGGTATCAAGTTATTTTAGTTATATGAAAGTACTGCAAAACAATACGAAATTTGATAATATCTATACCTAATTAATTAGTAGTACTTGTTATAATACACTGGTGTGCAAATACTTTTTGGAAACATTGCTTTTTCCTTCTGTTACAATGAATAAATCAATAAATTTGTATTAAATTCCGATATTGTTTCCTTTTATATATTAATCGTATATTAATTTCACAGAACTAAATATAAAAAATTAGTTTAAATACTACTCAATTTTTCGAATGTTCTTGAAGTATTAATAAAGTATAATAAGAAATATTAGTATTTCATACAAATATTTGATGATATTTCATTACCACAAATATAAAAAATCTTTTAATTTTAATTTCATGTGTATTGTGTGGCTAGTAACAGCGTACTCTCACTTCTTCTGAGTGTTTGTTTTACTTATAAATTTTTATTTATATTTATTTGGAATATAAACGTGCGTCATAATAGGTATAAAATGTAAAATCACATCAAAGGAAGAAGACAAAGCAAATGCGATACAGAAAACATAACACAAATAATATTCAAACATATCATATAAACGTTAATTAAATAATATGATATGTATGACTTGTAATTAGTTGTTTGTATTTCTAGAAAATAATAGCTTTCCCGGCATGTATGCGTATTATTAAACAACGTATTTCTTTTATATCAACTATAAACGATGATGTTTTCGTAAAGCCCGAAACAATTACAACCACCAAGCAACCACTTCCATAATAAAACCAGTCGTTTTGCAATATAAATTACGACAATTTTTTAATAGGCTGTTGAGAAACGGCAAAGTATGAATAACAGTTTCACAGGCGACGTCCGGGCCTTAATCTTTTACCACGCGCATGCAAATGAAGAAATTTCAACGGGCGAATCCAGTCGTAGCTATTTATGAGTCACAACTGTTTTTTCGCGAGGCATTGAAGGCTACTCCGGGGTTACGAGAGATGAAAGCAACCCGCGGTTTTCAAAAGGAAATTTGAAAGTGAATGGAACGTCGATACAAAATGCAGCTACGTGGGGCGTCGAGAGTGCACGCGAGAAAATGGAGGATTTCATAGAAAATCGAATGAGCCGAGGTTCGAGTGGAGCGTGTTTTACCTGCAAATTGTATCCATCGCTTTCGCAACGGAATAAACTATTGGATTAACAGTTTAATCATTCGAGAACACGTTTGTTTATCTTTCGAAAGATTTAAGTGGATGTGAATGTCATTAACACTGCCACGCGAGTTGAAACGAGGCAACTGGGGGGATATAAAAATAGAAATTTCTTTATGTAGGAGATTAGTCGCAAAGTGCTAACGAGCGACATAACAGAAGATCGTTCTTACTAGTTAACTAAAAAGGAAACCAGAAAATGCTGGCAGCACTTAAGACGTATGTATTCGCATACGAAATGCGACCAGACAAAGGTAGACGCGATTTAAATCACTAACGCGTACAGGCTGCGAGGGAAGATTGTTAGCTAAATTACAGCCAGTCTATTACGTAAATTATTATCGATCTCAATGTCATACTAATGCGAAGTGGGTAGAACCAATGAATCATATCGAGGGAATCGACTATTTCGAAGGCATGACGAGTTCTTTGTCACGAACCTTCCAGCGTTGAAAGCTTGCTCATTTATTATGCAAAATTCAAGAATTTATCTTAGGTCATGTTCTAGTTTCCCTAAGAAAGAAACCTGCATACTTCATCGATCACGTGCCAGAAAGTGCTTAAATAATTCATGAATTAAAAAGTCTTAGCGTTATGAATAACAATTCTCTTCTATACTTATTAATCGTTCAATTAAAATAAAACATGGTTAAAGTGCGAGAGAAGATTTGATAAAATGGACAAATTTCACGGTACTCGAACTTCACATTAATATGTACATTATTCTCAATGATATTAGGATAAAGATATATCAAGCTTAAACCGTCGATAAAGTGATTATCAATGTGTTACCTGCAACACTTAGTAAACGTCCTCTATCAGTAAGTGACGTCATCGTCGAACGAAACGACGTGCCAAGATCTTACATTCGAATCGTATTCAGTTATTAAGCGCTGAACGAGAGATCCTTGCCAATGAAACTAGTCTCAATTTCATTCTTGTCAGGACAGAAATACAATCTGCTGATGAACATGTGCTGTTCTACTGTCAGACGTGTTATGCCGCCAGGTTTGTGTTTAATATAATACGTTAAATCAGGAAAATTAAATCACTCATTAAGAAAAGTAAAATTTTAAATGTTCGGGCAATAAAATGTTTCATGAAAAATTGATTTTAATTATATTCGATACATGTGTAATTTATCGAGAATTGTTTCTTCACAAACAATTTCTCAATAATTCTTGCGTTACGGCAACGTCGTTTTCAGTTTGCATAAATTGCAAACACAATCGAATGCAACAAAACAGTGTATTAAGAGAATCGAGAAATGGAATGTGAATAACAGGAAGCGACTAAATGAATTTTAGTTGTTTTAGATAAACCCCACTGGTTTTTGTGGCGAACCATTTTGCATCGAAATACATATGTATATTCGATGTTATTTGTCGAAATTATTGATTCTCTTTTGGTTTTTCGTGAAGTCCCAAAATTTGTAGCAAAAAATATTATTTTAGATAAACATTTTTCTCTCAATATTAGATAAGTATTTAAAGGAATTTATTAAAAGAAATTTTTAATTTTATAGGCAAAAAAATAAAATAAGGTTTTGATTAAGATGGAAAATTTTTTTATTTATCCCAAAACATAAATAAAGTCATATAACCAGTTGCTATTACAAAGTTTATAATAGCATTATGTATTATATAAAGAAATCATGACAATTTCTTGTTGCGAAGAAAAGGAAATAAAAAGAAAACGAGAAATGTTATATGTTGTATATTTACTTGTTCATTTTCAAAATTAGGAGGTAATAAAGAATGATGTATCCTGACGTACCCTGATGTTTGCCGATAAATTACGAAAAGCAATTAGATTATCTATTCAAACAATGTTATCGCCCGATAAAGAATACATCTAAAAAGTCTTAACATGTCATATAAAATGTTCCAATTTCTTTTGGAATAACTTATATTTATTAACGGGTGTTTTAAAAAACAATAATAATGAAAATAAATGTTTTTTTTTATAACACAAAAGCCTGCAACAATAAGTCATTTAAAACAGATGAAGTATATCAACATTGCGAAGAAAATATGTTTCAATCTTTCGGTATTAGTACACACGTGTATGGGTATGTATATATAGAATCGGAATCCTTGAAGATGTAAATTCTTTTTTAATATTCAATATTATTTTCAGTATATTAACAGGAAATTATTTAAATCTCCAATATAAATACTAAATTCCGTTTAATAGTCAAATCAAATATTTCTTTTTTGAAAGGTAGTATAATTTCGAAAAGAAAACCTAAATATTGTATAATATAATCTTTACTTTGCAATGTGTTTCCATTCTGCGCTACAAATATATCTTTGGTTCTTCTCGTGGCAGAGATTTATCTCTCGAAATGTATGCGTACAATCAACATTTTACTTTCTGCTATGTAAATTTGTCAAAAAGTTATTAGTATAACGAATTCATAACACTTGCTCCGAAACATTTTACTTTAAATCAAATTACATTGGCATGTTACACAATTTCGAATTTACACAATACTAAATTGCGTTACTCGCATGCATTTAAACAAGCAGAGCCAAACAAATACTCCTAGTTACAAGATGGTAGGAACAAATGCAGAGAGCTAGGCATATTTTACAATCGGAATTTGCCAATTACCCGAGCAAACCTAAGCAATTCAGCAATGCGTACATGGTTTAAAGGATAGATGGCAGGTAGAAGAATTCCTGTACTCGACCCTATGCATAATAGGACTATCGGTGAGATCAAACACAACGAAACAACCAGCACGTACCGTGAACGTCATTAATAAGTCTCGGTTTCGTGATCTTTAAACAAACTTTAATTCGCTTTAGACGACGACAAGTGTAATTCTTGCCAATCAGGGCCAGTTCGTCTTCGGCAAGAATTAAAGTGCCTGTCGTCGAGAGCACGTGCTGGCAAGTCGTTAAAAGCGAGCCTTTAACTCGTCGGCCAGTCGTGCCGAGGCTCGTCGAGTAATTACGCGAACGTATAGGTTTTCACGTGTAGGCGCACAAAGCGTAGAAACTCATATACACGCGTATTAAGGCTGATTCAGACAGTTGTTTAGTTAAGTAACAGGTAAAGCCGAATTTACACTGTTCACTTTAATTCTATTCACTAAACGAGGATGAAAGCGACGTTTTTCGATGAATCAACAGCGTAAATTCGGCTTAATTTACTATTTGACTAAACTAATGGTTGTGTCTGAACCAGTCTTTACTGTCGAGACGTATCTTGAACGGCATCTAACTGTCTAAAATTATTCGCAACAGAAGCAGTAGCATGATACTACAAGCTGTGAACAGTTTATGAGTAAAATATAAGTGGTTATAGAATTATTATAATGTCCATATATAAAATTATTGTAATTTTCAATTGATAACATTTAGTCATCAATGATTACAGTAGTTTGGATTAGGTTACTGAATATTTTTCAAATATTATGTATTCAATTAATTAATTATTTATTTAATGAATATATTTTAAATATTTATTATATATATCTTTATCTTCATCTTTATCAAATAAGGTACAAAATATAAATTGAAATTAGAAATAAGTGAATTGAGATATAATATATGTATATATCTAATATATAATATTCGTTGGATATTGATGAGTGGTTATTGTTAAACAAATTAAGTTTTGAAATTTAACCTTTCAAATGAAATTCCATTCTTGAGTTTCTTTCCTTTAGATTTTTACTTGAAAATTTGATTGTACAGCGAAGTAAAGATATTGGTAAGTATTCTAGAATTTCTTAAGGATTTAAAAAATGTAGAACAGTAAATGATTGGACTTGAACAGAAACGACTCAGTTTATCTGCGAAGCGTGAAAAATAAATTTGCTCTACAGAGAGTCAAAGGAGTGTATAAACAAAAATTCTTGCCCGTATCAGCTATATACACAATAATATAGATATAGCGTCAGATGAAAAAGAGAACATCCTAACAGAAGAAATATACTGACAGAGGAAAGTCTTGAAACGAAGAAGTATATATTTCTGATAGAAACTAACGCAGCAATGTTCATTTTATAACCAACCACCAATCACAGATCGAATATAAATTGCAAATTGACAAGAAAAATGGTCAAACGTGCTAATAAGGTGTTGCATCGTATGTTACACACGTTCTAATAACGATCTCGCGAACTCTTGAGCGAATATGTAGTCGCTGGCAACTTTATAAGCTGTTCACGAAAGTGACAAACAAACTTCATTGCTGGCAAACAAACTTCAGAATCTGTTTGCGAGCTGATTGCGAACTTCAATATGAACTACAGATGCTGTTAACAATTATCAATACATTATCGATAACTTCTACATACATATTAAGATATCGATAATATCGTTAATTATATCGACTAAAGTAAAATGTAACATATAGATAATATATTTATTACTCCCTTATCCCTTTTTGTCTTATTCGAATTGATTCTTACTATACCGTAACAGTTGCCTTATTCTCGTTAAAACGAATTTGTCCTATTTTTAAGAAATAATTTGTTAATTGAAATAGCTATATCTATTAACAGTATACATATTTATTTAAAAAACAATCATAAGTAAACTACGAATATTTATGTACATTCAGATTTTTGTGAATATACCACCAATTAAACAAATGCAATCCAGGTAGAAAATTATTTTATGTATTAAATATTATTATAAGTACTCTACTTTGGATACTTTTGCATATGATATGCATTCTATGCATTTATATATCTTCAAACTTCCCACAAATGGATAAAAATCCGCAAACTAAAAATAAGCTTGGGAAATTTTTAACTTCTTTCGTATTTCATTATATCATTCGATCATATACATTTGGATAATCATATCATATAGATCATATAGATCATATCGTCTTGACAATACAAGTTTTCAAACAAGGGACACGCCTCGTTTCAAATTACTACGCATGCACGTAGTCAGTTATCGATATCGTTAGGATATTATCAATATATCGAGTTATCTTAATACGTCGAGATAACTTTTCGATATTATCGATATTTATCGATAAGGTTATAACAGCATCTCTAACGTGAACGCAACATCTCGCACACATAACCAATCAGTCGGCCGGTCATGGGAAAATGGGACTTTTTAAAGCGTCTCGTAGCGTAGAACGATGGAGTAACGGGTTGTTAGAGGAAAATTACCGCGAAGCTGATCTTTGTGGTTACAGTTACCGGGCTCGTTTCTCGCTGCTGCTCCTTTTCTTTCCTTTCCATCTCCCTCCACCTTGGAACCTTTCTTTTGTCTGGACGCCGCTGTTACAGCGCTGCAGCTAAAGTTTTCTGCTACTTTTCCTTCCGACAGGTTCAAAGCTCGTCAAGCTTGCGCGCAAAAAGCGTAACAACGGTGTTATATACGTTTTCTCTGTGGCGCGGCGTGGACGTGCCACGGCATTGCTCAACGTATGAAAACGAAATACGCGGAAGCGTACTTGGCATGCGCGACCAAAAGGAATTAAGATCGCGAACGGATCATCCGGGAATGTGCGAACCGCATCGAGCTGTTACGCGTACCTACCGCTTCGGCCATCATTGCGTTTACCGGTTCGATCGACGATTCTCTATATCACAAAACAATGACAACCAGTTGGTATAATTACTGCTTGGTAGATTCAAGTATATACATCGCAAATAGATTCGAACATCGGTCGACTAGATTCGAATCCTCTATGAAAGTTTTAGGAAGTAGCTTTCACAAGTGTATTATCAAGTACGCTCGAATCTAAACGCAACAGATCCAAGACTCTACGAATACTTTGCCAAATAAAAAATGCATTCCCAAATAGAATTGGACGCTGTTCGAATTTACATAATATTTCACAAATTTATCGTTCTTAAACAGACACAAGTGCAGACGTTCAAATAAATTTTTAGGTATCTCGTTTATTGTCTATAGATCTGTGGAATTTCATAAATGATTATGCCTTTCTAATTGTTGCAATTCGATTGCTACTTGCAAGAGATTCGATTCTTTCGAATATCGAAATAGATAGTTACAAGTAGATTTTCGAAAGTTGCGAGTGTCGCGAAACTAACCATTAAACTAACGAACCATTATATCTTACAAGTAATATTCGTACCCTATGAGGCGAAACTTGGATATTGGATTTGATTCGGATTTATAAGTTACATATTGAACTTGATCCTATCACTAGTAATTACTTCAAAGCATCCGTGGAAGCACGTCCGTCGTGGAATTTCCTCGTTATTTGTGAAACGCGACGAGTTATTTCGGTTAGATCGTTTAGATTTCGTGGATAGGTTTATACTCAACTGCTACGCTTGTACCTCTGCCAAACGGCCGAAAGTTTGGGTGAGTTTAATTTTGTCAGATGCTTATTTCGTGTCTTTGTTAGAATTCTCGAAATTCCAATTCTATATTGTTTACGAAAACTAACCGGGTAAACAATATGTTATCCAATGGTTAAAGAAAATATGTCGTAATTGTAATTGTATTGCATTTGCAACTATAATTTACTTTGTAATTTATAACGTATGATGTACTGCAAAATCATCTCTTTATGGAGGTTTAAATCATTATAATAAAAGAAAGAATAATTGCTAAATCAATGTAAATTATTGTGAAAATTGTAAATAGGAATTATTCGGTAATTTGTTAAATAGAAAATTATAAAATGTTTAACAATTATATTTTATCTGGCTTTTAAATCGATTGTACGCATACATCCAATTCGATAATAACCTAAAATGAGAGATTTACTATTTAACTTCCTATCTTCTTTTTCTAACATCTTAATGTAAGTAGCTTGTTGAACAAAAGCTAAATTAAAATAGATAATCAAATAGAAAGGTACTAGAAAGTGCCATTTCACAATGATAGATCTTACAAAAGATCTTCTCATGGAACATATGTTCCATTCATAAAACGAAAGGATGCCAGTAAGCCGTATAATATTTTCCTTTCATAGATCGACATCTGTCGACGATAAAAACTCGGCCCCATCAGATCAGATCAAACTGATAACCAATCCCTTGATTTTAAGGAAAATCCATCTTATTTTTAAACCTCCGGGGTAACGGGATAATGGGAAGAGAAAAATAGAAAAAGTACAGAAGTTCGTAAATTAGTTCCAGTCCGTTCGATCGGATCTAAGCTCGACACTTAGAAAAAATTCTCGCGAAATAACAAAACGATTAATGAAATAGTCGGGTGACCGCAGTGAATTTCCGCGAGCGCGGGAAAAACTCACCTGTGATATAAGTTTCGGCAGTGTGTGTGTATGCGCGTGCGCATGATTATTGTGTCCTGTCGAAGACCGTTCGCTGTTGGGCCGTTGTTGCTGCTGTTGGCCGGCATCCGATCTAAGATCGTGCCTCCATCTCAATACACCCATCATAACCGCCTGTATCCTCTATTACGTTTCAAGACTCTACCAAACGCGTATCGTATCAACGTCCGCACTAGGGGAACCAGTTCGATCTCGACGCTCCGACCTAACCTAACGCGAGTGTCCTGTTGCACCCTTTACGAGGCTATGCTGATCCTCGAAACGCCAGACACCTTGACGTCGACGTACTGTAGTAGAAATATGACTCTATAGAGGTTGACGTACGCTGCACCAAAATTCGAATGGAACATACGTGATACGTTTCGTACACTCGTTTTTTTCTTTAATTGAGAAACACACGGAAAGATTTTCCGAAATATGCGTAGGTAAATTCTTCTGTCACGTATTCACCGATAAAAATCAGGATTTCAACAACACCAGACTACACTCTATCTTTTAGTAACTTCCGATTAAGCCGTAGGTAACTCAGCACTGCGTACCTGCTGACATTATTTTCGTTTATATCGCATATACGCTCACCAGAAAACTAAGAACCCACTCGATCCTTCACTACGAATTTGATCGTGTGATTGTTCGTTTGGTCACTGAAGTTCACTGTCATTTTCATACTTCGATCTCGTAATCGTACGATGGATCAAACGCGCAGGATATCACTTAACGGTGCGTGTCACTTTTTCCTGGCTATTCTAGCTTTGTTCGTCGCCCACGTTTCGATCAACTAAGCGAGGTCAGAGTAGAAAGTGTTTACACCGTGGGCGCGTTCGGCAGACAGGATCGTGTACACACATATATACATACATACGTACGTACGAACGAAGAACACGTAAACGTGCCAGAGCGAACGCGTATTAACTCAGTTCGGTAGCGTAGAAGTGCAGGAGCGCGACTGGCACTGGCATCGAGACCGTACGGTTCGAGGCTTGCCTCGTCTGCCGTCTCTACTTCCCCACCGCCACCTCCTCTCGCTCCTCTATTCCCCGCGGTGCTCGTAGCTTGAACGTCCTGCTGTTCTTAAAACTCCCACCATCCTACTATCGTACCGTGAACAAACGTTGCCATGGTCGCCATCAAACGCGTAAACTCGGTTTCACGCAAACTTCCATCATTTTCTTTTCTCGAGATTAACGATCGATCGATTCAATCGAAGCATTTTCAAATTGTCTTTCTTAGTTAACGCCATGTCACTTTTACAACAGCTGCGAAAACCATATACGTTATTTAATAAATATTTCTTTCGGTCTAATGTCTTAACGTAACCATCGAACGATTTTCTTTCGAAGTATTCATCTTAGTTTGTAGACTATTGTCAAATTTAAGATTTTACAAATTTATTTAATTGCTTTTTGTTTATTAGAACGTAGATCAACGTAAAATATAAAATGGCTACAGAAAGTATTGGTATATGTGTGAATATAAGGGTACGCCCTTATATTCCAATGAAGTATTTCTTCTATCAGGATCTGCGATATGTAAATGATACGTAACTTAATATATTTGGACTTAATTAGTTAGAATATAATGTTTGTGGCCATTTTATGTATGTACCTATGTACACTTCGATTAATGTTTAGCTGATTCTTGTTTTAAGTTCTTCGTATTTAACCTCTATAGCTAAATAAAGCTTCAAATTTCTCTGCAACGATAATCATATATTTTTTCGAAACGTTCGAATTGAGAGTAAACTTTCAATTAATGTACATTGTAGCCTTCGGCATTACCCCTTTATTAGTATAATGTTCTCATAGTGAGAGATAGTTTTGAAGCGTAGTTGTTGATTCTTGCAACTTAATCATTAACAACCAAGTATATAATCCCGCCAGATGTTCGTACATGTAATGCCAAAAATTATAGGAAATGATTCTATGATAATAACAGGAAGATTTTTAACTACCGAAAAATTTTAAACCTTTTAATCATTACTATTAATCGCCTAAAACGCCATATAATTTGAAAGTTATATATCTAAGTACTTACATATTTAAATTTTTAAAATCTTATTTTGTTTATCTATTACTATAATATACTAATGTATTTTATTATATATATTAATTAGATATTCCCAACGCATATTTTTGAATATGCAGCTATACATATAATCGAAAACTTCGTTAGTAAGCGATACACGAACATATTAGAAATAAGTAATTAACGATTGGTTAATTCAACAGGCTGTGGAATATTTCAAAATATTTTTATTATCCTACATCCAAATACTGTAAGAATTACGTAAATCCAGGCCTCGCACGCATGAGCGATATGCATAAATTTCTCGATATTCCTGATAATTTTATTGCATTCGTTATCGACAATGTTCAGCGTTTTAATTTTTTCCGATGGAAACACTGAATGTTAGAATAAAATCAAAAAAATGAAACATCGAGCAAAAACAAAATATCGGGACGATATCTGACGCGTTTCGAAACATTAATTATTAATTTTGTAATTGTGCGCTAATACTCTTGTTAGAATCGCTGAAATTTGCTTGGATTGGATAAAAAGAACATTGTTGTTTTTATTTAGCTATTATTCGATTCTATATTATTCGATTCTATAATATATTCTTATTTAAAACGTATGAAAGCAAGTGATAAATTATCAGTAATTACACTGATGATTAAGCCATGAAATCTTTTTTTAAGTATTTGTTCACTGTTCACGTAATTAAATATAACTCTTTAATTGTTAAATAATATCAAGCATCGTGAATCAGATATAATAACTTACGATAATCGTATTTTAGAATTCAATTTTCAAGCAACAAAAGTTGGCCAACTCACTATCATAATTAAATTACATATTACGATAAATTAGTTCCCAATAATTATATTTCGTTCGTTTAATTCTGAGAATGCTTAGTGTTTAATTTCAATAAAAAATTTCGTTTCTCAAATTACGTTACGAATCACTGACGTTTCTAATTTTGGAGAAAAGAAATTATTTCACAAATACATATTTCCTATATAAATATTTCATAAGAAACAAATACAAGAGCTTAAAACTATTTACAGAAAGCAAAAGCTATTTAAGCGGTAGGAAGAGTTAATAACATAATTTCGCGAAAACATTTTTTCACAATGATTATGTTGATGTTGCTAATATGTAATTTATTGTCTTACTGCGATTCTGTGATATATCGTCATCCATGACTGTATGAACATTATAAATTATGGTACATTTTAAATTATGATGAACTTACACTGTTCCTCCCCTGTATTATAAATTACAGAATGTCATCGGAATTAATGATACTAGATTTGTTTCTCTGTGTAACAAGCATACTGAACTTTATTTGCTCGACCTATTTTGTAGCGGGGGATCATGTTAAAAAGTACCATTAATATCGAAAAGACTATTTTCGAATGAAATGACGATATAATGCCGTGTGCATAGAATGTTATTGATCTGAATTAAAACTGTACCTCATCTTCCTTTTTAAATGATTTTATGTTGAAAAATATGTTTCGGTTTGTCAATAGACACCCACGTTTCTCATAAAACGAAACATTAATCCTCAAATAGCATCGTTAGATGACTATAATAATTTATAGTTTATTAAAATAGTAGTTTATTAAAATTTGGAGTACTTCATTTCATTTCATACGTCACATTCTTCGCGATACAGATCAATAACAAAATTAAAGTGAATAAAAGATTCTAAAATTAAGTAGGTTAATATTGAAACGATTAAAATTGATACGACAATGGAAACTTTGTAAATCAATTCCTTCGAACGTTTGCTCCGACAACTCTAACAAAGAACAACTTAATACTAAAAACATGACGTTCCTTCATTCGTAGAATGGGGAGCAAGGTGTCCGCAATCTGATTTAAATAATCGCAACGATGCTCGACGAAAAGAAGTTCTCAAGCGGCGACGATGATCAACTCTAAAGGAGCAAACCGCAATTCAATCCTGTCCGAGTCAATTCGTTCGAAATGTATTCGGTCCAATTGTAGCAATTTGCAAGCATGGACGGAGAATGAGTCTTACATGGCGAAAGGAACGCGATCACATGGTAAAGCCGCACGCTTCCGTTAAACCAAAGAAATCAAGAGACAAATTCTTTGGTATTCGAGGAGAAGTTAACGGCAGGTGGAGGGAAGTTGGGGGAAGGTGAAACCAAAAGGAAGCAGACTGCCATGGCAGCGAGAGACTGGCAGCAGAGCGGATGTCATTTCGTGGTCGACTTATTTCGTTACCGGTAGGTAGATAGTACCAAGGCTTCCCATTCCTTTGTGTCCACCTCTTTCATTATTTTACCCAACTTCCTGCGTCCGAAAGCGACAGAAGACACAACAACGCGTTCCTCGGTTACGAGCATGGATCGTCTCGCGATGCGGTCCCCCTCTTCGCCACTTCCTCTTTCGATCCGTGGCCCGTCGTCTCTCCTTTCCTTCACGGTCGGCCCATCCTTTCCCCCTTTCACCGTTTCTTCCCGCGTATCTTCTTCCACGTCGCGCGACTCTTTGAAAATGCTAACCTTGTTCCATTCTTAACGACTGCTCTTCAAGTCAAAGACATTGGGCAATAAGCATCGACCGAACTCCAACTCGAACTCAGATCCGCTGTCTCGATGCGTGGGTAGACGTTATTTTCTATATTCTTCTGGAACTCAGTTTCTCTCTGAGAGAATAGCTGGTCATAGGGTAACGGTGAAGGTTACTTTACGCGTGAAAATTTGTGCTATGATTTACGGCGATAGACTGAGCTGCAGAAGTCTCGGAGAGCAAAGACCGCGACTGTGTTCGACTCAATGAAAATTATATCGGACAAAGCGGATAGATAGCAATATCGGCCTCCTTTTACCCGTTTCTTTCTGTTTTTACAGAACTAGATTCGAATTTAAGATAACAGACAGGTGCGCTCCGGTTAAATTACTATTGTTGAGAATCAACGTGTCGAATGACACGTATCTGTCGATACACGGATATTTTATTTCGGTTATGTTTGACTAACCGGACGTTTGTACTTTCTCTTTTTCAATCACAGGTTTCTTTAATAACTTTCATGAAGAGAGAAGAAACTCGTTTCGAAAGGACGATGTTCTTCCGTTCAGAATATCAGAATTTTAATGTTCAGAAAGAATTGAATCGATAGTAACTGGAACGTTGAAGTTTTATTAGATACGGAAAATTGCAATTTAATTCGACAAAGATAAAAGATGTAGTTAATGATGCACGATGCCACGTGGGCACGAAATGTATTACGCAAATAAATGCCACTTTACAATGTTTCTTTGTGTCAAATTAAGAGAGTATTCTATTGTTGACACAGAGACAATTAAAATTAGGTAACAGAAACGAGAATTGTTGATTATCATGACAATACTTATTCACACGTCTCACTTTTAGCGCCGATGAAAACTGAACGACCTCGATTAAAAAATTTCCTCATATCTCTCTTCCCTCTCTTTCCGCAAACACTACAGGTTTCCTTCGGCTTTCCACCGTTTAAATACTGATTTTAAGAAAGATATCCTTACATCAACATCAATATTCTCAGAGACTAATAGAATTTTTATTCTTGTTTCATCAAATTCGTTTATATGAATATTTATAACATCGAATATATTATAGCATATTAAAATTAAAATTATTTTTATACTACGAAGGACAATTCTTTACTGCGATTTTCTCTATTTAGTAGAAATTTTCTTTACGGTATTCGTAACACGATCCAGTAACATTTATTTAACAATAAGCCTCTACTTTCAGCAATAATCATCGTAGTATAACGACGAGTTGTACATATGTATTGTATATACCTAATTATCTTTTTAATTAAAGAAAATTACTTTGAACTATCTTTTCATGTATAAGAAACAGGAATAGCTTAACTTTTATTTACGGTGCTAAACTAATTAATTCACGAGTCATGTGTTTTATGCATCACTTACAAATAAGAGTTTAATATGTATTAGTACGACACGCAACACGCAGTATATCGTGTTACAAACAAACGAAGCTATAAAATGCAGAAAACCTGATGATTATACTAGACGCAGAAACGTTTTCATAAAGTGCTCAAAGCGTAACGATGTCAAGTTCGGGCTCTGTTTGCGCTAGTTTCGGGGTCATTCCCACGTGAAACCAGCGGATACAATAACCTGTTGTATACCGTGAACGTCGCCAAACTTGGATCTCTGATCTTCACGGGTTGCGAGCAGACAGAAATCAGAAAATCTTCCCGGCCATTCGGTTAAAGCCACACCATGACGACCGGTCGTGGTGGTTCAACCGACACTTCCGGTGTGCGTACCTGCACGGCCGGAAGCGCGCTCCTCCCCCTTACATCCTGAGAGGATCATATATGCACCTTGCTTCACCAATAACAACAACCCGCATTTCGAACATTTCGGCCGATGCCTATACCATTTCCAGTAAAACATAAAACCGATTTACAGCCTGTACCTTTTATATACCTGTTCTTTTGTCGAACGAGCGTAGAATTTTAAAAGTTTCAACGCTTCGAGTAATTCAAAGAAAAAATGATGAAAATGTGTCGAATTAGTGCCCCTTTGAAGAAGTAAAATTTTCATAACCGCAATACAATATAATATATAGGTATCCTAATATAATATAATGTAATAGATATCCTAAAATACCGCAAAAGTACATTTACTTATGGCAAATGTAATGGGAGAAAGAAATGTAGAAGTTGGTGAGTGCTCCGAAAGACGAATTGGAACTTTCTGATTTCAAATGATCGTAACTTCAGAATGAATGCATGAAATGTAAATATTCGAACGCTATTTCGTAAAGGTAAATCGATATTTATGTAGTATGTGAAAACATATCGTTCGACTCGTTAATAACAATAAAACAAGACAAGTTAAGGTAAGGTATTACGATACAAATTTATTCTGTGAAATATGTTCGTTATTATAGTATAACTCACTTCCAAAAGAAGATGAAATGCATTGAATACGAAGAATTATTGTTATATTTCATCCTTTCTTTTCTTGAGCAGTTTTTTAACAAAAACATCACTAACCATAAATTATGCAATATTTTCAACTTTAGTAGAATTTTAGATGCATAAATTAGGTACAAATTTTACACTTTTTGATCATGCTTTAGTCCCATTCTTAACTCTTTAAAAAGGTAAGTTTTTATGTAAATTGAGCTTATGTAAATTCATTTGTAAAATTTATAAAGTTAATTCTCGTTTTATCTTTTTTTTGTCTTATTAATTTGTTTTCAATAGCCTTAGAATCTCTGAATTGAAATTCACAGAATAGAGTCAGTTTAGAACTTAAAATAAATTCAAATAATAAAATAAATTTTTCTTTGATAAAATTTCATCTAGAAAAATATGGTACTTGTACATTGAAAATTAATTCAATATTCGTATACTTGTTTGATGCTTGCAATTAATCTAATTTATTATTACCTATATAATATAATCGCTGCAGAAAATGTGGATGGTTTGTTTGATGATGTGAATAATTTGTTCATTATCAGTAGTCATCCGTATTGCCATCATTGCTATGAATTTATATTCAACAACATGTATGACAAAAAAGAATAACAGGCAATGCAGACAGCTATCTCCCTTGCGAAAAGTCAAATTTATCTAAATATGTTTAATAAACAAAATTCATTTCTTTATATGCCTTTAAATTATCTTAACTTATAAATAATAAGCGAATCATTCCGAATGTCCATAGTAAGATACAATACACGGAGTAGCTATAGTACTACGTATACACGGAGACTTATAAAATAAAATTAATCATTTTAAACCCTTGTTCTCCTTGTCTATCATACATTTCCTTACAAAATAGTTATGTGCTTATTTGTTTTTTTAATACTTAATAACATCAAGGATTGTATTGCTTATATTAATTTGAGTTGTTATTATTGTCTTCTTTTATGTATTATTTTATTAATATATATAAATATTTATACATAAGACAAATTAACATCCTGCAATTTTTTCGATTTGGCTAATTGGATATGGCATTAACATATCGATAAGAATATTGGTACATTGTTCTGCTCTAACTTTATCCGCTATAATTTACTATTATCTGTTCGTAAATTCTTTATATATTGTATTTTATTGTTAAAAATATTTAAACTTATTGTTCAAAAACTAGGAAAACGCTGCTTTATTTGATTAAAATCTGATAATTTTTATCTACCACTTTTTATTTATAAGTAAAATATCGTATGCTTTCTAATTTTCGCGGAAAATAAAACAGATTTTAAACAAGTAAACCTGAATTGATCACAGTGAACAAAAAAGGTTTCATACTAACCAACTGAAAGTGTATCAACTGTCGGTAAGTTACCTTTACTTGTCGCACTTACTTACCGTACGTCGCTTTTTCCGTGATAAAAGAAAACTACTATACCGATACACGATAAGTAATTGGTCAATCGAATAAATTTTCTCAATACTCAGAAGCAAAAAAGGCTTAAAAACTCTTGCGAATCCAAGTTTCTCACGATATCATTGTCACACGTGTTATACACATGACTATGGGCTATTGCATTTGGAAGCCATATGAAGTAGAGATACAAAAAGGCAGATGGGATATATTCGTCATTTTTATTTTAATCTGTGTAAATGAGAAAAAAATTAGAATCTTAACATAAGATAAGCACATTGAAACCTTTATAATGTACATACAGTTTTACAGTTTCATACTGATATGTCTATATTATAGAAATTTTTATTTTACTATCATACTATTGTATTGCCATCAAATTATTTTGTATATGTTTTGTAATTTTTCCACACTTCACTTACAAGATTTATTAGTATCAATCGCTCAACTATTCCTGCCAGTTTCCAATACGTTGCAAACGTGAAAAAGGGTAGACTTCCTTATTTTTCACAAACCTGTGTCAACAATTTCTAGCCAAAAATGATACCCAGTTCTTCTTGCCTCGTCATTATATATATTACACTACTATGCCAACAATTTGTCAACCTTTATCTTCGTAAACTCACGTTAATCTCCCATCAAAGTTTTAATTTCGTTGTTAAGCAAAGAAATAGTCTTGTCGTTAGGTTTCATTAGATAATCGCGGTTCAAAACGCCCCAATGAACGAGTTCCATGATCATTTTCGTTCGCGCGGACTTGGAACGGTTTAACACGTGACTAGCAAGATCCTCCCCTAGAAATCGACAGACCGAAAATTTTATAGACACTAGGAGGACGAGAAAGGTCGGCAGACAATCCTGATTGAAATTCAAGCAGCGCGTGACCAAACGATTCGTCCTAAAGCTTTTTGCTACTCGCACCGTGGATGATGACGTTCATTTATCTTCGAGTCATTCGTGGCAGACAGATTGAGATTCCGGCTGCACGTGGATACTGACCAGACAAGTAAGCAAGCGCACCGTTCCAAACCGATTCTGCATACGAACAGATTTTTCAACCACAATAGCGTCTTAACTACTTGGGCCCCTTGCCAAAGCCTTTAGTCGTGTGTTTCTTCTCTTTCTACCGGATAATATATACATTTGATTCTTTCAGCTAAACAACGGTAGAATGGATCTCTGATTAAACAAGGTAAATTAAATGGATTGAAATCGAGGTACATGATTGGTCTTTCGATGAAAATCATGAAAGTGTGCTTATCATTATTAGCTGTTATTTACTTTTATTAATTCCTTTCGATTAGTGCTCCATGTATACGATTAAACGACGACTGTTCAATGAAATTTTCTATTTAATTCAATTGAAATTTTTAATTTGACGAAGTTTTATAAAATTGAAAGCTACGAGTATTATTTTAATATTAATTTATAAATATGTAAAGTATAGTAATACAATAAATGAATTTAATTAAATATAGAAAGTTAAGTAATTCTAGATCTAAATAAATAGTTAAATAAATAAAAATAGTAAATAAAATAGTTAATTACATAAATTCGTATCATTTCGTAGAGATTATAAATGTACATTTAGAACTTAAATGTTATTCATTATCTTATTGTTATGTGCTTCAAATGAATTTAATTCGTGTGTAAGATTTACCGAAATTTATATTTTTTATAAATTTAAGATTTTTATCCCGAAAATTTATCAAATATATAGACTGGGAACTCCCCTAATTATATTTCAATTTTTTGGCTCCAATATTTAGAATATTTTCTTTCATATTTTTATTATTTAGAAAAATATTAACCTCTAGAAGAGATCACATATAATGAAAGGAATGTATATCTCCCTACAGAAGTTTCATTATTTAAACAATACTTTTCTACTATCATATGAACATAATAAAATTGAAATGAGCGTTAGTACAGCTCTTTCCAATGAGAAATCACCAGACAGTTACTAATTTCAGAAATAATTTTTATTAAAATAAATCTTAATATTACGTATTTAATTTTCTCTATAGCGCACGTGGTTAACACTAGAACTACCGATAGTCAACACGAAGTTATTTCTACCAAAACCAGTGAAAATGACTGGTCTTTAAAAAATACGCAATAATAGAATATTTTTATATTTTTTGATTTATTACCTTCTTACAGAAGGAATTCCATGTTATGTAGTACATTTTTGGTATTATTAATTTATCTCGGACCATGACCCCTAAACGAGGGTTGACACATTTATAAAATTGTAGAACCAGTCATTTTCACTGGTGTGGTATTTCTGGTATTAACGCGCGTCACTTTCAATTTGTTTTGTAAAACAAAAAGTTTTATTACGTACATTTATTTCCATCCTAGATGTACTAAATGTCCAATAAATTGTGCAGTAGCATCAGAAAGGAAATGTACTTTACTAACTGTCAGAGCGAAAGGAAAAAATACTTTCAAAGCTAGAAAACGATAAAAGGATCGTGAAAATGACAAAAATATACAACGTTGAAGGCATTTTCATGGTATTTGATAAATTATTTCCGGTATTAGAAAAGAACACGATTAACACGTAAATAAAATGCTGTTGAAGTTGGCATCATAAAATTTGTGAAATTTGTTTAATAACAAAAGATATGGGACTTATAATGAATTAAACAAATATATTACAGAAATAATTCTCTATCAGGAAATCCCCTTATGCGAACGACGATGCTGCTATGCTAATCCGTAGACTGGGATTTCCACTAGAGTGCTTATACTAACTACGCCTACTATTATATTTGGATCATGAGTGGAAACGTTAGATATTCATATCATGGATAACTTAATCCAATTGTAGTTATACGACGTATCAATTAATTAGAATTTATGCATTGATATTCATAGTAACATGTATCGGAGTAAAATAATTTGTGCCTGATTAAGCTATTCGTCTCTTACAGACATTAGAAAACTAGTAGCTACATTTCTAAAGAAAGTATCCCATTACGGTACATAAATATATGTATTTTTTAAAGCTGAACAGTAATTTGAAATAGTTTTCATACGATGTGATATAGTTATATAAGGAGTTGTAATAATTTTATTCTATATTGTCATTGCAGAATACTATAATATGAGGAAATAAATTTTAAAATTAAGAAATTAATTCCTAGTAATATAGGATAATGTAATTTTTAACTTGTAAATCACAGACATAAAGCGAAGATTTTTTCAAGCCTCATTAAATTTATAACAGTTTTCATTTCACTTGATTATTTAACTCTCTACTAATTATTAGTTACTGTTATAATAATGTACAATTAAAATGATAATTACATGTCTGATGGATATTTTATTAATACCTGTCTTGTTGTTGAAAGTGGATATAAATAGTCTTGCTCCACTTGAAATCCAATCAGATCATAAAATTTAATCATTTGATATAATGAGCAGTTCGATTATATATTTTGTCTTTACAATTCTCATTGTGGGAATTTTTAATTACGATGAAACTCATATATATGAAAGGCAAAGCAACTTGTTACACGAAAAGTAGATTATAAAATCCTTGAATTTCAACTAGTTATATATCGACAGCAATAAAAGTACCTAGGTCCCTTAACGAACTGTAAGAAAGTCGAAGTTGAACAAAATAAAATATTTCAATGTATATGGTTGGACGATTACAGATGATAATGATTATTGGCGAAAGATATTAGCCTTCCTAAACTTCTTAATGGAGCATTTTAATCCAGCCAATCTTTCTAGAACCAAAGCTTCTGGAAAGCGTGGATTCGACTCAGCAGAATGGAACATGAATAAGCATCTTAATGTGTCTCTTACCTGAGAGAAGTACGGTGGCAAAACGCATCGTTGATCATCAAGACGCGAACACTGCACTCTTTCCAGCAATTCGAATAAATCTTGCGTAGTACCCTACAGAAACAGAAAACCGTAGCGTTAACACGGCTAGTTCGAACGAGGTTCTATCGCAAATTCAATCGCAACATTTTGGAATTTTTGATAGAAATTGTTAAATCTACAATAAGTAGAAGAAGTATTCATACAGTAGTTAGATTCAACGAAACGAATTTTGTAAAACTATTCATATTTGAGAAATTTTAAATAATAAGAAATGTGTACATATTGTTAAGAATTTGGAAGATAGACTTCATTAAAAAAAAAAAATTATTTCTCGTTTATTTCGAACACAGCCTTACCTTTATCTTTTCCTGGTTGGCACCTTGAATATCTTGTCTTTCATCTTCGACAGCGGTACGCCGGGATTCAGCCTCACAATACACCGATTGTTCAAGCTGTTGTCTCCTAGAAAAAGAAGATTAGACGTTTGTATAGAGATCTCGTATATTAAATTGTAATGTTATACAATTATTTATTATCGCATATTATTATATACTAATGATATACAATATTAAATACTACAAATGTAATTCGCTATGCGTAACATTGATATTCTTGCTATTTTAAATTATTTTACATTTCCACTGTGTGTTATACTGTATTAAGATTCAAATTAAGTTTTCTGTAGAAAATATCTCGTTGGATGAAAGTGCTTAAAAACTTCAAAGAGAGAATCTTCCTTCTCGAAGATTATTAATCTACAGCCGCAAGTAACAATTAACGTACAGAGTACCAGAAAATATGAATTTAACGAAATAACAGATGACGAATCTTTATTAAATCTTGTTAGCATTTTATATAAATTATCAACATCGTATTTTACTTCTATATGTATCCTTTCATGTTACACTCCGGTTTACAAACTGCTCTAATCGAGTTCCGTTCTATTTTTGATACCATCCATCACTCCTTATCGTATCGAACGGTTAAGACACTAGGCTATTTAGAAGTGAAACATCAAGAAGCAGATGGGCCAGAACATCGAGTTGTTAATGGCTACTCTCGACGTTCCCGAAAAAGTCGTGAAGATCACCTAATTCGAGCCTCTCCTACGAAGATTCTCCGAAACAACCGCGCATGTGGCAACAGCTGCTGATTTTTAACCATCGCTTTATATCTCACTATCGAATCTTTCTGTTCGTTTAATTTGTTCTCACATTCTTCTAATTGCAATTATCAAGAAAAAAAATAACTAACTTTAAAAATAACTAAAAATAAAATAATAATAAATAAAAAGCATTGATTCTTCAAAAACTGCAAAGAAATATTTCTGAACGTAACAACGCACCACTTTGTCGATGAAATTTGGCAGCAAAAAGAATAATGCTCATAAAACGTCATATTTGATGTAGTTCGTGATTAGCGAAAACTAATTTTAAGTTACGATGCTAAGCGTATATTAGGAAAAAATTGTTTGGTTAAAAATAAACCCAAACTTTCACTTTCTTTTTTTTCTACACTTTGTAATTTGTTTATGTTGTATGAACACATAATATTATAAATACATGATCACCGATAACCTTTACGCACTATGCTTAATGAGTAAAGGGCAGTCATTTGATTCTACTAAAATTTAATATCATAATATTGCCAAGCACGGCTGATTGGTTGCCTTTTATTAGTTACTTTTTTACGCATCCTGAGCATCTAAATAGAAAACAAATTTTAGCTGGCTCTGTTTTCAATTATTTTAAAATTTCCTTTAAAATAATCGATATTTTGAAAATATCTCATATAAGCATTTTGTGAAATTTAGAATGCGCAAATGTTAGATTTGTCTCATCATAATCGATCATTTCATATTTGTCATTACTTGTTTGTCAAGTATTTGTGTTTGAATTCAATTATTACAATTTTAGAAAATTTATAAATATATGAAGCAAATTTAATGTATATTTAATATATATCATAAATTTCATATTTATATATCCTATATACATATGCGTATATTTTATATAAAATGATACAGTGTATACATATATATAATATATACAACTTAAACTTAATATATAAAATAACAACTTACGAGTAATGGTATTTTGTTTGAAAATAATAATGTATACATAGAATAACTCATGTATCTATATTTTTTAAATTTTTATTGACCGTTGTTCTGTATTTAATTTAATTAGTATATATACTAAAAATAAACGATATTTTTATCACAATTATTATTTTTAAAAATTAAGACAAATATGAAAAAGTATAATCTTTTTCTCGTAAATAAATAATTATAATGGACTATTTCGAATAAAAGAGGTTTACGTGATTGTCAAGCAATAACGAAAAATATGAAAATTTATCGTAAAGAAACGAAGAGTTTCTGGTTGTAAACTATTAACGAAGAACTTTTAACTCTTGAGGAAATTTTCAACATTGTTTCGTGCTAAATAAATTAATTTCCAATAAATTCATTGTAATCTGCAATAAATTTCAAATAACCTTACACCGCAGCGTTAATCTACTCAAGTGTATAGAAGTATAATTACGTTGTAGACGAGAGAGAAAATTTACTTCTATTTAGAAATAAATTCCATTGCAAAGTAGAAAAGTACATTTCTTGCTATTGAGTTCCTTCTAATATAATAATTTATTCTCTTGACGTTAGAAATGTAGTTTTATAAATTTCTTTAGAAAACATTAATATTTTCTACGATTCGTCACTATTTTCTCTTATCTTCACTTTCCAATGTTACTAGACACAAATGCACGCATCTGTTTACAATTGGTCGCGAACAACCAATTTAAACGTGAATTCAAGCCGATATATTATGCAAATTCAACATCGTCGGTGTCGACCTCGCTTTCAACCAATTCTGCCTTCGAAAAATTCGATAGTACGGCTCAAACGTACAAAAGCAAGAACGTTCGAATCTCTTGTTGTAAACCCTGCGAAGTATTGATTCGGAGGTTCCAATCTTTTCGACAATCTAGTTTGGCTGTGAAAAATGGAAAAGTTACAGAATCGCTTAAAGGTAACTGGGTTAGGTTACGTTGAACAGAATACATATGTTTTACGTGGTTCAAGTATAATATTACCAATAAGAGAATTTGCAATAATTTTATGCTCCAACAAATATATTTATAAACATATATTTATCCTACCCTTAAATACAGGTACGTATGTAGTAGAATATTGTAGAATGATAAAACTGGGTTTTGAAAATGTACAATATATAATGACGATATTGGTATCTGTAATTGTCAAGAGCTACTTGAACATCTAAGAAAGCGTTAATCTTTAAGATGTTTAATTTCTAAGCTACATATAAGTAAGATAAAAGAGATTTTTCTTAACTAACAGAAAGATTATTACGATTATTTTAGTAGTGACACCTACAACTAATGGACATACATATCAATGTTTGGTTGCTAACTGTTTTATTAATCCCAAATTAGTGTTACAAGAACTGACTTCCTTTTATTTCTATAAATTTTTAATGAGAAAGATTTCGGAGATAACAGACTCCTTAGCTGATTTCACAATTTCATTCTTCTTTTATATTCTTCAAGATCTTTTTAGTTCTTGGGAAATTAATACACAGAAATGGATGACTCAGTAATCGTAAAATTCGACTGGTAATGTAATTTAAATGTATTATCTACTAATTCCATGACAAAGATAGTACGTGATATTGATTTATTATTACACAAGTTATTAATTTATTATTATATGTTGTATATTTTAGTAAAATTCAGATGTTGTTACTACAAATCGATCAAAATAATTAGATACGAGCAGTAGCATTTAAGTAGTATTCCTTAATTTAAATTAAACAATGAAATGAAATATCAAAGGCTTCGTAAATTTACTCGGGCAGAGAATTTAACTGTTTAATTTCGTATTGCACTCGGCGACCGTAATATGGAAACTACCGTTAAAATTGTGTTTAAGCGAGAAAGGAAATCAGAACTCAATGCGAGACGAATAATGTAATTTTCGCGTTGTAGTTGAAATTCTGGGGAAGAAAGGCATATTTATTTCACAAAGCTGTAATGCGCTCGACGATGCTAAACTCGATTAGGAGAAACGAAGCGCTGGTGTTCGTTGCAGTTTCGGTTTCACAGTTTTAGCAGAGAATTGTAGCATTTTGATGAATAAATTAAAATACCAAACCAGACTGGTTTTATAACTTTAAACAAAACAACCTTAACCTAAACACACTTTACTTCTTTCTCAATTTTTGAATTGCAACAGATATTTTATCGTTCTGATATTACTCTACAGGAACAAATAGGAAAATAGTTCCATTTTATACATATATCGTATATTAAATATCTTATCTCGTAAATAAAATTTGATCATTCACTTAATTATATGTATATCTCATCTTGTGAAGAATGATAATAAAGATAAAGATCTTTCATTTGGTGTAAAAGGAGCATGCTTCGAGCGATAATTGAGACTTGGCAGCAAAAGAATAATTATAAAACCATTTTGGGATATAAATTACAAATTATTAAATTATAAATCGATTATATAATTGCACAAAGCGATATGTGGTTTATAAATAAATGAATTAGAAGGTACAGATAACTTTAGATAGTGTAATTTAGGCAACATGGGATGTAATTTGTTGCGACAATTATATAATGCATTTTAAAGGTGACTTTATTCTGTAAATTTTTTATTTTATTACTAAATTTCGTTCGCGACTTCGTACGTGTAGAGCTGGAGAAAACTGATATTTTGTTATATTTTTTTGTTTGATATTATAATACCTCTATATAAACTACAACTTTTAGTTCTATTACTCGTAAGAATTGATATTGAATTTTTAAATTTCTTTTTTAAACTTCGAAATAAACCGATTACGTATAATTACTGGTAAGAAAAATATTCTTTCTTTAGGTTCGGCCTAATTGAGACAGACGTTATTGTGTGATTAAGCTGTTGATGGAATCAACCACTCGCTTGTCACCATACATTCTCAATGAATAACCAACTAAGATCTCGTTTTTATTTTCTATCATAGGATGAGCCCAAAAAATGTCGTTTCTACGACGTCGTTTTCTTCCACGTAATAGTAGAAGCAAACAACAACGTTTTCTCTTCGAAATTCATTATGTTCTTAGGCTTGTAGTGTGGTTGTTTGTCGTCGGTACGGTCTTCAAGCGACCAATAAAAAATGGTTCGTGAGTGGTTGATTCCACCGACAGCCCAACCACACAATAACTACAAGCAACCACCATTTTGTGGTTGTGACGTGTTCTAAAGTGGTTCGCCTGAGTTAGACCTTAGACCTATACCCACATACCACTCGACTATCAGTCGAGTGAGGTGCAATCGTGCGGTGGAAACCAGGCTGCGTTAATTCAACTTGAGTCGCATTCATGCTCACGATTCGGTTTTCTGAGTAATAAAATAATGTCTACCTGAAGGAAATGTACTTTCGCTTCTAATTGTGCGGTGAGAGAATTATGCAAATCCGTTGAATAGTTTCTGAGATTATCTCCAACATACATACAGACTTTTTCTCTTTATAATATCAATGATATCATATATAATATATTAATATTTCTAAATACACATACACACAAAATACAATTACAACCATTTCAAGCTATTACTAGATCAACTTAAAATTGACTTGCAAGAACAATTTAACTGCTAACAGACATTTATCATTTTCTTCCAAATTGTTTTTTCATCTCATTCAATTTTAACCTCGCCTGCTTTATCATTGTTATAAAATGTATATGTTACCCAAACGTCTGTAATAATTATCGGGCGTTATAGGATAACATCAGCAGTTGCAACGTAAGCGCAAGCATCATAATACTAACAGAACTTTCACGGTCGAAAGTGTTAACTGCAGTACTCTTAACTGTTCGAATGCTCCAAATTGCTCGAGCAGATGTGCGTTCCGATTTGAAGTGTCCGCGGCCAAAGGCCAAGATATTTCCGGCAATATGCTCTAACATACGGTGCCTTCGATGTAACTCTAACCTTGCTTTGTGACACTTTAGATGACTGTCCTCGAAATCGACCGAATGGGAGCGGTACCCTTCCATTGATGGAAGAGTCGATCAACTCACTGATCTTGAAAATATTTTAAAGAGAACTTTAATATTCAATATTATTGTTGTAGAATAATAAGTGAAAAAATTGTACAGTGCCACATCCGATCGTCGTATGAAGTAAAATAAAATAACATAAATAAATAGGTTAAACTCACGAAACTTACACATTCGCGTAAGTCTATCTATAGTCAAATCATCGTGAAGTAAATACATTCTTTGAAGCTTCTATAATGTCACGTGAATTGAAAGCTACATACTGTATCTATATCTATGATTTATAAGTATTATTTTATACGTTTATTACTGTACAATTTTGTCTTATTACTATATCATTGCTGTTGAGCAATCTGTTTATCTCTTTAAAATCAAGTCTTCCATTTGTATAATTGTCAAATAACCCTCTTTAGCATCATGTGATTTGAAAATCACCTACGTACGTTTATACTTTGTTATTCCGCTTCGTCGCTATATTATTGCTATTAAGCATTCTGTTTATAACAATTATTAGTTTCCGTTAATCATAAACGGAAACAAGAGAAATAATGCTAATAAACCTAACAAAATAAACGTAATAAATAAAGGTCACATTAAACTCACGTATTCACACCTACTTTCTAAGACCGAATGCCCCATTTGCAACGTGTATAATTGCCAAATAGATCTCTATAATCTACAGCATGATATGATTTGAAAATTACATAGTTATATGTATCTATTATATCTTTTAAGTGTTAGTTTGTACGTTTATTACCTACTCTACACTATTTCCTTTTATTACTTTATCGTTACATCGCAATTACGCAATGTATATGTAAGGGTTACTAGTTTCTATTCCTTGCCTCAGAATGAAAATGTAATCAACCGTAATAGTAGCTGCCTAGAAGCGCGGAAAAATTCGATTACAGAGTTTAAATTGCTCAAAGTAGATGTACTGATTATATACTTCGTTGTGTACCTGTTCTACTTTCCGAATTAATAAAACTTCCAATGAAAATTTCAGAGTTCATAAGCAATTATTAAGAGTATTCTCTATCTTAAAAGATTTAATGTTTTATATACTTATAGCTTGAGTTCCTCTAACTCATGATGCTTTTAAGCGAAAATTTTCAATCTTTATTCATTTTAATAGAGCTACACTATCGTATTAAATAAAGATAGATTAACATACTTTATTAGAAATTGTTTACATACGTGTATTAAAAAACATTCTATAGGAAAATTCGAATTCTCATATAACCGTGTTAATGGATAAAAACATTTAAAGATCACGGGAAATACGCGGGATAAGTTCATTTTTATGGACTTTCCTGATTTTAATATCACTCCATAATTCAAAAGAAAAATGGTATATTGAATTCAAGAAAGGAGAAATTTTTAAATAGTAACAGGCTCACGAAATTTTTCAAAAGATCAGCGTATTTCTCATATTACGGCAAACAATATTTCTGAGATATAATAAAATAAACAAAAATAAGCAGTATCTTGTTTGTTTTGTAATTGTCGCTTTATTTTAATTACTTGAAAATCTACAATAAGGAAGAAACGTATATCATCTTCTTTATTATCATCTAGTCTTTATTTGTTTTGATCCTAACACTCATTAAAATGAAAAAAATAGAAAAAGGTCTACAATTAATTGGTTTTTGAAATTAATCAAATAAAATATACGACGTATAATACGATTTCGTGTGACACCTCGATGCAAAGGAAATCGTAACTGCTATTGGGCCAAATAAATGACGCGATCTTATCGTTAGCGGCGGCTGTTCGTCACCTCGTGGCGAGCAAAAGACATGGGGGAAAAATAACAACGACGAGTCGCTGGATTTCTGCAACTCATCCAGTTGATCATCCATTCGATCGCGATTGACCGAGTCGTATTCTACGAGAATCGTGGATCGAGGATCTCTCGCAGCGCATCTTGCCGGTATTTCGTAACACCATCGCAAGAGATAAAGAAAGAGCTGTCCTTTCAATCGCAGAGAAAGGAAGACTGTGTGACGTGACAGTAATTTAAATAACCTAACTCTAAAGAAGCACCGTATCGACGTATCCCGTGATTGCTTCTTATTTTTCTGTCATTTTGATTACGATATAAAACGACCGGGTCAAATAAGACCCTGGCAATTCCATCTTATTATTTTATGTTCTATTGCCTGCATTCTGTTTGTGTTTCGTTGCGATTACATTGTATTCGCCTGTAATGTGTCGTTATTAAGAAAAATCGGAACATATTTCTTTGAGATTCGATCGTCTGTTTACTAACAGTTGCAGTTTAAATTTAAATTAAATTAAAACAAATATATGATTGCGATTATTAAACCGCGAATATCTAAGTAAATCCAAATTTTTGCGAATATAACTAAAAAGAACACCTAAACAGAGATTTGTTTTATTCGCTAAATATTATAATGATCACTATACTTTGGACATTTGACGTATTTCTGTATTATTAGGTGCATTCTGCGAATTTTTATATAAAAATTTGTCGACTCGATTTTTCACAAATGCATAAACATCCATAGTATAATGACTATTTAAAACTTCTAATTAAGAAATGTACCCAACGTATTGAAATAAATTTTTTATTACAGATTTTGTTTCACTTTTACAAGATAGTTGTTTCCTCTTTTTTTTTTTTTGCAACGTTAGTGTTAATTTTTAAGTAAAATCCATTATGTTCCTGTTCAATTATAATTTCCTGTCTTTCGATCCTTTTCTCGACTCATCAAAATCACTTTTACTGTGACGATCATTTCTAGAAAGAAAATGAACCAGAATTACTACACTCGATGCTAAGCTCTTTTTAGAAGAGCTTACACAATCGCGAGCAAAAGCTCATAAAACTGTCCATTCGATCAATCGATGAAACATTAAGTCCTATCTGAAGTATAAATTTACATGTTATTAAATCCGTTCGATTCACGCCACTCATCAGCTTTCATAATAAATCCATCACCTTGATCAACGATATTTGGATCGTGGGCGAATCTGGATTATCTTCAACGCATCCCTGGGCAAGATGAAAGGACGATTCGTTCCTGTCGAAACGCTATGAAAAGCGTTCGAAAATTCCACGTGCAACCAGCATGAAATCGCGAAATCTCGTTCAATAAGGAAACGTACACAGTTGTTGCCAAGATTTTCACGCAGGATTTAGAGATTCAATAACAACGCGTGCACGTAGCCGACGATTGAACGTTGCGAAAGAAGGTCGAACGAGCGAGAAAGCGGACAGCCAGGCCGGTCTGCCTCGACAAGGCAAATCGGCGAGCTTCTAAAACGAACTGCAATCATTCTGCGACTGGCATTTATCGTCGTATCTGTCGATAATCGCGCATTCCGCCTCGTCGAGTGCCATAAAGGAGCAGTGGCATAGCTCGAGTCGCGGGGTGTCCTACCATAGCTGGCTCTCGCCACTCGAAATCGGCACAGACTAAGAAAAAACTACGGGAAAAGTAAATGTCCCGGTAGTTATTTCACCGTGATAGGAATAGCTTTCCGTTTTCTTTGTAACGTTTAAAGTGTTTCGGATAGCTCGAGCTTTTCCCCTTCTCGCTCATCTTACTCCTTTGAAACAAGTTTTCATGTATAAATTGCTTTGAAACGAAACGGTATTGTCACCGATTATTCCAGTCTTTTTAGTGTGCGCTGAGCACAGACTGAGACCAAGCTTATGTTAGTATGTCATTTCACAAATTCTGTCGTCTTTCCATTATTAATTTTTAATGAGGTATTGATCGAAGCCTGTTGAAACCATGTTGTTTTTCAATTGTATGCTCTTTCTTAATTAGTATTTATTTTTTAGCAGATGTAAATAGGTAAAATTGGTAGAAGAAAGAATGACAACCGAAAGTCGAAATCAAAATTATTTGCAATAACTCTGTATCCTTTATCAATTTTGTAAAAGAATAAAGCAGCGGTGGAAATCGAAAATGTTGATTCAATTTATCCGCAAACGTATAAGAACACACTGAAAATGGTTTCCGAAGTTTCAGAAAGGAAATTTTTAGTACAAAATTTTGAGCAAATTCTGAATTACGAAAATTTTATAAGTTAGAGATCAAAAGTTAGATTTTAAATGGGAAAGGATAAGGGAAAATGCATCGGTAACTGAACTCGATTCTTTCTTTGAATCTCATGTTAAACTTTGATTAAAACTTATTAAGTGATCTAACGTAAAGAACAAATAACACGAATATCACAAATCCGAGTAAATTTCAGTATCTAAATTTCCTTTGATAGATTTGAAATATTACTTGATGCAGTAATGTTTCAATGATTATGTGTACATACTTGCAGTGAATTGTTAGATTTATAACTGGTTTAGAAATTCAGAGTGATCTGTGGGTTTCGAAAATGCTAGTAATTCGATGCTATGTCAATTGGTCAAAGTTTGAACCTAGTTACGAGTAAATTCCACCATTAGTAATGAGCAAACATAGCAAGCACCAAATATTGTAAATAAATTTGAATAGGATTGAAAAATTTCGAATCTTATATATAGATATCTACTTTAAAAATAGTGAACATCTTTAAACAGACTCGAGATAACTTTTTTAACGATTTGTAAGTACTTCGAGAAATGTAAAAAATAAACAGATAAGTGCATTTACTAAGCTTTTTATAAGCACTTCATCCATTTTATTTTATACAAATATGTGGATAGTACAGACTACGGTACTCTTGTGACGGTTTACTGATAACAATATTGAATTCGAACGAAATCAAAGTATAAGTGCATAACACTTACGATATGTAATTTCTTGTCTTCCAGAGCACTAGTTTCATGAAGTTAGATTTTTTCAAATATCGTAGTAAAATACTCTTTCCATTTGCCAAAATAGATTCGTATAATTCGAGTAATTTCTAATAATAATAAGTACAGAAAATGAAACATTGATTCTCGTGAGTAGAGATCGAATCCTATGAAGCAAAACATTTATATTAGAAGAGATTTGAACTTGTAAGTTCATATTGAAATTGACCTTATCCCTAGTAACGAGTTATTTCACATTGGTAATTGGTCGTTATGACAAGGAAACGAAAGGAAAATTACTTTACTTATTCTGTTATTTAAAAATAGCAAAGAGAAGAGTATTTATTCCTGATAGTATAATTAGCGCATATTTTACATAAACGAGTTTAAGATAATAAATACTTAATTGTGTGGCAGCAGACCAGCATGATAGCGACCTTAAGCTGTGTTATTTAAATTATGAAGGACATGGTATCGCTGGTTAACTTTAATTGCTGCAACGTGGTTACGAAAGGATCGAACCTAATTTGTAAAAGGTATAAAAAACGATTGATGTTTGCAACACGAATGCAGCCCGTAGATACACTGTTAAAATGATCATTTGGCGATATTGATATCTTTTTATAGGTATTAATTACGAGTTAAACGACTAGTCAATCATCACAAGCTTATCAGAGATAATGTAAATGCAGCTTTCACAAATTATCTTCGTATTTTTCGAATAGTACAAGTTTTACCTATTTGTTACTTTGAATGGTTTCATAGTTAATTTTCATGTTGTTTTTAGAAAAAGCATTCAGTTATTATATACTAAGCTTCGAATCCCTTCTATTTATATAAATAGAAAGCATTATAAAAAAATATAAATAAAAATAAATAAACAAATAAAAATAAAAAGCAAGGAATCTCTAACGTACTGTACTCTTTCTCGTTCAAGGATATTCTTAAAAAACAATTTTTCAAAAAGTGGTCCCTGCGAAATGATATTTTCATTCTTCTATTAATAACAATTTCTCAAATATCCTTAATATGCAACGATAAAAACTAGAAGATACGAAAAACGTGGATCAAACTTCCAGAGGGTACATTTAATACTACAAATTTTCTTTTGTTTATGAAAGCAAAACGGCACACGTATTTCAGCTTCACTATGTAACTTTAGAACATGGATCGTCACATTTGAGGGAATTGATACAAAATTATGCGAACAAGTATCGATATCGAAGCTAGTTTCGTCAAAGCAAGCGGTAATGGCCATAAACTGTCGGAAGCGATTATTTGCCTTTAAAAAAGCATAGTCGCCCTTGATATTGCATTAACTAAATCTTCCAGTTTACAATGTCAGATAAACACAGACTCGAGCCTAGAATAAGATCGAGCGCAAAAGAAAAGCTATAACGCGTATCCTCTGTCGTAACGCGGATAATGTGTACGCTTTCTCGGGGTAAAAATGTACTCGATAATGAAAAATACTTGCTTCTCGATTCTTGTAAACGCGAAGCTTCCTATATTTAGCTAAAAAAGAAGAGGAGAAGGGGCAAAAGAAAAGAGAAAGAAAGGAAGATACGTGAAACGAAAGCAAAGAACAAAAAGACGAAAACATCATGGAGAACGCGATGATGACTTAATTTCTGGAATTATCCCGATCATAACGGACGAATGATACGCATCGACGCATAATGCTTGCATCCTATCGACGTAGAAGAGGGCTGTCGGCAATTAGTTTGGAATTACGGTGTACCACTTATGCGAGACGGATGAGCGGCAATGAGCGCGTTTTCGATGTACCTCGTCCAACTCATTGCCAGCGACATCGATCAAAACGAGCAGCAAGTAATAACAGTCGTTAGATGGATACTAAAACTAATCAAAGTGCGACATGGGATACAGTTACACTACCTATCCAATCGATTTAGCACAGATCGATCGGCCCAGATCGCCGTCGCTACAACCAACTCGGTCGTTCATATGCTTTGTGTACACACTGACTATCGAGAATTTCTGCTTTCAGCATCTGGGAGGAGACTAGTAGCGGTCCATTCGGAAGAATTTCATATTCAGCACCGTTCTGCTACTGCTGTTACTGCATGATACTCAGCTCGTATCGCTGGCAACGGAATATAGAGGTAGCGGATAAAGCACAATCGCCGACCTAAATAGCTATGATTTTTGTAAATTTGACAGTTGCTTCGTGCTCGGGAACTTGGAGTCGGCTGATTACGGCGATGAATTTCTTCGTAACATACAGCAACCATACGAACCACACGGACGTAAAGAGAGAGTTACATAAAGGTTTCATATCTGTTGTTTACTCTCCAGCTAATACCCGGTACTTTCACTGCATGCAGGAAATGCTTCATTGAAGTACAAGTACTGTAAATCTGGTCGTCTATTTGAAAAAAGTGACATTTACTTTTTATTGTTAATCTCAATTCTTTTCTTGAATAGAAGGATGTATCGAAATTATGTTAATATATGTAACTGAACATAAAAATGTATTGCCTGAAATTATAAATCGTTACTTCTGTAAGGAAATCTATTTTCTTTGTGTAGCAGATGAAAAGGAAAATCTTTCGACATAGGAACACAATTCGTATTACGATCGATAATTTTCGGTAGCCTTTTTCTTGTCCTTTATATATGATAATCCATTAAAATAAAGACGCCCTAATGTTTCCCTATTAGGCTGATTTTAGGAAGAAACTTCAGCGCAGGGTAAATAATTAGGAAGAAATAGCGCATAGGTAAGTAATTCATTTTTCGAACAAACCTGTACCCTTTCAAATAAATCATACGAAGATGTATTTCTTTTTAAATCAAGATATTGTGACTTAAACTTTCCATTTTTCTCAAAAGTAATATAAACTTATTCCTAACACTAATGCAAGATCATTTCGTTGTATTTATAATTGATACAAGATTCGTTAATTTAACATTAATAGTTAATTCTATAATAAATAGACAAAATTGAAACTCCAAATATTTTTTGAAAACGAGGAACCCATTTACAATTTGCAGAGAATGTAACTTACAAATTTTCAATTTGTTGTACAATTCGTTTAAAAGATGGATTTAATAAATTATAATACATAAAATATTTAGCAACAGCACTAAATAGATGCATTAAAATTATAAGTAGCAGATTTTAATCAAATATATTGCTTTAAGGATACAATTATGTGAAACCATAGGTATTAAAAAGAAGATAGATTATAGTAATTATACTTTTTAAATGACTAGTTATTTACTACTTAGTTAGCTCTCCTTAATTCCGACTACTATGCTATTATTATACCTTTACACATTTCCACTTGAAATATATTATTTGTCACTGTAATTTCACGTAAGAGTAGATTATCATTCCAATTTAATGCTCGTTAATTTTATAAGTGATATACTGAAGACGACAGTATTACATGATCGTTTAAATATAAACCCTATTCAAGCCTATTTATTTAATTACGAAATAAGACGTTAGAAGAAGTAAATCACATTTCATTTAGAAAAAATGTCTTTATGTGATATTACCTCTATATTGTCTATCTTCTCATTTATTGAACTAGACAAGACATGTAAATATAGAGACTACAAATTATTTTAATTAGTATACTTCTCAAATAGAAATCTAAAAGACTTTATAAATGCGAAATTAAACTTCATTCACGTGAAAAATTGCATTTGAAAAAAAAGCTCAAAATAAGAGTTTTGCTATTTTTTTTCCGAATTCATCAACCGTAATATAATATATGTTTCGTACAATCTTACAATTATTTCACTAATTACACATTAGAAAGCGGAAAATTCTTGTATAAATAAGACATTCGTCTGAAATAATAGCAATCTAGTAACGAGTTGACTCATGTAAACAGCTAAAATAATCTAATTGTCTTTTTTTATATCTTACAGTGGTTTTGTTTGTAATTATGAGTTATTTTATATATAGAAATAACAAGAAAAATTGATGCACTTTGTTTCGAAGAAGACAATTCGTTAATTCGAACATGATTCGAAATTCCAAGTAGCTCGGTCGTTATGGTCCTTCCTATCGATAATCACGCATTCCTTTTCGTCGGCTACCGTAAAAGATCGGCGTGCTTGAGTGTCACTGTATGTATTTCGTGCACGTTATCGTCTTACGTGGTTGTAAATTGAATTATACTACACTAAATACTGAATCTTATCTCGAGTGCATTCTCACCTCAGTTTTAACGAGTTTTACTCTGCGTTTCCGATACACACTCACGCGTGAAATTTGAAATTCTCTCGTTTCTTACGTTGTATTTCTCCTTACTTAGATTTACAAGTATATTGTAAATTTATAATGTAAATCATTTAAAGAATTTTATTATACCTCGTTCGACTAATATTATAATCAACTGTAAATTGTTCTCGTATATTTTCTATGACTATAATTATGTAATGTATCTCGTCTTCAAAATTTTCACGTTTTTATAATAAACGCAAAAGTACTTTTATAAAAATTATATTTATTATGTAATGCTAGGTAACATTACTAGATATCACAATCGCAATTTCGATATTATCAATCTTTATATTCGATATATCAATCTTGATAGTATATCAAGCTTGACTTTAATCAGCACTATTTTCAAAATATGTTAAACAGCAGTAAATAAATCCTTTGAACTCAATTTATTAGAAATTTCTTACAAAACTTTCCACAAGACATCATTTCTCGTTTTCTAAACAGGGCAGCCATAAAGATAAGTTTTTCCTGAAACAAGCATTATGTAAGAATTTTGAATGCGATAATAAAATATAGTCTTCCCATTAAACGTATTTATTCGAAACAAAATACTCAGAATTCTAATTGTATTAAATGTTCAAAATATGTTTAAAACTAATATTTATAGTACTCTACAAATCCATGAATCAATTTTATCAAAATAATATGCGAACTTCTGTTTGAATAATCTAATACAAATAACTGAAATGATATTTTCTTTCTTGTTGTAGCATGCAGAGTTAAAACTTGTTAAATAAAAAATTGATTAAAACGATTCTTTCCACACCACGATAATACAACATTTCACTTGCAATATTTTTAGTCAATTTACGTTATTGGATTCTTTTTCTTTAATACTGCGATGAGAAAAGGTAACTGCAAGAATTTGTTTAATATTTTTGTTGCTTGATATTTCTTGTTTTACCTAAATCTTACAATTATATACAATTATTAATAGTATACAATTTTATGAAGTTTACGTTCACGCGACTTTTACGCATTCCATATTTTCTTGCTTCGTCTTTAATGAATGAAATGTATCTTATCTTAAAAGTCAAGCCATTTCAGCATAAATGTTTGAATTCTAAAAACGTGCTACGTATTTTGTCAATCTATCGTAAAACGTGTCCATACCGTGTGACTGGCAAAACTAGCAAGCTGTTCTTCAACGAAGCAGCTCGCATTTGGAAGTTGGAAATAGTTCTAGCTTCGTTCGAGATAGTAGAAGAAAGAAGGGTAGCACATAGGAGACACGAGGAAACTATGGAACGACGTTCGTTCTCATAGGAATCAGGTTTCTACGGGAGCTGCACGTGCGGTCGCTTGGTGAAATAAAAGGACGGGTCCAATTAAACGAGTTAATTTAATAAGCGCTCGTGACGAGGCGTACGAGAGAATAGGCGCGGTTAGGCCGCTAGGACAACGAACAAAAAGACCATTTACGCACGCCAGGTTGAACTTCCTAATAGATTTCTTATTTTCGAACACGTCGTGGCGACAATTGCAGTAACACTAAACGCCGCTTCTCATTTTACAGATCATTTCATGAGTTTGTGCCATGATTGGTTTATATATTTCACGATATGTTTTATTATCTTTACCTCCACGTAAACAATCAGTATTAAAGGTAATCGGAAATGAGAAGAAGATTTAATGCGACAACCGCAGAAGAAATCGATAATGGATCAAAAAAGAAAAAGATCTCTTACAATAATGAACAAAACTCAGCCTATATCCTTGTCAAGTTCTTTCTATTTGATGGAAATTTCACGATATTATATTTTCTATCAAATATTATCCAATTGCTTATACTTTATTAGCAATTAATATTTACTATTAAACATTTAATTTCGGAGAATACTTTAAAATTATTTCTTTTTAGCTTCTGAAAATGTTCCAAGTTTGATTGAATGTCGTTTGTTGATTTCTTTACAATTATAATTATCAATAATATCACTTGAAAAGTCGTCCATTTTATCTACAACTGTTTCTCATATTTTTAGTAATGTGATATTAGTTTGGTGTATTTTGAAAATCATATTATCCCCATAAATATCCATATTTTCATCGTCACTTGTTGTCCCCGATAACTAATACACAAATTATTCTGTAATATCATTAATCTCTTTGACTTATTCTAGATATAAATATACTTAGAACATTAAATTCTAATAACTATTGTCGATCAATAAAAAGAAAATACAAGATACCTATCTCGTTACCCAACCATTATAAATTAAGAGGAACAGGATTATATTTCTTCGTAATACTTATCTTTCACATATACTCCTTAAAGTTTGTTTTCGTATATAACAATGTTAGAACTTGTTAAATACCTGCTTATTTACATGGTAATTCTAAGTTTTACTCAGTGTATGTAAGTATCTGATTGAAAATTATTACTGTCCATATGCGCAGAGTACATTGAAAACATTGTATTCCAAGTACTCGTACATACATGGCATTAATAATTACGGAATAACATTCTAAATGCATGGCCCTAAACGACAGAATAAATGCTAAGAATTGTTGAAGAATCTAAAAATTACATACTTAAGAAACATATTATTTGAAGTAATGGAAGACCTGTGGATGGAACATTTGAATAAGAATTTATTGATTAATTGATAAATTCTATGTGGCAAATGAGAAGGTTAAAAATATGTATATTTCCAATATTGAGTTAAATATGAGTATAATATACAATAATTGATATGATTAGTCTTAGGGCGAAGTGATATATGTCGATTGTCGAATTGAGTAACTATTTTATCTTACGAAAGTTATCACACCGGCCGTTTAGATCTAGTGGACTAGACGACTTAGAGTTTATCAGTTTCGGGGAAAGTTCCTTTGGGTTAACGTGACCTCTGTTATTGAACAAGGTACGCAAACGCTCTGATCCCCCTTAGATTCTGACTGCGCGAACCTTTCAGCTCTCGATTGAAAACCAACTGATTCGAACGCGGTGGTCTCGCGCATATTTCACGTACTCGAAATACAATCGCGTCTCTCGTTTTTCTCATAAAACACTCATATTGAGAAATAACTATCATGCATGAAATGCTTAATGCCACTGGTTTTCTTTGTACATTTATTTTCCCTTATCCTCTTGATAAGGCTTTGACATTTTTATGATATAGTATTATCTTAATATAATAAAATTATTACAGTAGCATTGTTATTTATATTATCAAATATCAAAAAACTTATTATAAACGCTATAAATAATTTTGTAAATAACGATGAATAATTATGTGCACCATTTTTAATTAAATACTGTATCAATATCTTAATATTTTACTATATGTGGAGAAAATATGTGAATATAAAATATCTTTTTTAAATTTATTGTCATATTATCTATATTTTTAAATATCTATATATATAAAGCTACTTATGCCAAAAATTAGTTTTGAAGAGATTTAAAACTTTTGTTTGTGTATCTTTACTAAGGATTAGACACATAAAATTCAGCTGAGTAATAGACACGGAGGAGACATTTTAAGTCAGTCCGTGACAGGCGTAATATTAGAAAAATAGATCGTAAAGGATTAAGTGCTACAATTATCGAATTTTTAAGAACGAAATCACCGCAAGCGAAGATAATCTTGAAATTATATTCAAAAACAACAAGACTTTGTTTGTATTGAAGTTAAAACTGTGTTAACTAGTGCTCAAATTTAATACGTACAGAAACTGATGAAATTTTACAGGAATGTGAAACAACTGCAGCAGCATACGTAATCTAATGTAATGTAATATGTATCTAACTCCTAATAAATTCTTAATTAAATTCCGGATGAAGCTTAAAATTAAATTCTGTTGCATGATAGAAATCTTAAAGTATAGATATGAATATTTAAAATCTAAAACAAGAATTAAACGTAGATATGTATAAACTAATGGAAACTAAAGTAACAATACGTTGGAATAGATTATTGAATGTATAGAGCTATCCTAAGTACATAACTTTAACGCTGTAATTTTATTTTCGATATTAATGCTAATTTTTCTTTAAATACTTATTTTTCTGGTGATTTGCAACTCACTTTACTTAATCCCTCGCTAAACAACATAATTAGCTTGCCATTTACTACAGCTCATTATCGTAATTATTAACAACACTTTTACACGCATATATATGAAATATGAAAGCGTAACATAATTTCTGTAACATACTTACCTTTTTCCCAAGCTAAATTACCAAGCATTACTGAAACCAAACTAATAAAAAATAAACACATATCTATTCCGTTGTCGGTTAAACAAAAGGTTAAACAAAAATTAGGCCTTCATCTCGTGTAAATTCCAATCTACTCAGGCTGGTTGTCAGTGCTAATTTTCTTATTTAAAATCATCAATAGCCGTATTAGTGACCCCTCTATTTCAAGACTGATAAATTGCAACTGTAATTTGTAAGTCACGTCATGATGTTCCTCACCATCCATACCGGAGTTCGTAAACAGGTTCGCAAATAGTGCGAGCTACGAATCCTCTATTCGTGAAACTGCTCGCGAACAGTATGCGAACTGGGCCCAAGCGTTTAATTACATATTTCGACATGTCCTATGATGTCCTTGGTTTGTTCGAAAGCTATTCGTAACTAGTTCGCTTTCAGGGAGAACTTTCCACGTATACTTAACGAACACAAGAGAAAAATACATTTGGGTATCCTGGTTATAATATGTCTACAACAGAGTAAAAGAATTGACTATATTTTTTAATATATTAAAGTGAATATTGTAGTGGGTAAAAACATTTATTTTATCCATTTAATTACTTCAAAACATTAAAAAGCACAATCAATTTTTTTACATTACTATAAACAGATATATTCAATAATATAATATCTTGTACACCACGGTGCCGAAAATTAATATGATCGTACAGGATAAGAATTTTGGGGTAGGTATAACGTCTCCTTTATTGATTTCATATTATCGATGACAATTCCTTTATATAGTTAAGGTTTTAGACTTTTGTGCGCCGTTCTTGATGCTTTAATGACAAATTATAAACCAGAGAGACCCTGAAGCACGTATGATGCACAGTAGACTGGAATTCCGCTTTTCATGTCAAATAGCCAATGTCATTGCCAAAAGTCAATTTTTCAAATTTAATATTTTCTAAGAAGCTGCAACAGAGTGTACCATAACGGTACCCGTTTAGTTAATAATACATAGGTTCGAAAGATCATAACCGGAAAATATAATTATTTTATATTTTTTATTATATCATTACGAAGTGGCCTTCTATTGTAGTTGGATTCTTGAGATTCATACGATCAAAATGGTACGAAACATGACTATATTTGTATTAATCTTTGCATTAATTTTAGGAGTAAGAAATGACCTGACTCCGTAGTATTTTATTTCACTCCGCCTATTCTGCTTCACTCGCATTGTCGAGGTACTTCTCACCTCGAGCACACGCACGGCGCTTGAAAATCTAAGGAGGTACTTGGACAGGTCCTTAGAGATACATACCACTATATGTATATCTTGGTGTTCGCTAACTATTCGTCAACTTGAACAAACATGTTCGTGAGAAATCGATTAGCGGCTGTAACAACATATTTGCGAACTGCTCGCAAACATGTCTTCTAGCGTGACCCTCATTTTAATTACATTGTATACTTGTCAATTCAGAACTAATCTCTTATGCACATTCTACTACTACTAAAATTTGTTCAACTAACAACTTATTATCCTACTTTTACTCAACTCCAACTACTTTTACTCCAACTATTTAAATAGTTTTATGTTATTAATAATTAATATTGACAATATATTGTTCATTATAGTAATGTAAAATATCTAAGATTAACATGATAGAAATTTCTAAAAATCCAAAAAAATAAGTGTACTTTTAGAAACAAGAATTCAGTAGTTTGCAAGATTTTCGTACTGTCAATATATTGCACGATATTGCTATGTTTATCTTCTGTATTTCATTACTGAGTTCATGATAAGTTATAGATAATGATATCATTTGCAAAATAAATAAATTTATGATTACTCATTTGATATTCAAACATTTGATATTAGAATGTACGCGTATGCGTACAAATTCCAGTTCCAATTATCAAGGAAACCGTAACGATAAGAAAGTGTATCAGCAAAAGTACCATAAAAATCCAAACACAAATACAGCCAGTCTTCCGTCACAATCATGTCAGTAATTATAGAAATAATTTGAACTATACAGGGTGTTTAAAATACAGTCCATATATTGGATTGTTATCGAAAATAGCAAGTTTGTGAAAAGAAAGTGGCGGAGGGAAAAATGTAATGTCTTTTATGGCGAACATGATAATGTGCATGATCTTTTTCATATTTGCAAAATGATTTCATCGTCACGGAAGTGAATTGGAAGAGCCATTGTCGATTCGTCCGAGATTTCGTTCCGGTATAGCGGTTTCCATTTAAAAAACACGTAACAGAGAACAGAAGGGCGCAAGTTAGAAATTGACGGACAGACAGATGCGTCCAGAGAGCATGTATCCTCGCAATGTCACGCATGAATATGTTAATGCATATCAGCCATTGCTACATGGCCGACAAGCTTACTGGATGATGGATTACAAAGCTCAACCGTGCACGCACTTTCTCTTTCGTCGTTCCTCTCATTTTCCATGGTCCTCTCCCGACCCTTTTTCTCGCTGACTGTTAGCCACGAGAACGAGCGCAACAAGGGGACACACCCGAATCACATTGTTGCCTCCGATTACTGAATTTCACCTGATCGATCGATCGATCGATCGATTCGCGGCCTCGTCTCCAACACCGTAATACACCCGACAGCGACTGCTCGATGATAAATGCATCGCGTTTCTCTCCGTGATCACTTTATTACAGGGTACGGTTCGTGTACACGCGTCGATATTTAACATCGACCAATGACGCTTTGACGTTGGTTCAACACGAGAGAGAGAGAGAGAAAGAAAGAGAGAGAGAGAGAGAGAGAAAAAGAAAGGGAAAATCGAAGAGACTATCAGTTAAGAGGAATGAGCCGACTCCCGCAGCGTACATTGCGACCATGAAATTATTAGCGAGTTTGGGCTTTGTGTAACAAGAGTGGATCAAGAGTAGAAAGTTCTGAAATGTACAAAGCGGAACGGCAGTTCCCCGCAAACTTTCAACCAATTTTGGTAATTTTATCATGCTATTAATTAACGATCTACCTGCTCCTCTGTCTGCTGCTCCTCTTCGTATCACGTTTCTTTCGATATCGTTTTTCAAACTCGCTTTATCTGTGTATTTATTTAAAATCGCAAACTAGGAGCTTACTTTCATGGGAATTACAAAGGATAGAAAGAAAACCAACTGTCTTGCTTATTTTTATTGGAATCGCATATTTTTATCGATATGATATGCAATATGGCTAGTAATTGTGTTATGTTTCTAAGCTTTTTATTAATACTATTATAAAAGTGTACAATGATTGAAACGATGCGATATATAGTCCCATAAATGGTTCAATAAAAACACATCGATGTACAAGATATTTAGAATATATAAAATATAATTTATCATTTGATTGAATCTAAGAAAAAACAAAGTAAATATTAAATATTTTTTGTAAAAGCAATATACGTACAACAAGAATGCATACAGTTTGAAGAAAGCATGCTTTTTAAATATTCACTATCCCTAACTAAACAAAGAAGATTGTCGAATAATTAAAGCTGATTAACAAATCTACCAATAATTTCTTTTGTTCCAACATGTATCGTAACATAGATTTAACACATTTATTTCTAGAAAAATATATAATTACTTCTAAATTTTAGTTATTTATACGTTACAGTAATAAATACAAATTGATAAAAATTTTTAACTTCTGAGCAGTAAAATTTTAAATCATTAAAAAATAAATAAATTTGATGTGAAAAAGAAAGGCAGAAAATCTTGCATTTCTTAAATTATCCGATAGCATAAAATACAATATCATATACGAGAATAAAGGAAATCAGGAAATATTATACCGCAGTTTACGACCCGTAGTCAAGCCTCGATTACATTATGAAGCAATATCCTGTTGCGCTTATGCGTTTCATCCCGGAAACCACTACTGTATCGCACGTAAAACTCAGCAACGCCAAAGAAATTTTTACGATCCGCCTGGCAAATCAAATTCCAGCAGAACTCGCCGAAAGCGTGCAATTAGTTACCATTGACAAATTTGAAAACACTCAGAAAAATACTTAGTTCGTGCGTGCAGTCGAGCTGCTTCTCAAAAGGATCGATATTTGTCCGGATTCGACGCCACGCAAATATTTGCCAGGCACGAGATGCATTGGTGTCGATCAATCACCGAAACACGGTACTCCTTCGCAAACTACAATGATCGGCGCGACAACTTCATTACGATGCATGGAAAATCAACGAATCGATAGGACGATGCGTCAACGCCAACGGGCGTTACCCCATTGTGATTTATGGCAGGCAAGTTTGCCAATATTAACGACACTGTCTCCGCAGACGAGGGGCTTCTGAATAGCTCCGATGATTCGTCCCGGTTGACCCCTGGTCTGTTTCGTTCAACGATCGGAAGGGACCGATTGTTCCGTGAAAACCGCGCGGTACTTGCGTAATTTTCTCAACGCCCACGTGCTTTACGTCGAAGAACCTCGTGAAAACACGCTCAAGTCCTGGACACATGCTACTTCTCTTTTCCATTTACCGATGCCAAATCGAATAAACTGGCGAATATATTGACTCGTACGCTGGACGTTTCCAAAGGTTTAGCCGATCTTTCTCGATCCTCCCGTGAATTTAGATACATGGAGATTCCACGATTATATTTCTAATGTATTCAAATTTTGCTGGCTGGCGCGCGAAATGTACGTCCAGGCGAACACGCCTGCACGGTTTATTCGAACAGTTGGACACGAGCAAAGCGAGTTTATTGTATAACAAATTCTTGAATTAAAATTGTGAGCATCAAGCCTAAATATTCTAGTCAAATATTCTATTGCGCGTAAAATTACAGTTGTGAGAGTTTATCACCTTTTGTGGCTGGAGGAAACTTTGTAACAGAATTTGAAATTCTAATAAACATTAAAGTAATGAATTTAAAGAAGTAACATTTATAACATATATTTTGATCTTCTGTCATTTCTATCTTTTTTAAGCAATATCTTTATTCGTTTAATGAAAATTTTATTTTCTCTAATTTGAACTACTGGAAACCCACAGAGCATAGAATTCGTTAAATGTTCAGATGTTTCATATAAAACTTTATTTATTTTTATTTTATCTTGTGTATGTATAATGAATTTTTAATGTATGTATAATGAACTTTTTAATTTTATTTAAATTCACAAATTTAAATAAATTTAAATTTTATTATTCATCTAACTGAGAAAATGATCAATTATAAGAGCACGTTAGATCATTGACAAAAATGCAAACTGCGAGACTTAGTATGGTATTAACGCAATAGCATACACAGTGATTACGCTGTTTCTTAAATGTGCAGCACTCTATATGTTACATAAATCAAGAGTTAAATCAAAGTACAACAGTGTATCAAGTGCACGGGCATTTATAAAAACAGGGCGCCCCAATTATTTTGTGCAGCACATCGGTTATTCGTGCTGACAAATACCGACGCGACCTGCTTTTAACCTTGATTCGAAACAAGCTCTACAATTTTTTTCTGAACGTACCTTGTAATTTGTCACGTAAGTGACCATGCAACGAGCCACTTAAACATCGTCCGATATCAACACCGTTGATATCCTTGCCCATGTCCTTATACATGTCCTTCGTGTTTGCTCATTGGCAACAACTGGCACGCAGCTCGTTTATATCCAAGCAGCAAAACAATTAAACCTCTCGAACGGATACGCGTGACACGAGGAGAAATAAAAGAAAGACTGGAGGCGTCGAAAAACAGTGTTACCATAGGACGCCGTGCGGAAGGATTTGTTTATCTTGAGACGATTAAACAAGAATTAACATGGAGCCGCGAAAACATCGGTCGAAAGACGCATCGACATCGCGCGCGCCGTATGTTTAGACAGAGGGTACCGACCAAGGAGATGAAAGAAATAATAAACAGTGGCCCCGTAATTTCGGGGGTTCGGCCGCTCGAGGGGTTGACAACCACGTGATATATGCGCAACCCTGCGCCGAGCATATGTCGCCTCTACCAATAGCCGCGTGCCTTTAATCTACACGAGAAAAATATGAGACTGCTTTCCCTCTCTCTCATCCTCGCTCTTCCTCATTTTCACTTTCGCTTTATCTCTCTATCGCGCTACTGTCACCGAGCTTCTCTACCATGTCCTGTCTCTGCAGACTCGTCCTTGCATTTGCATAGCCCATATTTCTTTCTTCATTACCATTATTATGAGTATTTCGGTATTGTGCATCGAACATAATGCGGCCTGCCGTTCTCTCCCGGTGACATTTGCATCCCGACAAAGAGAGCATTCACGCCTCTTGATGGCACCCTCGAAATTCTCTGCTCGAGAGACTTCTGGATCCTTGATATCGCTCCTCGTCGAAACACATTATCGAACGTTTACGCTTATGCGATACGAGCCCCTGTTCAATGCGATCCGACAAAGCATATCGATCATGGAACGCGGCGTGTCTGCCAGAGACGTAGGAGGAACGATGACTTCCGTCTATAGAACAGACGCTGTAGTTGTACTGCATACGAATTTACACGCGTTAAAGATAGTTTTTAAACACGAGGAGGTGTGAAGTATTGAATTTGTCATGGGAAATTTGTCATAGTTTAAAATCTAGTACAGGAACAGAAAGCTTTGATTTTTACATCGAGTCTTTTACTTTGTTACTAAATCATACGAAGATAATTATCTGTATTTTTATATACAGCGGTATGTTATTTATTACTTGAAATAGTTTTGTAATCTTGAAAAAGACATAGAAATTCAACTACCTACTAAGTTAATTATTCCAAGCTATTAGGAAATTCAAAAATAATTAACTGTGACACTAAAGATAACAACAAGAAAAATAATAATATTAAAACATTTTTATTATTGAAAACCGTGTAAGTTTAGTACGGTTCTATAATTTAAAACATTTCGATCCAAATGTCTATATATATGTATGTATATTGATAATAATACAATGGATATGTGTGAACGTATAAAAAAAGCAATTATTTAAATAATTTTTAATTAATACAGTTATGAAGAATATCCTTCATATGTGTTTAATTCACATTTACATTTTTCATTCCAATCAGAGAGAATTAATGAATTCTTAAATACAATAATTATATTATGTCATTGTATCGTATTAATTTTGATCAAACTAATTTAAATAATATGAGAATTGCTTCTATGTAAGCTTGTGATATATGTCTCCATACTCATTTGAATACCACACATGGTTGTTGTATACATTATAAAATTTACATTTAACTGGCAACCGCTCTCCCAATTGGTTGGTTGGGCATATTTAATTACACATAATTTCCCTTTGTATTACAAAGCGTAAATTATTACTTTCAGCCGTTTTTTAAATTCTTGATATACTCAAAGAACCTGTGTTTTAATTACAAAAAAAAAACTTTTCAATGTTTCTCCACGGCAAACACGGAAAGCGCATAAATGAGACTCGTAGCTGCTACTAAGATTTCCCTCCGGAACATCCACAATCCACAGAGTAATAAGTATAGGAAAGGAAAAGAATTCGAATTCTCGCAGGAGACTATAACGCGATCCTAATTAAAAGAGAAAATATCATAACAAAAAGGGACGACTGTTCTAGGTCCACACTCACGCGAGCTCGGTCTATTATGACGACGGTCATAAACGAGGGACGACTGCGCTATTATAGAATTCATTTGTATGCATCTCGATGCAATGACACGAGCGTTCAGACCTAAATCTTATTAGGCGAGTTTCCAAAGCAGATGACGGTCGAAACACGAAGGCCGTGACGATTGCACACGATGTGGATTACGTATCTTTATCCTGTATCGAGATAGAATCGCAATCGTGTCGTGTACACGCGTGCTCGATGCACGAGGCATTTACAGGCCCACGTGCTCGAGGGCCTTGGCTGGCGTTTTCATTTGGCCGACCACGACGCGGCACGCGATTCCAGCGATTGCTTCGACACCAGTTCCGATCAGCCAACACGCAACGATCGGCGTGCCAACGGAACGTCCATATGCCGAGAGACCATGATTCAACCTAGAATATATTATTGCGCGCCGAGGAATTTCATGTAATAACGCTGTGTACGATATCGTGTTGTGTCTGCCTCGTGTTCCGTCAGTAATTACCTGAAAGTCTCGAAAGCCTGACAACAGTGCGCTGGAGCCGTGCATGAGAAACGATGGAACTACACATCCAATCTCAAAGTTCTATTGCATTAAACCAGGATACTGTCAAAATTGTACAACAATTTAAATCCTTCATAGAAGTAAAGTGTAATAAATTGGATATTATTGTAAAAATGTTTCTTATACAGTAAAATTATGTGTGTAATAGAACTCAATATCTGCATAAAATTCCAATCTTATGTAGATTCTATCCAAAATTACATAACGATTTTAACTCTCCGTATAAATAAAGTATAGAAAATTGTGTATTACATTGCGAAGTTCTCTACTGGACTAAAATAATTCGATGCACGTTGAAATACAAAGTTCATTATATTTCTTTGACAAATTTTTAAGATTTTTAATATAATAATTTTTGGATTAATTTGTGATGGAGTTGGTTTATTTGAAAGTGGCTTATGATGAATTTAATAGAAATGGCTATACAATTTTCTAGGTAATTTATCTGTTGCATTAACTAGTTTCAAGCAACAGATAGTGGTAATTGTTATGAAGGTTACTGGTCAGTTGATTACCAACATTGGTTTTTATATTGACGTCATGGAGGTCATTGATAACAGGCGATGCCGGAAGTAATTATAACATTTAAATGAATGGTTATAATACAATTTTCAATATGTTTAATATCACAGTGGCAAAGTAATAACATGCTAGACGTACCATAAATTGCTTAAACACTATTAATGCGAAATTAATGTTTTCACAATACATAATCTTTACTTGAGATTCTTTCATTAAATTATCTACTGTCAAGAATAGGCAAGTATTCGTACACATTTGAACGATAAGTATTATGTACGATATATGTTGCGCCCTGTTTAAGTTAAGAAATACGATGTCTGAACCTCTGCGTACTTTAAAATGTCGCACATAATTCTACATGGTAAGTACTTCACACGCGAAGGAAAAACTGTTTGATGCGGCGATGATTCAACATGCACCTTATTATTTTACAGAGCATTTACGTTGCTGGTTTCGCGATGCTAATTCGCCTTATTACTCGAGTACATTTCACGGGGCGTGCCCGATTGACACGCTAAAATTCTCTGTTCCGTCCAAACGCGACAGAAGCGACCGTCGCTGTTATTAACGGTTGGCACGTGTGTAATCCCAAGTTATTTACGCCCCGTTATCCCCATATGTTAGATTACAATATCAGTTTACCGAATGGTATTTAATAAATACACCGTGACATGGATATGACAGTTTGGATAACGTTGCAGAACTCGACAATTAAAAAGATGCTAATACCCATTGCTTTTAATTAACCAATGTCTTCGTTCTGTATGCCTCCACAGTCCACACACGCTTATCATCAATGTTTATTAACGCGTGTCATCTCGAGGATAATGGATACAGCACGGTGTTTAAAACGCGTGAAATTCCTGCAAATCGAACAGACAAATTTGTAATTTGGAACGACAAAGGAAAATAAATAAAAAACAGCGATAAAACGCGTGAAAGTCCTGTAAATTAGGCAGATAAATTTGTAATTTAGAACGATAAAGCAGATACCTAAAGAAACAACAATAAATTATAATAGGATACGGCATCTACATGCAATATTATATTTGTGTTTAAAAATATGTTTTTATGGAAGTTTATTATTAGTATATACCTGTTAATATTCCAAAAAATTAATTCTCACATTTTATTTTTAGAAATTAAAGAGTAAAAAATATGTCACTTATGGTTAATCCATTATTGTTTTGTCCTTTAAATTACAATATGTGATTTTCCATTCATATGTTATATATAATTGAATACGTATTACATTCTGCATATCTGCTGTTCGGATCTGATATTTCGCGTGACCTCCTCAATTTACTGCGAAATACGGATTCCAATTTTGCGGCTTGAAATGCTTGATTATAAATTGCACAAATATCATCCCGTAACTGGATAGCTTCGATTCGTCAGATATTATTAATTAACATGTCAGCGAGACGTGTTTCGATTGCTTAAGTTTATTTATAGATAACGCAAAATTTGATTCAAAAAAAGTAATCGAAGAAAATTCATCTGTCTTAAGCTAATTTTTGAAAATTTGAATAAAAAACAATATTATTTTTGTACGTATGTCTTGGCAATTAATTTGTTCTAATTCATACGTCTCGAAATTTTTACGTTATAATTATTTCCTGCGTGATAATTCATTTAAGGATGGATTAGATAGGTATAATATTTTTCAAATTACATAATTATTAAGTACGCATTAGTGCTGTTTTATTACAGTGAATGTAATCGAGCGCGTCTGTGAATTTTTCATCATATTTCGATAAAGTTTTAACAAAAATCAATGCTTTTTAGTATAGTATATAGTAGAGAATATATCTTTTACATACATATTTATTAAAGTTTATTTCATAAGAATGCTGCCCACACAGCACAATGATATTTATAACCACATAAAACTACGCGTTACTTCCAAATATTGCAAATAAATTGAAAGATATAGAATGCATATACGTAATATAAAGTGCTGAAAGATCTTGACAAATAACCAATAACTAACGATACAGCTATATTGGCTTTTGAAGTGCAGAAAAACAATCAGACGTTAAAAGAGAAATATCTTTATTTTCGAGAGCATCTAAAAATTTCGAAAATACGAGGAGAGTTATTACACCTTTTAATAGAATTAAATTCAAAAATACTTTTTTCGTACGATCTTTATCACGAAAAAAGATATACAGATATATATATTTATTTTTTATGGCGAATTACTCATTACAAACTTTTTTAAAAATAATCTAGCAGGGTGTATAATAATAATTACAGGTAAAATTAATAAAAAGTTTAATTTAATAAAAGGTTTTAGAAAAAGTTTGAAGAAAAAAAGAAATGAAATTTTAACTTTGATCAAAGATACACCATAAAGTAATTTATCTTTACAACTTATTTTTTTAACTTCCCGCGTTCGCTTACCTTCATTTTAAACTAAAACAAGTTCAATGTAGTATATATAGTACAGTACCAATATAGCAACTGCTATCAACGTTCACGGTATCGTTTCAGTGACTGGTTTATCGGTTTACTAGCCATCACCTTTCTCAATTATTCCATCGTGTTCACGCTGCAACCAAATTTACGACGTGAAAATTCAACGCGTGTATATAAACCAGTGCTTGGCAGTTAATCATTTTTAATTGCTTGTCGATAAAAGGGGCTGCTTTCAACGATCGAGAAATTCCTCGGTTGAAAGGGAAAATAATGCGCCCCCGCGTAGCGTCCAACGTCTGTTATGCATCGCTGCGTAACCACGGACGAGCATTTCGTGCATTCTTTTCGATTGTCTGTGGAAGATTAATTCCTCGCGTGGCTTTCGATATTATCGATGAAACCATCAGTAACGCACCGCTGCCTCATCGTAACCTCTGCTTACAATAAAGAGTGGTTATGAATATCTACGCTACTCTGTTATTTGGATGCAAGGTATACCAACAATTTAATACCGGCAATAATTCTCGATCGCAACTGCTCGGCAAATTTTCTTCTGCGGCTTACTCGTGGCCAACTAAATAGACGCGCACAACTCGATCGTATACGATGCATGCGTGCGTATATATCTCTTGTTTTTCCCGCAACCTGCTACGAATCGAAGTCTCAATAAAATACGAACGCGTTTCATGCTCGTACCAACCATGCAGAGTCGAGTTAATGTATTCACTGTGTATTAAATTTTTATTACCTACAAATAATTTTCCTAGTATTAGTAAAGCCTCAGTATTAGAGTGCGGATTTGTATGAATTTATGGGAAACTTGAGAATGCAATAAATATTTGTTATAATATTTAGTAGATAGAACAATTCTTTACCTAAGTTTCATTTTTTTATTTATTATATTTATAGAAATATGAATTTTCATGAGAATCGTATATCATATGTGCTTTACATATTTTGATATATACATATCAAAAATATGCAATATATTAAAAGCATTAATACGTATGTTGAACAGATACAAAGAGTGGATTGGTTGAGAAATGAAAAAATGGAAGAGACTGGTTGATTAAGATGGAAAATCGGACTAGTAACATATTAGGTCATCCCATAAGTTCGTGCCAACCTTTGTGTATACATTTCATATTTTAAAGAAAAATAAGAGAACTTTTATCGAGACGGAATAATGAAAAATGGGAAGAAGTTGTACAACGAGAGGAGGATTACATTTTTTCATGAAACTGAAAGGTATGTAAACAATCTTAACATATATAACCGCTCTAAAAACGGCACAAACTTATGGGATGACCTAATAGAAAATGTAAAAAATGTTGAAGATTAAATAAAGTTATTCTAAAATTTACACCTTTAAGTGAATTTAGTCACACAGTATCAAGGTCAAGTGAAACTATTTTTGTTATTCAAAAATTATTACACATTTCAAGATGCGTTCAGCGAAGTTTATGAAGCGTATGGGAGGATGATAATTTATCGGATATCTCTGTGCATAGATGAACATCAACAGTGCAGTCAGGCGAAGTAACGGAGTACCCATCTTACCCCTATGCTGCAGTACCATCTCAATTTCTCATCTGTGCACAGTATCCGAACTTGATATTAGCCTCCGATGTTTATAAAAATATTCAATAAATCATTTTTTAGTCCTATACGTCGTACAAATTCAGGATAATAGAAATATGTGTGTATAGGCAGGAAAGACGATATTGAAATCTCAATATAAAGGATTAAACAAATTCGAACATTTCAAATATTAAGTTTCTTTTGTTAAAGTAAATAATTTCATATGACAATTTTTAGTGGATATTATTACATTATTCTATATAAGTATTTAATAAGTCTCGTCGCAATGACAGTTTTAGGGGAGATGAATAAAGAACTATTTGGTATATATACAAAATCTAAAAATTCACTTCTGTGTATATAATACTATGAGAAAATATTTCTTAGGGATATGATACTACGTGAAAATATTTCTTGACGATATGACTAGATTGCTATCTCGGTTGACCTAAGACTTTTGTATACTACTGTATACATATGCATGTCTTATATATAGGAATGTAAAAACACCAAGAATACGAATGATGTATGAGTGTATAGAAAACAAAAGAAGGAAGGTTGGAGGTTACTGCAAGAAGATATATACGCGCAGGAAAGAAAGTTCGTCTGACAGCGAAAATGCGTGTTGTACGATCACATGTTTTATATCCAACATATATAATATTTCATCTTTAACAAATACAGTATTAACATTTTTCTTGTTTTCTTGTGTGTACTCTAGGTTGGACAATCAACAATTACTGTTGAACTTAATTAGTAAATCTAAATATTTAATAATACCATGTACGTGTAAAATTATACCGGGTTTGTGCTGCCAGTGATCAGAATTTCATCGTTATCTCGAAAGCATCAAATTTCATGAAGCTTCTAATCGTGACGTAACATAGCTAACAGAATAAGTCCAATTAGAAAGCACGGCCACATTAACGAAAATAGAACATTATTAAATCAATTTTGTTATTGCCATGAGATTATTTTAAAATGACTTTTAATTAGTTACAACACAATAATTGCTTCCTGCATGTCTATAATAACATACTTAAATGATATGTTCAACAAATTTTACACATTTTCACAGATAATTTTTTATTATAGATTTATGAACATGTGATACTTTTTAATAGGCTTTAACGTCGCATCAATTGCACATATATGGTTATTAGCGATATGTTATTATAACATTAAAGTTTTTTGTTATGTAATATCACGTCTTTCATGAAAGCCATAACTTCTTTGTGTTACTGACTTGTTTTCTGTGACTGAGATTTCCACTTAGTTTTCTTATAGCAATTCACAATTCTTTTGTTGTGTATTAAATTTTCTTACCTGAAAATATAATATATAAATTCTTGTGTGTCGATCACAAATTTCATGATACAGAAGTTACTGCATGCAAAAATATGCTTAGTATTTTCATACGAAAGTTTTACGAAAGATGTAAAACATATTGTGTTTTGATTATGTTACATATAGCTAATGTAGTGTAATGTAATAACTTACATATATACGTTATGTACATAATAATTACTTTTAAGGGTCTCTATTCTACTTTCTATTATTGGGTCATTTAAAAAGACTATGGCTAAGTTTTAGTTAAACAAAGAAATTACTTTTATGTTAATCAAGCTCGTAAATAATAGCTTTTAATATTTTTAACATTTTTGCTAATTTTCGCTCAGTATGTTGTAGATTATTTATAATTAATATCTTGATTTTATCATGATGAATAAAGGACGATCTTCCAGAGTGTTCTTGATCTTTAACATCCAAGTTGCTGTCCCTAAACTTCGTAAACCATTTATGAACAGTTCCATCAGATATTACACCTTTCTCGCAAACATCATTTACTGTTTCACTGACACACTTTCCACTTTCTGATCAAAGAAAAGCACTAAATATGTCAAATGTATTATATCTTTCCTTATCTTTAAAATATTATAACTTCTAGAGAAACGAACCAAGTTTAGAGAACCAAAACCAAGTTTGAAACTTTGGCAAAGGAAATATTATACGATAACTTTTAAAACTATACCTATATGCATATCATACGCTCATTCTCATTTATTTCGACTCAGTCAATTATTATACATTAAATATATTGATACGAACTTTTCAAATAATAGGTACATCATAAAATATTAAAAGTTATTAAAGCAATAATATTTATTGTATTAATTAAAAATTTGTTTGTATTAAATTTCATCTGAGATTTAACTAGAAATAAATTAAAAATTATTCGCAGAAATATGACAGCATATAATGAAAAGAAATTCTATATTTCTACAATTTTATGTAATTGGTGTAAAATTCGTTATTACAACGAAATTTAAATAGTTATTTAGCAAAATTACAATTATTAAATCGCGAAGTAAAATTTAGCAACGAAAATTAGTATATTAACGTTCCTCGGTGCACTGAACCATCAACATTTGCTAAAATCAATGTTTCCGTCTCGATGAATTCCCTTTATACCAAAATTGATAAGTATATAATTCAGTTTCTAATAGACTTATCCGCTAATCGATTACAGGCTCAACAAGCCAAAAGAAAGAAACAAGAAAAAAATGAATCGCGTAAACTGAATCGCCGACAATGATGATCCCTAGGGCTGTTGCAGCGGATGATGATGCATGACTCACAAAGTGCCCACTGTGCTGTACACATTGTCGATTATCATTACCGTACGACTACAATGGGTCCAATGACCAGTTTCTACCATTCGTTGCGTAATAGAACTCATATTTCACATATGAAAACGTAATAACGTAAATAAATCAGCGATATTTGGCCTAACGCGGGTACTCTTGTATGCCTTCTGTTCACATTATTCAACAAAAGTGATGGGAATATATAGTTAGAATAGAATAGAACAATATAGGATATAGTTAGTTATAGTTATGGAAAATTAAAAATATTGTTTGAACGTTATAAAGAAATAATTGTAAATAGACTGAATATTTATGCGGATTACAACTACCCAAAACTAAAGAAATGTGAAACTCAAATAAAAATTTTCTTCGTTTGCTAAATGTTATAACATTTACTTAAATTTACTTTCGATTGGATTTAAAATTTACTTTGGATATTCTATATATTTTTGCATATTATATGCATTCTATACAGTTTTGTATATTCAAAATATCCCACAAATACATAAACACCTACTCTCTAGATAAAAAATAATTGTATATTAAAAATAACTCAAATGTGATAACATAAAAATAAAAATCTCGCAAATATCTCAATTTATTAATAAACATAATACTAATTTCTGTTTACTTCGTTCGTTCTAATATGAGCGCACTGCAAATGTTAAATTATGACATATGGCGATACAAGCTCGTTGCTCCACCCATTTCCATTATTGAATTCATTTTATCAAAGTCTATCGTCAACCGCATTTCAAACGCCTGCTTGTCCAAAACGATTCGACAGCTAGCAAGCGCGTTAAAAACGAGATAAAAGCGAGATAAAAACGAGACAGAAAAGAGAAGAAAACCGAGGCTGTGCGCCTGGCATAAGCTACCAGCATCCCATATCATGAATCGTATTTAAATAACAATCGGTCACTCTCGAGTTTGTATACGACAGAGCGAAGTGCACAGAGAAAGAACAAATTTCACATATAACTGACCGAGATAGAATAAATACGAAAATGATAGGAAAGGATATGAAAGAATAGGATGGTAGAAAAAGAGAAAAGTATCGAAGACTTCCCGCAGGGGTCGTCGATGATGATCTCGGAAGGGGTGCATCAGTGGATGACGCGTGACTCACAAAGTGCCCACTGTCCCGCACACCCTGCCGATCTCATGGTATTGTCGGAGCCCTGACCGAGCAAAGGGATATACGCAGTCCCTCCTCGGTATTATAACCACGCTTCCGTATACGCCGGAATTGCGGTTACGCTCGACGACTCCATTCACCAAGATTACGTGCTCGATAACGTCTGTTTTGTGCAAACATGACTCCCTGGTCCGGTATAATCGGATTGATTTAATAAAACGTTGATGCGAAGCGCGGAATGTCGATGGCACGTTAGCGATGATTACGTCTGCGACTTTAAGGCAACGGTTTTCTATTATATATGGTAGGACCATAGGATGCTATACATATTCGTATAACCCGATTAGAAAATTGCTATGGTATTTTTGTGATCATAAAATCCCTTAGAAACTTTATATATGTATATGTAACAGCAAATTTTTAAAATGCAAGAGCATATTATTGCTTTAAATATACAAGGTAAATGAACCAGAACAATTTTTGTAATAATTTGGTGTGCTCCGCTTCTGTGTTTTCTTGCGCTTACTTATTCCTAGCAAATGAATGCATATATTTTTTAATCGTTTCGAAGATCATAGTTGCGCATGAACTTTTTGTACAATAAGAAGGACTTTATGCATTGTGCGACAGTTATTTTTACACATAATTAGTTATGGTAATTTGGAAGAAAATTTATCTCAGTTTTTACTTCGTAGATCTTCTATAACACAGAATCTCCTACTGTAGTTTATAGAAAATTGTATTTATTTATAGCGGCTACAAGAAGTATTGCACAATTCTACTTATTTTAGCATTTACATGCTAATTAATTAGACAGGATAATATTAAATTTCATATCACGTAGTTATACATGTAACATTCTCATGTAACTACAAAAATTTGATATTATAAAAATGAAATGTAAAATCTGATAAAAAAATGTTTCGTTGGAAAATGAAGACATGTGGTAAATACTTTTTGTAGTCAGTAAAGATGTAGTGATTATATTGTTTGATATGCAGAACTGTGTGAAAGCGAACTCTAGGTACGCCACAGCTGTCAGGTATCGTATGGTCATTCGGTTAATGTCTCTGTGTTTGAGAGCTGTGCGTGCTTCCTTTTAATACCGTGTCATCTACGTGGGATGTATCTTAATCCCTTTTTGCTACTACAAGCAATGGCTCTTTCAATACTTTTGGTTTGCTTTTATACTCTAAAATAAGTTTAATATGTTTTGTCGAAATGTTTAATGAATGCTGAATTTAAAAAATATTGTATTATAACATTTTCTTATATGTTTATGTATATATAATGAAAATAAAATTAATGTAATAATATATAAATAATTATTATAATAATATATATATTAGTATAATTTATCTAATCTCAGATAATGGTATAACAATGAGATGTAATTATTAAGTAACGAACAAGTAAAATAAAGTTTTAAATATAATAGTACATGACTATGAAAGTACCGAGTTACATGTAATTATAGAAAATGAAACAAAAAAATCTATTTCATATGTATTCAGATATAATAAATTCAATTAATTTACCATTATAACAAATTTAATATATAATCGTCGTATTGTAATAATAATAAAAATACCGCTATAATATAAATACAAATCAAGAGTTTAAAATAATTTAAATAGTTTTAAAGAATTTTAAAGTTCTCTACCAGAAATTTCTAAGCATTTACAATTTAAACCAAAAATAATTATGTTTAATAAAAAAACGTATTCCACGTCACAACAGAATAATTTTATGTTATTTCCACTTGATTTAAGGATTCATCGATTAGTGGGTTTACGTAATTCAATCTGTTTATCTTGGTTAGATTTCGCAGATATGGAATTTCCTGGAACAGATTTTCCGTAATTCCACCGGATTAGATGGTTTTATCGTTCTGTTGCCGATCGTTAGTTCTGCCTCGTTCACTAAACTGCGATTGATTTTCATGCATTGACAGTCACGTTTACTTAGACCATGGATGAAGTAATGTGATTTGCCAGAAGGAATTTACCGCATAGTAATCCGAAAATAGCGACATTTAATTACTGATAATAAGTGATAGAAATAATTGAGTTCAGCGACGATATTGGAATTAATTTCTGCATATAGGGGACTCTTGACGTTTTAAATGCTATTAATGTGATGGCAATTATTTTCGTCTGATTACATAAACGTATCTTTATTTAAGACGTTTTATTTAAAATGTGTCAACACTGATAATAAATACTTTAAATGTATATTTATAGCTTCATTAATGCATTTAACTTTTTCATTTAATATATTTGCTTTTCTATACAATATATATTCATTATCATCTATATTCATTATTACCTAATTTGTTTATATAAATAAATTATTTTCAAATATTATAATTCTGATAATTCTATTTTCTCTACGTAATTGTAGTAGCAGTCTTTATTTCGGAGAAACAGTTTATTAAAAATTATGTAATGAATAAATAATCTAAAAATATTAGATAAAATACATTTTGCGCAATTTCTTAAACATGTTATACTTGTCATGTTGCTTTTTATTTTTCCCAGTCAAGTTCGTATGATTGAAAATATACTTCTGACACAATTGTAAGACAGTCAATATAATGTAAAAATAAATAGTAAAATTTGCAAAACCTTTTTTTGGGTATAAAATGCATTGTTTACAGATAACAGAAAAGTTATATATATACATATATACAACATATAAACTTTTTACGTTTAATATATCGTGCCAAATTGGCGCAATAAATGGATGAAGGTTAAAAACAATTTACTATCTGGAATTAAACACAAACAAACTTTTTATCTACAATTCAATCGAATCTTACTCGGATCCCGTGTAATTGTATCATTCAATGAATCAGAGTCAATTGAAAACTCGAAATTCCGATTGTTTGCTCTGTTTGTCTAGAAATATCGCTGGCCTCGTCTATCGCTATTCAAGAAATTCTGGTTTCTTAACGACACAAATGTTAGCCTGTGTTTCACGAGCAAAGTACCGTGACACGTTCGACGCACCGCGTAAAATACAAGCGCACGACCTGGCTAGTGGCGCGAAATTTGTTGCAAACATAAAATCAATGCTAGACAGATTTATCATTGACACCCGGTGCGAACAGGGACAAAGAACGCAAAGGAAGAGAGAAAGAGAAAGAAGAGAAAGGGGGAGAAAATTCTTACGGCAGCCAATAAACGGCCCTTGGAAATTCAAAACCGGGACGCAAGAAAATTTCTTATCTCGTGCAAGCGATCTACGTGGTAAATCAATTTTACACATCTTCGATTATTCGATTTCTCCCGGCGCACAGCTCCAACTAAATCACCGATTTTATTGCAACCTGGATCGGAGAGGGTCCGTAAGCATAGTCAGAGATCGGCTCTTATGGCATTCCAATCACGATCGTTTTACAGAGAGCTCGTGCTCGCGCACACCACACGGTCTCGCGCCAATTCGTGGACGAGTTTACGACCTCCTTTTTCTTTTTCTCTTTCCCTCGCTCTGTCCTTCCTCTTTGCTCCTAACTACCCTCTGTCAGCCGAGGGCCAAGCTGCTGCCTTGCATGCTACTTCGTCTCTTGTGTGAGATAAGCTTGCTCTGGCCACTTAATTGCTCGTTTCCTGTCCAGAAGCGAAGCCAACTGAACGCCTTTCCTGCACCGGAGTCGGAACTACGAGATCTGGCAACCCTCATCGGAACCACCTCGCGATACATCGACCAATTAACACGGGAATCGACTCGCCTTTCGCGAGATTCTTCGACCGTTTCTCTGATTCTAATCAGATTACAAACGCATCGCGTCGTTACAGGCCGACCCTGTAACATGTCCAATCCTCCCGCCGCGCCGCAAGATCAACATCTGTGATCGCGTTCCAATCAAGGTAGTGTAATAACCACTGTTATCAATGCTAAACGTTCTGCGATATACAACACGTTCTGAAGCAGAGAAACTCGAAATATCATTCGCGTTTTCTATTTGTCAATCGAGAACAGTTATTACTCAGTATCGAGTTAGATGTTGTTCGATGATTTATTACGGCAATCAGTCTTCGTTAAAAACCAATTAAACATGGAGATTAATAACAAGATTGATCAAATTATAGAAACATATGCAGACAATTTTTTGGAAATACCATGATGACTTCGGTGATAATGATTATTTTTGGGAATAACTGACTTTTACAGTTTAGAAAATAATAACACGGTTATACGATAAAGAAGTTTTGAACAGTTTGAAAGAACATAGTCGACGTTGCAAATGATATTGATGATGATTGTAGTTGCGATAAAATCAATAAAAGGCATGTAATAAAATGTAATAGAACTAAGAACATTTTTAAAATAAGAAGAAAAATAAAAACATGTACTACAATTTTAAACTATTTCTCTGAATTAATATTTGACATGTCGATAATGTTTAGCAACTGTCAAACTATAAGAGATTTAAAGATATTTGACGCAGAAAAATAACTAGTCACCGAACGCAATTACTGCAGGAATGAAATAGACCGCAATGTATATATATTATGTATTAGCATACAGTGTCGTAAGTTAATGAAAATGCAATTAACAGTGAATGCGTTAATATTCAAATTAAAGGAACGATAAATTTGGAAGTTTATTAAAGAATATAATGACTATATTTAAATACAGATCTATAGTTAGAAAGCAATGTTGTGTAAATTAAGCTATAATAATTTGTCACTGGTACATTGGGGCTTGAAAAAGAATATCGATAATATTTATTTTTGTCTATTTGTCCAGCTGATTGCAGAGGACGTTAAAGATAATATACGCAACTTGCATCAGAAGCAGTAGGTAAATACTTAATCTTTCATGCACGAGACATATTCATACATTGAAGTGGAATGGTAAACGTTATTTTTTGAAAGTCTATTATTGTATATGTATTATTATAGAAGCGTGTGCAAACTTACGGGCATTGCAAATAATCTACATACATTGTCCACGGATATCATATGTGGGCTATTTCACTGAATTATATGTATATCCTGTGTCGCATAGTACGTATATATGTAGGTACATACTTGTCTTGTGTTCATATTTTACAAAATTCTGTAGTCTGGACAGTTTATTGATATCCTTACATGTAATACGAATATGTATCTGCAATGTCTGTAACTCCGTGCACGTTTTAAATGAAGGGTATTTTTAATTGTTTATAACTTACTTCATGTAGTTTGAAAATGACAAATCCACGATGAACTATACTTTTTAAATACGTTTAAAATACGTACTTTATTTTGTTCTTGCGTTATTGCTTTATCACTAAGCAATTTGTTTATATCAGCCATTAGTTAACTTTTTTCATTTGATATATATATTTATTTCATATATATATAAATTTTAAAATATCCCTATAAAATTCAAAATGATCTGTGTACTAAAGAACAAATGTTCAATGATTCTTAATTTTTAAACTTTGTACAAATTTCTAGAGATATTTCAACAATATGCATACTGAGCATGTAAATTATTTAATTTCATTACTCTCTCATATATATAGTACAATTTCATGAATAGTGCAACAAGTTTCAAATATAGTAAACGCATAATAATTCAACTCTTCAACTGACGAGAGGCGTAAGTCCAATGCAATCGCGTAAGACTTAACTCACTTGTCAATTAAGGAGCTCGATTAAAGCAGTATTCCCGCATTAGGAAGCTCAAGTTATCTTTCAGAATCTTTTTTTTTTTCCTTCTGTAACGAAACCATAATTAATAAAAATCTCTTTGACAGAATTACATTATCCTTGGTTATTATACTTTAAATATATTTTTAGAATCTTTTGATTGTTAATATACTATAGGACAGTTGGAATATTCAAATGTTTTAATCTATATATGTGTCTATGGTTGATAATTGTACTTGAGAGGTTTGTCTAAATAATGTTTAACCCAGATTATACTTATTTTCATATTTTGTTAATATTCGCGACGAAACTATTCGCCAGTATAATTCTTTAATTAGTAAAAAGATATTTTAATAAATTTATTTAAATAAAAAACAATCAGCATGCATCATTCTATGCAAAATCCAAATTTATCTGAATGTAAAAATTATTTTCAGAATTCTGAATGAAATACATTATTTGTGGAAATACTGTGTTATGAATAGCTAAACTTGGAATCAGTGCTATTTGTAAATGAATACATTCGCCATTGTACTTTTTTCCGTATATTGTTATCATAGGAACAAGGGGAGTCAGAAAAAAATTACTGTCAAATAAAAAGCCCAATATTACGTTCTCCCTTTGTTATCTTGCTCTTGGAACAATGCATGAGATATAATAGTAAGAACAGCCTGTTTTATTCACGAGTATGACATAGACAGCATTGCCTTAAATGAGTGAATACTTGGATGTCGTCCAACAGTGGATTAAGTAAATAGTGCTATTTAGGCTAATATGTACCAAGTTCCTATCATAAATATTCTTCAAAGTAAAAGTAGTCTTCTGAATATGGCACCAGAAAATGCTAATTTCTCTACCTCATCATGTGGCTCTGTCATTCTAAATGACGACAGTAATATCGAAAAAAAGCTTGCATAATTATACTAACTGTAAACTACACGTACTTTCACATCAATTTGTTCACAAGAGCCGCTGTACGTCCCACGTACTTTTAATTTATGAATGATTAATCTTTCACATCATATTATATTAATTATACCGTTATTATATTTTAACATTTCTACGGCAGGTTTATTTGAATCAAGGTAGTTAATTTAGCTCGTAAATGATGAAAACAGGCTGTTTAAATCATTATTAGCGTGGCATGGTGAACGATGAAATACATCGTACATTATAATACGTAGAAATACAAATACATAGTTTTGTACGAGAATATAATTTCTACTCACCAACGTAAAGAAGATTATTCAGCTAATGTTAATACTCTCAATTGCAGTTATTATAATTCAGTAGCGCGTGTTATTGCTTCATTTCTAAAAGTTATTTTTTTATTTATTTTATTAGATTTTAAGTAATACCTTTTTTGGACCTGAAGTATACGATATTTTCTTATTCTTTCGTTATTATATTAAAGACTAATAGTCATAATATACCACAAATTTAATTATTCTATGTTCCACCTTAAATTTTAAGATGATGAAGTTAGCTGACTAAAATAACTCTGTTTTACTATATGTATCACTTTTAATTTTATTTAGAAATATGAAGATACGAATGTATTTAGCATATTTTTACAATCCTATTTAATTTCTGAACCCGTTAAGCCATTAATGTAAAAAGCCTTGTTTATTCGAAGCTACAAAAACAGTTCTATATGCAAAACGAATACAAGCTGTCTACATTCATTTTCTCATTTCAAACCATATATAATTATATTTCGTCAAATTAACCTCATCTTCACTACTGAACGTGTCTTCACTACAAAAAAAAAATACATTGCCATTACATAAAAAGTATGCCAAAAATACGTTGACATAAATCAACTCGTGCGAATTATATTGTTTAAAAAGCGCAACTTCTACAAGTGTTAATAGAAAAGAACTGTATAATGGAATTTTTGAAGATTTTTTATGTTATTCATGCGGTAAACTACATCAACGAAAATTCCTGTGGTTGATTGCGTTTAATCTTGCAATACAAATAAATTAAACAGTACTTTTAGTGACTCTATAGTGAAAAAATTCTATGAGAACGAAGTTAGTATATTCAGAATGACGAACATTGTGATTCACGACATTTTCTCCTTAATGGTTTTTCTTCAAAGTTTCAAGATCATCATTTTCTTTCAAGCAAGCTACATATCTTTTCATACATCAACCGATGTCTATAAAAGAATGTTTCATTTTCAACTCCAAAGAACTTCGTAATTTTCTTTGCAAGTTCCACACATTCCATCGACATTTTCCACGCAAAACGAACATCTACGATGCAACTTACACAGCGTTAGTGTTACGAGAGAGGAAGCAGATGCTTAATTAATTCCTCACTGCTCTTAATGGTAAAATACGTTTCGTCTGATCCGGCAAGTGGTGACGCAATACTTTGAAAAACGTTCTTTTTCCCGCGATCAACGAGTCCTCGTCTGTCTGGATCTTTGACCCGGCTTAATTCCGTTCAATTTTCAGAAGCGTTCCACATTCCTGTCGGATCGTGTCACTTCTTCCGGTCTGTGTCACGAACGATGATGCAGCAAAACAAAAGTGAAACTTTTCTGGGAAACTTTTCGCTTTTCCACTAGCCATTATAAACGTGACTCCTCTGCATTATAACCTGCTTTCAGTTCTTTCGAATGTCTTGAATATTAAGATAGGCAAAATGCGAAAAGCGCGTTGATACAAGTTGTGCGTTGTAGAAAGTTTCTAAATAGACAGGAAAAAGAACATAGTAGGTACGCATCTGCCTATATATATCATATTATTCTTAACGAAGATTTCGATACGTGTATTAAGTATTTTTATACAAATTTTATAGAATCTAATTTCAAATACAATAAAATATTATTGCGCCTTAGATAAAAATAATATTACGGCGTCTTTTTATAAATGTCCAATTGAATTTAATCCTTTGTATTGAAAACTTCGAATATTTCCTTTTCGGACTTTTACCGTAATTTAGTTTTACGATATTCTTGGAACGTAATGTACGATATTTGCCAGCTGTCAGCTGCTTTTTTCTATTTTGTCTTCTGTTTTATGGAAAGTTTTGTAAAAAAGAAAACCTATTTCATTTTTGATCAATACAAAATGGAAAATACTATAATAATTGTAATTGTAATAAAACGCTGTATAATTTGCTACAATATCTTCTCAGTGTGTCTAAGACGAGCACATATGATAAACCGATCATAAAATTTGGATACATGAAAAAAAAAAAAAAGAAATAGCAGAAAGCATGAATAATAAAAGGCCAAAAGAAAGTACAAAGCAAGAACATATGTTCTTTCGTTTCGCCCTAGCAATTTCGAAAAATTGCCCATGAAATCGAGAAGACCCGACTAAATTTGTGTGTAATTTCCCATGACCAAAAACCTACGACTAAATTTAGAGCAAATGCCAACGTCACGTAATAATTTATACCTCGTAACCGTATCAATAGTTTTAAGAAAAAAATGAATGCGACAATCCTGAATTTTTTTTTTATTAAATTGGATCTTGTCAGTCTATGATTTCTAGTTACGAAGCAAAACATATAGTGTATGTAAACTGAACGTCTGTTATTTATTAATTATTTAAAACATAACTAATTAAATATGAGATGTTGATGTATTTTAAGGAACACAGTTACATTCAAAATTATTATCTTCAAACTTATTATCAACGAAAATCACGTTTAGGTTCCCGAAGGTGCAACTCCATACATTTTTCTTTTTTTTTTTTTACTTTTTTAGATATCGATAAATTCGAACGAACGCGATTAAACGTTCTATTATTATTCGATATTAAGTAAAGAATAAGAAAGTAATTGTTTGCAAATGATTATAGATACATTAAATAACATCATTACGAGCCGATAATATTAAAGTAGAATTAACATAGGCTAAGATTTCGCTAACAATCGCCTTTAAAATTTAATAACTGTTAATTACATTCGACATACATGTATAATTATTCTAAATATAGCTGAAGTACTCTCACAGTACTATAATCTTGAATCAAGGGGATAGTCCACTAACTCTCTGATAAATCGCTCTAAGGCAGAAATGCAAATCCTATGAAAAGTTGACCGTAGTTTAAATTCGAAAATAGAATGGCGACATTGACTAAATGTGGATCGAGTAAAATCCCGAGAAATCAATAAATATGCGTCAGCTAAATATACAAGGTTGTAATTTGAGCGTGTAGGATGTAAGTAGGAATATGGAGACTAAAGTGCATACATTAGAACGTGGTGTGATGAATCCGACAGAGCACAGCCGGCTTCATGAAAATGTTGGGGCTTCGTCACCCCAGTCCGGTGACTTAAGCGCGTGCTAATCCTCCCTCGTGATCCGGATTTTCGAATCAAGGGTCGAACGAAACCTCCTGCCGTAGACGTGGGGACTCTTGGTCGAAGAATGATTTAGTGTTTGGTCCTCTTTTAAGGGGAACGAGCACCTCTGCCTTCAACCGTGTGGCGAAATCACTAAAATCGAATCGTTATTCAGGATGTTTATTCTAATTGGGATTCATTCTAAGAAATGTTTAAAAAGTTTCCACTTTTTTGAGACGAAGGTCGAACAAAACGTAATGCCCCCAATTTTATAATTAATTGATGTTCAACAATATTTAACACGTTTTAAATATCCACTTTGCTGCTGACATACCTATAGTAGAAGGAAAACGCTTATACATACAAGGGATTATACAGCTGTAGTTCATCGACCGAATAGGAGAACTTTGATCATGGTATCTTATCCTATTTTCTAATTAATTATACAATTATGCTATAATATGATTTTTTAATTTGATCGTTTTGTGATGGCTTTTTAAAACTTGTCTACCATTGGAAAAATGTGGGATAAAAACAATCAATTATTATAATTACGTCCACTATGAAAGCATCTGAAGACCAAACTGGAAAAGTATCCTAATGAAATAATTGAAGAAGAGAAATAATCCGATCGATTCGAAGATATACCTACATCTTTTGAGAAAATTAATAAATGATATTTTGTAAGAGACGAATAACTTAATTTAAAATTTAATTTTAAACTAATCTTATAACTTAATTTTAAATTATTTAACTTAATTAATATTAGTCTACAAATCTTTAATATTATTAATATTTTTTTAATGTTCTAGAGGATGCCAAAACAATTAATGATGTATAGAATTAAAAAATTACTCTTCTATAAAGGTACTTACTTATCATGCTTCGTAACCCTTTCATTTGATAAATACAGTTTTAATTGTACGATTTGTTTCGTAAATTAGAATCTTAAACACTTATACTATTTTTTACGGGTTTCCCCCCATATACAGACTTGCTTAATGATTGTTCATTAAAATACGAAATAGCTGCAGTATGGCTGAACTTTGGTGATCGGAGGAAAGCTATTGTGAATAACTTCGCACTGTAGCATGAAAATTCCCGATGAAGAGAAACACACAGGAATAGCGGGTATAAAGTGTAATGGCTCCTATCGAGACTATCCCAAGCATTAATGCTCCATTAAATGACTTTATACTGTAGCTGTAAAGTGAATGATACTGATTGCGTTTAATAGAAATAATCAACGCGATGTGTTTCTAGAGATGCTGCGAAGAAACCAAGACACATTGTGAGACCGAATAAAAGCTCAATTATACCACACCACAGACATCCGTAACGGCGGTTGAATACATTTCATATGGCGTGCATTTATTCAATGGCATACGGAACAATTAATTGATTGTATTTCTAAACATCTCGAGAGAATAAATTATATCGCATAGAAAGCATTTGTTTTCAGTCTTGATAGCGATATATTATTCCTTATTAAGGGTAATATTTTATAACGAAATACTACTTTGAAAGTTTACGCAGATAGATAAATATTTTAATGAATAGATATGCTGATTCTGACGATGATATTCTACTTCAATATGAAATTATATATTAATTTTTATACACTGACATTAAAGCTTGATTCATTGTTGCTTTAATTGTAATACTAGCAACGTCTAATATGAAATAATTTGCAATAAACTAGGCCACCCTTTCACTGCTTATAAAATTCAATTTATTTCAGCTCTTCATAAAGAACGTACTTTGATTGTTCCATACATATAGTATACGTATAAATCACATAGCCCATCGTAAAAATCTTTATAAAACGTAATCTTTGGCATTTTAAAAACGCGAATTTAAAACTGATCCAAAGGCGGTTTAAGGCGGATTCTACAAAATAAATTTAAGCGTCTCAACTGTTTGCTTGCTCTATCCAAATCCTATTTCACGCATTTCATAAATCTTCTATACGTGTAAACATCGTAAAATATTTATGAAATACTGAAAAATAACGCACACACATAAAGTTAGACGAGCGTGTAAATTGAACGAAGTAAAAGGCGTAATCTATAGCTGGATGATCTAGTGATCACTTTCTGTAAAGGGAATATTGCAGCACGGTTTTTCCATCCTATAGAAGAATTACTCACGTTTGCTGTACGAATATTATAAGCTAGAAATCACATACTTAATTGGATTCGTAATTCTGGGAATCAGGCTTGAGGAATCGTCACTGCTATTACACAATGAACCATTCTATTCCATTATTCCTCGTTTCCGCGAAAATCACCGAGAGATACGGATATCGTCGCGATGCAATAAAGTTAAGAACGAGGCGCCTGCACGCATGCCTCGAATTAATGAATGTAAAATAGGCCAACGTTCCGGACGTCTTCCGGCTTTTATGCAAAATCAAACTTCTACAACTATGACATCACTTTTTCTTCTATGCTTTTTTTACTATAATAATACACTCATCTTGTGACGTATAAAAAATTCTCACGTATGTATCTTCACTATAGCATATACTTTAAGGATTTGCTTGTTAAATCATTGAAAATCGCAAGACAATGAACCAATTATGTATGTACTTACATTAAAAAATAAAGTAGAAATTAAATTATATAGAGAACTAACTGTTACATTACAAAATAAAATAAAAATATATTAGGATTGAGTGTTAAATAATTTTATAGGAGTATCAATGGAGCGCTATGAAGTACTGTAGGAAATTAGTTGATCAGCTTATATAATTATCGCATGTTAGATTTTCTTTCTCTATTCTTAGCTTCAAAAGACACGTTCCTTATATTTGGCATTGTCCTTTATTCAACCGTATCACGGAGGTGACCTAAACTCTGCTTGCAAGAAATAATTTTGAATTTCAAACGACCATGTACTCGGATGGACTAACAAAGAACGTTGATAACGTTTTAGCATAGATAAGAATCGACTACATTTAAAACTCGTTTCTTATCGTTAATTGCAAATATGTAGCATGAAAAAGTATTATCTAAATGCCCCGCCAAATGGACAAACCGAATGTTACACTGATCTACGTATTGTAAAATATAACGTTTTGAAAAGAACGTATATCGCTATTATTTCTACAGTTTTTACAGGATGGTGAATTAGAAAAGAGCTAAAAATATATTATTCGCATAGATGAGGATCGAAGAAGTAGTTTCAGTGAACTTTAACTATAGACAATAAAGTTGATAGAAATTATTTTTATATCATGGCATACTTTACCAATTTTAATGATCTTCAAATATGTTGTCAAAGTTATTCCGAACAACTTTTCTCAATACATGTTACCGGCCTTAGTTTTTGCAATATTCACCAAGATCTTCGACTAAATCTAGTTCCATTACACTTCATTCTGGTATATATAAAAATGCACCCGGCTACTTCAAAATAAAATGTAAACGTAAATTAAATTCTATTGAGGTCTTTTGTGAATACTTTGAAAATTAAGGACAGGGACGGTAACATGTATCGGGAAAAATTGTTCAGAACGATGATCTTAGCAACATACTTCAAGATCATTAAAATCAATGAAGCACGCCCTGAAGTGAGTAATTAACCAAGCTTAATATTCAAATTGTTCAGATGAAGTATCTAATAATTTAGAGAATGAAAAAATTAATTTCTAATTTTTAACAATGGAATTATTATGATTTATGTATTTGATTTTCCAGTTGTCAAATAAAATACTAGTTTCGAAATAAAAATAAAGAAAATATGTAAAATTGCAGCATAAACAACGTAACGCAGAAAATAAATGCAATTTCTTCGGGCTATTAAACATCCAACGAGATTAAAGGCAGGAAATGCGAAGTTTTATGCAGATGAGTTTTGCGATAAATCAGCCTGACTCGGGTTGTCCTTCTTTTCTAATTGCCGTTCGAAAGTCTTCGATCTCTAGGCAAAGAACAACAGGAATAGTCGATTTGTTTTCAGCTCGGGTCACCAGGTCACGTTTTATATTCGACGTGAAATAAGAAATTTATGAAATAAGCGAGAAAGAAGGAAAAACGCCGATAGTTCGTGATTTTCTTCGAGAAAAATTTCACTCCGACCTTCACAAGGCTTTCAGAATCGATGCAATCCGCGCAATATCGATAATGCCAATAAATCAATTAGTCAACTACTTACAACGTCATTACGTCAAACCGAGTAAACGCGATAACGCAATGGATACAAAATTTAATTATAATATTATCCTCTCTTACTCATTCAGCTGAAAGGAATATGGAGACGTAAATATTTCTTACGTAATTAATTGGGGCCATTTCTTTCATTTCTCTTCTTTCTTTTTCTTAGTTTCTTTGAACAACATACTCTAGCAAGCAATTTGTGTAATTTCTTATCATTTTATGTAATTTTTTTATTGTAATGTAATTTCTTCTTTTAACTTGAAGAAAATAATCAATATAATAAACAATCGATTAATCCTTAAGTATAACGTTCGTATTTTTATCATTACCAGAGTCATGTATAAAGTAACAAAAACGTTAGAACTTCTAAATTTCTGCATTAATTGCAAGTTGTGGTAGTGAAGTAAAAATTGTAATTCTTCTTAAAATCGAGTGTTTCGTAATTAGTGTCAATATAAACAACAAATTAATAATCAACATCGTATTCCACCGTGTCCATTCAGAGTATCTTCAATATTTTCATTAAAATATATCATTATTATATTCTCAAAAAAAAGGCTACATGTATCTGTATTATAATTGAAACTTACTGAAACTCAAAAGGGCGGCAAAAAAGAAAAGATAAGTAACTTCTTGCGAATAAATTTTATCCTCATTTTTATCCAAGATATCCTGGATATTTTAATTAAAATATGCCAATTATCACATTCTTTAGAAAGAACGATCTGCGTTGTTATCTTATTGTCACTTTAATTTGATCTCGTCGAAATTTAAAAGCGAGGGAAAAAGGAGGAGATAGGTAACTTTGTACAATGAAACTTCCCTCGGGAGAATCGAGTGCCACAACTAGCCACAGTTTAACGTTTGGCGATACACCAAGGAACTGTCACGAACAGCTCTCAGTGTTCGGAGAAAGTTCCGATTCGACGAGTTTAACGACGCACGGTTTCCTTCGTGCGACTGCTCGACCGATTGAAAATTCGCTGAATACCGTACGAGTCACAGTGGTTCGATTCATCCTGGAGGATCGAGGGACGGAAAGGGGCGAATAAACGAAACAGACTTCGCACGAGACGGGAAAAAGGAACGACAGGCGTAGAGACGGAACTCTGGCAGCTGCGACCGCGAAGAAAAGGAAGGATCGAGGAGAGGAGCTGGTGAAGATATCACGAACATACGGTCACTTGTTCTCTCGACTTACATGTTAATTTATATCTGTGTCCCAGCCTTCGCGACTTGTACTACGGATCCATACAGATATTCTCGCAAACGATCGCGAATATACAAAAATGTGTCCAACATTTCTTAAGCCTAGTGTCCCTCCGCAGTACGCGCCACGTGTAAATCATCTATTGTCATCGAGGTAAGCGCGTTCGAATATCTGCTGGAAGATCTCTTACCTACGGTTAAAAGTGCGATCATTCATCTTAGTTAGCTTCTTATACTTGTCTTGGGGTAAAACTTTTCAATATAATATGTACTGCGTGATCTTTGCTGTTTCTTGAGTTATGCGTGCTATAGTCATCGAATCTGATATATGAAGTACAGAAACGAAGTAAAATGTAAGAGTAAAATCAAGAAAAAAAGAAATTATTCATTTTACATAAGAAATACAAAAAGTTTCTTTTATTTAGGTATATATTTATTAAAAGATTTATGAAAAGATGTTCCAGGTTTCAGGATTACCTTATCAATATATTTATTATATCCATTGTTGCAGAAAGGGAGATTAAATGGAAATTTTTACCTAATATAAATTACAGATTTTAAATTTTTATTTAAGATCTTAAATTTATATTTGCATCTTTTCAAACTTTAATTCGTAATGTTTACATATGTGAATTTCATCTCACTTTATATTCAAATGGTTTTACACGTTTTATGTTAAGCGTGCGTTGTTTTCCTAGTAATAGGATATTTATACTCGATTGTAGATAGGTATCGAGCAATGCATGAATTGGTTGATATCAGATCATATCTTTTTCGCCATATAAAAAGATATTATCTTTTATTCAAAAGCTATAAAGAATTAAATTATTCAATGTTACGTTTGATATTTGTAAGGCAGAATACTAAAGTTCTTGTAAGTGAACTTGCGATCATATAATATATTAATAAGATAAATGTTTATTTTAACATGAAAGAATAGAAACTAATTTTATAATAAAGATTTTGCATAATTGGGAATTCGATAATATTAGAGATATGATATTAAGATTTCAACGAAATAATACAATCGTTTAATGATTAAGAGTAAGATATGTTTTAAATGGTTACATATATACGTACAAACTTCATATGAAAATTTTGGCAAGATTTAAAAATAACAAGGTAACGTTTACCTTAGATCTATGACATTATCATAATATTTAATATCTACAAAAGTATTAAGATTCTATGTTTTACAAAATTAATTACCAATAAAATAGCCGCATAGTTGGAACAAAATATGTAAAATGGATAATCTTAACATAATTCACTTTAGTTTCAATCAACATATTTTGTGTATATGTAATTTTCTATGAACCTATCGTGTCCTATAATTTCATGTAAAATTATAGCATTTTGTCTGCTGTATAGTGTATAAGCAATGAGCGTGTATAACCAATTACCCGCAGCACAATTTTTTCAACATGGATGAGTCGTATTATCCCTTTTACTTGAGCAAACTAACATTTCCTATGAGATTCTTGATATATCGTATACCCTTGACCAACCAATAGATCTCCGCTGATGATAAAACTTGTTGCGGGTTCTGCAGATGAAAACGATGATGAAATCCAATAAGGCGATCTCAATAACAACGATGATTGAAAGGATAACGAAATGGTTGGAGACATTAAGGTCGATATATCCTTCTCGACCATATTTATATTGAAAGAAGAATATTAATCAAAAGTACGTATGAATTTATAAATCGTATAGGATTTCTAAATAAATCGAAGTATTAAGTAACTATGTTAAAACTTTTTTACAAGACGTTTTTTTATAACAGAAAAAATAAATGTACAGAGCTGAAGTCAATTTACTTTTAGAAATTTCAAATAACGATACATGCACACTGGCCAAATGAATGAAGTATCAGTGAACAATAAACTCACAAAAATAATACTTTAGAAAATATTTTCTCATTCCTATCACATCAACTGATTCTCAAATTTGACGTTATATTTGACAATATTTTGACATCACCTTTAGATACGGAATAAATTATTGATTGATATGTAAACTCCATTGTTGTAAAATACCAATCGTATACAAAGTAACAGTAATAGAAAATGTTAATGTAAAAATAAAAAGAAATTACAGTTTCGAATCTTTTTATATAAATGATTTTCCTCGATGCAAAATATGATACCTACAACTCACCTAGATCTAAGTAATTTCCGTAAATACAAAACTTTATGAAGTTTCTTGAAAAATGCTGCTGTGATATATACTTTTCCACTTCCTTCGGAAAAAAAGCTTTCACATTTTTCAGTCGAATTATTCGATATATGTATACGAATTAATACATTTGTAACATTTGTAGACGTAACTCCTTCATATTCTTCCATATAAGGGAACAAGTAAAATCGACGAATTCATATCCATCCTTCCGTTACAGTTCATCTACACGTTCAATTCCTGACGATCTCGGCGCATATTCAATTGGAGACCTTAAATAATGCCTGCTGTGTGGTTACAGTTACCCACAAAACGTTTTGTTCGTGGGAACAATTGTGTACATAAAATATATGCCGCAATTGTATATTACAATTTGGTACACTAAACTTTAACATTAACTCAACATCAAACTTTTATTTCAAATTTATAAATTCCTACTTTTACCAAAAATTAAAATCTGGCTGATAATTAGCCAAAAATTTTGTTTTTTGTACTATCGATAATTGTAATATCGATAATATCAAATTAATAATATTTAACAAGAAATTAGGAGACGTTACAAAAAGTGTATTTTATAAAAATTTACGATAGAAGGAAGAAACAGAACGGGTGTATAAAGAAATATATAAATATGTACATACTACGGAATTATAATAGATCCATTACGAGAAGCGGGATAAATAATATTTCGGAATCAAGAATAAATGCATCGGTAATATATTTGTAAGAGTATGCTGTACGTAGGTACATGAGATGTTTCGTGTTAAATAGAACTTCAAAGGGCACTCGCGTTGCCGCGATGTGCATTCGTAACGAAAGAAAAGGGTCGAGGATTTATTGGTTCACCGTCGACTTAACGCTGACCGGCTTAACAGACTTTTCAATGAGTAGACACGCGTTACCGAAGGAACATGTATTACATAAAAGGGGTGCACGGACGATATGTATTTGCTGTTCATACCTGCACGCGCCCCAACCATCCCTTTTCGTCTCCTTTCAACTAAATCTGTATTAATGTCAATAATTCCCGGGGGTTTAACCGCTCCATCTGATGTCATAATTTTCATGACGACGTAACGTGTCGGTTAATTTACCTCAGCGATATATTTCCCTTGTACGTTGATCAAAAGAAAATTCAAGTCATCGAATCGGTTAGCGTGTTCGAATAAAACCGAACACATCGGCTTGATAAAGGGACCTTTATATTTGCTAACCGTCATGAAGCACGTGTATGTTAGGAATAGAGAAATGCAGAATCATAACAGGATCATCGATACTCATACTAATTGACATATTTGACTGTTCTTCAAAGGGAACTTTCATGCAATGTGAAACTTGATCGTTTAATATCAATTTGATATGATCTTCAAAATATTGTACAGTATATGTACATACATAGTAGATAGTATTGTAGTATTTGAAGAGTTCTTTAAATTATCCTTTTACGTGGAGAAATTTGAATGAAAATACGTATCTTTTCTTTTTAGTTAAAAATACTTTCCAACGAAGAACTAACACGTCATTTATGTATCTACTTGTAACGAAAATTCATGTTCATTGATAAAACCGCACTTTTTATATTTCTGTCATTTGTGAAATAGTTGTTTCCTAAAAAGTTGTTTAGATTTCTAAATAAATGAAAATCGATTAAACAAGTTTTATGAAGGAAAGCAGTATCTCCTCGCTATAAACATCGACTAAAACTTTTTCAAAAGGCACAAAACGACCAGTTCATAGCCCAGACGAGTCGAAATAGTTATCAGCCGAAACCAGGGCTCTTCAAGATCTCCCGCTCTTACCTTCTATCAAAAGAACCAATCCAACAATACGAAGAGTGTAATACACAAATAACAATAGACCACCTGATTTTGAACTACCCAAAATATAGTATGCTGTGCGAGAAACACAGATCGAAAACCCTTCTCTAAACAAGGAAAGGTTTTCTCATCATTCCAAAGATAACTTGAAAAGCGAAAAGAGTCATGACTTATTAAGATTTATCACGGAAGCTGGGCTATTTAACAAAATAGCGTAATGTAAAGTACCATACCATCCCTCTCCATGGTTTGGCTTGTAACTGCGCAGTTGATGCGATTGTAAATCTTAATTAAAAAAAAAAAGTTACACCTTAGAAATGTTTCATGGTTGAATGAAATTTTGTAAACCAATTTTTGACTAAGCTACCAGAAATGGTTTTTTCTTCTAATTGATCTTTAAGCTAACCTTACTGTTTCAATTGTATTGATTCCACTATTAAAACCACAAAATGTACATAAGTAATTATTTTATTTTTATGCTAATCTATCTCTTCAAAGGTAAAGAGAATAATAAGATTGTCTGTAATATCTCTTGCTTGACTCTATTTCTTTCCTATGGTTCTTTTATTGTTCTTGAAAGGCAGTTATTTTTCTTGATAATTGTTATTATATACTTTCTAACTACCACTTCAGACTGAAAGACTTACGTATACGCTGCTCATTCAATACGAAGAGATTTTTTAGCTTTTCTACAGATAAATCATGTACTATCGATGTATTTAACAAGAAAGAAATAATTTTGCACACGACATTGAATAAGAGTGTTCGAAAGCGAAAACAAATATGTATGACATAATTCCCATCTCTAAAGTGCATTTCTGTACATCCATTGCAGAGACACTTTCTTACAACAAAGGTTTTAAGATTTCCAATTTGGAAGTAGCATTATTACGCTAATCTTACTGCGAATAAGCTTACTATGAATAATATATTGTTTCATTGTTGAGTCAAGCATAATAATACATAGAATATTACTTTAGTAATCACTGCTGTCCAAATGGTTTATTCGCACAGTCATGTGGATAGATTTATACTAACAATAAGTTATGCAGGTACTTACGCAGGTCTCATAAACGGAATGTTGTAGAATGTTTGTGATTTAGAATAGGTAGAACATAATATTACGAAAGAAGGAGCGTTTAAATCGAGTATTGTTCGAATAACGAAAGTCCTTGTTAACCCATAAATTTCGACGTTTAAATTTTCCACGTTGTTATTTTTAATCGGATTTTAGTATCTTGATGATTCCGTGCAAAGCACCTTATTTTTTACTGCTTGTCTCCGGTTTACTCCCTACGTTAATGGCGACGTAAAATTTCCGAAACTGTAGTCGAAGGGAAACCGAGCGCGCGCGTTGACGTTTTATATATTTTAAAGCTTTGTACACTTTTTAATGTTATTTGCATCTCATGCCAAGAGAACAAAATAAGTTGGGTTAAAACGTAAAAAAGAGAAAAATACACGACAGAGTAATTTTAATCGGTGCGTATATAATTTGAAGATAAGTGTATAAATATTTTTGATTTTCATTACTTTCTATTCTTTCCGGAAAACTGAAACAGCAATTTTATTTGTTGCAGTATTTAATAATTTCTTTAATTACATAAATCTCTTTGAACATGTAATTGAAGGAAAATGAAAATAAGTTTGAAAATTATTGTTGATATATGTACATATTGTAAATATTAGCATTAAGTCAATAATTGCATTACGTTTTACAATCGTTACTTGTCAGTAATAATAATTGCATCAATTGGAATATTTGTTATATCCTATATACCTCGTGCATTAATGCATCAGTTCAATATAAGCTTAGCATAAGCTACTAAGTTTTAATTAAAACAGGCCTTTGACCCCACGGAGAAAAATAAATAATTCTATTTGAGAAAATGCTTATTTTAATGAGGACATTGTTTGCAGGCCTCATTTACACCAAGAAACCATTCACCTTTTGTTTCGAATATCTTTTAAGTTTCTAACGATAAAAGAAATAGTTTTATCTATTCCTTTTTCTTAAGTACATATTTGCTAACTTCTAGGAATAACATGACACTTTCCGTCAGTGTGGACATTTCAATTACATCGTATACAGGAAAGAAATATAATTCAAAAAGGTCATTTAGCGAAAAACGAGCAACCATTCAGCAAGTTTGTAATAATTCGTAGCTTCTATTACCAACTTCAATAAGTATATTTAATTTAAGGAAATTAATTTGTGGGCTAACTTATATTAAGATAAACTAAATATACTAAGATATATAAATGTTGCTTCTCCCAAGTTTTCTGTGCATATACGTGAGGTAAACAGCAGAAACAAAAATAATGTGAATCATTTGAATATTATATTACATGCATTTATTACTATTATTACCACTGTATACATTTATGCTCTAATTGTAACAAATATTTATACTTAAAATATATTATTTTAACAATATTCAAATAGAGTAAGGATTATGATAAAGAGTTACCACGACATATTTGTTTCTTTTTGCTTTAACTACAATCTTAAAAAATTCACAATATGTTGCATCTTAAGATTTTAATTCATCTTCACGATATTTCTTACTCATTACACGACAAAACCTGTGTATATTTACCATTTTCTCGATTCAACTATGGATTTCAATAGCGCGTTAAAGGAACATCAGACGAATATTCTCCGTGGAATATTTACCAACCCATCTGTAATTAATTACTCGACAATTTTCGATGCGACCACACCGATTTATTCGCGGGGCGCGTTTATATTTTTGTCCATTTCCAGTGAAAAGGATCCCCGAGTCATCAAGGTGGTTATCATATTCAGTCGTAATCGGATACGAAAAATTTTTACCAAGAACCATTCGGAATTCTCAATTCGCTCGTATCCGCATCTATGTAAATAGTTTAACTGCCTGGTTCTGCATATGGATGAATATTTATGACAACGGTGCACCGGATCTTGGTCCTCGAAATACCATAATTTTACCCACGATTGTCGTTGTAATATTTCATATGTCTGTTTCTTAATTTTAATGTACGTTTTATGTAAAGTCACAGGACTGGAAAATTCGGAATAACATTATTTATATATTTTGTGTATAAGTATGTATAATACCATTCATAGCCCATAGGTACTATATATTCTAGCGATGAATATTAACAATAAACAGAGCTTACACCGATCAATGTAATTAGAAAAACATTAGGAACACCTTCTAAATTTTAGCACCTTATGTCAAAGTAAGAATAAACCAAGAACCGATCCTGACTGTAGACGAACAATATCAAGTTTAAATATACCGTTGCTTTTGTAAAAAATTGGGTTAATTTAAGCAACAACTATGTATAAAATTTTATAAAAGATTCGTTTAAATATTTTTAAACAAATACAGAAGTAGACAGAATAACAGATCTAAATCTAGAGGAGTTAAAATATAAAAAGGTCACATTAACCCTGTTCCATTTTATGACCTTAGTAAAGAAGGCGTTAATCGGGCGATTGTAAAATGGATACTGCAAAAGTGAAACTTGTCGATAATCCTTATGGCTCCTGAGACATAATTTATTCGCGACGATTCGTCAGTGAAGTTTTTCGCGGTTGTAAAGACACGTTATTGCGAAACCGAAAACTAACGGGTAGATCAATCTGGCGAGAGCACGGGCGGATATGTCTGGAGTTATATTACTGGTATCCCTCTGTGTGGTTTCTTTTTTTAGTTCCGGTGATGGTGTGTAAGGATGAAATATAGAGCTCTGCATTTGACTCAGAACGGGTCACGCTAACGAATATTCGATAAAAATGTCACACGTTTCGAGAGACCGGGATTTAACGTTAAACAATATTAATCAATGCTTAAATAAAAGATGTCTAGATGAAATTGCACGGGATAGATTTATTGCGCTGTACGGAAAGTTCTTGCATTTTTTATCATATTAGATACCGCTATATTTTATACGTAACACGTGAAAGTTACGTTTGAATACTTTTAAATACATTACATTTTTTTATGTTATCAAGAAATATATCGTTTCTATGCAGCATAATTTACATAAAATTGAATTTTTCTCTCTTTTTATATCTTTTATAAGAAATTCTTTCAAATGTGATATCAGTATCTGAGAATAGATTTGAATTATTGGAAATATTGTTAATATTGATAAAAATGTCAATAATACTTATTAGTGTAAATAATATAATATATACTAAAATTATATAACACCGAAAAATCACCGTTGTGATAATCACTGAATTAATGAACTATACATATCCAGATCAACTCACAACAAATGATAATTTAGTAGGCCATTACTGGTATAATATATCATAATTCTTTGAAGTAAAAAGGAATTTTACTTCCAAGAACTGATGGAAAAACTACATAAAATATTTCCAAACTCAGGCAACGTAACATACGTTGTCTGATTCTATAAAATACAAAATAAAACTTTTGAACAGTATTGTCGGATGCATTATATTTCGAATATAAAAATGTGTCATTTACAGTGGCACGTACTTGCTTCAAGTAACTGTTGAGGTTATTAGATGTATAAAGAGAGAAAACGCGTGGATAAAGTGTAAGGTACAAAATATATATATTTGATTTAATAGAGAAGTGTAATAATAAGTAGGAATACAATTTGAGCTGGTCCAGATCCGCACGCTAGCAGTGTTACCTTATAACTAAAAACCCCGAAGCCAACGTCGCCTGTCTAGTATTTATGGTCAGCCTTCCTGCTATTCTTTTGTCTATTTGCTGTCGATGACTTCAGCGCTTAAGAAAACTAAAAAGACCAGATGTGGAGTTTTCGTAGAAGTGACGACCACTTCAACAGTAACAAATTTAATCTGATGAAAAATAAAAGCACATTTATATTTACAATCGAAAGCAAATTTTGTTTTTCATATACGTGTGTGCTATAATCTAACATTATGATCTATAATGTAATCTACATATGTTAGCCTCTATTATTACTTTTTAATGTTTCACCATCTCTTTGTTTTCTTCTGCATAGATATTTCTTTGCTTGGGCATAAGACAATTAATGTTGAACAGCGATATTGACTTTCACGTACACTTTGAATTTTTTCAATTCAAATGATTCTTTAACTATTTGCATGAATAATAATCAAATAGCGCTTAGAGTGAATAATCAATTTAGTTCTTTTATCTTCTCGGATTGTGAGCCATAAAATTCGCATATACTCGATCCTTATGCCGATAGAGGACGACTTCTTCTGCGTTAACGAGATTTTCACAATACAATCACAGCACGTAATAGAATACTAGATAAGGTTATGAAAACAAAACAATAACTACGAACGAATTATTTATAGTAACATCCCATACAAAATGCAACGAACTTTCATTCAGCTAGATATAATTCGTTTCATAGTATTCATTACAATACTATTCTTCAACTATGAATTTTTTATTTTACCCCATAGGTAGTACGTACACATATAATCGATATAACATTAATAACAATAATAAATAACAATAATCTTTAACTAATAAGAATTACCATTTTATTTAAATTGCAATTAATATTTTATCTCAGTTGGTTTATAATTCAATAAACTGTGTTGGAATTCTTCATGATCTGACTGTATTTTCGTATGTTCGTTGTCGTAAGCATTGGTGTATATATACCATATGTTTCAATTAACATTAGAACAATCGATCTCTAACACGTACCTACACGTACCAATATGCAAGAATGAATAAGTATGTATATGTAGTCATGTTTATGTCTCAGTAAGCGCAAAAAGCAATGTTACCAGAAATACTTGCATCTTGTTGGTAATTACGAAAAGAAAAAATCTGCTATCGATCATTTTAATTGGTTTGGCAGTTCTAGAGTTAAATTATATTACAACGTAAAGAAGCGATATTTTGTATGTTATAATTAAAAGAATCGAACAGACTAAAATATCGTCTCTCTTCAGTCTTCGACATACGACCAAATAAGTAATATAACCACTACCAATCAATATTATTTTGAATAATTTTAACTAAAATGGTGTCAAAATGATGAAATTCAAGTTAACGATTTTGCAACAAAAAGCTGCACCGTTTAAAAATGATGAACGAGACTAACCACTCAACCCAAATTTCCAATGTACAAGAATTAATGCGGATATTAATACGAACAATTTTATCATTCTTGACGTTCAATTTATTCTCCAGAATCGGATACTTAATTTCTCTCCGAAACGCGAGATCCTTTAATTACTTCAACAAGCGTAATTATACCTATATCCATTACTCCGGCCGAATTGATATTTAAAACGACGCATAACAGTGATATATGTATACCTCATTTCCATTTAAATGAATTGCCCAAGAAATCGCATTTTTTCCTGGCTAAATCTTACGCGAAATCTCATGGCCGCCGAGTGAATCCTTTTAACCCGATAATGTGAAAATTAGACGTTAGAGTATGCATCTGTTGATATTCAAATGGTTGCAAGCGCCCGTTTATCGTCGACGATAAAAGTTCCAAAAGTCAAGTTATTTAACTGGAACATGGAATATAGTTGTAAACTTTTTCTGTATATCGAATCGTCGTGTCTTGAAAGAATGTTCAATTCAGGACATCTACCGTAGTATTCTACTGCTGTGATTAGATTGCGGATTCTTATGCATTTATGATAGATCTAAACGCGCAAAAATGTATTAGGTTGTCCGAAAAGTTTCTTTCGTTTTATAAGGAAATAATAGACGCACAATGTTTTCTGTTTTATATTAGTTTATTGAATTATGCACGAACGTAATAATAGAAATACAACGAAATGGATCATACCTAATTCAATAAAATAATATAAAACAGAAATTGTTGTTCATCTATTATCATCTTATGAAACGAAAGAAACTTTTCGGACAACCTAATACCTACAGAATGCACAGAATATTCACAAAAGTGTATAAAATAACGAAAGCAACGTACTTGTAATATTTAAAGATTGAAACAAATTTCGATCTATGCTCCATTACTTTAGTGGTGTTCACAAAAATATGAATTTAAATAAAAATCCACAGTCTAAACGTGATATTCGTAAACTTTGTAATATCTGTAAACTAATTGATTGTAATCTTTACTTTTGGATTCGTATGTTTCTTCTGAGAATTCATCAATTCTCACAAGTTATTTATAGTAGTATGTATCTAATATGATTGTGGTAATATTTGTACTCTTTGATACGCTGTTCATACGCCATGTAGTGCCACTTGAGAGTAACTATAATACTTAAACTGAGTGAAATCTGATTATTTGAGCTGAGAAATTACACAAGAAGTGAGGGACTACTTATAAGTACCCAGAATGGCTAAACAGAAGGACGTAAATAGAAAGATGACTGTAAGTTGTAAACTTTACTTTTCGGCCTAAATTTTTGTCAAATTTTCTTGTTTACATGTATCAATAACCAATTTAATCTAAATTACTGTTAAATCCCAAGTTTTTCCTGGATGAATTGCTTTCTTGAGAAACATTGAGCACAAGTAACGTATTTATATCTACTGATACCCGCATGAGATAAAGAAATCGTAAAACAAGATAGAGATCAATCCAATTGCCAGTTTCTTGGAAACTACCATAAAGTAGAATTGTTTGTGGCTTTAGGAGAGGAAAATTCCTTCTTTCGTATATGCTATCAATTACACCCACCATAAATGGTTACAATTTTTTTTTTAATTAGCATAAAGTTGAAATTTTTATTACGAGCTATCTTGTCGAGATAAATACTGTTATTATTTTATATTATAATATTAATATAATAATGTTAAAAAGATCGTTAACATGACATTATGGATGTAATAGGATTTATATTTATATATAATAAACTGTGTGATTACTTTAAAAAAATATTATATCTCCCAAAATAAAAATAAATTCAAACTGCGAAAATCATGGTATAAGCTCATAATAAGCGTTTAAGTGTTGCGATGTTTTGACTCTTCTGACTTTGAATTAAAAGCAAATATTACAAAATATAGTTTATCATGTTATTATCATATATCATTTACCGTATCTCAACATCGAGATATTTTTTTAACGTTAAAAAAATACTACTGAATCAACCGAATTAACGATACGTTTAATCACTGATATTTCTACGTTTGTAAAATTAATCATTTCTTAAATGTAATCTTCTCTCAAAAAATATAACCGCTCAAATTTCCAACATTACGAAAATCAATTTTTAATTACCGCTGGTTCGTTTTATTCGAGTGTATTTTATGGTGAAACAAAGAGACAGCTTGATCGGCAAGCATTCGAAGACAATCGCGGTTGTAACGTAACGCGTCGCCATAAAAAATCGCTCGTGTCCGCGCAGCGCATCGAAAAACAAACACGTTTCCGGGGAACGTGGTGCATCCGCATGTATCGCGTTACAGCGTGCATTCCGATTTTCTGAAACGCCGCCGAGCCGAGAGTCCTCCTCGTCCCCGGAATTCAACGCGACTCGCGTACCACGTATACACACGTACTTAACGTATGTACGTACATACGTACATAAAACGTGAACAGTGATTACAGTTAAGAAAGGGGGCGAGGAGCGTCAAGACAAAAAAACGCCGAGTCGATCAAACCCGTAATCACAATTTACCAACGAAATATTTATGGACTGTCATTTTGTAAATTACCGCGAGATTACGGCTCGTTACGTGGCTTCATGCAAACTTCACGGTGCTCGTACGCTCCCGTCCAGGATGTAACGGACATGCTCTAAACTCTTAACGACATACACCGTAGGGGAAGAATACTTGCATCATGCTACCCTAATTCGCATCCCGAGTTGGGTGCTGGCTGCGCAGGATAGCCAAACTGAAGTGTTATCCTGAGGACATCGCGCGTCGTTTTAAATAGGCTAACGTGATCATTCAGTGTAAGAGTAGATCGGACAGTGATAGTCATAGCGTGTGCTTTTGAATTAAAAGCGATGTACAAATGAAATATTGATGATAATTATTAATATAATGATAATCTTAACGAGTCGAGCAAATAACTGTGAAACATAGCGAAGTACTAGGAACTAGAAAAAAATTTTATCGCGGAAACACAAAACTACACAAAACTTAATGGATACTTCTTGTTGTAGGTAAATAAAGAAATATTCGAAATATGAAAAAATTAAAAATTATTAATGTTATTAATTTTCGTCCTCTCTTTTTTTGGATCCTTATTGTTTGTAACAATAAATAACGATTAATATGAAATCTCTTTATTTTTTACTGGTGATACCCAATTCGAAATAATTTTTATCATAATCAAAAAAGTATCTTTTATTAGTAGCACGTATTTTTGTGATATCGAATAAACAGAAATGAACATAAGTTTCGTTTCCATAAAACGTTTAAGATTTTCAAGAGAATCATATAATTTATACTTGGAAGTTCTCGAGATTTATTTCGATAATTCAAGTGAACTATTTAATGTTTATATTCTAAATTTGAGCAAATAAATACAACAGCAGCATTCTGTGATGATCTTGAATTTATTGTTAAATCATATTATTTTCAGAATGTTAATACCAAATAAGGACAATTATTAAGTCTTTAAAAACTCTCGTGTAATGCGTGATGTATTATTGGAATTCAAGTTCCTGAAATGATACGTTTTTAGTATAATACGTATAATTTATTGCACCAAATTGAGCAAATTATAACTCTATATTTGGAAGCTATGGGCAGTAGTATTATGTTAGTATACATCGAGAAAACTGTCATCCCTTAGCACTTTATAACAGAAGATTTATAACCACTTCAAATTCATGTAATTTACATACATTTTTCGTAAACGTGATTCGAAGATCGAAAGAACATATATTACTTAAATTCGCTCACAAGCACTGTATATTACTAAATAAACATTTATATTTATGATATTAACAGAAGTATTAAAATGTGTAATTTACTATTTCATATAAAATATCTATGCATATACCATATGTATTTTGCAAATATTGTGAGTTAAATGCTGTCATTTTAAATTGTTTATTATTATTGTTTATATACAATACGATAAAAGGAAGGAAGATTATTATGATTATTAAAAAAACAATCATAAAGAAAGTTACAACATAAGAAAAAATATATATCATGACATACTAATTACGAAGAAGAACAAGTTCTTTAAAATTGCAATGTAACAAATTATAAAAATTTTCTAAAAAGTCATTTTATCTGACCTAATCCAATTTTTCCATTTCACTGTAGATTTAATATACGAAACAGAACAGATGTTGTAGAAAGAGGTTTTTAGAAAAAAAGTTGTGACGAAACTTAATGTTGTCTACATTTTTGTTCCGTGATATTAAATAGTCAGACATCGATAAATTACAGAACTGCTTAAACGGGGACAGCGAACACATTCATCGCAACAAGGCTAATATGTGGTAAATTGAGTAAACCTATCTGCGGCCATTCAAAACCAAATGTATCAGGTGTAACCCATCAATTTAAGTATTTACATTATATCTTTCCACATTATGTGTCATCATATTATATGAAAAGGTTTCGGAATTAATACTGGTAGCAATGACTCATTGTAAATAGGAAAAAATTAAAAAGTTGGCCTCAGTTATTTATTATGTTGTCCGAAAAGTGTCTTTCTTTCGCAAACGTGTTTTTTACAACAGTGCACCTTTATACAAACGTGAAACCAGGTCTGTGAAATGTCGCGGTGTTTATCTCGACAGAACAAAATGGACCGTACGTAATTCGACAAAATAATATAAAACAAAAAACGTTGTGCGTCTATTATTTCCTCATAAAACGAAAGAAACTTTTCGGACGACCTAATATATCGTCAGTTTTGTCTTTGAGACAATAACAGTTTTTAGACCTTCAGGTTTTCGAGGTTATAATTTACTTTTCAATATACTTGAGCGAGGCAGTCTTAAATCATGCAAAAACGTAATAGATTATTAAGATACTAACAAAATAGTATGTATGTATATCGTAAAGTATCATTCTCGCTTAGCGGACAATATGCGAAAATTCTTTTCTCGTTTAAGGTTTAAGATTTATAAAAATTAAAATATACATGTACTCATGTATTTGAATTAAAGACTCCTAATATTTGTAATATTAGGACTAGCTCAAAATTTTTATTACTTTAAAACACGTTCCACGGGTTTCGTCTAAGTAGACATATCTGTTTAATACACGTTCACAACTAATAGAAACACGGTTAACCTATCAATATGTAACGTCCTCTGCGATTTCTATGATTTCAAAGTTACGTTGCATAGCTAAACATTCTGAACAACTTTTTCTTGTACGTATAACCGGCGATCGGCCTTAGTTTCCAATGTTTTCAATCTGGTATGTAACATTAATCGGGCCGCCGCGCCGCACGGTCGGCCCCATGAATCTCCTTATCAATATATCGCCTCTTGGCATTGATAGTGGCGCAACTTAAAAAATGTAAACTCTAGAGGAGAGGCTTTATTGATATAACTGCCTTCTGACGGAAAACTGATAGAATTATAAATATGCCGTTTTACATGATAAAAATAGAAACACAGCGTAGACCTTGTATGCAATAAAAGCATATACGAAATTCGTTGAGCTGTGTCACCATCATTGTCAAGCAACGATATTACTATAAACAGTGCGTGGCGACCGGATACTACATATTACATACTAACCCAATTCAGCTTGAAAACTAATGCCAAGCGGCGGAATATTCTCGTATGTAACTGGAAAACTATAGCCGATCGCCGGTTATACGCATCGGAAAAAGTTGTTCAGAATGTTGAGCTTTACGACATATTTAAAAATCATGGAGGTCGGGGAAGGCGCCACATATCGATAGGTTGACCAAAAACAAACTATTACAACTACAAATGGAAGAAGATAAATTACCGTTTCTTGGATAGGAGCGTGTACGACTCCTTGGAGCCGGTGCAAAGTCTCATCCGCATTTTGCGAGCTGCCCTATCGACACTTCGCTTCTTAGCTACACCACCCTCTAAAACTGGCATCCAGACCAATTCGACTCACGTCTACAAACGACAAGATGCAGAACAACACTACAATGATCATTGAACACCGCCCACGACACACAAGATACGCACCACTCCCACGCACCTTGCGCCCTGTGCTTTCGCTTGGTGTTTTTAAAACTGATCGATTCACAGGGTCCGGCCGGGAATAACCGAAGGTACGATTAATCGTTTTCCACTCGCCACGCACTAGGTAATTATTTCGTCGGCGATTTTTCCTAGCCAACAGTAATATAATTTACTGCTGATAATTCTTGCTTGTTGCTGGCCTTATCGAGAAAAGAGCTCTTGCTTCTCCACCCACGATTCTCTTCGATACGTACTTGCACCACCTCCTCTTTCTCAATCCTTTACTTCCTTTTCTCTATTTTCCTCTCTCCCTTTCTCTCTCGTTCTTCTAAACAACTATTACCGCGATAAGTGAACGCCGCCTCCAGCCAAAAGCCTATATACTCTTCATCGATAGATACTCACTCGCGACACGTTTCTATTCTCACAACCGTAGCGAGAATCGATTTTCAGATCGCAGCTAATGCACCGCGCGAAACCTATCTGCCAGTCTATACAGGCGCGCAGAAAAAAGCGTGGACCTCATAAGTGGCCTTTTTGTTCGACGATCGAGGCAGAGGCTAGATAAGCGTAAGTGCAGTGGCAAGAACTCGCTCGCTTCCCGTTTCCTGTTGAGATCAAAAGCAGCCTTGACAGTAATGTCTTTCGGTTGACACCGCGTGGAATTGTATCGCGTGCCTTCGATATTTTTCTTGCCGCGTCACTGTCCCGTTGAAACGCCCTCTGTTTACTCTTTCGGCTTAAATTGTCTTCTTCTCTCGAGACTTTACTGCTCAATCCGCCGGAAACGAACACGCCGCACCACAACCAACGATCTCTTTCGAGAGTTCAGGTACTCGTCGAGCGTTCACCGCGAAAACGATAACGTTGTCCGCTTAAAGGATGTTTGACACGCTCAAGAATACTCTCGGTACGGGTAGTCATTCCTCTCGCAACGCGAGAAATAAACGATAGCGACGATACGTGAGTGCACAAGCAATTCATCACCGTGTCTCCGGCACAAAGAACCGCTCACGCGCTTTATCGCATCGACGAGGATGCCTCGTGTCCGCGATTAAGCGCAATCCACAACAGACGGCGCTATATACTTATTTTCCGAACGAGCCGGCGACAACGCAACGACAACGACACGCACGTTCTCGCACTTATCGCGCTCAAGATGTTACACACGGTCGAGTTCCGATTTGTGAATGAAACCGACGACACCGTCAACTGTTCGAGATCGTTAAATTTCGGTCCGGTCGAGTCACGCTCCGTTCCGCTTGAAAACTGTGTCGCTCTCTTCCAGTCAAGAGTCCTTTCAAGAAACACAATCACGCACGAATTTCAGCTTCCGAATGTTCGCGAAGGAACAAAACGCTTGTAACTGGTGGATCTTGTAATTGGAGATATAGTTGGAAACGCTTTGAGTCGTATAAAAGCGGAAAACTTCGAACGAGAACACTTTCTATTTAGAACACTTGGCTGGATGAATTGACAAATTAAAAAAAAATTTAATTTAACTTATATCGCTAATGTTCAACAACAAATTTTCCGTTTAAGCTATAAACATTCTTCAGAAGTATACAAAATATATAACGTAAAGCAGAAATAATATAGGCAATTTTAATGGAATTTCACGACACGATATTATGCGATCTGAGCCACATTCTACGTTTTATTGCGATCGTTTCATATTCAATATATTAAATTCGAAGGTATATTCGGAATTTAACTATAGTTACAAGTGTTTATAACTAATAATATCTGTACGTTAATTTATTTTTATTGAATCCAGTTTTGTCCGATTTATGATTTGGAAATCGCGAAGGGTTAACATAGTTCACAATTCACGCAAATGTCTTGAACTTATCTTCCTCTTCGAACGGAACGATACTCCTGTCGGGTTAACTATTTTTACACGAACAGTCCGATTGAAACCTCCAATCACGTTGAATAAAATCGATGCACTATACACGTAACGCGAGAAACACGTGAACTACTATAAACAGCAACTGTGAAACGAACGCGATGCTTGCATCGCTACGTATGAGCGTGCCGATTGCAGATTGTTGGACGATCGTGGGGTAGAGTATGTCAGCAAAAAGAGGGGAGCCGAGAGTCCTCTAAGAGCCCGATGGCAAAAGTCAACAAGAGTTCTCGTAGGCGGCCGCGAAAAAACTTGAAGACGTTGATAGATACCGCGATGTTCCACACCCGCAACCTCTGATACGCGTGTAAATATTGCGTGAATATCAGTGAATCGTTCTCTGTGTGACGTCACATGCCGCCGTAAGCAGACCAGGGAAACTCGTCGGCGTTTCTTGCTGTGTTCGTCTGTTTTATTCGAACCGAATTAACAGTTTGAATTTTCTAACCATCTCGAGTTCAAAGAACTTCACACGTGAGATGTGCGCGATGAATCCACCCGTATCGTCTTCGCTCGGACGTGAAATGCAATCTGCACGTGTGCGCGAGAAACGGAACAAACACAAAGGCAGCAGGGTAGTCGTTAGACCATATTATCACGAACGAAGTTGGAAAACGAGATTCGAAGGTGTACTTCCAACAAGCAGAATTCTACGATTTGTTATGGTGATAGTCAACAATGCCGGTCGAAATAGCAACGGAGAAAAAGTATTCCCGCTTATCGTTCAATGTCTTCTTCGAACACTTCCACTTCCACGAACAATGTAACGTCTTGACAAACACGCACGTGCCACGTTGTCCTTCACACTCGCGAACCCATATCCGGCCGATTCGTTCGCTGTAATTTTCGATTACGTGAAAAATACATACAAGAAGGCGGTATGTTCACAGCAGGGATGAGAAACAACTGAAAAACCGAGCTTCGTATCAACCGGCGCAGATTCTCGGACAAACACGCACAGCCTAAGCTAAGGAAGGATTCCCGCACGTACACTTGAATGGGCCTCGGTAAAGAACGCACGTGCGTACGCGCAGCCCGACGAAGCGAGTATGAAACAAGAAGGCATGCGTCACGCTCTCGTAAGGCCCCGATCCTAGTGGCAGTGGCACAACTGCACCGGAGGGGGTACGGCGCTCACTAGGGGAACGAGAGGAAGGGAAAATCGACGAGTAGGCCCCCGGGGAGGAAATATCTCCCCCCTCCCGGCTTTTGCTTCTCTCTTTCTCACTTCTGTGGCCTTGCGATCTTGCTACTTGCTATCTCGTTTACGCGATTATCTGTTTCGTATTTCTACTGCTGTATGTTTCCCATCTTTCTCCATCTGCTGCTTCGAGCTGTTTCTCATTTACTCGTGTCGTCTGTTTCCGCCCTCATGATTCTTGCGCGCATAGTACCATCGGTTTTTCTTGACTTTCTCTCCACTTTCTTAAACACGTTTATTGTTTATCATTCAACTTTATATGCTGGCACGCTGATTCACACGCGTTAACAAGATTTATCCGTTTTTGTGAATATTCGTGGTTGCGTAGCTATGTATGGATATTTCGTTCGTATATGCATATTCGTTCTTAGATCTTCGTTATATCGATTTATCTTTGGAATCGAGCAACGAACGCTATTACATCAGAATAGAATGCATAAGACAATTGATAGTACAAAAAACCAAAAATCGATGTCTTACGTGCCATACATGTCATCCATCTCACTGGAAAATTCAATTGTGTAATTTTACTTATCTCTTCCTCACATCTAATCTGAGTAGTATTAGCTTGTATTATTAGACAATCAAGTTAATATTATTAATGAAATTTTATAAGTTGTAAATTACCAACTGATTGCCCTACTTGATGTAAAATTGTAAAGTTATCGGGACAATAGAATAGAACCACACCTTGTTATTTATTACTTGAGACTCTATTGCTCAGCATGAAACTAATACAGGAAGAAATACACAATTTCACATGACAAAAGATCATATTTCTATCTGTCTATCTGTCTATCGGCTATCGATCTGCATTTATGAAGCTCGTGTTTTCGATAAAAATAAAATCGATTTTTTTAGTTTATACTATACATGATAATCGATATAAATTTACTATAAGTCAAGTTCAGTATAAATCAATTTAGTACAAATGAAATGTACAAATTTTCTTTGTTTGTTCGCTTATTTTATCATAAATTCATGTTTTCATAAAAACAGCTAGAAGAATAGACCGCAGGCAGAAATTTCTTACATTTAATATTGTTAAAACGAATGCCATAGTTTGTATTTATATATTTTTCCATATTATATACGGTTTTTGGATTTTTGCACCTTCGTATGTTCCATAAACGCATCAATAACCGCAATCTAATTATAAACTCGCTATTTTACTCGCATCATAAATATGTGCCTTATCATGTAAAATACTGAATAGGGTAAAAGTCTTTTTCCAATAACGAGTACATAGATGTTTTTATATTTATGACTGGCAGTGTATCTTCTCGTTTCGTGCTCCGGAATTTCGTCCGCTTCTTTGGGATTCGTTTCTCTCCGTTTTCCGTGACCTCTGCTCGTCTATTACTCTCTGTAGGTTAACTCCATGTCACGCGCTCTCTGCAAGCACTGTGTGTGCCGTTATGTGTTAAATATGCGCGTGCATATGTTTCCGTGGCTGTTGGCAGCGGAGGTTCAAGACTGTAGGTGGTAATCACCGATGATGTAAATCGAGGAGACTTATGACCACCCACGACCTCTTTTCCCATCTCGATGTCGTGACGGTGTGCCCTGCTACTTTTAGGTGATATCCGAGATAATTGGTTTTACTTGTAAGGAAATTGCGAATAATTCACTTGTTCTTATAATTCGATTCATTCATCAGTAATTATTTAATAATTGCATGTTTATTTCAATGCTGTCAATAGCAATTATTGTAATTCGTATTTCAAATGATAGACTTTCTGTGCATAACATTATCAATATATATGATAATTTATTCCTTCGAGCAAATACACTTTATTTATTGTATTTCATTTATATAAACGAGTATTATGATCTCTTTTATTGTATTTCCCTCGTGGGACATTATTTAAATTGGTATAAATAAATAACGCTTAACGAATTTAGATATAATAGAATCATTCAATTTCGTGGAAACATTTATGAAAAAAAATATATCGGACAATTCAATTTAATGAATTGTAATTGCATGTAGGACGTTATCAAACAAAATTTAGAAGAGCGTATTTAGATGTTATGAAAATATATAAAATGTAAAAATGTAAAAATACATTGTGTTATTTGGTTAAAGCGAAAGATTGGAAATATATTTTTCTGCACTTCTTTCACTCTTTTACGATTTTCATTAACGAAATATATGTCATTCGTTCGTCATTTACTACTTTATTAAGCGCGTTATAATTTAATTTTAAAATATTCATGACTAATAATCTAAAATGTCAAACGACACTTGTTTCTGTTTTCGTTATAATAACAAATTTACGCGGACAAACATGAATTGCAATGTTTTCACAGGATTAATAATTCAGATATCACCACATAATTATCTGTTAAACGCAATTCTCATATTGAATAAATGTGCAAAGCATCGTATTATAAGCTCATTGCGAATGTTTTGCTTTCTATAAATACCTATTTCGTTTATATTTTATACAATCGATTATTATGAATTGCAAAATACGATAAGCTCTTGTCTGAATATCCGGATTAAGCGAAGGTAAAACTTGAAATGACATGTATAATATTGATTACTCTTAATATTACTATCACTGTTGTACCGAATAAGAATGAATTAAAGGCATCAAATGACGATAATCTTCAAATCATTTTAGCATCAGAAAAACAAACACGCAACGTGCATAACGAACATGGATTTAAATGCTAATAGCAAACCGCCGTTTAATTTTCTTTCGTTGCTTCTTATTGCAGTTATTCAATAACACGCGCGATAAGAAGCACGGTTTAGCTTGAAAACAGAGTCATATTAATTATACCGTTTCGGCAGTAGCAAATCAAAGGAAGCACGCGTCTCGTACAATTACCTGAACAAATTTCCATTTATGTAAATGAACGGCGAGAACAGGTGCTAATGTAAATTATCATAGCTTTCACAGACTCGACTTTTCATGCGTTCCAGCGTGTACGCGCGCATCATGCCGTTAAAATCCTCTCGAGATGGTCGCAAAAGAGAATGGTTGTATAGGCAGACTCATTTTTCCATTGCTCTGAAATTCAATGACGTTTCGGCTACGCTCCATTATCCACGATCCATAAACTTCCACATAAGTGGAAAAATGTGCTGCGTTTTACGAACCCTTTCTTCCATCTGACGAAGGTAACCATTCTCACGGGAATTCGATGATGGCACGCGACATATGCGCGTCACGGCTATTCGATCCCGCCAATTTTCGGGGGAAATTGATGGGAAAGCGGACCCGGCCGCCGCAAAACCACGTAGGAATGAAAATTAAACGCACGCCCATTGTTATCGATAATCGACGATTCGCCGAGCCGTAAGTGATTCCGATTCGAGCTCATCGAACGTTTCGGTCAGAAATCATTATGCGTCAATAGGTCTAATTCGTTGGCGAATTGAATCGTTACCATGCTTAATTATTCAAGCGCGTTTTACCTCCGGCTACCGTTTCGGTCCTTTATGCTGGCTGTTCATTTGCGGGATCATGGGCTGCGTAATTTCCGTTCGTTCTACCAAACTGGATTCCTTTATTAGCTCGAACCTTTTTCTTATTTTCTTCTTTTCAAAGCCATTTCTCATTTCTCATCAAAAGTTAATACTCAAATATTTCCGCGAATTACTGTATAAATAAATAGAAATAAAGCGCTGTATAGCGAAAATAAATAGATTATATGTATGTAATCATATTTCTATCTCAAATAAATATTAACATTAGTTTTTCCAAAAATACTTATATATGGTATTCTTAACAGTTACAAAAACAAAAAATTCGATACACATTATTTTGATAGTTTTACTAATTCCAGAGTTAAGTGATAATTGATAAACTGTCTGTATGTAGGTACAACAGTGGTACAACAACATAAAATGGAACAATGCCTGTATATCGATTAAATTCAATACTGTATTTATTTTGATTTGATAATATTGACTTTGCACATATGTTATCGGAGAATAAACGGTTTCTGATATAATATTATACAGATGATTGCGTAAATTAATTATGGTCATACAGTTCCTGTTGACCAATCTTCCCTATTTTCTGCTAAGAAATATATTAACCCTTAGCTATATAATGAAATAGACATACATTAACTCTTTAATAAGGTTTGAGGTATCATAATAATAAATTTTATTGAAATCTGGACCTACAAGTTACATATAACAATAAGTTATCATCACAGATTAACGATACTATCTCGATACTTTCGAACGATAGTGTAAACGTTAATAAAAAATCATGTGATAGAGCTAAGAATAGTACAAAGTAACAATAAGTAAAGGTAAAGAAAAAACGAAAGGAACAGAACTATCGATGCTTGTAACTAACGAAAGAAGAGTGGATTGCTGGAATTGACACCAATGTCACGATGATGATTTACAGGTTCTTTCACAACTGACGTCGAATAGTGTTCCAATGTGGAAGACACGAGCCAGTAACATACAGGGCAGCATCGAAGCATATGTGCGGCACTCGTAAATTACACAAGTACAATACTAGTCCCTTAGTCTGATTACTATTGTTCCAAACGTGAACAAACAGAATGAAAGTCAGCGATCCTATAGCACTTGATAGTTATACCGCGAGAATATTGTTTATGTAGGAAATGCATCGTCGGAAATACTTTTGTACGTTGCTTACTCGTAAATCAATTCATTCAAGTGCACGCAGAAGTTTTGGCACGATGACTTTTACAATTTCAGAAAGCTACAGACTTTTCCAGTGTTTTATTGTTATTTCGTTTATAAGTATTTTATTTCTTCATCGCTTTTGTTTCAACAAAATTTAATATGTTTTATGAAATCACGATTTTGGAGTTTTATCATACAATTTTTTTTTTTTTTTTTTAGATATAATATTTTTAAGGGAAGAAATATTGTTTATTTCTCTAAATTGATGTTAAATCTATTTGTTTAAATAGTTTAAAAATTGTCTCATATCGAGTATGGTAACCTTGTGAAATAAGACAGTAATAAGTTGACTATATTCATTGAAAATAATTAAATGAAACGCAGGAATAATTTTATATAAATTTTCAGCTGGTAAATTAACTCTCAAGTTTTAATTATTAAACTGTTAACAACATATACATATTTCACAATCGTGATCGGAAAATATTATTATTCAATCAGATATAATACAATTAGACAGGAAATATAGTTTCACAAAATGCGCAAGGTACATTCTACAGAACGATGTATATTTATTCAAACGTGGAAACTTTCTGAATAAACGCACAGTTATTTTACTTCCGTGTACAAAAAAATGCAGGTACACAGAAAAATCAACATTAAACAAAGAATCGGGCGTATCAGACAAAAGATCACTTTTTAAACTGATAATAACTCATATTATGATATGGATGTCTATTATTCGACTCGGTAGCTGCATCCTGTGCATTTATTTCAATCTCCGGGGTGGCACGTGTGCGTCAATGTGCGCAAACGTTCCCTCTACCTACACGATGACAACCGCTTGCCCCAGCTATCTGCCTACCTACCTACCTACTCACCTACTCGTACATATCCATTCACCCAACCTGTCCCGTTTCTGCAACGCTTTGCTCTCGCTTAATGCGAGCAAACTATGCGAGTGTAGTATCATAGTATCCCGCCTGTGGTAGTACGCACTAAACGGGCAAGAACTTTAAAAACGGCTCACATACTGATAACATTTCCGATACCGTGATTAATTCGGATAAGCTCGAATTTTTTCACATTTTTCGAAGTAATGTCATTTTGTTTTTATTCGAGGTTTAAATCGAATCTGTCTAAATATATCAAACCTGACTTTTATCAATAAATTTGATATAAGCTATTTATTAAAAATTTACGAAAAATTTAATCTCAATACAATGTTGTTTATTCTGAATATTACATAGGAATTATGAAAGTCGTTACCACAGGTTTGTTACAATTGCAGAGATAAGGATGATAATAAAAGAATGCTGATGTACGAGGATCATTTAGAAACTAAATGTAAATGGATATCTAGATGGAATTAAATTAAACGTGAATTTAAATTCACGAGGTGACTATAATTCCAAATGTATTTTACGCTTTAATTAATGTCATTCCGTTCGCTTCTCGACATTTTCAGCGCATAGCTATTTAAGCGTCGGTCAAGGTACTATAATTTGAAAATCAATTCGATATTAAACGCTCTCGTATTCGTATAAAACGAAAATTTCAATAGCGTTTGATATGAACGTGCTAGGGACGCTTCTACCGCGTTATTGTCGCAGAATATTTCCCTTAAAATTGCCCGATAGTGCCAAGCTCAAATTACCAAACTTAACGCCAGAACAAGCTCAATTTAAATATTAATTTCAATATAAACTTTAAAGTATATCTTGTACATTGACGTCTCGATGCCTTGTAACTCTAATTTATGAAAATCTTTTAAAAGCTCTTCTTTGCGATAAGTATATTGCATATTATACTCATAAAAAAATTGAATTAGAAGCAAAGCTGAATACTGAGTTAAATACAATGTAATATAATTTTTTAATGTTTAGAAAAGTGAAATAGCGAACGAAATAGCAAATGTAAGTAAATGTTAGAAATTTTCCTTATACCTTATCTCAAGATGTCAAAATCATTGTCTAGAATATTAGACAATGGCACATTAAGGTTATATTAACAGAATTACTGACTATGAGTACAGTTGTCTGTCCATTTACAAACAATGCAGTTAGATCTCCAATTATTTTACCTTCATTAAAATTTCGTGCTCAGAAGGGATAAACAACGATATATAAACTTTCGAGTCTATTGAACTAATTATTAGAGATATACGTATACAAGGGGAAGGAAATTCTGAAGTAAAGAACTTAAAAAGGAACATCTAATCGGACATCAAGATCGCTAAGAGGGGTGACGCTCGAGCCCATTGTTACAAGACCGGAAGTCAGGAAGCCCGTAAAAATCAGAATAACACGAGTCAAGGTAAAAGTTAGGATAAAATTGTACGAACTAGGAGAAGATTAAAAATACGTTAAAATTTTGTTTCCTTTCGTTGATGATGTCATTAATCGTTTAATTTTTAGACTTTTTATAGGTGTTTTCATAACATTGTTTGTATCTTTATCTGAAACGTTTGAAATAATTCCTATAGCTGCATTTGCTTCTAAATTTACTATATCAAATTCATTTTAATTCATAACGTGTTTTTAAGTGCGCAATCAGCTCCTATACAAATATGTGTTTTACTTTCCTTTTACTAATATGTAAATGCTGTTCGTAAATTTGTTTTATTACAATATCGAGTACATATTTTACAAATTTTTAAAACCAACATACTTTCTTTTTTAATATTCCTTTCTTCAATAATCCTTGTTACTGCCTAATGGTTATTGAGATTATTGAGAATAGTTCAAATAAAATATTTCAATTAAAATTAAGCAAAGTCCATTGTACTTGCCTATAAATGTAATATGTCGTGCATCATAGATATAAACATGTTGTAATAGTAAGAAGAAATCCCATTGCTATGATCTACGTAATAATCGTCTTTCATTAAAAATGTAAAATACACTTGAAATCTCTTTCTAATCATTCTTGTATACATATATCATTCTTGATCACACTTTTAATAACTTCTATATTATTTATTTACAGCCTATTTAGAGATCAGAAATATATTCAGGCAACGAATACGCCTTACCATTTTAAGCATTGTATCAGTGTCGATATATATGACATAAAACACAATATATACATATACATATATATATATTGAAAAGGTTAAGGAAAAAAGATATATTTGACTTACGTAATTGTTCAAATATAAACTATAGGAGCTCACTAAACATAAAAAATACACGCGTTTTTCAAATTTCTAATTACAATGTGTAATTTGTTTATGGAAAACAACTAGAAAATTAGTATGATATAATATCTCGTGTAAAACTTTCGGAGGCGCTCTAGCCTGTGTCTGTATTTTTTAGCAAAGTATGCGATTACTTTAATTCCTTTAATGTTTATAAGAGATGCTAATAGCCTGTCTCGTGTTTTACAATTTAAGAGCAACTTCGTTTTTAGAATCATTGTAATTGGTCCATTATAATTTTATTCATATTTATTCTTTTAAGTTCTAATCTTTGTAAAATTCTAATAATTTAGAAACTGCTTTTGTCACATGAATTTCACCTGATAAACTTCACATTAAACTTGGGTAAGATTTCCTAATGTATTATTTAATGTCCTATCAACGAACTCAATTTTGGAATCTTCTCTGAAATCCTTTTTTTTTTATTGTGTAACAGCGTGTGGACCACTATCGATTTTCTTTATGTGATTGTTGTTTCGCAAAGCTCGATTACAGAGAATTATTGTTTTCCGAGACACGTGTAATAGAAGTTTCCTTCCTGCGTCTAATTTTCTTCCTGTTAAGTAGTCTATGTGTATTTCTTTTTTTGTTTTTAGTTTATTCTTCTTCATTTATTAAACTGTTTAATTTCAGATACACGAGCTTAGAGCTGAACATCTATTACCTGAACTACTCTTCTATAGATAAGCTTTTATTATAGCCAAGTACAATATTAGTTACATTTATTCATTTGTATTATCGCGTCAAAAAGAAAGCAGTAAAATAAAATACATAGACGTGCTTAATGTTCTTTTCCTAAACATCATCGAAACTGATGTAAAAGGAACAAACAACCATTTTATTGCCCGAAATTTGTACTTTAGTTTCCCTAAATCTTCAGGTAAATATAAACCTATTATATTTTTTTCTAAATATGATATGCCTATGTTAATGTCTTGTTTACACACGTTTCGATATATACATATACTATCGTCAGTATAAATCATGAGACACTTATAACAATTAGTTAAGATAGGCATACATATATGTTGCAATTACACAATTATTTTAATTATTATAATATTAATATTTTACATGAAAAAACTCAAATTATGTTTTGCAGATTTTATCCCTGGAATCTCATTTTATTGAAGCTTATGTTTACAATTAAGATGAGAATGTGTACACGTACTTAATAACATTTGTTTGCTATATGATTTTGTTATTTAGAGATAGAGTAGTTGTCTGTTTCTTTAGCTATCGCATGACGTAATAGAATTTCTTCTCGTTAACTTTAATTTTTAATTTCATAAATTTCGAAGACCGTTTAAAATGAAACGTAAATTAAAACTTATGCTAATAATTGTGCGTCATATATCACAATTCTTGATTTTTCGCTGGTTCTGTTACGGTCTCATGCAATTCCATTGCACAATATAACCAATATAACCGCCCGTAGCGTAACTGCCTTTGCTTTCTCACAAACGTGCAATAAAAGAAAGGGACAAAGTTGCAAGCCAGTACGTTGTAACGAACGTGCAGTGGATTTCGTAAACAACGAGATTAGCGACCGACACGACGCAATAGTGATAAACGAAGAGGCGTGGACGCGACTACGCTCGCCACGATAACGTAGATGCCGTAGGCGATAACCTGTATTATGAATCACAGCGTTCATTAATATGAAAATTGTATTCGTTATTCCTCTGCGATTCCTTTATCGCGCGAGAAAGGACAATGCACTCAGCCGAAGAACCTCGGAACCTGTCTGCGGAAAATGCGCTTGTTCCGCGCGGGAAAGGAATAAGCACAGTTACGTAATGAGTCGTATGCGCCGAAACATGTTGCACGGGCGTGCGTTAAGAAAGACTAAGATAGGTCCAATATAAAAAGATTAAGATAAATAACGTGTCGGCGGAAGATGTAGTAACGTAGGATTATTTGAGCCATCTAGGCCTAGACATCTTAAAATTCAATTTTGAACTTTGCATAGAATAATGAAACTTGTTGTATATCACAAGACGCTGTTACTCTGTAATATAATAACGGAAAAATGAGGTAATATCGCGTACTTAACGTTCAGCAAGAAAATATATCAAAAATGAGAAAATAAGTACACGTATAATGTCATACGGTTATTCGAGGAGATATCGTATAAGAAATTATAAAATAAACAACAAAGTAACTAAATTATAATTATATAAAAAATACTAATATTAGCTGAACAAACTTTCCTTTTCACGAATAAAAGTTATGTCCTGGTAGAAAACTATGGCCATCGATCTAGGTGTTACTCGCTATTTATCACGCCAGTAATAATTCATTTTCAAATATAAATTGGTTAAAAATTGTTCATAATCGGGTTTGACGAAACACAAGACAAGTTACTTAGCTTAACTATTCTAAATATATATAAATAATAATAAATATTTTTCGGAACATATGCTATCTTACCCTACTGCACGATTAGTTTCGCGTTTTCCGTCTTTCGAAAGCGTACGGAGTTCGAGTTGTCGTTAAATCTGCTACGATGTTCGAGTTTTTATCTTCCAATCTTATTTTTGTTTTAATAAGAAAGTTTTAAATGTTCTATGAACCCATTTATATTTATTCTTTCATATTTTCTTCAAAATTAGATTTCCGAACAGTAATATTCGTGAAGGTATTTAACTGATTAGTCTTCATAAATACCAATTCATTGACTTAACATTACGTAATACTCTGATGAAAAATTGACACTGATTCGTTATAAGCCTATGAATATCCTGTACATTGTGAAAAATTAAAAGGGAAAGTCTTTAGTTAAAGAGCTTTTTACCTTCTCTTTCTCGGTTTTGGATCGTTTTATTATACTAACTGTAACTCATTGTTTTTAAAGAAAAATATTCTTGATTGCAATAACAGTAAGTTTATTGCAAACCATTAGTTCCATCTTAACTCATTCTTTACGTATATATATTAAAACTAATTGTAGAACATGTGTTCGCACTATCTTTTTTATTTCTGCAATTAGATGCTAATTAAATAAGTGGGTTGAATTGCCAATTTTCATGCAACTATATTTTCGCAAATAAATTTCCTCGTAACTAACTTACTTACTTTACGTTGATTACTTTTTAACGCGATATAAACAAGGTTGAAAATAGATCTAACTAAAAGAAAAATATATTGTACACAGATAATAATTTGTGTATGCATCGAACATAACTTTCTTCATAAACTCTATTTAGTATATCCATAATAACAGCTTGGAACTTTCAATTTGACTTACTACATACTCTATCTATTATAATTTCTCGATAATACTGGTTCGGTTAATTCTAAGATTAGGTAGCTGTGCTATTTCGCGACGATAACTTCGAACTGCGAGCCAGAAAAACCGAATACCAACAGGAAAACAAATAACGACGGCGGTGAATCGTTGCAAATGGAACTTTGAGAGAAACTAGGTTTTCCCTTGTAGATCGAATCTGGAATGAACGAATGGGATAATGGTAAAAAAAAGGAGAAGAAAAAATGTGGTGCGACGCTAGAAAAACGGGAAAACAAAAGGCGGGTGGAAGGGGTAGAAGCCCCTTTGGCATGAACATCATCGTTTTGACAGGCCTTGACGAATTTTGACAGGAGCCACCACACGGCTGCTCGGTTTCGAAAAGCCTCGCCAATGGAATCCTGTGGAGGAAAGAAGGGGGCACGAACCGTAGCGAACAAACAAACGAAATAATAATGTAACGCACACTCGATCGTTTTCGCTTCACCGTTGCATCGTATCGCGTCGTTTCGTAACAAATGGAGCAACTGGAGTAACTGGAGTAACTGGAGCAACGACATTTGGGATGTGCAATCGAGTTTAGATAAACGATTCCCTGTGCGCTTCATAATTCACGATTCTGCATGGGCTGGGAACTCGAGATAGCAAAATATTATCAAATTTTGTAGAACACCTGGATGGTTTAGAACAGGAGCAAAGGAAAATGCAAGGACGCGAAGAGAATACGGATGAATAAATAATAATAATGACGTTATTATTTCAGAAAATGTATAATTTAGGAGAATAATTTTATGTTTATTGATTAAGCAACGAGTAAGGTATCTGTTTCTAATTTTCAACTTCAAGTATCTATCCTATCAATTTACTGATAAAAGGCTTCAGAATACGCCAGTCGAATTATTTGATTATTAAATGGGTATTCGTGTCATATGCTTTTGTAAAATAGATGTATCTTCAGTGATACACTTATTATTACTATTTTAGGTAATCATTACAGTTCAATGTAATATTAAGGTTCCTCTATGTACATTGGGGAGCTGCGAAATAAAATTCAGTATTTTATTTTCTAAGGTTAAAATATCGTTGAAATAATCTTTTGAATATTAAAACGAACATTATTTGATTCGTTTGAAGCGTTATTGCTATTGCTGTTTATTGTGGACTGGTTTCAGTGATATTTCTTGAAAATATTTTAGATTTATTTTCAATAATACTTTTTATTTTATCTATATAAATCCCCTATTTTAAAAAAGGTCACTCGATGAAAAATTAAAAAGGAACAAAGAGAAAAAAGACTGTAATATAAGAAGAATATTGTATGCTAAAAGTAGATAAAAAAGCTAGAGAAAATAAAAGAATGATAATCTTCTAACACATAGGTAATAAATGTAGTCAATTCAATAACAGATATAAATTATGAAAAATTATAATGAAGATAGCGATGATGATACGGAATATTAATTTTTCAACGGCAACTATAAACATGATAATAAAGTAGAAAAGTGTGCACAACATGTTATTATATTTCTTGTTTTCATTAGAGATACGACGAGTTACATACGTCCAATGTGTACAAAAGATAGTAGAACAAAATAAATTTTATAAAATGAGAACTATTCGTTTATTGGTCGGTTTTATATAAATAAATGTTAACTTTTAGTAAGAAAAATGAAGCTTTTGAATTTTCTTTACAAATTTTCTATCCACTTTCTTTACTGTAATCTCAAAAAATTTGTAACTTTATATATTTTATTAGCTAAATATGAATATCCATTAATTTTGTCGGCTTATAGTATTTTGTTTCTTCTGTTATTTATGATCGTATTAATTACCTGTATTATAATTATTGTTAACACAAAAAAAATAATTGAAAAAATAGGATTATATATTACTACATAATTGACGATATTTCAGTAATTTTTATATTGATTTATGATATTTTAGATTGTATCGTTTCCATTAGAAAGAAATATTTCTTAATGTTTGTGTAAACTTTCAAAATCAAATATTTCATATTCTGCATTTACCCTGCTTGAAGTAATATCACACACCATTAATACCTTAATATTCAAATCTCAAAATACCGATAAAAATGCGAGCATTTCCATAAATGACACGTGCGCGTATGCACAGCACCCAACAAGGGATACAAAATGATTGGAACGCGTGCTTTGAAAATAGGGTCACACTGGAGGGGAACACTAGCCATGCGGTTGAACGAAGACGAAGGGTGCCCTATAGAAACCTGTTACAGCCATGGAACCTATTTCTGTGCCGTTTATCCGACCGTCACACGCGTACGAGCCAGTACCAGTAAAGATCATCAGATAAAATGATGCGCGTGCGACAGGCAGACGTATTGCGTTATTGATGACGACGAAGGGCCAGTTGTTTCCGAACAAAACTTCTATGGCGGAAAAATTTTCTCGCATGTACTCCTGTCACCCTCTTTCATTGGTCTTTGCATGTCTCCGCGCGCTCGTGCCCCATGCTGAGTGTCAAAGTTCATTTTTTGGCGAAATTACTCTCAATCTCATCGTATCAGGAATAGGGCGTTTTCCCTGGAGTTCCGAATTACCACCATTTATTTTCGTACTGCGTAAAAAGATGAATTTGAACGTGACCATCAATGCCCCAATCACCACTGCAAATGTATCCGACATCAGTGAATAGCCATTCATTTCATTCGCCGTTTCAGGTTGACAGCTAATTTATTTAAACGAAACATCGTGTATGATACGCGTTGGATATAATTGTTGGCAAATTTTTATTTCGAATATTTTGTTTTATTCATACGATGAAATTGTCTCTGTTCCTCTCTCTCGTGAAATGTACGTGATAACATAGTGGTTATAGAGAAATTTCCACTACGGTATTTTTCACGTAACTTTATCTAAAAATCAAGTTACATTTAAATTAATGAACAGAACGAACTGATTGCATATGTATTCTACGTGTAGATTATGTTTATACAGATAAAATCTCAATATTATTGAATACTGATAATGGTCAAATAAACTCTAGCAATTATCTAATAATCGTAAATGCTATTTGTTGCTTTCACGGTATGAATGATTCGTTTAATTAAATTTATCAGCCAAGTGCTGATCGCAAATTGATTATTCATAGCTTAACATACTTGTGTTAATGAATTATCCGTTATTAACAAGTAAGCAACAAAGTATATAATAACTTTTGTCTCATTTCCAAATCATCGATGGTGACGTACAATGATAATTTAAACTTATTATTATCTTATGACAATTTAGTTAACGCGATGTTTCGCGCTTTTGCATACCATCTGTCAATTCGTATTTGTTTGTATGAATCTTTATTAATTAAAAAAGTTGTAATCACGTGAGCGCAAACAGGAATGGATATAAAATTAAATCGATATTTTTATTTAATTTATTATGTAATTTATCAAATTTATTATTTAACTGATGGCATTTAATTTAAGAATTGATTCCAATTACATAATCAACATGAAGATAATTTACTAAGCGAATGTATATCATAGACTAGAGGAGATCTTACAAATTTGTAGTATCGTGGACAAAAGGCCTAAGATATCTGCCGAATCGTAAACAATGTCGCGAGAGCCGCGGCATCGTCGGGTACATCAATGTGTCGTCGATCCTTTTTAAGTGGATAGTTTCGTGGAAAGGGCCCGCGTGACCCTGGCCACGGGCGTTTCGGGACACGTGTCTCGAACGGCGGGAAAAGACAAAGAGACGTTAAAGTCAGTATTAGTTGAGAAGCCGGAGAGAACGGATGCAAAAGGTGTGCAGAGTGTGAATTGAGAAGCGAGAGCGAGCGAGTGTAGAAGCCGAAGAGTGTGAATCGGGAAGTCGAAAGCCGCGTCTGAAAATAAGACGTACGACAGCATTGTAATTATTTCGTTGCTTCGAATATTATTAATTAAATCAAAACATCATTACTTGTCCTTTCCTCTAAGACCCATTAAGATACTACAAATTTGATAAATAAAACTAATTAAATAGAAATATTAACTAAGCGTAAAGCGTAATTAAAAATTACTAATTGACAATGCACACAATGCAAACTACGTTTGTGTTTTAGAAATTGCGTTTAAACACAATCAAAATTAAAATATAATTAAGTATAATCTATTTATTGCATTTTAATCTTACGCAAGTTTATAAGAACATATAAAGTTATTTATAAAGACAAATAAATTCATATTTTCTGTCTGTGTCTTAAATGATTTTTACCATGAATTTCTTTAATTATAAATAATAATTACAAGTATAGATATTTGTTAAATTGTATCATGTTAAATTTTATGTAATAACATGTTCTCAAATGTAACGTATTTACGAAATTAATTGTTGTAATGTAATTGTTATTATTATCATAGATATACTTCTTAACGAAAAAATTGCCAGCATGTATATAATTATTAATCTAATAACATAATTTAATAAATTATTTTAATAATTTATTATTATTATATATAATTATTGTATTTCTACATATGTAAGTTATTAATCTAGCATAGTTATCATATCTATAATAAAGATAGTTTCGAATAATTTTGTGTAAAATTTAAGTATTTGTTCCAATATAATTAATTTAATATATAGGCGCATTTTTTTCTCCCACTAAAGAATCCTACATCTTGATATAAATTAATTTATATGCGTAATCTACCTGACAACAGTTAACACGACTGTAGTACAATGAAACGTGTTCCCTCTATCACTAATGTTTAATTTCGTTTCTTCCAACGATGTTGCTGGCGACGCGACGTGCAGTACAGGCATAACGAGGGTCAACTGATGTGACACCATCATTCGAATCACGTTTCGCCATCGGCATTTGCCCGCTCTCGTTTCCGGCATACGGTTTCCGGTAAATTAAATCTGCGTTAGCGTGCGCATCGAGATCTTCGGACACCACGAAATTTCTTTCGTGTGCGACGTAAAGGGCACTTGCATCGAAAGGCGGAAGCGGAAACGATTTCCTAGATTCGAAATCTGCTTTCTTGACGGCCATTTCTTCCTTTCATTCCACTCTTTTACATTAAACGGTAATCATGATTCGGAAAGTGATTGCAGGAGCTTACGATTTCTATCGGCGAGGAAATGAATCGAAAGTCCAAATTAAGATGTAATGATAGCGCCATATAATTGCAGGTTACCGTACGTTAGAATCTTGTTGTGATATTCTTCTAGAGTAGTAGCTAGTTAATTAGTATCGGACATGGTCGAAGGAATTTTGAAAAAATGTGAAATAATAAAAAAAGGGTCATAATTATTTCGAATGATTATTTCAGAATTTATTATTAATGAAATGTAATGTTGATGTTGGATATACTAAAATTTTATGCGCAATACCATAAAACAATACCATACATCATATAACATGCATACATAGTGACCATACATATACAGTATAATAATAACTTATACAATATATGTATTTTTATTTATTATATATGTATATATATTATTTAGTATATTTATTTATATACTAGATTTACTTTCCAGAATTCATAGCTAAAAAATGTACATCAATCATACACGAAATTATGAAGATAATCAAGTACGAAATATATTATTAACTGTTTCATTATAAAATGACACATTTTGTGTCAAAGAGAATTGAGAAATTAAGAGGAACCGCAAATGTAGATACCTAAAAAGGTATAAAAAGATTTAAATTTCACGCGGATTATAAGCACCACAAAGTGTCGCCTATGGTTGAAAGAAATGAAAGTATAACGTAAAATGAGTGAGTTTAATTAATCCGACATATTTTATTCTCCCTCTGAATCTATAAAGATAATAAACGTTGAAGCTCTATATTCTTCAAGTAATAAATTATGTATGTATGTATTAGGTCGTCCTAAAAGTTTCTTTCGTTTTATAGGGAAACAATGGATGCACAACATTTTCCGTTTGATATTATTTTATTGAATTACGTATGATCCATTTTGTTCTATCAAAATAAAGATCACAACGTTCGACAGATTAGGTTTCATGTTTCATGTATTTTTTCTATTCAGAATCTTCTACTCAGAAACTTCTAATATTTGTTCAAAACTGAATTGTTTATTAGTGTTTAGTGCATTTTTAGTGCAATTGTTTATTAGTGTACGTGGCGTAACAAAAGTTACTGATAACATTAAGAAAAGAAGAAACGACCTTCTAAAGTTAGTATAGAGAAGGATTTAAATAAAAATGAATCACCTGGGTATGAAATAGAAATGATTAATAATGATTAATTAAAGACTTTAATCGAGTTGAATACACATCAAAGCGTATCTAGTAGATATTGCAGACAAATTACGTATGCATTATGCAACAGTTTCTCGTCACCTTTGTAAGCCATACAGAATACTAAACAGTTAGACAAATGTGTTCTCAACGATCAAATGGATATACAGAAGCAATGATGGCTAGTTCTAACACGAAATCAAACTCTTTTCTTATATAAGATTATCATTTACGATGACAAGTCTATCATGTTTTCCAGAATTTAGATTACATCTTAGTCAAACAAAAATTTAGCAACGAAACCATAGTATAAAATACTTCCAAAGACTTTCTCGTATTTGGAAACGTAAAATTATTAAGTAAAACTATTTAAAAAAATTGTTTTACGAATATCAGAAGTCGGCATATTAAACGAGCATGTTAAACAGATAGTGTTGTTAGTAAATATTTTCAGTGAAATAATAGACTTTAAACATTTTTCAAAAATTTTGATTACTTCATTTGCAACAAACGAATTTTTAAAAATATTATGTCCCCTTAGGAATTATGAAAAGTTTCACAACAGATATTTTTCTATGTAAGTCCGCTACAATCCGCATTATCTTAGTGCAGAATATAAGCTAAAGTTCGCTTAATCATAATCTGTGTTAGACAGGTAACTACAACAAGAAGTCGCTGTTGAGCTCAAAGAAAGTTCAGCTTGTAATACAGGGCCAGAGGCAGTTAAGCTGCAACTCATTCTGTAGCTAGATCGGGGGTTAATAATAGTTTATTGAATTAAAGCTTAGTAGAAACATGTAAATATAACTTGGAGTAATACTTGAAAGAAAACTAATCAATTAGTGTGTGTTGCATAGAGATTTTTATTTTGCAAAAATCACGAGTCCTCAGATCTCTTTTATGAACCGATGGAAATACATACGATTTTAAATGAATAAAACGAAAATAAATTAATCAATAATGTCACGTTCTAAACAACAATATCTTTAATCTCAAATGAAAAAATAGAGAAATTATTACTGAAAATAGAAACTTTCACTTGATATAATTGATGTAATGAACATATTACATACTCGTAAGTATTCGCGCTTATTTTAATAATAGCTTCTAACGTTATATAAAAAGTAGTTCATGGTTCATTTAGAATACATAATAATAACAATTTCTAATGAAGGGACTTATATCTGTCGATTTATTGGTGTGTTCGAATAATAAGAAAGTAGTAGAATAAATATAAGTTTGAAAATATTTTATTATAAAATCGTATTAAAATTACCAATATACCTACGTATTTCCCTCGATACAATGCAGTAAAACTCCGTTTATCTGGCACCGTTTATCTGTTTATCTGTTAGGGGACAAGACGTGTTGGATAACTGGATCAGTCGGATAATAGGAATCGGATAATAGTTCTCCCTTCCCTTGCTGTTTATCATTTGAAGTTAATCGGAGTTAATTTTCATGTAACTGGCTTTTGCTAAGCTGAAATTTGTAAATGCTGAGGCAAAAACTTTTATTTGCCTAAAATCAGATAATAGGTAACATTCTGATATATAATTACAATAGGTATACCGAACTGATATCATTATAATACTCGATTTACCGAATATATTCCTGAAGTCTTATTATCTTATTATCAAACAGTGATTTGATATTAATGAAAAACTGAAATATTACAAATTTTTGTTGATTATCCTTCGTTTCAACGAATCCATTATTAATTGTTTATATTAATATTAAGCCATTATGTAAGTTATTTTGTCTCAACGTTGATCTCAGAACTAATAATATCGAATTAAGTTGAGTTAAACATATTTATAGTATATAATTACATACGACAGAAATTTTAATAATGCATTACAAACACGGACTTGCATTCTTTTTTACCAAAATCTCAGAGCTGTAGTAACTGAAACTTTTTACGACTAAAGTATCGATCTCATTTGATTTTATTCCTGGCAATGTTTATCAAAATATTGCGCTAAAGGAAACCACTTCATTCTTACTTCGTATGCATATACTATGAATATGTTTTTTAACAGAATATTTATAAGCCGACGTTTATAAAATTTCGTTTCGTATTTTCCCTCGTACAATAACGGACATCATTTGACAAAAAAACCTGAAACATCGTGTATATATAAACATCGTGTAATATTACAATAAAACATTCCTTATAATTGATGAATGAACAAGAATGTTTAATTAAATAGACTCGTTAAGAGCGAATTCACACCTTCGCTTACATGGTATCGCGCGAACTGGTTACACATTCTTCATAGTATGTTTTCAGAGTTCGTTTAGAGGTCCATCAATCCTTTGATAAGTCTGTTGAAAAAATACTAGACAGAATGACACGCGATTGGAAAGGCCGTGCGAGCGATACATTATTTCCCGCCTTCGCCCGCACTTGTGGATAAAACGAATGAGTATACTTGATCCAGGATGGAAATCCTTCTTCCTGTCGGCGGATCGTAAATCGGCCTGACGTCCGTTTTCTCCGAGACAGTGACTAACGAGGTGTAAAGACACTTGCCGAGGCCTCGTGTAAGTGGGATACGATGATGGAAAGGAACGCGAATCGGAATTGGAGAGTGACGCTCGCTTCGTCGCTCTATTTGCTATTTTTCCTCCTTTCCCATAATTTGCTATGCTATGCTAATCATTATTGATAATTTCAAACAAATTGATTTGTCTAACGCGATAATAGATATCACGTTTAATCTTACACGGTGTTGAGATGTATTTTAAGTAACGACGAGACAATCGAAGCTTCGAAACACTCAAGCCTCGAGATTCAAAAAAGTTTTGAAATCTCGTCATGTCGTCTAAACATTCAAAACTTCGTTCTACGATTACAAGCTTCACAGATCCATTACTGCTATGTTATACATTTGTAAGCATTATCATTTGTGATATTAATACGTTCCTTTGTTGTCATTAGTGTGCTGAATGTAAATGGCAATTTAGGCTTTCCAACATGCCCGGAATCTAATGACTCCTCTTACTGAGTAATAGGTATCATTTATGTTTTGTCCTCGAACGTTTTATATAAAAAATGTAAAAATTTTGCAAAAAGGGTGCGACCCATAGCCCACTTTATAATACGATCAAAAATAGATGTCATTTTCTACATATAGAATAACAAACTGTGAGTAATATTTCTCCATCACTATACATCTTTTGCGAACAAGCAAAAGGATTTTCAATATTTTAAGAAACACTTTAGCATACACTTACAACGAGAAACCACACATATACCATATTCTTTCATACCTTCCTCAAGCTTAAAAAATTAATTAAGAATAGAGAAATATTTCTGATTGGATGTAAAACGATCCAAATTTCTAAGAGTAATTTGTTAAGAATATAAAAAGCACCTAAAACATGTAAAAAAATGTCTAAAATGATGCAAAGAATGCAGCAAGGTTAATAAAACGATTTTAGAAAAGATATCTCTTTCAAAAAGAAACCGATTCTTAAGTATTTTCCGATCGAGATTCGTCGCGAAACGATTTAATGGCATGCAGATAAAAAAGAACGTATATACATACACGATGTTTTATTGCTTCAATATGTTGTACGTCGTATCGTTGTGGTTTATCAAAAGATGCGAAAACGACGGAACGGAGGAATAGCCGTATCGTTGTACGAGAAAAATCGCACAATACGCGCGGCAGAACAACACACCTGTTGCACGCACGCTGACGGTAAATCAATCGAGCTGGCAGTAATGCGGTTTGCGGGAAAGCCGTAAAAGCTCAGTTACGTCTTGGACCTTCTTTCGTTTGATCATTTCGCCTATACGTATGTTGCGTATACCTCGGTCGTTTTGCGTAATATAACCTGACTCGTTACGCGTAACAATTGTCACTGTCATGCGACACCGCGCGTAACATCTTATCGCGCGATCTCGCGCCTTTTGTACCGGTTTATAACAGATAAATCGCTTTCACTTCTAAACTCCTGTTGTCCGATTTTTGCTCGTCGCTGCGAACGCTCGGTGGAAGCACAAACATAAGACTTATGCGAGAAACCGATGGAATTCGGTCGTTAATTGTCAAATTTATTTATGCATTACTGCTTACTGTATTTACCACTGCCAGTGGTAAATGATCAAAATATATGATGACGGACCATCTTATTTAATGAAACACAAGTATGTAATCTTCGTATAATGTAGTAGTTATAGAATGCGGTTCCGATATAACGCGTGTAATATGAAATCGTCTATTTTACGTTAATCTAACAAATAGCCAACGGATATTTGGGCAATTTCATATTTTTATGAATATAACTAAAGAACCTAGATAAAGGAACCTAAATAGAGGTTTGTTTCAAACATTATGATACCTTAGTTTGAGTAGTCCACACATTCTATACATTTTTGTACATTTAAATTTCCTATAAATACATAAAAATTCGCAGTCCACTCATAAATTTTCTTTCAAGCTGTATGACGTGTCTCTCGCTTGTACAATACACGTATACAGTTACACATCACCGGAAACGAATTTTATGTATCGGAAATTCTCGTTTTGCGTAGACCTTAGTAATAGTATAAGTAGCAATTGTGTTTTTCAAAATAGCATTTAGTTAATTAAACAACTACCTCTTCCCGATTCGATAGCTAAAGTTTATTTAAAAGAATCGTTCTTTCAGTAAACCCATTCTTTATATATCTTCGTACTTTTTTTACGTTCACTTTTCATACTTTTATATGTTATATATTCTGAGACTAACGATAATTGGTCTTTAACATATTGTAAGTAAGCTTGAAAGCTTAGGTGACTCAAATAACCCTATCTTGCTATGCATATGTATATAATTATGTACAAGTGTCTCCTGCTATAAAATCTCATTCTTAAGATTTTTGTTTTACCGTTTTTGAGATCCTGTATACACGAAGTACGCTTCAAGACGCAACAAGCACTGCTTTCGTTTCTTTCCACAGAAATGGTGCGCCTATTTGTATTGGGTTGCCTGGTTTTATATATGCGGCCAAGTATATACAGCAACAGTGTTTCTGCATATGTTTCCAGATTCAACGATCATTTCTGCGCGCACCGGTGAAAAGTAAATTCTTGCGGGCAGTTCGCGCACAACTCGATATACCATAACGCGGGCGTACGATATAAGGAAAGAGAAGAGAGAGAGAGAGAGAGAGAGAGAGAGAGAGAGAGAGAGAGAGAGAGAGACGCTGGTGCGTGAAGCTAACAGCCGAAGCGCTTGTGTATTGGTGGCCGACGTTCTCGTTGCTGGTGTCAAGGGATTATTGCTCGAACTCACGAGCACGTCGGGTCACTGTACACTTCATAGATATAGCCTCATTCACAAGAGGCCGCTCACTTGTTAGTGGCTTTGTTCGAGAAATTGTGGTCTGTACGTGCACGTTTGCAGTTGCGCCCCGTGGTAATAGCCTAACGATATTTCGTCGTGCAAAAGGAAAGGATGCTCCCTTGCTGCGCAAGGCATCCGTGAACCGTCTTCGAGAGATCCTACTATGGAAATTAACTGCTGCATTGTATTATACAAATTGACTTTTTGTTTACCTTGAGATTCTTCGGCTTTAAAAGAATCTCAGGCGCGCGTTCAATACACGTGTTAAAGCGCCTGTAATAATTTCTTTGAATATGATAATAGCGCGTTAAGAAATTATCCAATGAATGAACAGAACGGTATAGCGTAATTGCATATTTTAAACTTCCAAACGCACGCTTTACAATGTATAAATTATTTTTATTACTGCGTAGCAAAGTTTGAATTTATGAGAATCTGTAAAGATTTCGGCAAGGCTGATATAACTAAAGTTTTGTAACACGCGACAATTCGCACAGCAGGGTAAACAAATGAAACTAGTTTTTGTCAGATAGTCTTTACTTCATTTGTTTGTTCAGAGATATTAAATTTGACATTAGGTACGTTGAAATTGTTCAACGGCAATTCTCTGTCTTTTAATCGGCGATATCATAGCCTATAGAATTTATAAACCGTTGAATTTATAAACCGAGTTATTGTGTTCTAAAAGAATAATAACTCACCCTTAAACGAGTAAACTTCCTGCTTTTACAAAATTGTTGAATACGTATACGACAAAGCTTTTTTCTATTATGATCGTATCGTAAAGATCTGTATTATTGTGTAACTTTCTGTTATTGTGGCTCGTTATTGTCTTAAACAAACCTTGCAGAGTTATAATTAAAGATTCTTTAGTTCAATGTAGTAATTCAATGTAAGTATTCCTCTGTACAAAATGCATTTCTTATTTGTATTAAATAAAGCAAATAAATTCGCTACATCTATTCTACAGGGTGTTCGAAATGATTTGTGACGAGCATCGTAGCGTTCACCAAATTTTGAATAAAATATTTGGATCATGGTAGATAAGATGCAAACCTGCCCTTCACTTGTGGCCTGCTCTTTCGCTAGTTTTAGCACGAGTGGATTTCTATCTCTGGAGAGTTATAAAAGAAATTTATAATTCGGGTGAACAGATTATATCCGTTGAACAATTTGAAACTTCGGATTAAATGTGGTTTTCATCATTTATTTCAGTGAGTAATCTTGGGGAGAAACTTGACCGGAATGTAGAAATGCGAGTCCTCGGCTGCTTAATTAGCGAGAAAGAAAAAAAAAGAAACATACAGGATATATAATGGTGAATCTCGAGTATTTACGTGCGACATTAGATGCTATTTTCCCAGTATCTGACTGCATAATATAGACACATTGTAAATAAAGTTAATTCAACAACTAATGGCACTTTAACATTTTTTCTCAAGAGAATGGTACAGTTGTAACCTATGGTTTCCTTCAGACTGTTGATCCTTCTAACGAGTATAATATGCTGGAAGAAAAAGAAATTTAACCTTGAATTTCCAAGTTACAATTTGGACATTTTTCTGATACAATTTGTAGCAGATCTTCACCGATTCAGAAATGTAGAACAACTACGCTACGACACACCTGACAAATCATTTTTCAATCTTCAGGTTCAATATTGTATTTTATCTTTTATATATAATTCTTAAGTTTCTCTGATATTTTTTGTTATAATTAAATTCTTGATATTGAATGAAAGGAAACTTTAAACGTAAAACTATTCGACATTTTTCTAAACGTTATATATTGAATCATAGAAATTTGACCATCGAGCTCAAACTTTTAAGATGTCATATTTACCATGATTATGTACACAATACATGCATCGTTGGCTATAAATACTAGGGTACTTAGTCGTTGCACATTTATTAGCAAATTTTATCATATTTTAGTTAATTTAGAATCTTATATCGTAAGATACATATGATGTGACTGAAGTAAAAAATTTATGATAAAATAATAACGAAAAAAGAACAGTAAAAATCTTTCAATTTGTACTAATTGTAATTAATTGTTAAAATTATAATAAATTGTATTCAAACACATCAGATGTCTTTGTATTTACGGCTAGCAGTGTACATGCACACATTCGTACTCTACGTTTACATATGTACTCTATGCAATGTATACATTATCTAAAAATTATTTTTAAGTAAATATTTATATCGGTTACTCTTGCTTTGACTTTATCGGTACAAACTAACGAAATAAACTGAAATTATGAATTGAAATTGTTAAAGCCAATATCTGCACAAAATTCTTACGTTATTCCTATTATAATAATAATAAAAATTTTGGCATCAGGTATGTTACGATCTACATACGCCGTTTTGAAAATGTTCCCCTTGTTTCCTTAGCAATATTACGCACGATTTCGGATAATAAAATATCCCCTGCGTTATTGCTCAATATAGCATTTGATATATCCGCCCTTTCTACAGAAAGCGCGTAAAGGAAAAAGGAAACGCACGATTTGCTTCGATGAATAAATTACGGTTTGTACGGAACTGAAAGCCGATCGTAGCGGCACATTAGACTTTTTACAAAGGGGATCACGATACGGGAGTGACACTGGGAAAAATTGCATGATGAAATCACTGGGACGTATTATCTAATTCCATCTTATCTCCGGTCTTTTATTTTTCGTCATGACTGGTTTCAGGACTTTCGTGGACACTGCGTGCAGATTCGTGCCACGTCAATCTCTGTAATTATCTTGACACAGTTTAATTCAGTGTTTCCCAACCTTTTTCTGATCGTGCCTCATCGTCTCAAAGATTTCGATGCCTCCTTGCTACTATTTAGTATAATAATTAAACAAATTCTAAAAAAAAGTACGATATAAATGGATAATTCAAATAGAAAAGGAGGAGGAACATAATGGGTAAACTATTTTTAATTTAACTGCCTTTGATGAATGGAAATCTTTAAAATATGAAAAATTGTGTTTATATTTTCAACTGTTAAATGAACCTAATATAATTGTGGCAAAATGTTCATTTTATTTAAATTAATAGTAGCGCAACTTTTGCATAATCCAACAGCTAATAACACATAGAAATGTTACATAAAAAGAAAACGCTTGCTGGTATAAAAAGCAAATTCTTTACTATGTCGCTGGTGAAGGTGATGAATGTAACATAATTTTCCAAGTGTCCCTGAAATATTAAAAATTCGGGTTTATGCGCCATGTTGGGAAACACTGATTTAACCGTACACTGTGATCCATAAGCTTGATCCTGTGCAATTGTGCCTATACGTTTAAACGTGATTCCAAATTACTATCCTTTACTCGATACGTCTAGTAAAAAGTGACGCGGTTGAAAAGGGGTACGCGTAATTGTACATTTCAAACACGGGGCAATTGAACGTGTGTACAGAGCCTGGTGTAAGTAATATTAATAGGTCAATTATACTGAAATCTTGAAGTGGTTGGAGAATCGATTACGCGTTGCACGATTTCATAATATGAGTTGCTTTTATTTTCTGCGAATTGAACGTGTCAATGTATTCTAATCAATTGATATATCGTACCCGGGTCCTTGTGCACAACAATTTACTAACTAATAACGTTATCGAATTGATGGTGACAGGCAATGACAGGTGATAATGTGTCATTTATAAACTTCTGTGGGTTAAATGGTTTTGTGAGTTTTATTTGTTTCAATAGCGTGCTTATTGCTGTTACGCATGAGAATTTATTGGAATTAGCATTACCCAAATATTTGAAATGCTTGTTATACATTGGTTTAATGTAATGTAAATATTAATCGATTCGTTTACATACGGAATTTAATCAAAATTAATATTAAAATCATCGGCTTAATCGCATCAATTATTATCAGATTAATTTTCCACTTCTACATTTCATCGTTCGTATTATATTTTTTAAAATTATACAGATATACTGATACTCGTATAGAATTATTTTTACCATGTTTGCAACTTTATTAATTTATTAATATAAATATAATGTTAAGCAAACACGAAAAGGTGAAATTCTGTGAAACTAATGGTTTCCTAAATCAATAAGAATTAACATCTGTTTCTAATTAATACAAAAATATCTCTAGATATAGAAAACTATTTTTTATTATAAGCTTTTATCATAAATTATTATATCTTATTGTAAGGATTATAATAAAGTGGAACAGAAGAACAGCGAATACGCTTCTCGGTTAAAATCAATTTTCTTTGCTTCTCAAGAGAATTTTTTGATTAAGCTTCTCAAAGAGAAACTTTTGTACTTTAATACAGTACAAAAATAGAGTACAGTTTTTAAATAATGTTATACACACGCACGGCACATATGCCAACATTTTATATTATATTTATCTAAATACGTGTAACAAATACACTTTTATAATATAATAAAAATGTATTGATCGTAATCATAATCATAGCTTAAACTTTGCCCAAACTTTTCTCTCATCAAAGTCCAAGCGTACTTACGAGACACAAGTTTTTTAAGATCAAATTGAAAGGAGAATCCGCTTTTAATCTTCTTCATATTGAAGTAGCGAAATGATCAAAGTGTAACCGTCCCATCGGAGATCGCTGCGATTCTTTCAAAAGATTTCCCTTACCAGACGAAACTGGTCGCCGGATGTAATACGCCTCCTTCTTCGTTGCAACTTCCTTTTTAACCGGGCATAGATCGTGCACGAACAAAGAACAGCAGGTTCAGCAGGTAAAGGGCCAGTTTGTACCCCATTTTCATCGCTGTCTACGATACGGTGAATGTATTAGATTCAGCCGAGTACCTGGCAAGTACACATTAATTCGTGTGGACCGTTTCAACAGGAGGCCTCTTTTCAACCAGGATGTAAGGCGAGAAGAGCGCAAAAATGAAGTGGGCGTGCATGAAAATATCGGTAGGGCTTCTGCGCTAAGAGAGAACACACCATGAGAGCTCGCTGCTTAATATTCCAGAGGTGGAGAACTTTTTATGACCAGGTGAGTGACGGTTGAACAGATTTCGCATCTCTGCACGTCATTCGAACTACAATGTTCACGATTACATGAGAAAAAATTGCGACAAGGTTATTAAACCGCGATAATATCGCCGGTGTGACGCTATTAAATCTTGTTTCGACCTCGAGCTCCTTCCGTATCCATTCAAAAAAGAAACGGCGCGGCGGATCGATATTTCCTTCTACACATAACGTGTCGATGTAATTCCTCTCACGTGTTTGTACACGTGAATTACGTAAATACACGCGTATTTCGTAAATTGAATTAATGCGAGAACACAGCAATTCAAATAATCGCATATTCCAAAAATAAAAGATCGTAACATCGATATCTCAATTTTCTGCTCGTGTCATCGCAATGGAGATGATCAGCGCGGCTAATCCGCTTCTGAACTCAAATGTTTCTCTTGAGTTTAAATTTATCGGTCCGTTAAATTATATAACATTAAGTCGATTGTTAGCAAACCCGTTAATGAAGGAAAATTTTACCGAAATACATGCGTATTAAATGCTAACAAGGAGAAATAATGTTAGAACCTCATTATCAATCGTTAGGGATAATTAGAATATTTATGTGATTTTTTAATATAAGTTTAAACTTTTGACAAATATCGTTTGTTGGAAACATAAATTTAACATTCGGAGAAAGTTATAAAGATGTTACAATAGTCGCGTGTTACTTGGTAATCCTTCGTTAGAAAATGAACCGAGAAGAATGAGAGAAAATATCATCGAGAATACTGTTTTGAAACAAATATTAGCGAAAACGATCCATGACAAACAAGAAAAGAATTTCCAAAATGAAAATAAGCTCTTCTATTATTATTTGTTGCTTGATTTAATCAGAAAAAAACAAAGAAAATGGACGAGCTTAGATAAGTAATTATGATAATCATTCTTCCAAGAAAGAAACAGTACCCACTTCTTAAATGTGTTGTCACTTATGGTGGAAATTTTATCTACATGCAATTAATAACTAAACTTTTCTCTTTAAACGATGACATACATTTTTTAATACTTTCCCTTGTATATGAAGAGAAAATTTGATTTATACAAAAAATACATTTCCGTAACAAAGATGATACAATTATTAAATATACATCGATCATTGTGTTTACAAAGACAATAATTTTACAAATGTAGTATTCTTCAAAGCATTCACTATTCTCGTTTAATACTATTTTCCAATTGAACTGTGAACTAGCCTACTCTCATGCAATTTTTATACTGCGATGTTGTTTCTTTATCTTACATGGCGATATAACGAAATCCAATTTATACAAAAAAATTAAAATAAAGAAATTACGTTTAAAAAGAATTGGCAACTTTCACTATAAAATTCAAAATAGCAGCGAAAGATTTAATAACAAAGATAACAATTTCGGACGTGATAATAGTATTGCGATTTAACAGCAAGTACATAGCAATTTGGAGAGAAAAAAATACAATTAATTACATCACTCAATTTTATCATCCATATAATCGATATCCATAACGTGTATATACGATATATAAATTTTGAGTATAATTTGAAATATATATTTAGAGTGTAATAATTTCGAACATATAAGATAAAAGAAATAGCGTTATATGCTCATCAACGTAAGAACCCCATTATACTTTGTATCGAGGAGAATTTATATCCATAATCGAGTTAATGAGATCGTAACGATACCGAGTTTCTCAGCGCAACGTGTTATTTCGTTAATATTCCGCATAATAGCGTAATTGTTTCGCATACAATCGCGATATCTTCGTAATATTTCAACTTTGTATCCGGCTGACCGACGCGACGGTTAAATTGAAATCGCGTCTTTACGCTGCCGCGAGGATTTACATAGTTGCACCATGCGGCGGGATCACGCTGAGAAAATTGCATTCAGGTTATTAATAAGCAGAATATCGAAAAAAACCATCGATTTTTAGCTTCTCTTCCGAGTGTTTCTGCACAGGTGTATCACGAACGATAAATTGCGCGAAACCGGCGTCGATGTAATAAATAATCGACAAAAGGTGTTGAGTCAAACATTAATTTCGATCGTGCAAAAGTTTCACCTTGCAAATTGTCATCTATTATCGCTAATTGCAAGCGCACCAGGACCACTTTCGAATTGTTAATCGTGTAAACGATTACGATACATGGTCGGTTATCAATCTTCGTAAACTAATAATAATTAACATCGTACTACATCGTACTACATCGTAGACATCAGTCATTAACAAACGATAGTCGTACTCGAACTTCCCTCCTACAATCTTTACCAACGTATGAAAATGAAAAATGCCGGCAAAAGAAACTATTGAACAGCCAGACAAACTTCATATGCGAACCACCTCTGTACATCTGCGTCGGCCGGTCATAATGCGAAATTGCGCGTTTGAGAAGCTAGAGACGAGGTTATTAAAGAGGATAATATCGGCGGCGCGGCGCGGCTGTGCAACGAAATCGAGTTTCATACGATGCATGAAATTCAATTGGAAAACGTACTTCGGACGGAGACTAACTGCGATCCAATTACCATAGTATATAAGTAACTAAGAAACGGACCTGCAAATTGATTTTACTCGGAAACTCGTATCGCGTAACGACTCATCGCAGCTTCACCGTGGAGGGAGGATACCTGGCCGTGAGCGACTGTTCATCAGATTTCGCGGCTGCTCCCTGTTACTCGAACCATCGAACAACCGTACGATTACACGTGTGAAAAGATTGCAACAAGGTTATTAAGAACGATAATATCAGGGGTGTCATACCATTTGCATACCTTGCCGATCAACCGACGTCACTGATGTCGTGCCTCATAACGAGCGTATACATACACGTACGCATGAGAATGCCTAACAAATTGTTGCATACAATATAATCTTCTGCGGTAGAAGATGTTGTTCGTTCATCTTCTTGCTCTCGTTATACCTAATAAATCGTACCATTCGAATGTCGAGACGAGCGTGATTATTAGAGCGTCTCGGTATTTTAAAGCTCTAGTTTATTGACACAGAACGTGCAATGGAAATGCAAGCGATTGAAACAGACATCGCGATTTTAGTTTGAATGTGACACAGTACAAAAGTATTAATTTTTCATAAAATAAAAAATATAATGTTATTGATAATTATGGATAACTGACATGTTCTTTCGTTAAGGTACAAAAATGTTGAAAATAACAATGTGAGTTCTCGCTCGCCATCTATATGCTGACGACTAGTTACAAAAGGAGTAACTAGAAGTTATTACTAGACACGGTCGATAGACCTGATCGATAGTTTTAAGACTCCTCTTGTTTTTTCTTTCATTCGTTCGTGTTCCTTCCAAGTGTGTGCAATAAAGGTTTTTCTGCTCCGAAAAGTGTGGATTTATTATCCAGATAATATAATAATAACTCACGCGATCCTACCTCTGAAATATAAAATAACAACAAAAAATGTGTCAGAATAATAAATGCTTTACGCAAACATATTGTATGAATAGAGGGCATATCCGAAAAAGAAAGAAAGAAATTGTTTATTAGGTACAATGCTAGTTTATTATGGCAAATATTTAATTTTTTAAATAAAATCGTAGGATCTAAATGGGAGAAAAAATATTAAGCAGCTCCCTCAAATTCCCTTTTATAATAGCGAACGAAATATTGGTCCTTAATCGACCAAAGGAACAATGCTCATAAAATAGAATCAAATATCGGTTTCGTCGTTTTATTATTATAACCTCAAAGAATCATAAAAAAACTTTTCCGTGTAGCGATAAATGAAAAAACTGTTTTTAACATTGCTTTATTTTTGTAACAGTGCGATACCATTATAATCAGTCTATTGGTCTATTAATGAGCTCTGTTACGATGGAAGAATTAATATATTATTATAGAATGTTTCAGATATAAATATATACATTTTTGTATAATGTAAAAGTAGTTTCATGATGTCATTAATTATTCATTTCTTTAAATATTTAATTATAGATGTATTACAAGCAGTTAAATTCGATTTGCATGATTACTTCGATGCAGTTATTGACGTAGTTGCGAGAATACAATGTTTGAGAAGCAAAGACAATTGCTGAGTTAAGAATACGAACATCGAGAACCGTAAAACAGATTCATACGTATCGTCATAACTTACAATATTTCAATTCCGTCGAAATAAAGCTATTTCTTTCATTTGCAAGTATTCTTACGTAAGATAATTCGTATCACGATGATGTCGGAATTTATGTGTTGTGTTTATTCATAACAAACATGACAATGGTTAATAAATATAAATACAAATTTAACATCGATTAGAACTTCCTCCGTAGCAGGATAATTCAGTTAGAACTGAAAAATAAGGAGAGATGGACCATGTGAACGTATGCATATTTTTCAAACTACTACTACTGTCAATTGCGTAATATGTCAATGTGATTTTAATGAATGCATCCGCAAATTTGTATTTCTAACAAATCAACATTTTAGTTTCTAATAAAAAATCATAAGAATTTACAACTTCTATTTAAGTGATCCTCAGTAATCGCAATAATAATGGAGAAACCATAACCGATGTAAACAATTTTTTAACGAGTCATAGATATATAGCATGGCGATATATTTCGTTGGACTTTTATAATTTCAATACTTTCAACTGAAATAAACCTAATCCGAAATTTCAAATGCCGAATAAAGAAGAAAACTTTTTAAAATCTAGGTCCATCTCTCTTCATCTCTGAATTATCGTATATTATGCGTGTAATACCCGAAACGTCGAAAGGAAAGAACAAACTTGTGCGTCGTAATATGTATGCTCAAGCAACTGTTCATTATGCAAATATATTGTATTTAATGTTTCCCTTTGACGAACAAGTAATCAGCGCAAGTTTTGAAGATTGATTGAGCAGAGAAGGGTGTTGCATAAAATTTTGCGTTTCACGAAGGCAGCAGACGGTCTGTTCTTTTTAATATGTGTCAAAAGAAGAGAAGTCGTGTGTGATTAAACGAGTAACGGTTATACAGATTACTTATATTGTAAGCATGCACTTGCATATAAACAGAAATTAACACGAAGCACGGAAGATAATATTCAGGATGGGAAGAGATCCAAATTTATTTCGTGCACGAAATGATGTTTGAAATTGCGTCATAAAGCCAAGTGGGAACCTCTAGAATATATATAATGACATACAGAAAGATTCGAACTTATGACGGCTTGGCATCAAGCGATTTTCGGCTGGAAAACAGTAATCTGCCTCTGTTTGACTATCGATTATTGATTTCTTTAAACTACTGAGCCTGTTTTCTGAGAATATGCATAAAACCAGTGTGGATAATTTTATGCGTTGTATAATGTACTTTTTATATATATGTCAGAGATGAAAGGACATCGGGGCCTTCCCTTTGAAATTCTTGGGAAAATCCCTAATACTTTAGTTTTTACGACTTAACCCGATTATAATCGCCAGAGATTTATAATAATGAGTTTAGGCTAGAAGTGACAATTAGTCGCTGAACGTAGCCGCGGTCACGGGATGAACGTTTTTACCTAATAGAGGTAGGTATAGAGTAATTGTATAGCTCTCCTTAAAAAGGAATAGTTGTAGCGGCACTCGACAGTAAACATTACAACGTTTTCTGTTTCGTGGCTCGCCATACACCCTTATTCTTCGGGCAAGATGATTACCAGATATCGATGCATCTCCACAGTATTATACATGTTCAGCTAGCCTGAGAACCCGCTATAAATCTTAGGATTTTGTTAACTAAGGTCCTTCAAACGGACAAACAGCCTTTATTCTAACAGTCCCTAAATGTATCACCTACTACGGGAAGATACGGAAAATTTGCGTTTTACACGAACGACGCTTCCCGCTAGCAACTTTCTCTCAAGGGCGGTTAGCATCCTTCTTCAACCACCAATATAGGAATTAACCAATTAACAGGAACGTTCATTTCCCTAACTTTCCGAACGAAGATTTTTCTCGACGAATCCGATGATCTCGTGTCCTTAGACACACCCCATCATAGTTTTTTTCTGCTGTATCATCGTGACAGAAAGACACTCTCTCGTGCGATCTCATCAGCGAGTAAAACAACGTCTTTACGATCAGTGAATATTTTACGTTTTTAATAAAGGGTCAGACTTAGACTTTGGAGGAAAGTACATTTGCTATCCCATTGACCGCGGATTCGTTATTGAACCTAAGATCATTGCCATTAGCATCTCGAATATCCACGATTATTTATCAAATTCTGTATTAATCATATTTGTACTAGTATATATCTTCTCTATTGCATGACAACAATGTCTAATCGAAATGAAAATTCGTTACACGCCCCTAATTCTAATTATAATGACAACCCGACATATATAAATGTGTTTTTTAGTATTTAATATTCCACTACAATTTACATAGAATATGAAAGTACTGAATAATGAAAAGGTACAACAGTATTAAATTTAATTTAAACATAGATATGTATTTCGAGTATCAATTTATTCTATACGATTACATTTTAATAATTCCTTAACAGATACTAAATATACATCCATTGATGAATATTTCGTGATCTACGATCGAAATACTGTGACAATTCACTCGTATCACGTACTATATATTTCAATTCTATTATACTAGATGTATCGCAAAATTCAATAAATTTATTTCGAATGATTTCACGTAGGAGAAGAAAAATATTGCATTTGTATCACGACCCATAATAAAAATAACCATTATATTTTATACATTCGTAATCTATTAACACAAATTGAAGCGATTTCGCTAATTGGAATGCCATGAATTAAATTGAATCAAATTTACATTTATATCATTATTACATGTATCTTTAAAGAAACATCGTGCTTACAATACGTTGTATTATCTATATTAATGAATTTTGAAATTATGAATTTTATTAATTCAGTAAATAAATATCAATGAAAATATCTCATTAAATTTACATTTTTTATCACCACGTGATCTGATGAAAAATTTTCGAAACGAAAGTTGTATAATTTGACTGAATATTTGCATGATTAAAAGGTATAATTTTCGTTGTCTTGTTTCTTACAACTGTTCTTTTAAATCTTAACTTACATTCTTGGAAATTTCACTGCACTTCAACTGTTCGATACAGTAATACCTAAAAGGAACGGCTGTGATTCTCTTCGCTTTTTATGGCGCTGCCAAAGAGCTTTTACATATTTGTACGTGTACCTATATACATAGAGCGTCTTCTTTTCAACAAAGAACCGAGCCTTTCAGATATTCTCCCTGTTCTCCATGCTTACTTGTCATCATCACGCTCCGAGATACGGAACACGTGATGTATACTGACATCTTTGAACATCATTTTCTGTGTTACTCAAATTTTTTTGATGTACGTACACATTCACATTGTTTGTCGTAACGTTGCTTCAAGGGATTTTAATATACATTTTTAAAACGCGTCGTTATACATTCCCGTCTATTTTGCTTTTAAATTTTATTTCAGGTTATCTTTGTCTAAGAAGAAATTTAAAAATATAGTATTTTCTACTACATTTTCCCAAGCCAAAAGAAGGAACATTAATTCTTACACACCGTATCATCGTTATCTAGCGTTTAACTACCAATTCATCGTTAATTAAAGATTTTACAAACGTAATAAATATCGCAAAATTCCGTTATCAAAAGAAAATTAATTATATTCTCTTAAGATAAAAATAATTTGACTGGAAGCTAAACATAATTTAGAACAATATATTTTATTTGGAAATACTAGGAAGTAAAACTTTTCTACTAAATTTAACATAAATAATTCTATAACGATGGAGAAGAGAATTCCTGCACGAACCGGAATGATGAATGTAAAGATAACTTTTGTTTTTTTTTTTTTTTTTTTAACGAAATTATCCTTGCTGTTGAATTTCTTTTGCAAGGACATATATAATTACTCGAGAAGTTAGGCGTTAATTAACGTTCCTTTTGAATAGGAAAACCAAAACGGACGCGTAACGTAACCTTGGCGGAATAAGGGTTCGCATCACTGTCTTTCGAATATCATTAGCGTTGACAGATTCATTGGCTCAATTGGAACCCAATCGATCGAATTGCGCCAGGCAATTACACATTCATCTATTCATTAGAACGTGCAAGGACGACCAGAGCTACGAATAGATGATCACGTAGCAAATCAATTTATGTCGATTAAATTATAATTACTTGATGAAGTTTCGAACTGTTCAATCGATCAACGATGCGTTGTATTATCGTAGCTAAAACCACTCTCCAATTTTCTCGCCGATATATTAAATGGCGCTACAAGTTTAATTTAATTCGAAAGTTTCGCACAACCAGCGAAATATCCTGTTACTTATCAGATCTTAATTGGAAGAAACTGAAAAGAACTTTGTTTGCACTCTGTACGGTACAGCATATTACAAAAACAGGTATTTAAAATGCGTTTTGTTCTTTGATTTAAGTGGCGTGAATGTTTGTGGAGCAAATTATTTACATGGCTATCTGTTAACCGTCTATGTGATAATATTTTATGTACAAAATTAATTTCGTTTAATCGTTTGTTCTGTACTTTGTGATTTAGCTTCTTAATGAAATTATATGTAGCTATTCTCTCCTTTTATACTTTTCTAGAAATATACGTAATTTAATTTTCATGAAATATAATATTTTAGGTGAATGTAGTGTACTTGTAAAAGATGAAATGCATTTCTTTAAATCTATAATCACTAGAAATTGAGAAACGCAAAGCTTGAAAGTCAAAATTTTCCGGTATGTTAACGTGGAAAACAGGTAACCGTTCAATCTACAACAAGGTGCTGCTTGTATAATTTATACGTGTAATAATTAATACTTAGCGGTAACATATACTATACTCATACCTAATTCACTGTAGATACTAAATGTTGAAGAATATGAAATTCAAAATACTGATTTTGCTAACAGCCATAACGGTATGTTTATCTACTGTGGAAAGTATACAATTTCATAGGTGTAAAACAATTTCCACAACCAAAAAGAAAACAAAAGAACTGAACAATTAGACAAACGAAACATCGAATCAAAGATAAAAGTAATAGCGTATACTAATTTATATGTACGTTATAGTAATACATAATAGTAAATGCAATCGTTTTAATAAAACAATCTATTTGCTTCAACATTGAATTCTATATTATGTCGAGTAGCGAAGCTCAAAGAAAACAAAATCCAAGAGAAAGAAACTGAAACGAATAACAGAATAATGTAATTAAAAAATCTAATATTTACTTAAAGAAAATAAAGCCGAAGAAAGGAGGAAACTATGATTAATAACGGAATAACGTAATTAAAAATGTAATATTTGAAAATAATTCTTGCTTCTTTAATTTTAATTTTCTGTGTTAATATTTACGATATACCTTACCACGAGAGATATGATACGATAATCTCCATCAATTGTAAAAGTTAACGAATTAATTATCTTAACATAAAAATGTAAAAGGAGAACAAATTTTTTAATCTTATTCAGATTTTAATATTATTGCAATAACAAACATCGCTGCTTAAGCAAATAAGGCTTACTTCTAAAAATTAATATACGAAACATGTATTAAGTAAGTATACAGTATGTGTTAATATGTGTAAAGAAAAATTAAAAAATAAGCTATACATACAAATGTATGCTCATAAATGCCTATTGAAAAATTATAGAAAAGATACTATGTAGCTTATTCTTACAAATAAGATAAAAAATAAAATCTGTCATATTTTGAATTCTTTGTCGATTTCCTTTAATTTCAACGGACTGGTTATAAACTTCTTATTGCATTCTTAAGGCTTATCAATTTTTAATAAACTTTATAATAACCTCCGATATTCTGTCTTTCAAAGTTTTCCACGAATAAAAATTCAATGCCGTGATATTCAGTAATCTCGGCACGCGAAGAATCCGTCTTCTACGACCTGTCCATCGTCGAGAATTATCGCTTCTTTAACCATTATATTGAACCAGAAAAACCAGTCCGTTGTTATTTCATATTTTTACTGTAACTTTCTAATAAAACATTTACAAGCCTACATTTATATAACATTTTCTCCATATTTTTATTCGTAAAACACATTTGCACTGTTTGTCAAGCGACACGCTATATAATATGCTGTTTCACAATAGCAATAATTTCGAAGGAATACATTAAACAATGCTACGAAGTATAAGCATTAATTACAAAAGATTAAAAAAAGATGAGTTAAAACGTAAATAATTTAAAGTGAAATTCCAATGAATTTAATAAGAAAAGATTACAGAGATAATTTTATTTGCCAAATCAGATCGAAAACAAGTATATCATAAATCATGCTCGGTAAAATAAAATGAGGTTTATAAAGCTGAAAAAATGAACATGTTATAAAAATTGCAAATCAAAGCAACATGAAAATATTGCTTCTAGAATAATTTGTAGATTTGATAGCAGTACGTTACAAGTATAATACAAGTATATATACAAGTATAAATATATGAAACATCAGAGATTTGTTCTTTTAGCTGTCCTCCAGTTTTAAAACATTCTGTATACCTACGTATATAGAAACGTAGGTAGTACCTAACGTAGTTATACGAACTGGACAACCTTGCCCGCGAAGTATCATTTTCACGAATACCAACGTATCCATATGCTTACAGGCTACATATTGGTGAACAAAATAAAGGGAGTAAGGAAGAGGTATACTGCGATCGCGTGATATTTTGCGCGAACATACGCGCTACTAACCACCGATAAGTAATTAAAGCTTTAGAATCGCGCTTTTCACTTCACTTTTTAAATGTAAATTTTACTAGAACGATATTTTAATTTATCTGCGATGCAAATTTTATTACGCGAGAAACTTAATTACTTGCGTAAAAAATGACGATGATGATGTCTAAAAAAGAAATCTACTATAAAATGTAATAAGAAAAGTTCTCCGCTCGACCTTTTAAAACTTACTTTTACGGAAACAATATTTTAAATCTATTACGTTGTCCGAAAAGTTTCTTTGGTTTTATGAGGAAATAATAAACGCACAATGTTTTTTGTTTTATATTGGTTCATTGAATTACCTACGAACGTAATAATAGAAATATAACGAAATGGATCATATCTAATTCAATAAAATAATATAAAATAGAAATTGTTGTTCATCTATTATCACCTTACGAAACGAAAGAAACTTTTCGGACAACCTAATATAATGCTAATAAGTGCTAGATGAGAAGTTTTATTCCCAAGTAATAAACGACGATAATAATCGTTCTGATGTTTGAAAAAGAATAGAATATTGGGATGAATTCGAAAAAATTATTATACTTTGCGTGAGAGTAAAATGGGAAAAGTAAAGTCTATATAAATGAACTTCGTTTCATTCAACATTGTATCATACGTGAAACCGTAAACTTAAAATGTTATTAAAAAAGTCTATGTAAACGAATCTTTTTACGATTTCGTACATGATACCATGAAACGAAGTGTGAGTCGATCGAAGTTTATACATTTTACAAACGAGCAATTGAAGGTATTGATCTTTTTGCTACGTATAAATCTGGTTATCGAACGATGACCTACAATTGATATCTGTAGAACGATAAATCGAATCGTACAATTACACGCATGTACAGCAGATGTTCCATTAGAATCAATTTCCTCAAAAACAAAGCTTCCTTCCATACGATCAAGCTGTTTTATTGTTTCATAATCTTATCTTATTTTTATATAAAGTATAACTACAGAAAATTAATATGATATACGTTGTACCTGTCTTTATTATAATAAAAATTATCTTTTCTGTCGCTAAATTATTAGAAGAATATTAAAAATTTGTCCACAGCTGTTTCTAAGGTTCGCTAGTAAATAAGGTCAAACTTTTTTATTATAAACAGATCTTGCAGTACACGCGAATAGAGAGTCAAACTCAACTCCATGTAAGTACAGTTCGAGCGATATGTGGTTTGAATGCGCAACGAACGACAGCCTGAATATATAACGAGTGAATTAATAATCATGAATACACTTTAATTATATTTCAAAAAGTGACTCATTCGATATACAACGACGAATATAGTAAGAGGCCGACCTACGCATCGAGAGTGTAGTCTTGCTATTAAAATACAACCGCAACTGTTATCTGAATGCTCAGCATGTTAACAACTAATAATTTCCAGCATATTTCGCTCTCAATTAAAAGCTTGTCCACTTTATCTGAAACGTGTACAATTGCCCGACACTGATTACTATGTATCTCAGTTTCTCATTATCCGTTCATTTTTGCCAGACCGATGCCTTTCAGTTTAATGATCATTTTTCAACCTCGCTCATTTAAATAATTCTGTAGCTGAATGACTATTTTGGACACTTCTTAGAAGAGAAAGTTCTTTACAGGACATATTTGAAACTGTTAAGTCTCGTTTGCATTAGTCAGGTTGTTCAAATTCTACAAACATTGAATTCTTAGTGGCTTCGGTTCGTACAAATCGAGTTGTTCGATTCAAAGTCGTTTCATTCTAAGTATTTAATTAATTTAATTGCAAGTGGATTACCTAGTGAACGAGACCGAAATTACAGGTAACATTATATTCTCTAGCGACTGTTGTTCGTTTTATGCAAAAGGTAATTGAACGGATTTCAGTGTCATTTGAAACTTGAAAGATTATTTCAAACCATATGTATTTGGAAAGGTAATTTTACATTGCTTCGATTCCGAATATATATAATATAACCGAAACTATAATCCAGTTATTTGACTTGAAATCGCTTGAACTGAAGCGACTGTTCCTTGGCATGAAATACATTTTAAATGGTATAAACAATAATATACCATTTAGTATATACATATATGTATTAATACACATATAAGTGACGAAAAGATTTATAAATTTTTGAAAACTTACAAAGCCTATGATATTTCATAGAATAGACAGATGCATATACGCAATATGTGTAGTGTCAAATATCTCAGCTTGTGTGAACAGAAACCTGAAGTCTATGTGTGAAGTGAACTATATACTTCAATTCAAACAGTTTCATCAACTTAAAAAGTATACTAAATGCGAAACGTGATGGAAGGATTTTGAAAGCTATAAGAAAATGAGGAAATGTGATGATAATTAGATTCATGAAAATGTAACGCGCCTTCTTTTCATTTTTTTCAGATAATGATTCTTTGTTTAAAAAATAAGAATGAAAGAAATACCTGCTGACAAGTAGAGCGAGATTAAAATATATACAACGACTATGCTTTCCCAATTCCTCAAAACGTACATAGTATTAGTTACTAATAGATAGTACTTATTTATTAGATAATACTCGTAGATGCATAGACAAACTGTATTTCATAATATTTTTTAATCAATTTCATTTACCATATTGGTTTACGAAGAATATAAATTATCTATCTAACAATAAGCATACATATCTAAAGAATATCTGCCTGGTATCAATCACTAGCAACATCATCAGGAAGATGCGTAAATTGCAAAGGATATAAGATTTCGAGTAATATCGTAGCTTGAGTAATGTAGAATAAGGCTAGGTTGCCAACTGTATTTTACTCTAAATTACTTTCTGAAGAAATCAAGAATACGAATTCTGCAATCTTGTATCCCATCTCATAACTTCCTATAGGATGTCATAGCGTTCGCCACATATCCACGGTGGAACAACCGCCACGCCGCGCTTGGTCTGGATACGCAATCGAATTTGCGAGCTTCGGCTGGTAATCGTCGAACATACATAGTCAGCGCAGACAATGTGGACAGTCCGCAAAACCGCACTCTAAAAGCCTGCATCCACTTTGTTCACTGAAAATCCGGCACAACGTATTGTCGTTTGAAAAATGGAATTTTCGTGCTGTGCCGTTTATATATATGTATGTGTATGCATTTAAACGTAATTTAAAATTGCTCGTATCTTCTATGTCTTGGATATATGCGAAATAGTTTATTTATTTATTTGTTAGTTGATGTAAACCAGATACACGTACGAAATATGTCCCATTTCCTCTGAATATTATTATTTTCCAATTTTCCTATGGAATATAAACATCTGAATATTAAAGACAATACTAATATACTTATTAAGTTAAAAACATTTTTGTGGTAACTTCTGTAATTTTAATCGTTTTAAAAAATAATTTGAAGTTTAGTTAAGTAAATAATTTCTGATTAAACAGTAGATATTGAAATATTAATTTTAAATATACGAATCGCCTTCTACCTTTTTCCGACCATAAAAACAATTCTCAATGATAAATTAACGATTTTCATTTAAAACTGAGCGAGCCGAGTGAATATAACATTTCGAATTACTTCCGGGATATAAATATGAATATATGATTAATAGTAATGAATCATTCTTCACAGTCCTTTCTTTTGAATAAAATTTAATGAATCTGAATATAATCTTGTATAACTCCTATATTCTAAAAAAAATTAGGCATTAAATTGCAAAAACATTATTAATTTTCTAAAAGTAGAATTTATAACAACGGTTGACATATTTCATGTGAAGTACGAGGCGAGATATAAAATATTATTTTATAATTATTTCAATTATTTCTATATCTGTTAACACTCTATCGACGAGATGCTCTTATCATAAACAATAATATGTCATCAAGGATATTTTTAGAAAATTGAAAGAAAGATCCATCGTTTTCTTTGAATCGTATTTTATAAAAATTAATTGCGATCTCACTCCTCGTAAATAATATAAGAATTGCTTAGAAAATTAATTGGCATACCTCCGTCGTTAAAATGTTAAGGTGCTTTACGAACTTTCTGAAAAGTATTTGTTTCTGAATTTTGTTCGTATGTTAGTACAGATTAATTAGTATAAGTAATTAGACTTGTGTTAGTATTTCTATATATAATATAATTATATCGGGTGGTATGTAGCAAATACATGTTATCTGACATTTAATATTTCATTTTATAATTAACAATTGTATTTTTATTCTATCGAAACACACGCAAAAACACAATTTAAGTACCATCAGATGCGAATAGAAATTCGTTAGTCTAGAATTTGCCTTTGTTTTTAATTCTACATTTAAAATACAAACGTAGAAATCGACACTTTCCAACTATAATACGATTCTTTTAATTATATCAGAAAACTTTTGACCAGCGTATAAATTATAAAGGCTAGAGCGGCTTAAAAATAACACGTCACGAAGCGAGTGCTCTCGTTCTTGCCGCTTGAAAAAGTTTCACCGAGTGAAACCTTCTGACGCCTCTTTGCCTTCCTGTTCGAGCATCGACGACCTCATTAGATCAATTTGCCAACATTTTGCACCCACAAACCGGCCTTTATTATATCGCGGATAAATCGACGGTGTGGGTTGTGATGAATAAACAGGAAATTAGAAACGTATTCTCACGGATTCGCGCTTTGACCATTCCATTAACTACCATTGCAGAATTACGCTTCAAAATTAGTTCCATAGAACGGACAATAATTGATTTCAAATGGATAGAAATATACTGTTTCAATGAACAAGTAACCGCGCTTTCAGATAATTTCAGTAAGCGAATTTGAGTATCGAATACCTAATAAATATTTCTATAATTATGTGTTAATCTCATGAATGTTTCATTTATAAAGGATGAAATACGCGGACCTGTGTGATTTGTATGGGAACAGGTATTTTTGAAAGAGATAAACACGTACAAATTGGAACTTAATTGATTGCATATATTTAACGGAAGCTACAAAAAAAAAAAAAAAAAATGGAACTTAAAAAATAACTATATATTGTATTAGCAAAATTACACTGTATATTGATAAAAGTAATATAGCTTTTTGCGATTTATAGAAAACACAGGTAACTGACAGTTGTGTTCGAGGAAACGTTTTCCGATTGTGCGCATTCACAATCATGACAAAATCGATTGAATAATTTATAACTTTCAAAACAGCATTAATGATATAAAAACTGAATTAATAAATAATTAAAAAAATATTTTTAACCAACTGGCACCTAATTAACGATATCTACATTAAACAAACTAAATGAGATTTTGCGAAATAAAGAATTTACTCGGTAAACTCCACATTTAAGAAAGATACCATAAACTAATATAATGATAAATGCTTAAATCATGTGATAAATAATATCTTTCGAGATTTGTTACCTTAAAGTTAGCAATAAAGAAGCGTTGTATAACTTTAATTCTATAAGCATGATAATAATTCCTAAACAATTATACTCAATCCAATATAATGTTGGAAAGTTCTACGTCTATATTTACGCAATATAAATCTTTCTACATGTGCTACCTTCTATTCGTCATATTTCAACTACGACATACGTATGCATATCTCAATAACTAAACGTAAATATATCTCTTCGATTGACAAGCGTGAGTAATAACCTAACAATCATTACTCCATAAAATGTGTCTATCCTATATAAATTGCAATAAAAAGAACAATTTAAAGTGCCATTAAATTATTTCTTTCTGCATACCATAAATACTCAAGTTCATGAGCGTTATGATTTCTTAAGATAAAACTTCAAAAGTATTTTCTTTTCTTTTTACTTAAATATGAAAACTATGCTGAAATAAATTTCTAGATCATTTATACAATCGATTCAGTGAAATAAATTTATGGATTATTTATACAATAATATAACGCAACAGTATTCCAAAAATCGTTAAACAAACCGATCTTCAAAAATTTGTCTAGTATTCTTAAACAGAGATATAAGTTCTTGGATTTCCTGGTACATCTACATTCATTAGGTACATTGCATACAGGTAACTGTCTAGAAGTTCTTGCAATTGCGTAAAAGGATCTTGCATTCTCTCGATAATTCAGATTTGAGTCGCTTTTCCATTTGAATATTGTAAAATCCGGTGCCATTGTATCGAACGACCAGGAAGACCAATTAAAATTGCAAGGTCGCGAAATTAAAAGATTTCCAAAAATTTCTCCTAGCAATTACATCGTGAGTCTGGCTGCGTGAGTAGTTGCCCCATCTCGTTACCACCGAGTCTCAGATACACTGTAGTGAACTCCTTGAAAGTCCAAGTTAGCGAGAACGTCTTCGAATGGATGTTCCAGGTTCTTCATGAACGTTCTCCTGGGAACGTTCAATATTTTCCTCCATACGTACTGAACGTGGTCTTCCAGTTCGTGGCGAATCACCAACAGAACCCTGTTGCTGGAAACGCTGCACCAAATGACGTATCGCTAGTTTTGTCGGTGGACTTTTATCGTTAAAATAACAAGTATATGCTCTCTGCGTTCGAGTAATGGAGCACTCGTTTCGAAAATAAAATTCAATTATCTTTCCTCTGTTACCCTGTTATAGATTTTTCCATTATAAATTTCCCAAAAAAATAGACTTAAAAAATCGAGAAGGAAAATTTAAAAATACACCTACAATAAAAAGAAGCTTATACACTTCCCAGATGGGAAAGCGACTTATGGAACACTCTGTAGAAACGGCAAATGTATCGACGAAGCGCCATTCGATAGCTCTTGACAAATATTTAAACGATAATGGTGCAATTACGTACGAAACAGCGTATCGTAAATTTCAGAGATTTAAGGTTATCTGGCCGTGGCGAACCCTTTTGACAAAATGAGGTCTCTGCTCGTTCTAATTCCGTCTTAAATTTTATCTACGTTAAGTACGTTGCAGAGCCGTCGTTATATTCGAAGAGAAAAAGAATATCGGTCTTGTTCTCAAGCGTGTTCATTAGTATTCCGGACGATACATTTCTAGTGGTCGGCAGCGAGACGAGTAAAATGGGTTCCCCAATCATAATTTCATTCCAAATGCAAATACCTGGTCTGTTCTTAAAAGCATGTCATGACAAAAAAGTACACCTACTACTGTGGGATTTAAGGCGTCGAAATATGCTGACCCTCCTACTCGTTCGTTTAATTGCCCTCAGGTTAAGTAAATCGCGTTCCGCACGAATGAAAAATAATTGGGAAACGCGAGACACGACCAATGTTATATACCAACGTACCGATAGAAAATAACGAGAGGCTGTTATATGTAATTTTGACCATTTTTAGACGATTTTATCTCGCGTACAACCAGTTTTCACACTCCAAAAATCGAAAAAACCAGTTTCCCGTCGACCTTACTGCCAAATGCAACTTTCAAATTGTTTTGTAAAAGTGCATGGATATCTCCGCAGTATGGCAATGTTAAAGCAGAACTGTACATTCCATCCTTTTTTCCTACCTCTGTTTCATTGCAGAAATAATACGTTTTTTTACTAAATTCTAGAATCTCTAATGCTCAAATATTCTAGTATTTTGGTACTCAAGTAATTAATTTAGATCTCAAGTATTCCACACGTAAGTAAAGATACTTTGTATGTTATAATTTCGATATCACGTTAAAGAATTTTTTAAACAATTTAATTCATTGTTTAATAAAATTAAACCATTAAAATAGATTATTAACGACCAAATCGATCACATATTGAGTTTTACAATTTGTTGGAAAGGATTTGCTCGTTTTAAAAATTATAACAATTTTAATTTGTTGTCTTTTATGAAGAACTTAATCGTCCATTTTTAAAGGAAATCATCGCGTGAAAATATGTTAATCTGAATAGTTTTCAAGAATTTCATATTCCAACAAACATTTTAAATTACGAGCATAAAATAATATGAACATTTAAATAATTATTACTTTTTTAGAATGCGTCATATGGCAGAACCGCGATATTCTTTCATCAAACAATTTTTCTCTAAAAAATGTCAACCAACGACATTTAACGAAATCAACTAAAACACGTGAACATAGTCGATATTTTGCGTCTTTCGCAAAATCGCCTAGGGATTACCAATTCAATCTAGGCCAAATATCAGTCTCTTTTATTAACATAAAGTAATCACCTACACGTGCAAATGAACGTTATTGCGCATGCCGAGCGACCTAAAACGAAGAATCTACGCTTCAACCCATCATTTCGCGACTGGACTATGAATGAGTCTGTTCACGCGCTCACAAAGCTACGCGAAGGTAAAGGCATCGTCGCTATAAATGCATATGCTACTTTACGTTACCGTACAGAAAGCGTAGCTAAGAGCTTAGTAAAGTAAATGCCTGCCAGTAAAAGTTCATTCTTTATGAAGATTCGAAAAAGATATTAATCTTCTCATCTTTATGCGATCGTATCATTAACTCTTTTATCGTAAGAAGGACTAATAAATGAATAATATATTTGATCATTTGATAATTAACCAAGATGAAAAAAAGATTAATAAACATTGGAATAGAATTTTCTAAAAATCAACTAAAAATACAATTAATTGGACAGCTTTCTAAAATAAGCTTATATTAGCTATATATAGGGAGTGTGAATTTGAATGGAAAATGATGGAACAGTAGTTTTGTATTATTAGGAACTATAAATCTTTCATAATTTTCAACGAATATGGTTTCAGAATTTGTAAATCATATATGTCTATTGAAGATAATAAAGTACTCCGTGATTTTAATTTGCAATGAAGATAGGAAATATATGAAATATGAAAATTTATTGTTGTAGAAATATACTAAAATATTGCAACGAATACGTAACGTATGCGATAAATAGTTTCGTATATTGAGAAAATGATATGATAAATATTTTGTCTTAGTAACAGTTAATCAATAAGTATTGTCAGTTAAAGTTACTTTATACTAACTCGATATATATTCATAGTAGATATCTAAATTTATTTCTCTTGAAATATATTTCCACGATTTTTAAATTTCATTAATTCGTAACAGAGTTCTTTGAAGTTGGATTTCTCTTTAAAATCGTATTTTACTCCGACATAATTTCTCCAACATCTTTAGCTCATCGTTAGATTTCTCATTAGACTTTTCTCGATATGTTTGTGTGCGACCTTGCACTTAGAGTTTGTTCAAAGTTCTAATAAACAATATTGAATTGGATTTAATAAAAACAAATATGATAAACATATATGTGAAAAATAATAACATAATGTTAGTGAACTATTAAATAGCAGATAATATAATCTTGCATAATTCCCTAAGAGACATGTACAACACGTACGAAATATGCAACATTTGCAAAATAAAAAATATACGATTAAAGTCTTCCAAAAAGAAAACAAATCATTATACAAGTTCCACTTCATTGACAATTTTTTATAAAAATTGTAGTCTTGCAATGAACGAGGGAACATTTTAAAACTAACGAAATTGACTAATGAAGTAAAAACCATTATGTCTGAATCAATATTTTAAAAGGTTTCCGAATAGGTTTAGTTTCGTTAAACCCTTTTATAAGACAGTATAAGTATCAGAAATAATTAAAGAAGCATTATTGTTATAAAGAAGAATAGTTGTCAAAGTAAAATCGAGATTCGTTATCGTTTAAATAATTACAAGCGGCACTCCGGGCAATGGAACCTCGCTTCTGCTTAATGCATGCATTTTCACGCACGTCAACATAAATAGCGAAACGATAATTATTACGCAACGCACCGATTAGGAGCGCGCGTCAGGGACACAACGCTAGTTCACGACTTTTGATCTGTCAAGATCAAAGCTCGCAGTTATGCGTTGAAATATTAAACAAAGTGACAACTATTAACTGTCGCAAGAATACTTACCCAGTGTCCCCGATGTAATCCAACATGCGTATCTTCAGCATCTCAGGGCGAGTCGCACACGAGGCAATTCCAAGGAAAATCGAATGGAAGTTGCGGCGTGAAGCAGCTCGTGGGAATCGCGAAATTCCCGATCCGTGCACGTCGAAGAACGTGGACCGTGGAACGACCGGAAGGTGGCCGATATCGACAGAGTCTAACACGAAGAATCAAACGGTACCACGTCCCCGAAGCCTCGAATCGAACACGCGTGTAAATACGTGATGCTCGATACGCTCGGCACGTGTGTATGCACTCAGGATCTTTCAATTGCGTTATCGAACACTTAGATTCGACGGCAACCAGTTCGAAAAGTTCAGAAAAATCTTCTGCAGATTAACACACGTCCAAAGTAAATCTTTCTCGTTTGCTCTCTTTGTTGATTCCTTCAAATATGTACCGAGGAACACGCAAATTGTTTATTTCATTGGCTCTTCGCGCGTATGTTTTATGCGCGATCCACTCAGCAACCTGGTGCAGTACACTTACGACGTGTAACTACGATATCCGATGATTGATTTTGAATACGATTGAATCGTAATGTCGAACGTCGTAGGAGAAGCAAATGCGTGTTCTTACGAGTGGCGTTTAATTAGGCAGCGTTCCGTCCGATCAGGCCAATCGTCCTTTCGAAAATCGGCAACGTACGATTTCCGCGTTTCTCGTAGCTTCTGTCGACCTCGTGTGCGACGCTCGGCATTCGGTCGACAATCCCCTCGAGTGTTTAATCAGAGCCCTGTGTCGGATAGCAGAAAAAAGCGAACTGAGTCAGAGCGTTTCCGCTAGCCATTTGTGGCAACGAGTCGCACGATATATATCCTCATGTTCAAACGTCGTCGTGAAACTTTGATGAAGTTGCAGCATCTTTTACGGAAACGACAATCCAGTACAAGATTCATTTCGCTCGGTAGTCGATCTCTCGTTCGACGCTCGCTCGTTCCACGTCGTTCGTCGCGCTCGGACAGCACGATGAGGTTAAATCTTCCAGAAAGAACTTGTAATTTACTTTAAAGCGTAGATAAAAGCGTGCGCATCGAGAACGTTTCGCCGGCATTATCGGAAACCGGAGGCAACCTCGCCGTGCGTAATCGGTTCGCGAGCGAGAAGAGGGAGAAAGGAAAATCTGTACGTACAACTTCGAACCCCGGCGAGATTTCTATTGCAACATTTACATTTAACGAATGATCCACTTAAAGGAGTCGGTCGGACGGCTGTGATTTATGCGGGAATATTCCGAACAGAATCTCAGCCTCGAGACATTTCAATTACGTTATCGCGCCACGTAGAAACGGATACCTGACCAAAGAAATTCTCGCGCTTTCGACAATTTTCTCTTGCTTCTTCGGTCACTCGGTATTTATCGGTTAACGAACGATCCTCACGAACGGTTCGAACGACAAAAAGGAACAATCTCGGGCTTCATCTTTCGGACGTTTCAATTATATTATCAACAACGTCCGAGGCTATACATCTCCGGTGGATATAAATTTCCATGCACGATACCCTTGCACCTTAATTATTCGTTGAAATTTAATTCATACGCATAATAACCGAACGTTGAATATCGAAACACGAACCGCCGAATCGAAAGTGACTCGTTTACACGATGAGTTATTAAAAGCGAGCGTCGAACGTGTGGCGATTATATTATTATTTTTTGAGATGACGATAATTTATTCTGCCATGATTTATTTATCTGTTGAGCATCCGACGCGCACCGACCGGATTAACGTCATTTTATCGACAAAAACATCCGTTGAATTTTCGAGGTATATAACAACGCAGACTTTAACATTGAGATCATTCCTTTTTATAGTGTAGGTGTATTTTATCGTGTAGTGTCGATGTCACATTGTTCTTGTAAATAATTTCAGAAAATACAGGATGATACTAGCAACTGTGTTGGATTATATCTCCATTCTGTAAGAGAAGTTAGAAAAATGTCGTAAAGGAAAAGTTTGCCCTGTTTAACAAGCTCTATCATCCTGTCGCGTGATGTTTCTTACAAGTGCATCGGTGAACAAGACAAGACCATTAAATACTGAATTCACGAGATATTTTATTTTTATCCGTTTCAACGTAATAATATAAAGAAGTACATGAAAAGCTTTCTCTATATTTTCCATTACATTGTTTAATTATCTTCACAGCAGACACATTTCAACGATTAGAATGTTAGAATATTAACGTGAAATCGACAATTGTTATCGTGTTTTCTTCGCAACTATTGTAAAAGTATTTAAATACTCGGTTATCTTTGAATGCATATTTAATTACAAAATTATAAATAGAAAATTTATCCAAGACAATTTCGTCCTTTGTTAGAACTTATATTCTGACACAATTAAATTTACATGGCTACTTTTAATATACAATAAAAGAATTGGAATTTGTAATTGTCAGACCGTATCGAATAGTATGATTATTTAAAGAATTCATTATCCTTTGTTCGTATGGTTATCAAGCTATAAATAAAATATAGAGGCACTATCACGATTATACGATATAATTCTAACAATAACATTTACGATCATATACAACACTGTCGCGTCTTTCATTTCAATCCACTACCATTTATATTCCATATGATATACATATATATATGTATAGTATTCATCTTACAAGAACATAATAAGTATAATCATTAATCATTAACTTTTCATTAATTCATTTAGTTTTTAGTTATTAATATAACTTTTTCAAAATACTTATATATTTGCGTATGATTATGAGCGACGATATACGTATTATTTATGTTATTTTATATTTACATCTACATTTAATATAATCTTAATATCTCAATATGTTAGTAACCGTATGATAAAGATAATGACGATGACATATATAATGAGAGATGTCAAGAAACAATATCAAGGAACAAAAAACTAATCTGACTTTATAGCTTTAGTTGGAACAACTCGAAGAATTAATTTATACAGGAAAGGTTTGTATAGTTCCACTGAAATGTAATTTCATTTTACAAGAATTAGATATGAAAAAAAGGTTGTGGTATAAGATGTTGCAGCTCGTTGAATGGTACAGAATTTTTTCCTACCACTTTTGTCTAACTTTACTTCAAATACAGATAGAGCTTGTTCAGTTGTTAGGGTCGTTCAGCACACAGGACTGAATGTTTTATGCATTTTCGTAGAATGCATTTTTAGGAATGCGTTACCATTTATATGGATCTATTTCTAAAGAATCACCTACTTTGTCTGGTGAAAACGACATATGGTTCTGACCTGGATAGAACAATTTAAAAGAAGAAATAAAACTAATTAATAAGTTCTCGAGTTGCAGAAAATTAGAGGTGCAAGTTGTAAAGACAGTTGTTGATGATCAGAGATATTTGTAATGTGTAATGTTGAAAATTCATAAAAATTGAAATGCAAGTCCTACTTTAAGGCCAAGGCCAAGCTGGAATAAAACTATCTATCTGTCTAATAAGTTCTCGTAACTCGTAACAAGCAATATTGATGAAGAAACTTGAACGCGAAGGTGTGTTTGGTTAATTTAAGAAAGACGAACAGTAAATATGCAACAATTGAAAATTTCATTAAAAAAGATCGTTGAAAGTTAACATCCGATACCTCAGTTAGAATGAAATAAAAAATGTTGCAGGAGGATACGAAGCATTTTCTTCGCTTAACCAAAAATGTAATTTTTAAGTAAACCTTATAAATCTCGTACGCAGGATGTAACAAATTGTCGATGGAAGTTACCAACAAATAAATTTGTACATAATTTACTGGGAATGATCTCAAGCTTATTGTCGAACGTAGATTCTGAAAATTCGATACGTTTCACTTTTCAAAGTTTCACATGGAACTTTAACACTTTCTCAATCACACATTAGAAAGTGAATGTAATTCCGACTAATTAAATTTATTATGTGTATAACGATATACCTATTAAGACAAGCGAATATTAAACCATTAACTTTGTACCTGATCTAGATTAGAATCAACTGTTCCCTAATATTCAATCGAAATTTTTATTGAAATTATCATTTTCTAGAGAATTGTATATTATCAAGTGCATTGAAAACTGAAATAATGGTATTGATGATTGGTAACTTTTACGCGAAAAAAACGCAACAGTAATGGATGATAACGATTTCGAATGTGTTAAAATTCCTTGATATTTTCTATCGCGTTGAGGATGAAATTTCAGTGTAAAATTTATTGTACGATATTTCACGTTAATTACCTTTCTCAGCAGCACGCTTTGCTGTATAAACGTAGTATCCTGCGAATGTTTAATATTCACAGTACTTGACAAGGTATCTACTGCTAGAATCGTTCAAATTTAATCAATGCTTCCGCTTGGTCTCTTGTAAAATAGGATTATACTTTGCAACTTGTTCTCGATCTTCCTTTAGAAATGACACAATTCCGATAAAAGTCGCTTCTTATGCTGCATACAGCGAAATCTGTTTTAAAGGCTCGTCGAAGCTATATCTCATCGTCACGAAATTCCAATATAAGGAAATGTTGAACTTGAGACTTTTCAATCGAATAATTTATTCTAACAATTCTAGAAATTTAAATATCCACGAGATATTCGTCCGTGTCTTTCCACGTTTGATAATAAACGTTTAACGTATTGGAGAAATTGAATTCTGGTCGAAGGAACCTAATGTATGTCAATATATGCAGGCCTCATTTTCTTTCCATTCCACAGCCTGAACTTAAGCGGCGATCCATCTTAAACCCTCGTTCGAAACTTGCTTAAACGTTGAATATACCTTTGATCCTTCTTCTCAGGATAAGCTTAAGCTCAAAGAAATTCTGTTGGTCGGGTGTTCATTCAAATTAAGCTGTCCGGAAGAATACAGTTTAATTGCATAGACGATAGAAATGGCCGCTGCTCATTGGAAACTTCGCAGTCTGAATTTAAACAATAATTAAATTTTCTTCTTCGAGAAGTTCCCGTTCTAATCGCGTTTACGCAAAAATGCAGTAACAATTTTCTCCGGATACGTCTTCAACTTCGCTAAGAAGAACGTAGCAATAATGATAGATTTAAGTGGAATCGTAACAGCAAACGTTACGATCTTGCAACCGGTCAGTTAATTGAAGCGTCGTAGTCCGCCGATCACTTCATAATTTTCCAGGCGAAATTTTTCTTGGATCGTCGACTATCGTGGATTTCGCTGCAGTCAACTCGTCAACATCTCAGTGACAGGAATTCCTGTTCGGCCGTTAGACGTATCAATCGGCTCGAAGTCTCAGCACGAACACACGTTGCCACAGAATCACGTTATAACAGTTTTTGTTGATCGCAAAGACGAAAGAAGAGCGCGTTTCGAGATCGATGCTCGTTACTGGAATACAATCTAGGGGGTAGGTTTACCGTTCGACTTGGTTACGTTGCTCGTTACCCGTTTCGCCGAATCACGTCTCCGCGATTACACGTCCTAAGATACACCGAGATCCCGTTATCGTTTGCGATCGATTAATTCCCTTGGTGTGTTTCTTCGTCGGCACGACAGATCAAGCAGATCCACCGATCTTGGACAGGGTACGAGCGATTTCGTTTTTCTATGCTATCGTATCCGCCGATGCATCACTCAAGAATAATCTTTAGTCACCGAAAAATATGAACTAACACTTGCTTGCTATCCGTTCGCTTCCCCAACTGGAGTTTGCGTACTCCACTTCCGTTCCTTCTTCTTCTTGTTTTTCTTCTTCTTCTTTTTCGTTTAATCGAATGCGCGCTTAACGGCAACGTCTTTGTTCAAATCCCGCCGGAAGAACGCACGACCCGTCCGCGACGTAGCAGCGATATAAAGGCACGATACGTCTACACGAAAGGCTTTTTCACATTCTCAACGTCAGCACACTATCAAACTCGATGACACATTTTTCCCCTTTTATCTCGCACTGCGCTTGCCATCGCGAAAAAGATGTGCCCAATCAAGCACAGGGCCCCTCCCTTTATTTATCCTTCTTTCCTTTTCGTGTGCAACTCATCCAGCTTTCAAAGAAACCTCATTCACCGAATCGATAACTTCTTCGATAATTCTTGAAAAACGGCGATAAAGATATCGCGATAATAGAAGACAAGAAGAAATTAACCTACGATGTCACCGATGATTTTAATCACCAAAAAGCACACGGACGATTCCAGGCACGCGTTACTTTACACCTTGCAAATTAGCGCGCGGACAGAGCAAGAATAATTACCGTTAGCGATGCGGTAATTACTGCGAGCCAAGTGACTCGTTATGGTCAAGTAAAATGCGATTTTTCCGGTCCGCGGCAACCGGACGGATACGTTCAACTATCTCGCCGTTTCTGTAGATTAACCTAGTACGCTACATCAGCCGACGCTAATTAGTTGTCGTTGCAGCAATTGCGAGCAACAGGCAGATAACATTGTTTGCCAACTGGCAAACTGCTCCAAAGCAATTGCCCCGATACTTCGCCACCGTGCTAGCTCGTTTGCATAGACAACAACTAATTTTATTGGGCGCGCACGCGAACCCCGTGCATGAGCAACTCTGACCGATACTTTCTCGTTTAATAGCCATGAAAAGCTTCGTACATTTTTCTTACGAATAGACCGAATTCAATTCGTTTCTAATTGATCTGTTCAACGTCCGCAGTACTCACTGTCTATCCCAAAATCTTTGTTTCTGTGCGTGAAACGATCGTGATACGGCTGGACTATTTCGCGCATTTACCGCCGTTTTCAAGAACTCGGTGAAACTTCGTCGGGAAGATGATATCGATCGCTGGTTTCCGGTGATTCGAGGGCGTCGCGCGTGGAATCGAGCAGCCACGCGATAACCTTGCACACCAAGAGACAGAAACGGGAAGGAACACGAGGTAGCGAGCGTTCGATCGATCTTGATCGTCTGATCGAGGAAAGGCAGCTTGTGCTCGGTCGGCACGCGCTACTCGACCTGACAACGGATCGAAGTGCCGGAGGACTGTTTTAGTGGCTGCTCAATGCATCGCCACTGGCAGTCACTCCCTTCTCTCGATCTCCAACATCGTTCTCTTCTCTCTTTCTCTCTTGCCTGTGGACGCCACCTCCACCTCCGCAACCACCTCCAGTCTGACAACCGGAGGCTTATATGAGAGTAAGCCGCCGGTGGAGGGAACGTTGCGCGAAACGTGCATCGGTTTAACCGCTTGTAAACCCTCAGCGCGTCACACGTATCTATACTTCTTGTTGCGCGGCTTATCGTACGATCATGTCGTCGAGAATTTCGCAAGTACGCCCCACTGAAAATGTTATTTTCATCAAGATCGAACCGCTTTCTAAGTAAATGCTACGAATTCAATTTATCTTGTTTCGAATTTCAGCTGCACAGGAGCAAACAATAGCATTCAAAATATTATTATTAATAATAAAATGAAGATTATTTGCGCTAGGTACTGGATCTTAACTAATTTTTCTTAAATCATTTACTGTATGTAATTGTTAAAAAATAACAAGTAACGTAACGTTTTAACAAGATCGTGTATAATTAAAAGCCAACGAATTAGATATAAGGACATGGAAATTATTTATTTCGTTTGATATTTTCTATAGTCGATTGAGTCGATTCTTGCTGGCTCAATTACGTAAACTAGTTTTCAAAAGAGTAAGCCACCTTTCGAATAGATTCCAAAAATACTCGCGAAATTTTGAAAGTTGATTACTGTTTTCCTAGTTTTCACCGTAAATCATACGTTTCACAAGAGAGCGTTATGCTTTCTGTGCGTGCTTAATTCAAGCGGAAGCAGAAATTTCTAACAGACCGTTTTGTAATACTTTTTCTAGGTGAAAAGTAAAAGATAGATGGAAGTGTTATACGCACGTGATATGTACTGTTCTAATAAGCAATGTACCAATAACGAGGAATTTTGTTCGCAACATAATATTTATTATCTTTATCTATCTATAATAATATTCATAATACGACTAAAATATATTCATTATCGTTTATTAACCCTCTACTTAATAAATTTTTATATGTTAAGTACTATTTAGTATGTTTAATTACGATTTAATTTTAATTGATTATTGCATTCAGAAAACAAATTTCGATGTTCCATGTGAATTAAACTATGTATGACCTTATCTGACTCAATAATATATTTAAAAAACAATGACATTCTACATACTTTATTTCAATCGGTATTGTATTTAACAATTTCGCTAAGAAGTTAAAATATTTCAAAAGTTCTTAGGATAACGTGAAAAAATAACAATTGAAATGGAGAAACAAGTGCATCGTTGCATCCAACGTGCGATTATTTTTTTTACTTCCAACTTCCGACAAACCCCTTCGCCGTTTCTCTTTCTCCATTATCCTCCCTCGTAAAGCGTTAGCTCTACTTTCACTTTCATTCTGATGGGAGATTCACGAGACGAGTAGGAGCATCGGTGTACGCAAGCATAAAATACAGGTTGATACATAGCTGCCGAGCGTCTGCTCCATATTATTCATTTTTCATCTTTACAGGAAGGAAGTGGTACTTCTCGCTTTTCTGCAATTCTGCAATTCTCAGTTGGTATGAAATATCGTTTTTTACGTTTATAATGCCTAAGTTCCGAGAAAAGCTGGCAATAAAGAATTTTATATGAAGCTCGGTTTCCCGACTCCTCCGCACGTAATGTAATTTATATTTCGAAATGTTTACGTACGATAAATATGGTAGCTCACGAAAATATCCGAAAGCTTTTATAAATATATTATGCATGTTATGTGAAACATTTAGAAATTATTAGCATTGTAATAAATCTCGACTATCATTATTATATTGATAAAGTTTGAAACAAGTTTGAAAATACATACGGTTGTACAAAATAAAAATTGTTAATAAACCTCGATATTCGGTGGGATCATTTTTGACACTCGTTACATGTTTAAACAGCTACTCATGCTGTGTACTGATTTTTCACTAAATACATATATGTTTGCAATAAATAAATAATTTTTGTACACATTCCAAGATTTCAGATTTTACATACGTAGCACATACACACACAATTCATATAGAAGTTTTCTAAATATTCAAATACTTTCGTGACCCAGGGTATGTTTAAACGTAACACGTTGAAAAATATAATATATGAAATTTTAGAAAATATCTTTAATTTTGAAGATGTAGTGAAATATTTAGTAAACTAAACGAGTTTAATACAAATATACAAAATGTAGTTGTAATTTTGAAAATACAGCGTTGCTGCTTCATAGTTCATAGAAAATAGTAATAAAAAAGAAGAAAAGCTTCTTTCACAAATGTTCTAGGCGAATATTGCGTGTGTAGTCTACAAACGGATGTTGTATGAATTCCACATCGTTCAACCTACAAAATTACGGAGAACGGTTTCATACGCTTTTTTCACATGAAAAGTAGTGCAGCTTGTGTAACATTGAGATTATACATTCTTTGTACAGTAATCAACTACTTGGGCAATCTGTCCAACTGTACGCTATTCACACGCAAAAAAAAGTCATTCTGCCGATAAAGAACAAGTTCTGCAGTTTTATTGCATACACGTGCGTTCTTATTGGAAAAACGTAAAATATAATCAGGAACAGTAATACGAAGAAAAGAGGAAGATTCGTTTTCTTTCATATCGTATACATTTTTCTAATAGTACGAATACTTTACGGCAATATAATTTCAGTTACGTTTTTTACGACACAAACAACGTTCAATATCTCTGCAATTAAAAACTTCCGACTTTTATTACAGGATTATATTAATTTAATACACATACATATTCAGATATATGTATAGATGTATGTACACGTGGATCGATAAAATAATACTTTAACATTTAAAATCACGTGCAGTTTTATCATCGTTTATGTTTTCCATTTATTTTTCACATAGTTAAATTATCTTTCAACTTAGAAAGCTTTAAACAAATTTAAAAAAATTAAAAATTATTAATTAATGTTTCTCGGTTCAAGAATCTTTGATTATTGGTCCGTAAATAACAAAGTTGTATTTGCAAACTTGAAAGTGTAAAACAAAATTAAAAATGCACTTTATATTTAATTAATAATTGTTTTTCATTCCTCTTTTTAAACGGTATATTTAAGACATTGTATAACTGTAATTAAATGTAACAGAAATAAAAGCAATATATTACAATATACATACTTTCCATTTTAATGACGATATAATTACAATACAGTAGAAATTATACTACAAATACCTTTTTATAAAATCCTTTCTTTCTCTCAATCTAGGTTTAAGTAATTCGCTTTGGATTAAAACACACGGTTTAGTTAACTGCTCCCCGTAATTAGCAGCTATTATTACTTGATACGTTAACAACTTGCAATTAACTATGATTACCCCACATTGGTAATATACAATACACAATGGCAGGCAAAAGAAAGTTTATAAAATAAGAAGCATAAAATGATACCCATAATTTAACGAGAACAATGAATAAATATAATAAATGAATAGATATATATCACAGAGTAGATGATTATTATCACATCGTACAAAATTGTTAATACAAAAGTTACTAAGATTCATAGTATACCAATTTTAAACTTTTTTTTATCCGCCACTGTGTAATTAGATACATGCTGTTATAATTATATACATTGATGTTTATACTATATATTGTTCATTATTTTCAAAATCTTTGTTCCAAGAAAAGGAAAGAGAAATAAACAATTTTGATAGTAGAGACACATAACAAGAACGAATGTTGCATCTTCATTTATGTTAAACTATAAGTTGAAAATAAACACTACTTACTAAGTTATTAATATTTTAAATTCAGTCATTTTTTAAGGCTGTGAATTACGATCTTTTTAATGTATTAAAAATACTACGATTGTCACATTACCATTTGAAAATAATAGAACAACTTAATTCGTTCCTATTAATTTTCAATCGCATGTGTAAAAACATTTCAGATTAAAACATGACCCAGTTAACGCACGAAATACTCAAACAGTACTGTCAGTATCATTTTATTCCGTTTCAAGTAGTTTGTATGCTTGCACACCGTGTATATATCATCAACATAAAATTTCCATGCAAGAAAATGACCCGATTAAAAGCAAAAAACAAATCACAATTCTTGGTATCTGGAGGATTATTATATCTACCTAACCCGTTTGCAGGCAACACGTTACCTTCGCGTGAAGACAGCATGGAATGTCGAATATACGATTCAACAATATGAAGACGACAAATGAAAAACGTTAAGGTAAATATTGCATAAGCTCATATATCACAACAATAATAAAATCTATTTCAATGTATCACATACCGCTATATTACAACAACAATAAGTCATATACAATTAATCTGAATCAGCCTAGCAATCAATTATCCTATGCACAATAAAAGCTCGACGGTGCTGCAGTTGCTACTTTAGAGTGAAGAAATAAGAGAAGATCCAAACATCGCTATAGTACACGAAGAAACAACTAGATCAATCAATAGATACAAAAGAGAATCGATGCACGATCGAATCACTAGCCAACAAAATGCAGGTACGGATAATTAGTAGGTACACGTAATATATAGTTCTCCTTTGAAATTTTCAAAGAACACACGCTGCACGTACTACAACACATAAACGTATATACATACAGGTAAATTAAATCGACAGATCTTACCAGTGCAAATGTTATCTCAATGGAGATAACTATGGAGATAACAAATACTCTTTAACAAAACTCTTTAACGAAAAATGTAACAATTTATCTCGTGTCTGTACTAACAAATTGCAAAGAATACCGAAGATAAAAGAAGAAGAAAGAGAAACATTTGCAGACATACACTAGCTGAAGGATTTCGGTTCTCGTCAAATTCATCGCCAGTGGCAATGACTCTCCTTTCAGCCCTCAAGCTGTGTATGCCTCTTTCTCGACGATCTTTCTCTTTATCCCCCCGACTCTGTCCATCTTGTTCCTGGAGAAGCTCGTGAGACCGAAACGAGGCGAGGGCTCGGTAGCGTGTACACACGTATAATCGAGAGCACACACGGTGACCGGAGGTACCGCATATTTATGGTGAACATAGGACCCACACGACTAACAGCGGAATCTGTACTAACCACGTCAACGTTCATTGAATATAAGTGGCCTGCTCTCAGCGATTAACCATGCTATTCTATGGTCCGCTTTAGTTCATGGCAAGTAGCCGATACCAGTTTAGGAATTTATTCACTAGCCGAACTCGAGTTTTTGGAATTAATGTTACGCGGAAGAACGATCAAGTAATGATCATTCTGGAATATTTATGATATTAGCTGCCGACTTTTTTGGAGCAATTTGGTTTTATGTATTATTTCTTCGATGTATAACTCGTTTTTCTTTTCTTCTTCCTTTTAGTTCTTCGGCTTAATGACGCTGTTCTTTTGATGAATTAATTAGCCGTTCTTATTTAGATTTTAATCTATGTCTGTTTCAGAAGAAATCTTAAATGGTAATTTAACCTTTACATATGACATTTCCGTATATTATTCATTAGTAATGGAGCGTTGAGTGTTTTAATTTCTGATACAAGGTACGCTCTTTGTTCCTTCTGAAACTTCTAAATGAAGGTTTTGAATGTGTTTAAAAGTACTGCCTAATGATACTTAATTTTTTTCATTAATAATATCATTACAAATTGTACAAAGTAGAAGTTGCCTAAATTTCATCAAATATTTACAAACGAATAAGTATATGGATACAAAAAGGAAAACAAGACAGAATAGATAATCAAAGCAAAAACAAGACTGTAATAATATGTAGCGAAGATACAGGAATCTGCATTTTCTGCTTTTTATATTGTGAATTTATGTTTTAATATTTAATATGTACATATACTTCATATACTACTTCTGTTATTGTAAAAGATGCATTTATAATACTTTTTACTTTGTATGTAAAAGTCACAATCGCAATCTCTCTCTCTCTCTCTCTCTCTCTCTCTCCTTTCTGATTGAAAAATTTAAATATTTATGTTGAATAAACCAAAATAGTATGCAAGGGAAATCATAAAAAATATTCCAATTAACTGGGAAAAGAAAAAACTTTTGTATCCCAATTTGCAAACGACAAATAATAATTATTTATTAGTTAACTAAAAAATATTCATACTTTATTTTATATATATTCCATGAGAGTTTTCGAACTGCCTTATTACCAAAACCAGTCGATATCTGGCCTCATCATTGACGAATTCGAAGAAAAATCTAGTTGCCATGCACTGAAACTGCCAATATACTGCTGAACAGCCGTAATCATAAAGCCATAAACATTTCGCTTATATCGATTGCCTTGGTATGATTGCTTTGGTATGTATACGCCACAGAATGAGACGAATTCCTTCGAGGTAATATTTTTCAGATAATATAGAAGCAATTAAAGAAATAATAATAATAAGAACATAATTCAAAATATCTTATTTTGTAAGAAAAAGATATTGATAAAAATAGATTAATTTTAGAATAACTTTTTATTAATATTTGTAATAGAACAGAAGTAAAGCAACTATTAATAAAAATGTTATCAATTGTTTCCAATAAAAATAATATAAATAATAATATTTTTAAAGCTCATTGATAGAAAAAATGTATATCTATTTTCTTCAATAAGTCATCAGTTGTCAAATAGAAAATTGTAATGTAATAATAATAATAAAAGTCCTAGAAATTGATATAAATAAATTTTTTATTTATGTACGATAATTATTGTTCTTTTTTTTTTGAAATCTCAACTCTATTATATCTGTTGGTGCGCCTAGTAGTATGCAATATGCGCCACACATCACTGTAATACGAATGAAAGTAAATACGTAGGTGCATACAGTAGTCTAAGGCCTAACTCATCGCTTCAATCATTTATAATATTTGTACATAATTGTCAAATTATTAAATATTTAATTTATTAACGTTATTATTATAATTATTAAAGTTGTATAATAATTTTAGTTACTCGTTAATTAATCATTTCTTTAATTTCATCAATAAAAGAATCTATAACATGGCCCAATATCCAGAATAGGATTTGACAAGTAAATAAATTTTCTGTTAATAACTCGATCTTTTTGTTGCAGGTACATATTACAACTGTGTTGAAGATTCATCGTGGTGAATTGCAGAGTGAAAGAATATCCATTATCTATAGTTATATGTATATAATTCCAGGAAATACCCAGATTAATTGGCCGTCACGTTCGCCCGACCTTTCAGCTCCCGATTACGTCCTGCGAGGATACCTGAAGGAGTGGGTGTACTTGAACAAACGGAGTACGCTTGAGCAGCTCGTGGAGAATATCCGTGCAGAAATTCGAGAGCTAAGGCTTAAACATTAATGGCCCCGAATTTGTGAATTGGCTACTAGAACTCATTTAAAAAATGTCATCTATCATAACATATTTTATAGTCAAACAAATTTTCACGTGTTAAGCATTTATTGTATGTAATATCACTGAAATTAATTTATTAATAAAAAAGTTATTGACTTCCCAAACTCTAATTAAATAATATAGAAAATATTTGTGATTTTCATTAGGATCAACATTTCAGACATTTTAATAAGTGGTAAATCTCATTATGTACTTATATGTAAATAATTATATGTAAATAAAGGTATTGCAAATCGTAATCATAAATAATACCATTACGTTCATATTAATTAATTACTATCAATACTATCATAATACATATGTAATTGCATTACTTATAATGTATTGTAAATAAGACTGCTTGTTAAATGGACCATACTTTTTACATACGTTTTTATGTTCTTGTAGTCTAACTCAATATTACAGTCATCAAAATGTTGAAAAAACAATAGGTTTTAATTATAATATATGAATATACATATATAGATATAAGTTTAATAATGAAAATATAAAGTTCGAAACTATTTACATAGAAACCTACCATCAAGGTTTTATAACTGAATTTAATAAGAACAAGTGATATTTAATTGACAGTCAATTACATCAATGAAATGATAAGTCTAGATTATTCATCGATTTTTAAGTTCAGCTTTACAATCGTGCCTTAAGTGGTTCACTTATGTACCGTGTTGACCTGTGATTATCTAGCGCGTTGATGTGCAATAAATATGTGCCACTTTCTCATGCTTTCAATAAGCTCATATCTATATATACATTCTACAAAGTATCCCCTTCATGAAGTATTAAAAATGTGAAATTACATATTTAAAGTATACTACAATATAAACAAACGTTTGACATTTCAAACGATAATGATTGCATCTAATTTGAAAATTTTAAGTAAATTACGTATTACGTATTTGATTATTTGTATAAATAAGCAAAAGAGAAATTTTAAATAGTATTTTTGAAAAAGAATAAAATTATTACAAAAGAATCTTTTATGACATTACTATTAAATACATAATTCTACATGAAATTCTCAACAACATGTATAATGTTTATAAACTAGAGATTTAGAGCAGTAGGCAGGTACACAACTTCTTAATTAAAGTAAACAAGTACTAATTACACATAATTCGCTCTCGATCGTGTTATTCTTTTTTTTATGCATTCATTTCCGCTCATTCTCTTTCTTTGGATCATTTTCGTTATTTCATTGTAATTCTATTTCCGCACTAAAGATTTTCATTTGAACTCAACAAAAATTCCAAATAACACACCTGAAATCTTTAATCAATCTTCAGAGGAAGTTACACATACGAGAAGGATACTAAGCAAAATTTAATAATCAAATCAAGTATATAAATTATTACAAGTAATATGCGTCAGAAATTTTAGAACAGAATTATTAAAAAGTGTAAATTAAGCATATGTGAGAGCGAAAATCAATAAAGGCGCAAAGGAAATTCTAACTAGGAACATTGTTCTAAACGAAAATTTTTGTAAAACTTCATTACGTTCTAGAAGCACATTATACAGAAGCTGTTACAGCAGCGTGAACTTTTTAATTTTAGCAATCTGTGCAGCAGACCGGTTGAACTACCTTTAGTCAGGAAATAGTATTTTCTATACGATGAAAGTCGAAGAAAAATGAACTTCTGGAAGGCACAGACTTCAGCCAAACTACGTAGAACATTTTTCCAATTAATGTTCTGTCTTATATTCCAATATAGTATAGGTAATTCTATTACGAAATGGAAAACATTAAGGAATTCATGGAATTTTTAATTATTGAATAAGATATTAAGTTGATAGCTAAACATTAAGTAAAATAGAACAATAAATTGTTTCGATGATAAATTAATATTTTATAAAATAGTACCGATGTGATGATAGTATGTGATGATAGTACGAAATGAGTTTATATGTATAGCTTGATATTCTCGAAATAATTAATATTTCACACGAAATATTAATTATTTCGAGAATTAATCAAAATTTTTTGGACAAATTATCAACAATTCTTTAACTAAACACTTCTTAAGAAATACAAATTTAAAATAACACCAGAATTCTCTTGTATAATGATTTACTAACTAATAATATAAGTGAATTGAAAAACGATAAATTACAGGTTATAGATACCTATCGTATAACGTTATTATTTTATACTTTATTCCTATTAAAATAACACAATTACATGGTATGTAATTATTGACACGCACAATATCATTTCTTTTATCACCAAACTCGTTATTATTATAGAATAGAATTTCTTAGCTTTGGTAATTTGCAACCTGTAACTTATACAATTTTGCTAATAATATATTAATTCATTTGTGCAACGAGAACAAGATATCGCTATATTAATTCATTAAAGCGACACATTTTTGTTTAGTAAATGTTTTAAGATTTTTTGTACAGTACTGTATAATAATAAAAATAGAAAACTACTCGTACGAAGGGTGTTGATTCAAATTATCCAGTACCGTTTCAAGAAAATATTACCGTTGACATTCGATCAATAGAAGAACTCACCACCAATCAGTCAGTCATTTCCCTTTGCGAAAAAAGATAATTTATGCGGTCATCTCGAGTCGAGTGGAATGGAGTCGAGTTCAGTATACGAGGCAAGTTATACAATTCATACTTAATGCAGTCAGCCAAAACAATCATCTTCGAAGCATGGAGCAGAGTGTTACTCAGGTTCGGTAACACAGCCTGTTGTTTCCGTGAGTCCCGTGCCCCCTTCTCTGTGTTATTATCCCACTCGAAAATGATCGGCTTTGCCAATGTAATAATAGCTTGACCCGGAGAACTGTGGAAAAACGGGCAGTCGCGGTCGCCACGAAAAAGGAAGAAATTCGTGATCGACTCTTTTGCTATCCGCTGCGACGTTACACGCGTGTTATACGAGATTCAATTATCGCGTACATCTCGTTTGCATCTCACTACAGAATCACACGCGGTCGGGAGTCTTGTAATTAATATGTACGAGACGCGATATACGCGTTGAGAAATAAATGTTAACGCAATCGGAGATCGGTACGAGACGATACAACTCTCGGTACAATCGTTTGATTGGAAGTAACGAATCCCTTTCGGTGGTGCGCGCACCAAGATGTCTTCGATATCTTACTATTCTTACTACGAGATGTACAGGGTGATTCTAGTAATTAGGTCAAACTATACTGCCGACCATAAGTAACAGGGTATTAGAACACACATCTGTTTACGGTATGAACTCATATAGCGCGGAAGATACGTTACGTGTTTGTAGAAATTATGCGTTTTACGAGATGCACAACGCAAAATCTAAAATAAATTCTTTGTTTGAAGTAACATAATTACCTCTGTATAGAAATAAGTATCGTATAATGCGTGAAGTCTTCGTTATTATACAGGAGCTTGTGCATATCTACGGTTTTTAATCAATTTAGTAACATACATTTGCATGTCACGAATAAATCAAGTCTGCGTCTGTTTATAGGAATAATATGTTTTTACACCCCTACAAATATTGTAACGTACATATATCGTAGCCTTTTTAAAAATGTTTGTAATCGCGTTATACAAGCACTACATTATATGGGAACCTATAGTTTTGGGAAAAACTCTAACAAATTTTATTTTATTTTATTTAGTACTTTACGTATAACGCGAATGAAATAGCAGGCATTTTATTATAATAACTAGAAAATAAGTATGTACGAGTGTAGATTTTGCACTATTTAACAAGGTCGTAAGGAGTAACTTATTCTTCCAAATAGGTATAGCAATATTTCATCGTTATTTTACACTATTTAGCTATTTAGTAGTTATATGTAAAAATAAGTTGACATGTTAATATTGAATCATGATATGTACATATCAATATCATATTTGTATCGTAAATATTAAAACTTTATGGAAACTCTCGTGCTCCTACGCACTGTTTATGCCATTATAGATTTGAATGAATATCAAATTCAATTAGGGATCATACGGTAACAATTAAATCACGTACTCGAAAATAATTAAGAAAATATAGAAAATTGCACAGAATGTAATGGTGAGATATTTGGGAAAATGAAATATCTTATAAAATATAGACTTTTTAATTGTTTACCTTTTATTCGTATAATAACTCGAAAGATGTATGCAAAAGGTTCATTTGATCTCACCTAAAACATTTATGACAAGAATCATGCCCCATAATGGTATAGTTTATAAAACAATGTAAAATTTTGTACTACAACTTTCCAGCTTCACTTATAATAGAAGTGTAATTTGCCCCAAGTGTTAGGATCATCCTGTATAAATCCATTTGTACGTACGTATCATAGGTAAAGAAACATCGGAGATAAAGTTACTTAAGGTCATCCGGTTTCTTGTATTACTGATTTTAATGTCTTTTAAAGATTGCACTAAGTATGCTGAAACTTGCAGTATCCAAATTAATGAGAAATTATGATGATATTGCATAGGATAATATCTTTGTATGATATTATACATTACTTTTATATCGTTATACCTACGTTGAGGAAAAAATAACAGCGATAACATCAGTAAGCAAAGCACATAAGATGTAGTATAAATGTAACATGTCTTCTATTATTTATAGATTACATAGCTTTTTTTACTGTGAAATCGTACAAACTTTTTAATATGTTAGGTTGTGTTGTACTATGTTCCATTTATGGCTTAAACTAATCTAAATGTCCCTTTTCCAATATCATAAACGTTTCGGAATGCAGATATCCTCAACGTTATATATTTTTATGACTTTCCCCATGCTTTTACCATTTCTTCGTCTTTAAGATATCTCTCGTTTCGTTGCAACAGTTAGTATAATATCATACGTTGCCTCTCTGATGCCATTGCACATTATGGCACAACACGCTGGTAGTGCTGGTGCATATAATACCAACTTCGTATTAAAATGACGAAAAAATGTACTGATTGTATAATAGAACTTTTGATAGGGGCACATTCGAATAATACAAGACTTTGGATAGTAAACATTCAAATAAGGATGGTCCTACTACATGCATTAGGTATTTAAATAAATATATTCATGCCTTTTGGTATGTTATATAGTTTACTATTGGCATATTTGCAACTAATATTTTTATATGTTAAAAAGTGAACGATACTCGTGCAATGTTTTTAAAAACGAGGTAACAAACATCCTACATCAAATATTTTGATTATTTCCTACTTTTCGGAAAATGTATGATGTTAATGGAAATATAATCTATTTATATAAATAATAAAAATAATGTTAAATGTGAGATATTTCTAAAAGATAAGATTATTGATAGTAAATATCGTTTTTATAAACCTTTTATAAATCTTCTGAATTGTTTAGTACAATTATTTATATTTCATGTTAGCTGGACGTATTCAACGTGTCGATTTCGGTATACAGTAAAAATACCTCAAACAAGTATTCTTTCTCTCTCGGTCTCTCTTGCTGGGTAATAAAATATCCGTACTGTTTTATATTATTTGTAAAATATATTTTATACGATCTCAGTTTATTGCAAACATCCGTCAAGTTAAATTACAGAAAAAAGCTACGTGATAAAAGATCCGCGTACTATTAGTCATAAGATACTTTTTACGAACTAAGTCAGTTTGCTACAAAGTTCTGTAATACTAAATTACAGAAAATTACTTCCTCGAATTAAAAGCATCCAACACCATTACAGTACATAATACGTATAAATTGTCGCACATTACACCTAAACCATGAAAATAAATATACTTCATATTTTCAATTTCACTGTAGCACTTATATTAATATTCTGTACTAAAAGTACAGTTTAGAAGTAAACAAAATTACAAAAAATCTATGATGCCATTGATCTTATTACTCATAAAATTATAAGTTACGTTTGCTATAAAGACACAAACAAGCAGCTGAATTACACACACACACACACCTTACAAAGAATTTAAAAATAAATAACACACTTATTCTTATTATTTTATTTATTATTATTATTTTATTTATTATTATTACCTTAATAATTAATTAAATTTTATTAATAAAAATTTTATCAAATTTTTATTTTATTATATATAAAATTTTATTATATTATAATTTTATTATATATAAAAATGAATAACATTTATTTTAATAATTAATTCAATTTATTAATGCACATTTATTATCCCTTGTACACTTATGTATAATGGTTATTGATGTTGTGAAATAATGGCTATATATTTTTGATTGAAAAAAATAAGAATAAGGGATAGCAAAAAGACAATGCTGAAACTTCAATTTTCTCAGACGTCTTGAAATTTGAGATAGAACATTTTATAATAGACTAATAATAAACTTGTGTTTATTCTCTCTAGTTATTCTCCGTATTAAAAAATATTAAATTATAAAATGATCCGATTTCAGAACAAACATGACGTTAAACAATAACCATCATCGCTTGACCTCTACCCCATATGGAAACATATACAACTCAGATCCCAAGCTATTTCTCAACTGTTACAAAACAGATCAAGATGAAACATAACCCATTTTCTTTCCCCTACACTAAGCTGTACAACAGAGAAAACCCCATCAAAATCCGTTCAGTAGTTTTTACGTGATACTCATATCAAGCGATACGGTACGAGAGACAAACAAACATACGGACAAAAGCTCAAAAAGTTACTTTTTTCGATTCCATACCGTACAAGTTGTTCCTTGGTGATTCGTTTTTTTATTTTGTTTTGTTTTATTTGTTTGTTTTATCCTATGTACGGACACAATTCTTCTACCGTTTTATTATATGCATGCAATATAGAAACACAACCCAATTTTTTATTATGTGTATAGATAAAATTATATGTCTCCTTGCAGGCTGCAAAGTCAAAAGCAAATAGCTGAATCTTAAAATGTAACGAACAATGAGCTTCTTTAATTTAAAAAAGACGCGTCGCAGTTGGTAATCATAGTCTATACGACTCGGAGGAAGGGGATAAGAAAAAAACAAACTAACGGTCTTTCGTAACGTGTGTGCCACGTTTTTCCAATCTTCAGGTCGACACAAACGAAGATACGAATGTATTTGTTTGCGGTAGATTCTCTTGGGAAGCCACCCAGAGATAACAACTCCAGTACTGCAGGAAGTTCCACTAGCCGCATGCAGGCGACATTTCTTTGCTACAACTAGACGAGCAGATAAAGCAACCGTATACTACAGAAAAATGTTAGAAAATTACAATAGGTTTCTTTTTCCAAGTTTTATATAACGACGAGACGTTACAAAAATTACAGTTATCCATAATTCGTATCTTATTAGATTCTTGGACGAAATGGAGCGCCATTCTAGTCACGACACGATCGTGAGCTGAAGTAAATTGAAATTAAATGTTTCTATCCCTTTTGTATCTTCCCCTATTATATAAATGCACGCGACTTCAAAAGAGACACGCTTCGTTCTGTAACAACATTGTTCTCGAAATATCGCGTTCAAAAATATTTTCATTTCGCAGCTGTGCACTCTGGTTGTTTCCATAGAATAAGAGATACAAACGTATTTTTACGTAGTGTAAATGCTTTTGTAAAATCGTCTGCTTATTTTTTTTATTATTACCCACAAAGGAAACGTACCCACGTAGTTTAAGGTCATTTTACTAGAAATATAAAGATATCATCATAAAGAGTATGTATTTATATTTCGTTATTCTGTTAATTAAAACAGAGCTTTGAAGTAATCTCTTTATTTAATCACATTGTATATACATATATACAACACAAAGGATCAAGCAATTTTTGGAAAATTGTGACTCGATATGAAAAATTAAAACAGAACTGTTTTATACGAAACTTATAAAAAGCAAAGCTCTGCTAAATACTAAACTTATACAGGGTGTCTGATAACCGCTTGTACAATCGGATGGGGGCTAATTCTACGTGGAAAATAATTCGAAAATATACGACAAATTTGTTTCTTACAACGTTTCCATTCCGGGAAAACCGAGTTTGAAAATTTGATAAGTATATTTATACTTGGTTAATTCTGGATTGAGCAAGGGTACATAATCGATAGGAGGTTACACTGTACCTAAGAATAAGTCAAAAATGTAGAATAAAATTTTTGCATAAAATGCTTTGTCTTTGAAAAAAAATAAATTTGAAAATGTACCATGCGTGTGCGCTAGATCAATTTTTAACTAAACATGTTTAAACTTTATTCTTTTGAAAATGAGGCCCTAAATGGAAAAATATTATTTTACATCTTTGATTTATTTTCGCATGTAGAATAACAGCCTGCTGATTATTTACTCATACCTAATCAATACTTAGCCAAGTTTAAGTATACTCGACAAATTTCCAAACTTGATTTTCTCGGAAACGAAGCGTTATACGAAAAAATTTCGTTTGTCGTTTGGAATTATTTAAATTATTCGATGAAATGTAGTTGTTGGTACAATAAATCTGTAGATATCTGTAGATGTAAATCTGTGGGTAGATAAAATCTGTTTATAAATTAAAATACTTGAGACATATACAAAATAGTTTAGGCATATCTAAACAAAAAGAAAGATCAAATCAAGCCTTGGATAGATTTGAAATTACCGATCGATAATTGCTCGAGCGGTTCGATTAAATCGAAGCATAAAACTAGAATCGATAATGTTAATTTTTATGCGTTTCGTTTTGAACGTGAATCGTTAAATGTTTCTGATCACTACATACGTGTTCACATATAATAACGACGATTTTAAGACCAATCAACGAGAGGCGAAAACGGGAAAGCATTTCTTGTTGATCGCGATCAAGGATGAAACCCAAACGAACATCGTTCCTCTCAATCGCTGTTGTATTGGATTGTCGCAAAAGTTTCTTTGTTCTATTACCACAAAATGGATCATCATAAAACGAAAGAAACTTTTGCGACAACCTAATATCTTCGTCATATTTTTCCACATAGAATCACTCCTTGCGGGTTGTAGCACCAGTTTCAGGACACCCTGTATAACGTATTGAAAGTTTTATAAAACGATATTTTTCTAGATGCTCTTGATCTGTAAAATCACATTATATAAACGTGCCCCCACTTTTTCACAATTCCGTGATTCCATTACGTAAGTACACGATTAATGTTCAATTCTCAGAAAATGACTTACTGCTGTAATTTGGTTTATTGCAACAAGATGGCATAAAAAATAGTGGATTTTACGATAAATTTGAAAAATAATCTTCGTAACATCACTGTTTCCCTCTTCTTTACAATTTACGGAGTCGTTCGATGCTTCTGAATGCTGAAAAATAGTGCATATCTTCCAACACCCTGTACAAGACACGATGAAACAAGAGAACAACGGTTGTACAAAATGAGAACGCGAGATATGTTCCATCACGTGGTGGTTTCGTGAAAAAAGAAGCAATTAAATCAACCGGCGAGGATAATCGTGCGAGTACTTCTAGGTAACTCACTGTTTCTTATCTGATGAGCACCTAGGGGTCTTCGCGCCTTCACCAGACCCCTACAAGGGTATTATCGGGAGAAGCCATAAACGGTTACCTCCCACCACGTACAAATCTCTACGTTTAACCCTCTTTCTGATTTGCGCAACATGGTGAGTACGGTTTTTTCCAACGGGCACGAGGCTCCCTCGTGCGTTCGAATCACGTCCCACTCGGAGATCACTATCTCGATCTGTGGATTGAAAAATCCCATACGGTCCAATGTTGTGACACACGCTCTCGTGTACGTAAAAGTCTACGTACACCGTTAAAGTATACAATTTTACAGTAAAAGCATTAATTCTACGAATGGCACGCCAAGACGCGTATTGTTAAAATGTAACACACATGATTCATTCTCCTTCATCCTTATTAAGGAGAAAGAAGTATAAAATGCGATGTTACAAAAATTACATGAACCTGTTGTACATACGCCTAGGTACACTTGTACCTGCAATCATAAAAATAGTAGTAGTCGTAATATAGTTTTATATTAATCTCTTTACAGGTCCCTCTCTTCATCCGAATTATATAAGCATCAGTAATGACCTACAATAGTATCTACTTGATATTGATAAAATTGAAAATTTTGTAATTTCTGATGTAATTTTAGCCCCTAAATATTTGTTGGTTAAGTATTTTTATTATTTTAATGCCCTTTAGAAATGCATTAATAATTATTATATCGATTTGCGAGTATAGGTAATTTTGTAACAGTATATTTTGTTTTGTTTTTTTGGTAAGTTAGATGCACGAAATCCAATAGGCGTTTGTAGACTTTCGTGATTGACTGTACTCAAGTACTGTAGGTTTAAATAGGAAAAGTGATTTTATGAGCGTGTTTAAATGTCTTTAGATTATTATTGTGAAATAGTCGAGTTAATTTAATTTAATATACGAGAAATAATCAAGAGGCAGATGTACAAGTAATCACGAACAAAGTCGTAAAGCAATGTGAGGAAAGAAGGAGCAGAGATGGAAAAGTATAGAGTGAACTAAGAATATCCTGGCAAAAAGATCATGCCATCCAAATTGAGCTGAACAACGCACAAAAGTTACATACTTGTTTCTCTTTCATCGAAGAACGGGAGACCGAAAAATTGAATAATTCTATAGCCGACGTCAACGAATACGTGTATATTTTATTTTAAGATTGGAAACGTCGTCGAGTAGAAAATAAGCAATCGTACGTAGGATAAAAAATTGACAGCTGTTAAAATACTCGTAAGATGGGTTTTATTTTAAACCACGCACCATTAAATAGCATCGATCGTGAGGAAGTTCCATGATGGAATTAATCGCTGGAGTTGAACAAGAAGATTGATTGAACTCGGTGCTTTCATACACTGCCATCGAATTGGAAATATCAGGATTTATTTAAGAAATTTCTCGTATTCGCCTGTCAACATTAATAACACGGTAAAATTCCTTTATAGTATGTCTTTATGTATACAACAGTTTTCATCCTCATAAATTGTCCGCTATATATCGCTGCATATAACAAAAGCGATATCTAAAAGAATTTTAATTAGTGTTGGGTATAAGAGTGTAACAGATAAAGTAAAATAATGAGACAAACAGACACTGTTATAGAATTAAACGATATTGGTCAAAATTCTCTAGGATATCGCATTTGGAATATCTATCTGATCGAAAGGGTTACTGTTGCACACTACTGTATGCACAACTTCCTTTTATTTCCATTTTTAATATATTTTCCAAACATAAGGTTTTGAGATCGTTACCATCAAACATAAGAGAAGAATTGCAATATAAGACGAGTCATATAAAAGATTCTTAATGTAAAGTTCTTTATATTGACATTTAATGTGATGTTTAGCATCATTCGGTATATGGAAATGCCTATATAAAAATGATACGGATAATGAAAGTTATAATGTCATTAGGAACACCACTGATGTTTATAACTTTCAAGTATCAACAAATAACACGGAACTTCCAAGTCCCGAAAGTCTCTTCAAGTAGAGAAAGAAATGTCAGAAATTATATAATTTCAATCTTTTAGATTTCAAAGTTTAAATTTATCTTCTATAAACCTATAAAGACTGTACTATGCACTGGAAAATTACTAAAGCGTTATGTAATAATTAATATTCCAAGAAAAGTTTATAAAGATAGAAATTAAGCTTTACTTTACAGTTTATTTTCTGTACCGTTAGTAAGCAAAATTTTCTTTCATTTACTTGCAAATAGGCTAGTTATCTCGTCTTCTGGAATAGAAACGTCTCAAACGTAAATTATCTGTTTCGGTATTTCTTGCTCTTTAATGTACCATTTTACTTCCATCAAGAATAAGTTACGTTTCATATTCCAAGAACTAAACCAATTTAATGGAAATCCGGCTTAATCAACTTTTAATTCCCTAAGTAAAGAAGCTTTCGAGAGGTAATATGTTGCGATGTTATATTACTGTTATTTTCATAAACTTTATTCAATTTATAAAAATAACATTACGATTTATATACGATAAATAACAATATTCTAAACAAAGATGCAATGATATATGGTCGACTATCATCTAACGATGCAAAGCCCTGATACAATTTAACGCAGCATCGATCTGTTTTATTTTTCCGGTCAACGCGAATGCATTGCAAAACAGCATAACATCCCTTAATAATCCCTCGCAATAAATGAATTACGGTTAATACCTCGACGTATCTGGATCATTAATTAAACTGATCCGAAGCTTACCCGTGACAACGTTCTATCGCTGTGTTAGCCCCCGTTTCAAGCGCGGGCAACGATCCCCTGGATCAAAAGGGGTTTCGTGGTCAAAATCGAACGCCCTGCAACCCCTCGCTCTAACCGAAAGGATAGAAGAGAATAGAATCCTTTCGGACGATTCAATTACGGTAACTCGAGCAGGGGTTGTGATCTGTAGCCAATACACGAGGCGAAAAAAGGGACAGGGAAGGATGGGATGCGCATTTCGGGGTGCATTTCGACTAGAATAGTCAATTACGGTTGCGTGGCGCGTGCTTTTTTCGCGAGCAATCTCACGGCATTGTGAAGGTGAAATTTAGCGGAATTATCTGGCTCCCTCCACGTTAGTCGACGCCGATCATTAATCTTTGTCGAAAGTTGCGAGTGTCCTTGAACCTTATGCCCCGCTGCGTTCATCAATTCTCAATGCAAAAATTGACGGCTGCAGCAGTGTACCCTGGCCGCGGAAACTTGGTCGGAACAAACGATATCGATTTCGAGACCGGATCGGACAGACGACGTTGATCCACTCTTTTTTGCGGCGAACCTGATAAAAGTAGAAGTGGATAATCTAGTTGCGATGTGGGCTCACGTACCGACATGAATAGAGAAAAGAGAAGCTATATACCCTGTAGGCTGTAGGTATCGTGTTCAAGAGCTCCAGAGGCTCTTCAGAACGAAGGAACAGAAGAGACGAGATAGATCAAAGGAAAATTATACGATGAAAAGCTTTCGCTCGGTTTAATGAAGCAAAACGATTCGAAAAACGATTCGGAACACGAATCGAATATTGTTCTACGGGATTTATAAACCATACAGATTGGCATAATAAGCTCGTAATAACTGTTCGTTAAACAATTGCAGTTATGATAATAAATTGTGGTTCAGGCTGGATTGTGCATAATAGGGCTATTAAATGAAATGTGTCCTTTTTATATGTCATACACTGGGATATGTGCTGTTTGTGTATTGCAACATTACGTACGAAACAAAGTAAACATAGGTAGTTATCTAGATTTGTAGACAAAATGTTATTTTGACAAAAAGTTACGAAAGTATTATATGAATCTTAAATCGTAAATGTAGCGGATTTATAATTAGACAACTTGGAATTAGATAACTCAATCAATATATAGTGTAATATTGACTGAACTGTATTCTTATATTTTCAGTATTTTTTAAAAGCATTGCACACGTTCCTACTAATCATATTAATTACTATTTTAATAGTTGTATTTCAAATAACATTTACTGAGAATGAAGAGAAAAAGATATGTTTAGTATACAGTAAAAAAGTTTATTACCGTAAACATTAACTCCTAATGTACTCACATATATACACATACTTATCTAATATACTTGACTATTACTATGTAAAATGCTGGAAAAAGGACTTGATTTTTAGTTTATTCTATACTTGCAAGAATTATTAATCTTTCTATCTTGAAAAAGAACCTTAAAAAAACCTTCTTCGCAAGTTTTTATTTGCATTTTTAGATGCGTCTTCTCTACAGGTTTTAATTTTATAGCCCGTTCGACAACAATTTTAATAAGTTTTAATAAGCAATTTTAATAAACAAAAACATCTGTTCGATTTTATCATCGTGAGCGACCCAGCTTTTACATGAATTAATATTTAATTTCCATTTCCCGCGCAATATCGACATGGAAGACGGCGTCGAAGCGTCGCTTATAATGTCGCGTTACTTCGAAACCCCCTAACAAAAGCTTTAATTAAAATTCTTATAGCGCTACCGTCAATAGATTCGATTCCATCGACGAAGCGGAGCCAGTAAAGAGAGAGAGAGAGAGACGCGCGTTATTTCTTATTAATAAACTTCATTTATCTATAATTAGTCCTGAACCGCGTACTAATTACAAAACACAAAGCGGTCCCCATCTAACTGTATCACGGTTTCTTACATTGAGAATGAAATTCCCGAGAAACTACTTCCTGATTCGGCACGTTACCATCTACGAAGCGAAATCCTACGGACTGAAGTTGAAACGATCCTCCTCGGGATTCTCGGACGATTTCTCGAGCATGCAATTCCTGAAAGAGAGAAAACGAGATCTCCTCACGGTATCTGCTTCGAGGCGGAAACACGAGGCACCAATACAGAGAAAAAGCAGCAGGGAATGACTGGACACGCGAATGGACATAGCACATTTACCTATGTAGGAGATCAAAGGTATCGTGGAGCACGCGTGCAACCTGCTACAACTGATCCTGCTCCCCATGGAGTCGCCTTCTTTTCACCAAAGTACCGGGAAGTACGCGACATGAATAAATGTTCAAATTACCGCTTAATCGTAACGAACGACTAAACACGATGGACTTTTGGTTTAATTCTTCTTGGCCTAGTTTAAAGTTCGAAGAGAAACATTTCTACCCTGAACACATCCGACACGCACTCATGGTGGCAACGCAAATATTTTCAGTAGAAACTAGTTTTTTTGACTATCTATTTGACCGAGGAATTTAGTCGAATTTCATTGTCGCGTAACTATGATACTGTTTTCGGAAGTTTTTTTAATTGAAGAAGATTACAGCAGAAGAACACGATAAGTCAAATTTTATTATATAGTTTATCTTATATTTGTACCATAACAATTTTAAAATTCAGTACGTTGTTAGTCAAATCTTATACTATAGAAATTATCCTTTTATTTGGATTTAGAGCTAGACATACTTTTTTTCATTGTCTTCAAAGTCTTAAAAATAGCGCGTGATAATATTAAAATATTGAAGATAGTAGAATGCTACTTAAAATAATTAGATGATCGACTTTCGAAAACTGCGTCAATCTATTAGCTACTTTTAAAGCACTGACATTTTTGGATCTAACAGGCTGTTTTCTTTCTCAGTAGTGTGATATTAAAACCCTCCTGTTTGGTCATCAAGTGACTTTAAAATCAGAAAATAAAAAGGAATATGATCTTCAACCGATATCGTTCGATACGATTGTAGATGGAAAAAAATGTTTAACTTTTAATGCTTTAACTTTAACGTTCTCCATGCGCTATTTGCTTGCCTCTAGATACAGCTTTGCAGTCTTATGACAAGGAATATCTACATAATTAAACAGCTTCTGAGAAAAGTGAATTTACTTGACATTAAAATCATTTAACCATTAAAACTTCTGCTGCTTGTATCTTTCGCAAACTTGATGCAACTTTATTACCGCAAATGAATAACGTGATGAAAATACTAGAGATCTCTAGGATAAGCTAGATTTAAACAATTTTTAGCATTTTAATCATTGACATAACGATAAATCGTGGCTTCAGCGGCGCTATAAAATTCTAATAAAATCCTATTTTTTACAGAGAAACTTTGTTCTCCTTCCAAGAAAAACTTGCCTTGCGGAATTCTTTGATTTTAGACTTAATCGTTTCCGAATTTTGACGAATAAATAAATATTCACAAAGAGATCAGACTGATTGAATTAAACGAAAATAAAGCTACAATTTTTATCTTTTTTTACAAAACTTATATTTCGTATTGACAAAGAAACATGTCATGTCTATACAGGGTTATAAAAGGAGACTCTAAGACTTTATGAGTGTATAATCGTCACCAGGAGGAATAAGAAACGTCGATGTTTTCCATCAATTTGGATATAAAACCGATAAACTATACGTGACATTTACTTTTTTTCCAAGTGTTATATTACACGATATACATTTTCTACCCTGTATCATCAATCTACCATAGTAATCGATAGATGATAAATAAACGAAAATCTGTAAGCGTCTCTGCGAAAAGAAATTCAACGAATAAAAATTGGGAAATTACGAAGTTCATTCTCATTCTGTCACCACCAGAAGTTTTGTAAACTATTCTTTTTTTTAATAAACTCGTATAATTACTTAATCCTCGATCTGCATGCTGGATCGTCTTCGGCCAGTAATTTTAAGTGACTTTTCATTTTCCCCATATTTTTGTTTATATCTTGCTTTGCTTAAAATAATAACACGTAACAGTAAAAACTGTCAGATGTTATTCTAGAAACTTGGAAGAGTATTTAAGGATTTTGGGGGATTTTCTCAAACACAAAAACCTAAAAAAACAACTGCATCATCATGAACGACCCAGTATACAGAAAAAGTAAATATGTCGGAAAAAGTAAGATTGCAGATGGAGTGTTAACTACTTAATTCACGTCGTGAATTGAAGGTAATAAAATAAAGGCTATAATACTAAAATATGGAATGAAGTTAAGCAATTGGAACAAATTCGAAGATGTCGACGCTACTCGATCTTGAGACTCCTAAATTCTGTTATTGCCTACCAATAACAGTGGAAACCTTGTTCGCAAGTTGTCTGCCAGACGAAATCCGCTAGAACCGTACGATCTAAGACCGCGACATTTACGTCGAATGTATTGAAAGAGGAAAAGTAAGTGGAACGGGATGTACGAGTAGCTTGGAACAAAACGAGCAAACCGTCTCGTTCAGGCTTCCGTTTCCGACATTTCCGGACCGTAGTCAAGGTCATCTCCGTTCTTCCATCAGATCGTCCCACTTATTGGCACCGATTGCATAATCTCCCGTGTTACCTCCTGGCAAAACTAATTTATTACTCAACGATCATCTCCGCTCGTCCGATCGACTATCGTCGGTGGAATGAGGATGTCCTCTATACCCTATACCCTTCCCTGGTATTTCGCTATACACGACCCCCTTGATTATGTAAAAGAACAGTTTGTGTATGTCATGCTAAATATTATACGTATACACACGTGGACCTGAACGATGTTACATCGAGAGAGCGATCATCAGACACCCGACGCGTTGTAAACGCGGCTGTGCTTGACAGCCAATTTCAAACCATTTCCATGGTCAACTAATCCAACATCAAATAGGGTCAAGTTATTTTACACTCCGTTATTCATAGTTGAAAATCATTCATCGCTTGGACCGTGTTGGTGAACGTTTTAAAGTTTGTTTTAACGAAACTGGGTTAATTTTATATACTATATTATACCATATTATATTATATGTTAGGTTGTCCGAAAAGTTTCTTTCGTTCTATAAGGAAATAATGGATGCACAACATTTTCCGTTTTATATTATTTTATCGAATTACGTATGATCCATTTTGCTCTATCAAAATAAAAATCACAACGTCTGACAGATTAGGTTTCATGTTTTTATAAAGATGCATCGTTGCAAAAGACGGGTCTGTAAAAGAAAAACACTTTTCGGACAACCTAATACTATAGCGCGGAAGGTAATGCAAAGTGTTAATTATGATCAAAGAATCGTAAGTTATTTTACGATTCATTGTGCGTTGAAGTAATTTTTATTTTGCTGTATGCATACAGAGAAAAAGAAATTCGATTTCTTTACTTCGCGGTCGTAGAATTTTAGTCGTATGATGTGCAACGTGTGTGATTAAACGTTACGTGTTACAATTTTTTAGAATACTTTCTATGCTAGTGGTTATTTTGTTGAAATATTTCAGATATTCGAATTAAATTTATAATTTCTGATCGAGAAATTGGGTAATAATTACTTTGTTATAAATTGTTCAGGTTATTTCGTAATAGTATTCACATTCAAGAATTACTCATCGTAGGTTGCAAATATTCCTGAATTAATTATCATCCAATCTCCATCATTTCATTGTATTTATCATTTGGAGTACACGATCTGCGGCTTTTGAGTAAATCTGGTTAAAATCTTGCTCGGCTAGCAAACAACGAAGACAAATAATAAATACATAATGGTCTTCAAACTACTAAATACAAGTTTAAATAATAATATGTTAAAACAAGGAAATTCATTCGGAATTTCCTAAAAATTAAATATTCTACGTATTCAATTCATTATTTATATAATTTATATAATCAATAATATGAATAATTTCAAATTGGAAATTAACTGCTATTCTGCTAATTATTGATTAAATTTAGTTTGTATTCCAACGAATATGTAAACGAAACTGATAGGAAATTAAATTAATTAAAACTGATTAAACAAATGTACTGCTATGTTTAATATGTAATTAACGCTACATATATTTAAAAGTGTTAATCGTAATAACGAGACGAGGATATAAGAATTTTTACTTTTACTAAACGTCATAATCAAGAATAAATAATGAAAAACATGTATGTTCACACGCAGTTTAATAATTCAGCCATTATTCTAATAAGCACATTAACAAGGTGTACCAATTAATTAGATTTTGTCGCGATAATGAAATCAGAAAGGTTAAACTGAAATGAACCTATGTGAACAAAGCAGCATTGTTTAGAAGCTATTATTACGCACAGATGACTTGATATCAGTCTTATAATCAGAATATTATTTTAGCTTTTAATTATAGGCTGCATTCTCGTGTAACGAATAAGTGCTAATTTTTACTTCAATTCCGTATGCGAACACTGTGTTTCCTTAAGAAGCAGCAATTATTATTAAAACTTCAAATGCAGATTTGTGAAAAGAAATTATTGTTTATAAAATCATCTATTTATTAGCATTCGTTATGTAAACTGTATTATTAATGGTAGTTTTATCTCACGCTTATTGCTTTCAGTTTGAAAACTCTGTCAAATCTAATATTAAAATTAAATTAAACAAGCAAGTATCACATATTTTGGCAGGTTTGTTTAGATATTGGGAAAAAGGGAACAAATAACAAAATATAAAAAATTGAAAATGCCCTTTCCAGACATATATTAATATCTTATTTTATGTATGACTTTTTAAGTATGACTTGAAAATGATCGATGGTAATGTCTAAAGTGGAGCAATATTTTACGAAACATCCTGGAAATTTCGAAGCAACTATTTTATTTTTTCAAGCCATTTATAATATATATATTTAAATATAAATTTTTATATAATTTAAATATTTATACATAGATTTTAAAATATATATATTCATAATTAATAATTATATATTAATATATACTCATATATATAATAATTCAATTTTTATAAATTTTTTTTATAAAAAATGCTCTATTTTTTATAAAAAAGTTACTTTTTTAACAATATCTTCCTTCCTTTAAAAAAACATTCCCTCTCTTCTATTTTTTAATAAATTATTCCAATAGAATTATTTAATTCTATTGAAAAAGAATTAATATTAATATATTAATATGTATACATATGTATAGCGAAATAAGAACACGTTACTAATTCTTAATGAAAGATAAATTTTGTTACAATAATATATATACATAATATGTAATATACAATAATAATATTTAATAATAAATATTTTGAAAACGAAAATAACGAATAAAAATGATTGAGAATACTAAAATGACTATGTCATAGAAAACATTTTTTTAGTTCGATCAATCATCAACAATCAGCATCTGTTTCATTAGGATAAAATTGCTTCTACATCACAGATACGAGAATTTTTGATTACATAGACACATAATCGAAAGTCAGGTGATTGTACTTTGTGATTATCAGATTCTCGATAAAAAGTGTCGCTTCACCGTAGTCAAAATCAATAAAAGAATTTCTCAAACATGTCAACCACGGTTTTATCGAAGTTTTAATAAATGAATGCATCGTGTGTTCTCCTGATACCATCCTTATCAGGTTATCAGTAAGCAAATACGCCTGATGCATTAACATCTGAAGAAATTCTAGCGGCTGAACAAATGTGACTTAAAAGGACACAATTTTTATAATGCATCCGGCTTGGAGAAGCATTTTGGTACTTCCGCTCGAAAAAATCAGTAAAAGGAACTTTGCATTTTTCGCGTTTTTAGTCAGCTTTTTATTTCCAGACAATCTTCTTGAAGAAGCCAGCAATGAAATACGATCGTGGCCGAACTACTTCTTTTCAACCTCATATTTATTCAACAGGTTAGACGGAACGAGTATAAAAGTGTTTACACTTGTTGAATAAGACACAAAATTAATATAGCTTCTATTTTCCGCACTTCGTCTACTTCCTTCAAGAATCAACTTTTGCAAGTAAACTTCTCTTACGTAAAAACATCTAAGCATATCCATCAAATATGTATAGAATCGTTTAAACATATTACTTCACCATGAAATTTAGAAAATAAAATTAACGAAATAAAAATTATCATATGAATTTATCTTTATTCAAACTTTTTAAGGGAATTACAATAGTTTCTTCCATATTCGAATCTCTATATTAATATCCTATGCTTCCAAATAGCTTTTCACTTTTTTTGGAAACCTTGTCTAAGTTGTATCTTCAATTGTATCTGAGTTGTACTTTTGAAATACATGTAGGATATGTATGATATGTTTCTCATATTTGCAGAATGATCCTTACTAAAATGCAGAATCAATACTTGCGCAGATTGATCAAACATATAAGAAATTATATTTAATTTCGTAGTGAGTCAACGCTTCGTTTATAAGCGACGAAGATTACATACACGTAGGTTTTTCACAGATTGAAATTGCAAGCGAAAATAATCAAAACGTCTTCTTACACTAAATCATCCGAAAAACTCAGAGAAAGGCTTTTGAGGTACAAAAGAATGATTTATGTTAAAAAATGTATGTAATCAAACAGCCGAAAAAAATAGGATTCTTAAATATTGAAGCTAACAATTTTCTTAAGATCAGAAATGTGGTTGTTCCATTATTTGAAAAGTTCCATTATCCGGACATTTTTGTCCAACTATCAAATCAAATATGAGATGCTTTACTGCATTTATAATAGAAATATAAATTACAATTCAACAGGTTAATATTCACAGAGCGAGCATAACTGTTTACACTTGTTGAATTAGATATATATAAAACTATAATTCATAAATATATGTATACATCGAAATTTGCAATCTCATTTTAAATTATTACCATGTAACTTGCAAAATACATTTCTCTAAAATTGTTGTTTTGTATAATAATATATAGTTTAATGAAGAACTAAATGACACAGTTTCGATAAAAATTAGAAATTGTGATTTTAAATATTGTTGTTTCAAACGAATTAATATAGATATTTAAACATTTTTGTACAAGCATTTGTTTGAAATAAGAAATTGGAGGGAAAACATAACGAGTAATTTCTTTTGTACAGAAAGAACTTTTTTCAGTTAGAGAATAAGATTAATGGGATTTTTACTTTCCAATTTTATCCTGTTTTCTTCCTGCAGCTTTTCTTTCTAAAATTGTGGGCAATTGTGCCTGCATGATGGATTATATCGATTCGAATGCAGCAAGCGATAAACCAGGTTCTTTCCTTAGATTCTATATTACGAAATCAATCATAGATGAAGGGTTACGCGTATCATCGAAAGTAAATAACATTGCCTTACGTCAAATGTCCCCATCGTTTAATTAAATCGTCATATATTCTCGACATTCTAATAACAGCCAATAAATTTCTGAGATATTGAAGGATATTGAAAGATGAATGGCTGATTCTACGTATAAGAAACCGTAAATGAAATTTCTGACATTCTACCTCACAGATTCCACTACAAACAACCTCGAGCTTGTGAGTCATATGTAAAACTCGTTATGTCATAAAATCTACATACTGCGTAATATTTTTTTTTCAAGAATTAATCTATTATAACCATGATCTATAGGAAAATCTCCTTATATGAAAAATCAACTTCCTAAGATTATAAAATAACATTTGAATATATAGGTATACTAACACGATAGATCTCATCATGTATGAATTCTGCTTCGCTTCCCTCGCATATTCGATAACATTCCGCGCAAAATTTTTGACCTTGGTCTCATTCCAAAATCAAAACGGATTATTTTCATCGTACATTTGTCGCTGACCTATTTCAACTCGAATTATTTACCGTTTTCGTTCATGGTACGAGTGCAAACGAGCAACAAACTTCTACGACTTTGCCTGTAGTCGTAGAGACTAGCCGAACCGGAGACACGTTATTTTCCTCAAATAATTCCAATCGTTATTGCGACAATTTGACGACGCAATAAACATTTCCACGAGACGTTCGTTCTGTCGACAAATGGTACCAACTCGAGCACCCCGCGTCATTTAGAAAATGCACCTTCCTCGGATATGACCCAAGAGGATTTGGGTCACGAAATATAGAACGCAGCCTTAATTCATGCATAAAAATATGTGCCCAAGAAAATATTCAGCTTTTTTATATTTACATTTTCGCCTCGATATGGCTCGAGAAGCCACTCGTTCCCTAGGGTAATTTAATTCGTACTTGAGCACCAGATAAATTTGTGAAAAAGAAATCTAGTTACATGGACTTTATACACGCTACTTAAGACATTTTATTACATTACATAAATATTAGACACGATAGTATGCGTTTCTTACTATTATTATTAGAAAACATTAAATAACTGAGCAATACAACAAAATTGCAACGAACTATCTGTAAAGTGCAATTTGAAGAAATTTCTATAGATTTAATTTAGAAATTGTTTTATAATAATTTTCTCGCTTAAAACTCGTGTAAGTTCGTGGCCAAAGCCAAAATATTTAAATAAAATGAAAAAATATAAAATATTAATATCTTTTCCGATTCCGTTTATATTTTATCGTATACTTTTTGTTCGTAAACAAATACTCGTGACATGACACAATGCTATTTCGAGTAATTTGATAAGTTTGCTATACTTATCTATAAAAACATAGTTTTGCATCTAGTCAAAATTAATTGTAGAAACAGTTGTAAAAAATATATAGCTTATTATATTGGCTAAAATAAATATTACTATGAAAATTGTACCTAAATTTAAATTATCTAATGAATTTTATAAATGTAAGAATGATACAAGAAATAAGTCCAGGGCCCTCTTTCACTACTAGATTAACATCATTAGCGAAATATCCAAAGTTATAAGTTACAAGTGATCAATATTAATAAATACACTTACATAAAATAATAGATTTTGTAACAGAACAAATGAAATTTTACAAGTAAATTTTACAAATTATAGGTAAATTATCCGATTATTCTATTTGATGAAAAATTATAAAATTACAAAAACAGTCTATAATCTATCATTTGAAGCCTGTTAATTCACCAATATTATTAGTTAATAAACTATTGTACAAGAGAACCCAAGAATATATATACCTCGTACGTGTCGTGAATAACCGTAATTCTCCTAAATATGAAATTATTCCTGTGACAGAAGAGTGTAGTAATATGTTATTTAGTAAAGTGTGTTGAAATGGGCTAAAGTTGAAATTTATAGAGCCAGTTTTAAACTCGACGTTTGTTTCCATACATTTGATTCGTCTTTATTTGTAGATTGTAGGGCACGTTTATTTGTTTTGTACGTGTACGTTTAGATGTACAGTCGGCCACAAAAAGATTCGGACGCCATGCAATCTTAATTCCTAACTTCTATATTTTCAGTAAATGTGCAAGGATAACAAAAATGTATCACATTGTATTATTTACTGTATATAGATAACAGTAAAAAAAGAATTTTTGAGTTATTATTTACTGTTGTCTAAATATTAAACGAAACGCTGAAAGGCTGTGACTTTTTATGTCACAAACAATTTCGGACACTAATACTAATTATACACATAAAACTAAATAATTAAATTATAGCACGCTAAAAACTAAAACTGATAATGATTAGTCACAAATGTTTAATTTCTAGTCGGTTATCCCATATGTTCGATGACATGGAGTACCTAAATATAGGGTTTGGTACAGTGAAAATAAATTCTTTTAAATAATCAACGCTGATTTATTTCCATTCTACTTCTAAATGTTTTCTTAATTGTTTCTTAACATACACTACGTATCATGAATTGACTTTTTCTTTTCCTAGTGAAATACATATTATACAATTTGTTCGGGACATACGGGATATGCAATGTGTTCCCGAATACCCATATTATACAATACAAATATATATATATATATATATATATATATATATGTATTCAAAACTCGTACCTAGACTTTTGCGACTTTTGGTTCATTGCGAAGCATTCTTTACAAACATTGTATACAAACATTGGCACTACTTAATGGCGAATTAAACTAAGAAATTTCTGAATGTTTATCTTGCGTCCACAATTTTTTGTGAAATAAATATTCGCTCTTTATCAGTACTTCGATTAATGTTTAGACAATAATAAATAATTTGAAAGATTTTTTCTATTTTATCTATCTATATATATACATATATAATATAACATAATGTAATACAATTTTGTTGATCCTCGTACATTTGCTGAAAATATAGAGCTTAGAAATTGAAATTGTGCAGTGTCCGAATTTTTTTATGTCCGACTGTATGTATGTGGTATACAGTCTGTGGAAATGTTCAAGGTATTTGAAAGGTCGGTTTGCCTACAGGATTAGAAGATATGTAGAAATATGTGAACAATCGATATGGGACACTGATTTGGAAGAACTAAATCGTTCTAATATTTGTAGGTTGCTGTTATATATAGATAATATTCGGGTAGAAAATCAGTGAAGATAACTACATTCACAATTCCATAATTTATGAGAGAATTAAATTCAAAATAATATAACTCTCATTTCTCTCTTTCCCTTATTCACTGCACCGATTTTCCGTTTTTAGATGAAAAATTGAGATTATCATATGTATTTTAGGATATAAATTTATCCGGCTCTATCTGCTAATCCTGAAATAAATTAAGAAAGAATTATCCGGTTTGTGAAATTTTTGTCAAAATATTTTCACAATATCATGAAATGCAAGGAATGTAAGACGCCAAATATTTGAAAGTAATTCTTGGAAAGAAGAACAAACTCATCGATTGTTCCATGCAGAACTATATACATTTTTAAGAATAGCAGCTTTGCAGTGAATTCAGATATAATATACAATTACTTCACTGTGAATGATTCAATTTTTACAGACATTCATTTTGTAACGAATTTTGCAACGAATATGGGAAAAAACAGATATTTTACAATATATTAATAATTATTGTAATCTGACAAATAAATATAATTTTTGCCAGTTCCGCAACATATATATGCATACATTTAAAAAAAAATCATCACTTATTAAGTATCCTATTGCATAAATTATAATGATTATTACATTCACTAAAGGTAAAGAACATTGTTATGAATTAGAATCTAATCGTATTATGAATTAAGATCTAAAATTACTCCGAAGTTATACTTTGTAACAGAAACTCAAACAAAACAGAAGCATCTAAAAGCGATATGTTTTATTACCCATTATGTATAAACCTAATCTATAATAAATATTTCTTAGTATTTTTTGCTCAAATAAATAAAACAAAACAAATAAGTAAATAAAACCCTAATACAAAGTCAAATATTTAAGTATCAACATTTCAAAATTGATATATATCATAGCTAAAGTTAATACATATTGCGTAAGTCATAATACCAATTATACAAGGCGATGACTACCATAAAGTTTCAACATTTAGCTCATTTAAAATCAGCTCAATATATAAGACCTATGAATTTCACTCTTATCATTTTAACAAATCACACATATCATAATTTTTTCCATAATTAACCTTTCTTTTAAACTTTGAAGAAACAAAAGGTTCCCTGAACGATTCTTTTCTTAACTATAGCTAAGTCAGTGCGCGAGCGCGGTTACCCAGAATGAGCCCCCGAAGGATGCACTGACCCGGACAATTCCGGAGCTAACCTCCCCTACCAACATAAAACGCGACCACTGCTGATCGAAATCGGCCTACCTGTGGATCGCCATTCGTGGTTCCGGTGACGTGGTATGCCCGCGACATCCGAGGGCTGTCGGAACCTTGAGAAGGTCACAGGAAGACAGATGATGCCCATATTCACGACAATTCCAGGTGTAACTACTACGATCGTCTTCCTTTACGGATTGCTGCCTCCTGGGACCGGCATTGTCACCTGTACCGCCACCACCCTCTGAGAGATAGCGAATTAGGGGACGACGCATCGCATGAGGATTCTATTTCACCGGCACATTCGAAATACCGCCGCGCGAAATTAACAAATGCCTCGATCTCTTCGTATTCGAATGAATCAACAGATATCACGTGACTGTGACAATAACCTGAAGTAGTTTGTCCAACAGATCGTTCAACAGGAAAAATCCGTAGCAATTTCTGTCAAGTGTTTCTGATTTACACGGCCGTTTCGCTTGAACACTACACGTCGATCACGTTCATATTCCGGAACGACGTAATCGCGGCACGAGTCCTCGCGAGACTATGTACGTACTTCTTGCGCGAGTGTTTACGACCATACACCCCCCACCCTCCTGCCCTACCACTATTTGTCTTACCTGCCACCCACAGTCCTGAACCGTACCGAGCAACAAACGTTAGCCGGTAAGGTGGATAGCTTTAAGGGGTTGATACTCGTATTCTGTATTATCGACTGCTTTTGTAGATGTCATTACTAGTCTTTGTTTTAATGTTTCTAATAGTATAGCTAAATGCAATATACCTATTGCGTTACTATTAAATTAATTGTGTAATAGGTGTAGAAAAAAAGTTGTATAATAATATAATAATAAGTATCCATTATCTTGTAATTATTTAATGAACTATATACATAAATGCAACTTCTATATCTTGGAGTAGTTTTGTATTAATTTATGAAGTTACAAAGAAAAGATGGTATTTTGTATTTCAATCATGTACTTCTTTATTTTATATTATATGTTATATATTATAGGTTACGTGAACCATGCAGTATTGATTAAGGTTTTCAAATACAGTACCTTAAATGCAAAGATTATGTTTATCACAATTGAAGGAATACGAAATTGAAAGCAAATGCTCAGCCATTAACCTAAAAAAATGTTCATAAATAACTATTGAAAAATATACATATTAGATGAAAATTACTCTATCTTTATTTCCTTGATATTTATTTAACATTTAACATTTTCATATAAAATATTTAGCCATAAAAGTAACAATTTATATATTTGTTTAGTACTTGTATATTTCCTAAATTCTTCTTGTTCAGCAGATATTTCTAATGAAAGTATATGCATACAAAATAGCCAACTCTGATAAGAAAACCCACATCCGATATACTAGAATTCACAAACTGCTTTACAAGCAGTAGATAACGAGATAAGGTTTGCATTGTGCTAACAAAGTATTCATGTAAATAATTTTACACTTAAACAAAAGATGTATTACTAACGTTATTAGAAGTATCAACACTCCATTGTTCTAAATACACTTTGATAATGGTTATGCACCTATGACATTTACGTCATAGGTTTAAAATAAGTATGTAATGCATATGATATTACACAATGACGCTCTTGTGACATTACTTGGTAGGTAGAATGCAATAGAAGAAACATCTTATGATTTTGTTTGATACCACATTCACTTTTACAAGTATACATTTATTGCTACGCTGGTCAGTAATTTAAATAACAGGAAAACTTTTAACATTATGATAGCTGTGTTGAAAGTTGAAAGTTGAAAGTTTTTAAACCGAATTAAAAATTCGATAGCAGAATAAATAGACTAAATCAAAGAATCACTGTCTGGTGTGTTCCAACAATAATTAGCATAATCAGTCATATATTCTTAGCGATGAAAAACAAAATTAAGAGTAAATTTCAAATCCACGCCCGTAAGAAAATTACAAATAAATTTTTCCTTTAAAATGTATCTATCTGCGAACGTGATTTAAAGATTTCAAGGACAACTAAGGTATAGATCATTACAAAGTCAATTGCAAAAATATCTTCAACGAACATATATATTATGAAATATGTATATACATATGTATATTATCCACGTAACCGATTTTTAATTACAAAGCATATAAGTGCAATATAAAGATCAATTGCGTTGTCTATAATTAAAGTTTCATTATCGTTAGATGATAACATTCTTAAAAATTAGAGCAATTATATATGGCAAAATTGCAAAATACAAAAAATATATTATTGCAATCATAATTTTGTTGAGAAGAAGAAGCAAGAAACATATTTCAAAAACGAAAAGAATTAATTTTAAAATAAAGAATAAAATGTCAAAAATAATAGTATTGATCCACATTAAGATGGTAATTTGAAATACTTTCCTCTTCTTGTTGTAAAAATTATTTTAAGATGAGATACTAAAAAATATTTATACTAATTGCTTTTATTTCCACAAAGTTCCAATATTTCAAGGTTTTTATACAAAGTATATAGTTTAAAAAATATATATAACCATTACAAAAATGTTATGACACTCTTACCTTGGTCTATATTAAATAATTTAAATTTAATTTTAGTATTCACTTTTGAGTTCAGTTAAGTTCTCACTAGTATATTTCTTTTTTTTCAAACGTATACTTTTTATTATCATTCGTAAAAATATACCTTACGATACATCAATCATGTTGGATTTTACTTGAGTTTAATTAAAAAAATAATTCATTATTTTATGTTAGTTATCTTTGAAAATAAAAATAAAATCAATGTCTATGTTATATGTTACATCTATATAAACTGATCAAGAGAAGTGTGTTGTTTTTCTCAATCCGCTTCAAGTTGAAACTTGAAACCTTCCAAACTTTCGTAATCAATGTTATTTTTAAGGTAAATATTCATAAACATAAATATCATTCATAGTATAACATGAGTAACTATAACATGTTTTTTTATAATAGAATCAAACCATTTTAATTATCAAATTAATTACGTATAAGAAATTTAGAATAAAATATATTTAATAATCACTAGTTGTATAATAACTTATATATTAGGAAGAAAGAAGAGACCTTCATTTAAAATGTGTTACATAAAGAAAATGGTCCTTGAGAACAGAGAGCTGACAATATGAGACCATTGACGTACGTATACATATAGACTTACAAACTTCAATCATTATCATGCACGAATTGATGACCTCAGTGGCTCATAATCGCGTGGAAGTTATATATATATGTACATATGTTAAATTATAATTTTAAATTGGGGTCCTTAATAGCTCTCTAATGGGTTTCATTAAAAATTAATAAATACTTAGCAATCTATTGTTTTGTACTCGATATATCACACACCTTGTAAAGAATCATATCTATTCTTAACCCACAAGTGTGACTCACTTTCGTTTATTATTTCTCTGCCTCCGTATGTTCCACAAATGGTTCGTAGTTGTTAATCAATTACACTTCTTTCAGTGACTTAACTTGAACTACGCATAGTATTGCGTAGGTGGTTAAAGAAAAAAAGATTTCATTCCGTCAAACTTGAAAAGCAACTAGAGAGTTTTCCAAGGATAGAAATAAAAGTTCGCTATAAAAACTACTATTCTATATTAATTGTGTAGTGCAAACGAGTTCTGTGCTTTATTGGCTGGATATAAATCAATAAACACTATCTTTTGACAGAACAACGTTTTATTATTCAAAGATAAACGTACTTCTAAAAGTTCTGGTCGCAGTTCCACCACAGTTTCGCAGTAACGGAGATCTTTTTCTGGGATGTCTGTAGGATTGGCGCATAAAATAGTGAATCGCGCGTTAAAGCAAATATTGAATTTATTTGTCGATTTGCGTAGTCATAAAATATATCGATCGATATTAACAACATTGACAGATTTTCTTAACAATTGCATAAGAATAAATCGAGGAGGGTATGAAATCGGATGTAAATTAGTGATCGTAGATACCTGAAGCGCGCGCGATATTATATGCTTCAATAGGAGTAATTTTTAAGAAATAAATGCAAAATATAAAGTTATATCAATTTCAATACGCTTTTCAGTTCTTCAGATAGAATGAAATTTAATAAATTTCAGATCAAACTAATCCATAAAGAAAATATAGGAGGCAGTACGATTATTTATGTTCGTACAAAAATAGTTAATATTCACCGGTGTTAGATTGTCCTTATCCGCAAAAAAATCGATACTGTAAGAATAGAGATATAGACAGGGAAATTGAGAGAGAAAGAGGTAAAAACAGAGGAAGAAACAGACAAGTTAAAATAAAGCAACGAAAGACAGTTTGACAATGAAGGAATGTTTTGAACATAGCACCACGTTATATCCTTATCACTATTCACGTACAAGCTAAAAAACCGTATTTACTATGGCAGGTATTCGTACACGCGTGCACATGTAACCCGTAACTCCAAAGGTAAGTGAACTGAAGAAGGTAGAGAAGAGAACGTTGAGAGGATATATCTGGAATGGATCACCAGCGACGTGTTGCGACAAATTACCTCCGATTTCGAAGCTTACGCGCTAATTGATGGTTCGCAAATGACCAATTGATTAACTGGAACCCGGGACTGCGCTCTATGTGCAACGATGCACACGCGTGTATACGCACTTACAAAAACGTTTACCGCTATGCGCGTATACGTGAGAACGCGCGTATATGTAATTTCGTCTCTACATAAGTAGGCGTAACGTAACCAGTACGACGCCCGTGGCTGTTAACGTGGCTGTTATTGCGTAACGCACTATAGTTGAGCTAACGTCGGCCGTCCCTACGTTACGAACCGATCACCCTATGGATAGGTAATTCACGACCAAGAGGAAAGGGTCGTCGAATGCACCTGTACACGTGTGACCATGCGTGCAGATACGCAAACGAGCCGGGTTGCATAAGTGTAGGCGCAGGCTATGCGCTCTTATGGACACTTGACACGCACGCGTTCACACACATACATACACACGTGTACACGGTCTTTTTAAATTTTTAATTCGTTAAATACATCTATGAGTTGCGGCAAGAGGTGCTCGCTTTCCATATACTCGGCTCTAGCAGCCGATCTGGTGAAGCATCGAGGCGAGGCGGAATACACGCATCCAGGCGAACATCCCCGTCGACGGCGAACGACAGATCGCGCTCCTCGTCGACGAGCTTGACAAATTTTTGCACTCCGTCGATGTCGAGTGACACCGCGCTCCTCGATTCGGTGTCGCCGCGTCGATCGAGCAAATGTCGCTCTCCGACTTCCTTTCCTTTTGCTGCTGCTGTTGCGGCGAGTACTTCATCACTGTATCATCATTGGAACAATTAATCAGCATTGTATTTTCTCATGGTTTCCCACCTAATTCGACCATAATGATGTAACTATGGGAATCACGCGCGCGTTTCACGCAAAAATTCTATATACGCGGAAGCATCGAAGGAAGGAAACGTTTCACCCGTCACAGTTTCAAAGAGCTACGCTACGTGTGCTAATTATTGTAATTTATCCGCGACTTGCTTTCATTGCGTGTTTATTATCTTTGAGAGTTAATTGATCAGACCTCGCGTGCGTCTATGATGTTCGCAGTTTGCTTGACAATATAACATTCGGTTATATTTTATAAGATTTGTTACATTGTTTAAAAACAATACAAGCATGTACCACCTCCAATTTTGACATAATTTGATAAAATAAATGTAAATAAATAGTTATTTATTAAAATTATATACCATTATTTCTTAATGACGCTATAAAAAAAGAAGAATTTGGTATGTCAAATGAAAGAAATGTCTATAAATTAGATTATTTTTGAAGTTTATTCGTATACAGTATAATAAAATAGAAGACACCGAGTTTGAAAATAGACTAACGATTTTATGACCGCAGAATATAAGTTAACTATAGTATATGGTTAAGTAATGAGATTTTCCCGTATGTCACTGCACTACTTTTTTTCTCACGACTAATAGTGAAATTTCTTTCACTAGCAAATCTTCTTTTGTTTAAGAAAGCCGTTTTATGCAACAGAGAGAGAGCGTGGCGGTGGTACGAATGAGCCCCATATATGAAAACGAAACCATTCTTCTTATTATTAGATGTATTTATTTTACATCATAAAGTGAATGCGGGATGGATGAAATACAGTTTCAAAATTTCATGGCTTTTTACGCAAATGTCAGCCTTGACTATGTTTATTTGCGCTAAACTCTCACTCGGCCATGGCCAAAGATCCGTTACGTGTCATTGCAATGTGCGCTGATATGACAGCTAAAGAATACGCGGGTTACGTTAAAATTAAAAGTCTCTTTTCTATAAATGAAGAAACAGAAAATAGAATTAGAGAACAAAATATAAAGATACAATTGTTTTAAGTATAGTAAAATTCTATTTTTGAACTCAAACTTTTATCTATTATATGATAAATTATTCTGTTTTATTACACCTTTTTATGTTGAGAGAGGAAGTACATATAATACTTTTATAATTGATTCGTGTTACTAGTGTGATATACATATATATGAACTACTATGTGAATCAAATATGCATGGCCTATATTTCTAAATATAAAATATCACTTATGTCTTATGTGGACGTACATGTACATGTAGTCAGAGATTAATTAAACGAAAGTTTTTGTAGGTTTATCAGTATCCGCGTTTCGAGAACTCTTTTTTTCTGGGATTCCAAGAGTAGGTGTATAGTGGGCGTTTCAAATGTGTTCTGCTTTTAGTGAAGCGCACGCGCCTCTTTCGGTCAGCTGATTCCCTAGACCTACTTTTTACCCGATGATGCAGGCTACAAATAGGTATAGTTACGAACACTCGTGTGTGTAAATGGACGTGTATGTACTTCTTGTTCTACTGTGTACGTATGTATACCTACATACTTTAGGAAACACTATGTCCTAAATCATACTCTTTGCTCGAGGCCATTCTCAGACACTCGAAAGACTGAAAGTATAAAATGCGTTTTGCTCTGTGATCGCAAAGTTTTCCGAACATCACATAGAGTTCTCGCAAACGTTGTATTAAAATTTATTTCAAATCAAAATTGCTTGCAAAGTGATTGAAAATAATTTCTTAGATAAACAAACAAATACTATATGAAAAAAATAAAATATGTTTAGCTTCAAATAATAAAACAATTTTGAATCAGGATACGTGTAATATATAGCATTATTCTTAATAATAACATTCGTGCACGTACGTATATTGGAATTTCTGTTAACAATAGTATGTGGAAAATATAGTTTTGACCATAAATACATGGCTTGTATTTATGAAACGGATAAATTACAAATTACAATAGGTTTTCATCGCGGCAGTTGAAAGAAACCGTTACATGGATGAATAAATCGTTGATGAATAAATTGTTCATGAATAAATCTAAGAATAACTCACACAATAGTTACGGCACTAGTGTTTTGATAATGCATGAATAAATAGGTAAAACCTGAAAACAAAACTCTACGAATTCTTAAAGCCATGAAAAAATACGTTTCGCAATTTTTCTACAGTGCTTGCATATTTGGAAGAGTCCAAGCAAGGTTTTCAATGATCCATGTTTGTATGTGCTTTGCGATACGCGCGCGCGATCACTTTGCACGATAATTTTTAGGAAATGACTTTGTATGTTCTATGTTATGTAAAAGCGCGGCAATTTAATTGTCACTATTATCATCATATATTTTAACATTATAAAATACAACATATACAAAGAATTGCAATTGTGAAGTATTATACTCGAAAAAAATAATCGACTGCATAAACAGGCTACGATTGAAGGCGCAATTAATATGAGTTTAATACATACCTGTATTTTATTCAATTCCTAATTCCCCGCGAGGAGGTAAACGTGACAACGGTCCTACTTTACTGCAAACCGTTCTACACTGGTTCGAGGCGCTTCGTGTAGTGTTCTGCGGAGCACAACGAGGTGCATTCGTGCGACAAGAAACAGAGACGAGGAGCGAGGAGGAAAGAGAACAAGAGATAGAGAAGTAGAGAGACTCTTTTCTTCTCACTCTGTCTTGCACGCTGGATGGAGAAGAGGGTACACGTCGACGCGATCGTTTTGACGATGAAGAGGATTGGTGGGGATATTCGTCTTCTTGGTTATCTTCTGCAGCGCCGGCGCTGCATCGACCCATTCGCATTTTGCTACCGATGTCTGTTCGTTTCAACTTTCAACGTACCTTCAAAGTCCCTATTTACCTTTTTCCATTTTTACGCTTCATGTTCACATAGATTTCTTTGTCTAATAATTCATCGAAGGCTATTTAATTTTCACTCACTTATCTGATATTAAAATTAAGATTCTGTAAACATTTGCATTTGCGTACGTTAGTTTCTTAATTTTATAAGACATTGCTGGCACACGACTCTAGTCTAAATAATATTTAAAAACACTATTGCAATCATAGCAATGCGTTTTTTATTGAGATAAAAAAAAACTAACATTGAATGTTACTAAAACATCATCTATATCATGATATATAAAATATATATCTGTCAAAACCATATACATGTGTCCTTACTTATAAATATTCATGCTGAGAATAGAAAGCTTTTAATAAAGTAATCTTTAAATAAATAATATTTTTGCTTATTTATATTTGCATTAACGTTTAAATCGATTGTGTTTAACATTATTTATACTCGTCAATTTATAAGGAACTTACCTTTCGTTGATATACCATGTTGAATAAGGAGAATGCGGCGAGGATGAACTAGTTGGCGAATTTGTAGGACTAGTATTTATAGCTGATTTTGAAGATGTATCATTTTCTAATGCACGTAACGTAGAATACTCTTTACTAAGTGAGGATAAATTCCATGAATATCTCGCTTTCATACGCGGACAATCGTAACTAGGACTCGAACATTGAGAGCTCGAAGTACTTAATGGACTTTTTGGACTCTTTAAAGTTCCAGAATTAAATACACGAACTAATTTAAGCCTTAATGAATTTTCTTTGTTTTTCACTATACGATGATTAGTATCACTCAATATCTTTTGCTCTTTGCAACAATCGGAATTATTTTCCATTATAACTTCAAAATTAGTCGAAGGAACGTAATTTTACGACTTGTTGAATCGAAATGCAGTAGTTCTTACTGCAAGACTACACAAAGTCTCGAATAAGACATTTCCTGGCGTTTGTAACCGCATCCTTCCTGGTTCTTATCAAATACAAATACTAATCTAGATTAATACTTCTAGAGTGGATTTTAGTGTTTAAAATACTACAATTAAATGTTTGTAATTATTTAATTTATTTTACTTCCATTCATTTGTTTTGAATAGGGTTGTTAATATTTTACTATAGATACTATTTGCTCCTCTTTTGTGTAATTATTACAATTTTTTAATATCAAATAAATTTAGATCCAAATTATTGGCAGGGCGTATCACTTCAGTACCATTTTGTACTTTACCATATTTTTGACGTTGATATACTTATTGTTTGTTAATATAGCAAAAATGAACATTACAAATTCATTGTTGAATCTGTATTTTCATACTCTTGCATTACAGTTCAATAGTTCATAGAACGATTTCAACAGTTTACAATCACAAATAAATAATAGTGCACAATCTACAGATGGTTCAACCACCGTGAGAGAGCACCAAAATATCTTTAGCGATGAAGCAGAGTCAGATCTAGTCCAACTCCTGTCAATGTACATAAGTTACATGCATGATACACCTACTTATAATTAACAACAATAATTTGTCACTATTCAGACTTTGTAAACATTCGAGTACCAGACAGAGAAAATCAATGAATGAGTTGAGTGAAATGTAGCGGTATGTTTATGAGGTTTGAGATGATATTAGTACTAAATTCCTCTATACCCGCCAAACACGTCTAGCGCGCTTTATCAATTTTCCTAGATATCAAGCTTACTTCGATGCTTGTTCAATATATGCAATTAGATCAGCACGTTCTTGTGGTTTCTTCAAACCAGCGAACACCATTTTTGTACCAGGAATGTACTTCTTTGGATTCTCAAGATATTCAAATAAAGTGTCCTTATTCCAAGTGATACCTACAATAGTATGTATACAATTTGAGTTTTTTAAAAAAAATTTGGTATTGTATTAAAAAACACTTTAATAAAAGGTATACCTTTGGATTTGTTTGCATCCGTGTAACTGTAACCAGGAGCTTGGCCAGTTTTCCTACCTATTACTCCATGAAGATTAGGTCCTACTTTGTGTTTACCACCAGCTTCAATTGTATGGCATTGTGCACATTTTTGTACAAAAAGCTAACACAAAAGATTACTTTTACATATTATATATATTCAATAACTATTAACAATTTGATAAAAATTTTATTTTAGATGTGAGCAAAAATTGCATAAATTATTTAATGTAATAAAACGTTAAATCCATATTATCGATGAAGCCAAAATTATCGTGACGTGTAGTCACGTGTATACGTATCAACGTTTCCATACGTCATGAGAGATTAAATTATGTGTGCATTTTTCGACATAAATTTCAACTAACGAAAATTTTTAACATGTTTCAAATAAAATAACAAATCAAATTATTAAAATTTTATATTTTTAATTTTTACCTTTTTGCCTTTCTCTGGATCACCAGCAGGAACACCCATAGCTTTACAATCTGGACAAAATTGTTAAAATAGAAGTTCTTAAGATATCGATGACATACACATACCAACGTTTTTTTGTTAATCTACTGTGCATAGAAGACAAATTTTTAATAACTTTGACTTCCAATTCGTTTCTTGTTCGTTACGTAAGTACGAAGCATGTGAACAAGTCTTAGATTTCATAATATTCTTACATGAGAAATTTGTATATAATTTACATATTAAAAATTTAATCATCAAATAGAAAAACGTAACATTTTTCTGCTGCATTGAAAAAAGACATTAAAAGACATTTCTATCATGAGTCAAAACGTTACGTTACATTTTCCGTTCAGCACGTGTCAAAATGATAAGAAAGAACGTGATAATTGGATATTGTTATATAGATAATAAAATTCACTTTAAAATGCAGAAGATAACAATAAAATATAGTATCTTATATAAATTATAAGAACATCCAATTTAAAAAAAAGTGACATTGTGACATTGACTTAGGTAGTTTGTCTAAAGGTCAAATAAGTTACATTTATATATGGGTAATATGCCTGGGTGCAGCATCGCCCAGAATTCAATCTAATCTAATCGGTGTAAGAATTTTATAAATTAACACTCTTATGATTAATGAAATTCTTCATGAAATTGCACTTCGCGTTCTAGTTTTTCGATACTGTGTACCTAAGTACATTTTTATACTAAATTAACACTAATGTTAAATCTCACGGAAATTTATAAAACGAAGTTTTATAAGAGAATGATATAAGTACACATTTACTTCCCAATAGCTTATAATATAATTTATAAACCCTAATTCTTTTATATTCTTGCAAACATTAGTTATTTGTGATAAGAAGACTAAATTATATTACAAGATTTAGGATTTTTTATTAATGGAAATACAATAATAGAGTAGCAGCTCGGTAATAACCGCGTTACGTAACATTAATTTTATACTTGATTAAAATAACCGAAAATTATTGTTGCAGTAGAACAAAAATTTCACGATTTCGATAGCTATGGGATTTCAAGGATTCAATTACACGTGTTGTAAACGCCATGCATATAAAATTGTTGTTTAAGTTATTTAGTAACTTATACAATTTCTTCATAATTTCAATGGAAAATATTAATAAAAATAATAATTATATTCGATAATGCTTTTGAACACTTAAAAAAAAAATGAGAATCGAACTTACTTTAAGTGACTATCACTCACGCGAACAAAATTTCACAAGCGTCTGAGGCCTGACCGTGAATAGACGCTTTGATCAATGTGTGTATAACTACTGATTTCCTCTGGGCTTCAATTCGGGGTATTTTAATGGCTGATGCAATAGTTCATGGACATTCCAAATGTTCTACCAGAGGGCGCTCAGGTAAAATATTATTGAAATTCTTGCTGTGATTGGTAATACATTTTGTCCAAAATTTAAACTTGCTCCATAAATTCTTTTTCTTATTGGAATGAACATAAATAAATACTGAATTTTAAATACTTATAAATAATATATTACTGTACTTGGTAATGAATATAAATAAAATATATTGCTTTATATGATATTATAATTTTACTGAATAATATAGAAAAAGTACTATTATGAATTTATTATAATCCTGTTTTTTTCATTTGTGTATATGTAATACGATCTGTGAAAATATTGTTAATTTATAAATAAAATATATTTATATCAGGTTATATAAAATTTCGTTATCAACGCCTCTATTGACGCTTGTTATGTACTAAACGAAATAATCTGAATCATACTGATTTTCTTATCTAATACTTGGAGACGAATATACTCAATGACTTGTAGTCATACCCATAAGTTTATACCTATGCTTATAATTTATAATAGTACTTTGTACTACACACGCGTGCAAACGTAAGACAATTATGAAAAATCTAGATATCTGATCATTTTTGTGAAAGACAAAAGAGAAAAAGTCATGGTAAATGTTACGAAAGGGATTTTAGTTGAATGGTATGTATAAAAAATAAAAATTGGTTTAAATTTCAAAGGTCTTTATTCTTTGTAATCTAAGTCATCAGGAATATTGAATTGTTTATTGAGACATTCTACAGATATGTCAAATTTGTTTTTACACCAACCTTGAATAGCAAAAATGTTATCTGTCCATGTATTTGTAACTTCTTTATATTTCTAAGAGATAAGAAAATTTGTATTAATTTCATGTAAATTTAAATCTTTTAATACTCTTATACCTGTACTTTTTCTCCAAGTTTAGCTATAACTTCTGGATCAGCATCACTGAATTTAGCAATTTGTTCATTTAATTGATTCTCCTTGGCTTTTAATTCTTCTAATTCACGTAATAAAATTTGTCTTTCCTCTGTATCTTCTTTTCCTATCTATACATTTTATACCAATAAATATATAGAAAAAACATAATCTAAGTTTTGTAATTATATATCAACTAATTTCCTGTAACAATATTACCTTTTCTTTTTCACAAGCATCTTTCAGTTTTTTAAGTTTAAATTCTGCCTCTACTATGTTTTTTAATGCTTCAGAGATTCTTTCTTCTATCCTAGTAATATTTTCTCTGCACAACATATTTATTTATTATTATTTTTAATGTAATATTATTTTTATATAAAACAGAATTATATAGTTTGTCCCTACCCTGGAAAAATCCAAAAATATACAGAAGTACCAATCTTTTCTGATCTTACTAATCCATCATCTACTAGTGTCTGAAGTACATCTTTTACTGCCTGTGCAACAATCCCTTTTTCTTTAGCTGCGATTTTTTCTAATTCTTTTAAAGTAAAAAATTCTTTTCTTTCATAAAACAGTTGAAGCAGTCTTATACGTTTTTCTTCAAAAGAAATTCCTTTTCGTTTAGACATTTTATTTAAGTGACTGTAATGAAGTAATAAATTTTAATGGAAATTATTTATTATGTTTATAGCGATGCAGCTATGAAGCAATTTCTTTTGCATTTAGATGAGACATTTGCTTTAGGACGAAAATTTATTATTCAAGATCTTGATGAGAGGCATTTATTTATCTCTGCCGATATTTTAGACACCTTACAAACAAAAGTGGATGATCTTATGGATCAAATATCATTTCCTCTAGCTGAGAAAGGAATATAAAAACTATCAAAGAATGTCTTATTTATAACCTATTATAAACCTATATTATAACCTACTAAAAGATTGTGAATTACTATAAATTAATCAAATATGGCTGCTCGAGAATCTGGTAGAATAAAAGATGCATATCAAAAGAGAGTGCTTGATGAAGCTGCTCGTAAGCGTAGACAAAAGAAAGCATTGGAGGCTTTGGAGCAAGATAATTTTCACGATGATCCGCATGCAGATTTGGGTATGTAAATATATTGCACAATTCTATTTGTTTAACAGTCCAAATATAATTTTTTTATAGCATTGTAGGCGTAACAATTTATAACATTTCACAAATACTATAATTGTTTCAGTAATGAGCAAGAAAGTTCCAAAGTTTCAAGAGACTTTAGATAATAGAGGTGGTAGAAGAAAAAAGACCAGATCAGCAGAGTATTATAAACAACGATTTCGTAAAACTTTTGCTCAGTTAGTGGAAGAAGATCTAAATATTAATCCAAATCCACCTAATTATGCATCTGCTCAAGCACAACCATCCCGATTTCCAGAACGACAATTTTGTGCAGTTTGTGGTTTCCCTAGTAATTATACTTGTATTCCTTGTGGAGCTAGATATTGCAGTATGAAGTGTCTAGGTACTCATCTTGACACAAGATGTTTAAAATGGACAGCTTAATAAGTATGTGGTTATCATGAAGCTTATAGTTCAATGTTATAAATAAAACATATTTTTCTTATTGTAAACGTAATAAGACTAATATATGTAAGAAAAAATATTCAATAAAATTGTATATTTTTATATTAATATTAGGTACTCTTTTCTCCTTTTATGATGCAATAAATTAATATAATAAATTAAGAATTTTTAATAAGTTTTAAATATATAGTAATTTCATATAATAATAGTAATTTTAAATATATTTATTGATATATAATTATGAAGAATTTGTATTGTTTCATGTACTAAAATTGTATTACATATACAACATTATGTAAAACATCATTTATTATTTCAAGAAACTATCGTTATCGATTGTTTTAAAACTTATCTTAATAGTATGTATTGTCAGACAGTTTGTTTATAGTTTTTTATGCATTATTAAAAAAATGTATACATACTTATTGCTTTGTACTTTGTTTATTGTTTACAATATTACTTACGTTTTAAAGGATTATAAACAGTAGTATTGCACGTCTGTACTGTAATATTACGTAAATATTAACTTCTACACAAATTATTAGATTTATAACATAGTCAAATTAAAGAGCGAAATGAAAAACACGTGTAAAATGAGCTGTTGAAATATAAACTGAGTAATATAAATCTCTGAGAACAAGGCGGGAACGATTTTCATTTTATAAAAACAATGGCCCTCTGGTGGAATCTAGAAGAATCTTTGTACTGTGACGAAAGAGGCAGCAATAGAAAAGTAGAAAAACGTCTAGTGGTAGGATATATAATCGTTTATAATTATGTGAAGTTTAAATTCGTGAATGTAATCTTTGTTCCGCCTAATATACGGACGGATTCGAACGAAATTGTCTATGTGAAAGTGTTACGTATTCGAGCATACTGTATTGTGTTGTGGACTGGTTATTGTATAGGTTATAATAATACATAGGCATGTAAAATGTCATAGATATAACAATTGTAAAAGAAGAGTGGCTAATAAATTATTCTCCTGTTATTTCCAATAAATGTACGTATGCTTTATATGAGTTGTATTTTATGATTCTTTCGTATGCTCAAAATGTCGATTCCTAAAATGTTACAAGTTTCCTCGTATTAATTAATGAATGTACGTGTTCATACCTTGTAGAAGTAGTTGATCAAATAGAAAATTGTTCGAATTTAATTTAATTTTATAAATACTGTTTTTGCTAATATTGCAGTTTCAAAAGACGAACGAATATCACGATTTGTTGGTAAAAGCGCGAATTTAAAACATTCAGTTTTCGCAAACACATTCTGCCCTCTACCGATCTAGACGAGTACCTTAATACGATGTTTTAAGTGTCGCGCGAAATGTTTGTTCTAACTTATTTTGGTTTTCGATCATTTGAAAGAGCATCGAGAGACTGCACCTTATATATTATTCAGTGTGATGTGAATTTACCTGTGATACGCTTAATCAAAAATTTTAAATTGTGGATTTTCAAGTGAGAAAGAATAATCGAAGGTAACATCTATTTTAAGAATGAAATTATCGATATTGTAGCACGATAAAATTTCCATTTTGTCAAACGAAAAATACGAGACATGGAAATTCTTTTCAACAATGTATGTACATGCGTAATTTTTATGTAATAATTTATTTTTACTCTTTAGGAACTTTGATATTAATTATGTTAAATCATGAATGCTAATATTAAAATTTGATATCAAAAATGCAAATGAAAATAATATATTATTTTGATATCATTTTTTAAGAGTTATTTTTGCAGGCTTGTATGCTTAATTTATAACTGTAAATCATATAGAAAAGTTCCAAATTTTTATGAGGAAAATGCGAATTTTATTCGCGTTTTCTTTTATTTGAACAACGAATAATATAACGTATTGAAAAATATTATGTTGAAGCGCACAAACGTTTAACTTTTAAAAATCATTCAGTCAGTTTAATAGTATTGCAGTCTATAAGTACATATAATTATACCTAAGTAACTGGTCTGTTGAACTTCCTCATCAACTGAAATTTGTATTTATAGACGGAAGTAAGACAGCCGAAGATAATTAGAATAAGCTTCGATGACTAACTACTGGTGGCTAAGGTGGATTTTGCAGCGAAGATAAGACCTTTCCAAATCGTGCAACCCTTTAATTGCAGAAGTAATTACTGTGTACCACTCATTGCAATAACACGATGACGACATTAGACTCTCAGACCGATAAAAGTTTATGCCATCTTGATAAACCTTCGAATACGGACTTAGCTGAAATTCCATCCAACTATGGACTTCCTGTTGGAATAAGCCCGTTGGAATCTCGGGTAGCCGGACATCCGTCGTTAGATATCGAACGACAGACTATTGGTAAGCATCTGATCGAATTAAATGCCGCGGAAGATGAAATGCGAAGAAAACAGATTTATTGAATCATCTCGATACTTAGTTATTTGATAAAGGAAAGTAGCAACTTCAAATGCGTCTTGGTTCTTACCTTCTCAAAGAAATAATGTTTTCTTTATAAATCTCCCTAATTCATGCACCAATTTTACTATTTGAAGATTTTTTACACGATTTATGCTTATTTTACTAACATTCAGTCGATCCATTCATTCGTTCCACTTATTCTTTCTACATTCGTTTGTATTTGTACCTCTCACTTTCACTAGTGTTCCAGCAGGGGTATTGGGCATTTGTCCAATAGATGCGATCTGCGTAGTCTCCTTAGTAGGGATTACATTTAAGTCTAAGAAGCTGACACCGATACCAAGTTCACCGATAAAGTTTATTTGTCGACACGCTTAAATCACCGACAATCACCTCATCGACATCCACTCTTGCTGACAGTTTATTGTTATCGAATATTACATTTTCCGCATATATATATTATCATTAATTATGCATTTATATCTAAATATTCATATTCGTGCATAAAAAAATAAAGGGAAAAGGAAAATGATACAAGTTATATAAATAAATATTTACAGAAACTTGATCATCTTCGATTTCCGTAACTTTTTAATACGATGTCAAGGTCATTACCCTGAATCGTGTTGAGAAGGTTTTAATAGAGGATATATGTAGTAAATTAAATGCGTGGGCGGAGGAGGAAATATCTACCTTCACTTACGTTCATTTCTATTTAAAATAAAATTAGATTTGGATCAACTTAAATCCTTTTAGAATGTTGATCCAGAGGGAGGGATTCCATCTTCCGTCCACGTTTTTAATTCACTACTATTTGTGAGTCATCTCTTCTACGGAAAGTCATAAGAACTCAGTTCTGCCAGCCATAAGAAGTATCAATAACATAGATTTCAGTAAGAAACAGGAGCGAATGTAGATAAAGATGCATAATCAACGATAACATATGATGGTACGTATAATAATTACCGGTAAAAAACAATGTCAGTGAAGTGATAGTTGGTGATTTCAACATATCGGTAAATAGATATTGTCGGCGAACTCGGTGTCGGTGAAATTGTGTCGATGATTTAGAGATAACCCCCTTGGTGGTGGTATCACGCAGTCTTTCACTGTCGGATTTTGAAAAGAATGATTTGCATTTCTTGCATGAGAATTATGCGTTTCTCATTCGTTTTATTTTAATAAACATCTTCTTCACACTAGAAATATGATTTGATGCGATTTTGAGTTAATTCGAACTGTTTAATCTGGTAATAAAGATATTTCTTCCATATGTTGTATTACTTCTCCTTTATTTTGAGAATTCAACCATAAAATTGTACTATATACCTATATAATGTCTCTTACATGTAAAAATATAGGAAAATATTATATAGATGTACATATAGGTTCAAGAGAGCTTAATCGAGATTTTGATAAAATGAGACAAAAAATAATTTGTTGTTATAACGTAGGTTTGATGAAAATGATTTTTATTATTTTATTGTGAACTTCATATTTATTTGATATATTATTTACTTTTCAAAACCCTATATAAGTGAAAGTTAAATCGTGAGAATTCTTCACGATAACATATACAATTGTGCTACCTGAAAAAGTAAATATTGAATAATCATTTTTCTTAGTATATGCAATCTAGCGGAATATTGTGTTACGAGTTTCGTTGATAACGATTGTGAAAAGAGTTCCAACGAGCGAGTTGCATAAATACTTTCAACTGCAATTCATGAACGACAAGTTCATACGTGATATTTATTTCATACTTATTGCTATTTATTTAATACATTATCGTAAATTTCTCATTAAGTATTTGTGAATCTATATTTACATAGTACTGTTATTTTTGTTTATGAAATAGAAAACAAAAATTATTTAATCTTTATTATGTAACCAATGATGTTATAAAGGGTTAATAAATGTTGTAGGCATGTTACGTAGGTCAGACGGCCGTGTGTTTAAACCTGTTGTTAAACCGTTACTTGGGAAAAGAGAAATTTCGTTCTATGAAAACTTACAAACATCTCAAGACCCTGTTATGTTACAATTGAAGAATTATGTTCCACGATATTACGGCACAACAGAGTTACAAATTTTTGGCAGACGTAAGATATCAAAAGTATCGAATTTTTAATTTGTTTTTTACATTTCTTCTTATTCCCTTAATTTCGTTTTCCATATGTTTTTCATTGTCACAATTGTCATTTAAAAGTCATTTTAAGTAAATTAATATAAAATAGGCGATATTATACAACACTATCTTTTAAAAATAAGATATTTAATTATTTTTTTCGCACTTAAAGATAAATATTCGTGAGGAATGTTAGGTAATTTCATAATGCAAGTAAGACGATATTTTTCCGAATGTTCTTTTTTTTTATTACAATCACTGTCACTGCTATTTTACGAGAATACATGAATATTTTACTACATTTGGTGTTGTCATATTTTTTATTTGAAAAACATAGATGTTATTATCTATGGTTGTTATAAAATACTGTAGGATTAAAAAAATACATATCTATTGTTTCTTTGTAAAGCTGTTAGTGGTTCTAATTAATTCTAAAAGAGGATTTTACTTAGTTTACGATAACAAATCATTGGATGTTTTTTCGAATAATTTCTTTTTTATCTTTAACGGTAAAGGAACTAAATAAATCTTTTGCTTTTTATGGACAGTTTTGCGTAAAATAGAAGATGAGTTGTGGTTACATTGATATATATTCGATGCTTAGTATGTTATTTATTTACCATGCATGTATTAATAATTATTAAAGAATTTATCCCAAGTTTTTGTACCTACACTTAATTGCTGAAAAATCTCGGTTTCGTACAGTTTAACACAATATGATTAATCGTTTTCGTAAAATATTAGGAGTAACATTCCTTACGCTGAAAGATATTACTGATGGTATGGCGGAACCGTGCGTGATGGATATAAAAATAGGTAAACGAACGTGGGATCCTGTAGCCACGCCAGAGAAAAAAGCAAAGGAGGAGTTAAAGTACGCCGAATCTAAACGCACTTATGGATTCTGTATAACCGGCTTTCAAGTATATTGCGTTTCTTCCGGAAAATTAAAACAGTTTGGCAAACATTATGGCAAGACTCTTGATGCTAATGGTGTCGTGGAAGGTATATCATTAACTTCAATTATTTTATAGGGAATTATACACAGCATTATGAATTTACGAGCTATCGCTAGCTGTTATAATTCAAATGTCTTTTAATGTTTCATTAGTCACGTACGTATAGTTGTATAAGTGGTATACATATCACTATTGGGTCATATGAGGAACGATTGTAACGAAACGCTGGAAGCCATTTCCAGAACACTTTAAACAATTTACTTTTTTTATTCAAACTATTCCAAATGGTGCCTTTTCTTTCCTGCGCAGCGCTGAAAATCTTCCTGAATATAAGTCCAGAAAGACCGCCCTGTCGTCAATTGATTGTGATGCTGCTCTCTTTCTTGTGGAAGATCTTACTATTCTTTCGTATGCAGCGGTTGTTCCGCTTTTATTCTAGTTCCTTATTGGTGGCATATGATGCGAAAAGGTTGCGGCATTATCTCCGTCTAAATAACACGAACGTCAATAAATTACCTAGCCACGTATCCACGTCATTTTCCTCCACAAATAATTATGCAACCACATCGAATGTGTTCAAACACACGAATGACGCGACGAGTAATTCAGTTTCAAGTATCGAAAGCAACAGGAATCGGACGATGGAGAAGACACATTTTATTAAGAGGAGCATCAGCTTGAGTGGCGAGAATAATTCTTCGAACAAAGAAAAGACTTTGAATAGAAGTGGATCGTGTAGCCCGGACTTTAAAGTGGATCGACTCTGCCGTACACATTCGTACGTCAACAACTTCGACGACGACATTAGAAGAATGAAAGAAGATTACGATGATTTGCTGAACGAACTTACCAGTTCGATGAAAGAGAAACAGAACTGGGTTAGAATTAACATGATCGACTTCACGCACGTCTTCCCAGCGGAGGATCAAAATGCTCTTGATCTAAATTATCTAGAAGGAATCGAAAATCTGATTAAACTCGTGGAGATGTTTCTAGTCTCCAAGGATACCACTGCATGAACCATATTTATTACAATATAAGAAGTTATTACATTTTTTTCTTTCAAATTGTAATATGAGATGTTACATAACTGTATTTTATATTGTTTAATAAAATTAGATTAATTTTTGACGGTAGGTTAGAGAGAATCGTAAACCGGAAGTTGTAAATCGTGACGATGTATGCACATTACCGCATAAATAAAAGACGAGGTCAAGATTGTTCCGTGAAAGCTTGGGTATGTAACTCGATCGAACAGTAAAATATTTATTGTTTTAGAGCTTTCATGGAACGTTTTTTTGTACCTATAGTTGGTTATAATGAAAGCACTGAAAACTGAATCTTAATTGTTTCGCACCAGATATAACAATATTTCTAACGTTCACATTCTTCGATGCACCCTCACTTGTCGATATTCCATGTTATTAAAGACCATATTTGTTGGTTTTATATACTTGGTCATACATATGTATTCATCATTCGTACAACAATTGTTGTTATCATTGATTACTCATACTATTTCTTTACTTATGTTTTTATCGTACAAATAAGATTGTGTAATCATACCTACTAAATACGGAAATTGTTATATTAATATAAATACAAAACATCCAAGTGTTAATGTAAAGTTTGAATATCTTTATTCCTACCCTTTTGAATAAATTCAGGATTCTGATAAAAAAAAAAAAGATATTGTGTCTTATAATCCTTTCAAATAGAAACAACAATAAAATTATATCTATGGAAATACATATGTATATGCGTATGGAGAGAAACCGATCTCTTCTTCAAGAGATCAATTTTACTACCATGCTATTTACTTTTGTATTTATTTTTAATTCTAGTGTATTAAGTTAATTCATATGTTTGTAAATATTTTATTAACGAGGACACAAAAATAAAGATAAGAATAAGAAATCAGTTATGCGTACCTGATTAATTAATTTTTCTGTAACAATCAGATGGAATATACACAGTTTTTAATTTTTTTCGTTTTCTATTTGTGAAATTCAATAATGCAATAATTTACAAAGTTATAAGGATATGAAAAGTTGTCATGATCAATACTTACAAATATGTTAACTAGCAAATGCAGATATTTGATGTGAGAAGTTATTTTAAAGATATTAAAGTAATCATATTACTTGATACGATTACTTGAAACGTTTGATACGTATTATTAATATAATTAGTAAAATTTTGTCTTCTGAGTGTAAAATTGAAAACAACATTTCATTCATTTTGAGAAAAGTTTAATCACAGGAAATAGCAAGTTATTGTTATAATAACGAATTCAGTTATGCCCAGATAATAAAACATTTGAAATTATTTTTCATTAATATTTAATTGTCAAGATTATGGGTACATTAAAAAAATTAGTTATTCATACATCTGGTAGGATAAATATAAAACAATTCATTTTTCAGATTTTTGGAATTGAAGTATAGAATTATCATGTGAACAAAATGAGAGATCTGCTAGAAAAAAATGAAAGAGAAATTAGCAGAAAAGTAAAAATACAAGATAAATTCGCTGTGAAATAATATTATTTATTTGGTATTAACAGGTATTAATAATTAGACATTATATTACATACATACTTTATTTCAATGTAGATATTATTAGAAGCAATTATAATTCTTTTGTAGATTTCGAAACTAATAATTTCGAAATTAATGTAGATTTCTAAACGAAGATAACGTTTAAATAAATTTAATACATAATTAATTTCATAAAAGTTTTGCTCCAATGTCACATCCTGTCTGTGATTCCTTTTTAAATTTTTGTATAAACCATTTATTTATTTATTTAGAAAACAAGATTGATCTGTTAAAAAAAAATTTTTACAATTCCGTTTTTCAATCGTTGCTGCTTAATACTATCGATAATTTTAATAATTCTTTAAATTCAAAGGCAAATTCAAATTAAAAGAAATAATTATTAATTATAATTATTTAATAATAACTCAGTTAAATGATAGGTTATTAAAAAAACTTTTCGTTATTGTATATTTTATTCGCCATTCACTCCTAAACAGTTTTTACATTGTCGCTCGAATCGTCGAATCAGCGGCACGACATGTCAACTGATAATAGTTCATAATTTGCTTAATCTCTCGTAACATTTATAATAATATTTATATAGAATATTTATATTTGTATTTATATTCATATTTATATTATACATATATTATCTATAGATTGCTTGCTGATCATCAGCTGTATTTACGTGGCACATCATTTACCATAATATATCTGCTTATACATTTCAGCGTTGTATACATCACATGTTATTACTCTTTCTCATTCTTACGTACTTACACTTTCAAGAGTTCGGTCATCTCTCGCTCGCGAGCTACGGTCTACACTGTTTACGACATCCGATGATTTATAGGATTACAGGTTAGTCAGCTTTTCCATTTTAATGTTTCTTTTTATGCGTTCTCTGGACGAAGATAGACATAAATAGGAATTGTGTAACAAAGTGCAACAAAGACCGGAAGTATAAACGTCGGTTAATAGAAATCGAACGTAAAGAACGACTCGACTTCGTGCGATCTTTTTCATCGGTGATCGGTATCCGTCACAAGCGATATGTACCTACGTATGTTCGGGTATGTTCGGATTTCGGTCCGTTCACCAAATATTGTCGAAGATGGTATCCTAGTGCTATAAATTCTAAATATTATAACGAAACGCTATTGGAATTGCGAGCTCGATAAATTCATGACGATTATTAGTGCCTGAACAGAGGAAACCTTCGAGGGTATCGGTACCTAATGTAATTACATACTGGGAGCACGATTAATGGTGAGGGGTTCTGTTAATCAACCCGCAAACGCGATTACCACGGTTCAAATTGAATTACGTGTTCTGAATAGCAGGAAAGTCTCTGATAGCCAATGCGCGACAGAAACGATCGCAATGTATTACATTCGTTTATGTCACTGTACGCTATGCGACGTGTGCTACAGAGGAAATTTGATTATCGATTATACTTAAATATAACGATATATAACAAAGTAATAATGTAGTGATGACAGTTGTGTTAATGATAATGATATTAATATTAATAAGAAACAATGATATTCTATACCATACAGTGAACGTAGATGCAACAATAAACAAAATAAGACTATTAAATATTTATAAACTTAATATATATATAACGAGACGTGATAAAGTGCACGCGTACCGAGCGAAAATTCAAAGTTGATTTTCTCGAAAACAAAGCCTCAAACGAAAAATTTTTATTCTATATTTTCAACTTCTTTTTTTGCGTAGAATCACCCCCTTTCCGCTTGTATCACCAGTTACCAACCACTCTGTATATATATATATATATATATATTGAACGTAGTAAAATAAAATTTAATTCCTGATTGATATAGATGTATAAGTTTGTTAGATCATACGTGTTCAATCTTTTGCTTGAAATGTTATACATATGCATGAAAGTGTTTCATTATTCAGTCATATCTGTGGATCTTTCGCAAAATAGAAATTTTGTTTCTAAAGTAACGATTCATTCAGATTCAAAATTTCGTTGATTATTTGGTAAAAGAATTGGCAAGTGCACGTTATATCAAGAAACCATAATAATTTCCTCTACCGCGATAATTTCTTCTGTTGTTGTTGCGACCTCTCAATAGGTGGCGATCAGTTAAATTGCAACTGCTCGGTTGGGGTCGCGAACCTTGAACGATATTAACGCTCAAGGTGGAGGGTGATTAAAGAGTTCTAGTATGCTTGTAATTTGTATGTTTATTTGAAGTATCTTGTACGAACGTAAGTCTGGTTTAAACGTAAATGAGAGTTTTTAAAAACGTAAGGGGGAACGTATTGAACACAAATTCTTATTCTCGAAGCGCCTGATGTTCATATTGTAGGTGTCAGTCTAGGGGATGGGTTTTCGTCGATGTTTCCTGTGAGGTGGGAATCTGTGTCTGTTCAATCCTGTAACTGTCGAACTGTCGTGAGCGTTTCGCAAATGGTGCGTCTTGTGCGTACCTGGTTAAGGATGCGTAGCGTAACGTCCCGTTAGTGACATCGTCTAGTGGTCTATTGTCGAGTTCTCATCTGATGTCGAAGTTTATGACACGTCGTTTGCTATTGAGCGGATCCGTCGAGCGCTTAAGATGCTAATTAAGTTGTCGACGCAGTACGAGTTGTAATTTTATAATTTGCAATGTGAGAAATTTCAACTTCTCAAAGATAGCAGATGTGCCGTCCGTATCGTAAACCGAGGATAATTTTATATCCTCAATATTCGTTGACAGATTTTAAATTATTAAAAATAATTAACACAAATTATATTTATTTATAATAATTTAAAAAGACAAGTCAAATGTTAAACAATACCTATATGTAATAATAATATTTTTAGGGGAATATTTCCATGGCCTATAACAGATTCTTTTCTTAAATCATTTTCATCCTTTTATCTATAACTTCAAACAATAAGTTTAGAACAATAATTGCAACAATTGTGTATACTTATAGGAATTAAATTTTTCTCTAGCGAATCTCAATTTTTCGACATTTTTAGTTATTAGGTATTTCTCCTCTTTCAATTTAATTCATACGTACCATTTTTTGAACAATACGCCAAATAACAATGACAAATTCTCTGTTTTGCCTAATGTCAATAATACAACAATTTATACAAACTGATTTTCGCTTCAATGTTTATACTTTCGCTCAAAGTGCGTTAATGTATCCAATTGCTCAAACTCGATTTAAAAAAGTAATCGAATTTTCTAAATCTACAAGAAAAGTACAAAATCGTGCAGTTACGCCTTTTTCTCTAAAAATCATACATAGTGACACGTGTAACGCAATAAAGATTGGTTTCACAACGAATTTCAACCGAATGACCGCGACAGAGCTCGCGTGATAAATTTAGCATCCCGATTGCGGAAATAGAAGACGAGGAAACGTGCACCCGCGCACCCATTTGAATTCTGCGGTTGTTAACCGCATGAGAACGCGAGTTCCGTTCTTCCCCGGTCCATTCTATTGAGAACGTTAACTAAAAAATTTGTTTCACGTTCCTCATTCGTTTTGCATCGTTTAACCAATTTGTCTTCATTACGTGTCTGAAGTGCCCCCTTTTTTCTTTTGAAACTTTCGATTTTACAAAGTGGAAGGTCTCGAATATTTTACGCTTAACTCTTCCTCTTAGTTTCTAATTGTTTTCAACTCATCAACAGCTTTTTATACCATCGTACATATCATTTATGCATCACGTGTCATATCATAACATTGTTATTATAACGAAATGAATAAAAAGGGTATATTAGAAATATCATATTTTAATAATAATATTAAATGATAACATAAAGTTTGTATATTCAAAAAATTTGTGATTAATTCCAAATATTGCGAAACCACGTTAAGATTCTATTCTTACATCGTCAGTTTTTTGTATTTTTATAAGTCTTTTGGCTCTATTGGCTACTTAGTAGCTGGTTTTGAATATTTTTGTGTTGTAACTAATTACAACATTTATGGTTAATTAACTTTTACTGCATAACGCCGGTTGCTTCAGGATGAATGCGAGACTTTTACGAAAAATGTTTTAATCGAATAGTATACGTAATTTAGGACTTGTTACTGATGCATACGTTCAAACAATTCTTTAATTTATAATTCAGTAAATTAATTATGAGCATGTTAAATTCGATAGTGTTAATTTCAAAAGCTACATTACCATTCTTAATACATCTACAAATAATTAATTTCTTTTAAATGCATATTAGAAATGCTTATATTTTCAAGTAAATCAATTTCTTTGATTTCTGTAACTTTATGAAATAAGTTTACATGTAGAAAGTTATGTAGAATATAAATTTTACGTGACACTAGTAACATGTATTAATTAGTATTAATAAAACGTTCTATATACATATTAATTTTTGCAGTACAATCCTTTTTTGTTGGATAATATTCAATACAAGTCATAAATGATAATAAAACAAATATAATCTCCAACAAATAGTACAAAAAATTTACTTTTAACAAAACATGATACGTACACACAGTACATTTTCTTTTTATATATTTTTATATATTTAACAAAATAAAATGTATAAATAAATAAACGCGATGATATAGTATAAGCGTGTATAATATTAATTTTGTGAGTAAATTTTGAAGAAAAGGATAACATACACACAAATATATAAATGTCTGTTAGTCAAGAAAAATTTTCACTGATGTGACTTTTACAAAGAAATGACTGACAATTTTGTAATCATAATTTATAATTTGTAATGAATTCAGAATGTTACGGAAATAATATTTTCTTTTTTTAAACTGTCTTTTGAACCGAGTCACTCATTTAATCAGATAACTTTAGGAACTCCAATATAAAATTTCGATTTCGAGTATACACGTTTAACTCTTTACTATAACAAAACGTTATATATGGCAAGATCATATGATTTATTTTTTCCGAAATATGTCGGAGCTTAATTTCCATCGAAATCGGATAAGTTTTAATGAACTTACTTAAAGTTAAATAAATTGAAATTCTATAAGTTCAGTGAAAAGGACGTATTCACAAAGTTAAATCAGTCTGTAGAAAGTCATTTACTAATTTCATACAATCGAATAGCGTCGTATGCGTTGCGTATCTTATATATATGCAAATGTATCGTAAATTAATAATTCAATCAATAACCATAAATTTATTTTCTTATAGAAATATAACTTAATAACAAGCATAATGTTTTCACTAAACATAATTTAATTATTAACGAACGGTTAATGCGTGAACTATTAATCAAATATATTTCATGTATATTGTTTTAATTTAAGTCTCTATCTAATGAATATAAATCAATGGAACGTCATGTTCTAATAAATAAATTACATTTAAATATAAGCGCAAACTTAACTCATCCTTTTTCTCCAAAATATGCATAAATAATATTTATGAATAGAATAGTTATGAATTGATCAATTTATTTTGCGAGAATTTTAACTTCGTTCGACAGCGTGTATCGTATTACAATTGCATAATATTAAATTTCGCTCATCGATCATATATAACTTCAATCAGTATACTATAGATAAGTAAAACACGTAAGATAACTAATTAGTTACACGTGTTCATTAACAGTTGCAATTCGATACGTTTCTAAGTCTACCAAAACTCGCCATTTAACATAATAATACAAATACTGCCAATGCTTATAATTATCGACATTTGGAAATAATAAAAAAAAAATTTATTGTAAGATAATAAAGATTAGCATTAAAAGCAATTGCCAACAATAAATCTAGTATTTTGCTGTTTTTTGAACATAATATAATATGTAGGGATAAGGAGAGGAGCGATGACAATGTACGAAACCAACGAAGATGGAAAAGTCGGTAAAGGGGCCATTTACGACATTGACAAAGAATAAAATTAATGAACACGTGTATAGAGCATGCTGGTCTGTTCAATGCCACGTAATAATTTTTCCTCCACGGCCAGCCAATGGACCATGTCGAGGACAGCGGCCAACGTTCAATCGAAACGATTGATCATGTAATTACGTTCAACAGAATTCTCTATTCGCGTACAAACATCGTCCAAGAAAATTACCACGACTTTTTAAACGACCACCAATTAACGATAAAAGATCGACGTAAATTTCGCAATTATGAGAATTTGTTCCAAATTAACGTTTTAACGAATCAAAATTAGTTATGTGATCGATACAATACATATATTTTTATTCGTATTGATTAATAAATTATAAGAATTTTGTTATATTTATTTCTTTTTTTCTCACTTCTGGAAACTTAGTAATTTTCTACTGAATGCAGAATAAGCGTTTGTCGAAGCGAAACATTCGTTCGCTAAAATCAGAATACTTTAAGCGAAACACTCTATATCGTTTATATACATTTACATGATATATACATACACAAATTTAACAATATATTATAATAAAATGAACATAATCTTTTGCAACTAAATATGTTGAAAAATTTATTCGATTACTCGATGACTGTTATTCATTTAAAATATACCTATCTGATTTCTTATTCTTGGAAATAAGGCGATAGTAAACATATTACATATCTCAAACATCAGAGAGTTTTGCACATTTTAACATTACAAAATTTCTAATTATCTAATTATCTATATTTTTGTTTATTATTTAGACAATAGAAATGCTATCTTTGCCTTTTTATAAAATTTGTTCTTTCCTAATCCAAACCCAATTCTATCCTAACCCAAACATCCACGTTAGACATCCTACTATGCAGATGTACTTACATAAGTACCTCGTACTCTTCTATAACAAGTGTATGTTTCACAGAGATTACAAAGGTATTTCCGTTATTTCCGACGAATTATCCGTTATATTAGTAAGCCTCGATATTCAATTGGACTATTTTTAGCGCGATTCAATACAGTGCTAACGAAATATCAAATTCTTTTATATGACACACACAATATTCCATGTACGTATATGTACAAATCTTCTGTGGTAGGTGTTTAAATGCTATCGTGAGCCTGTGTAGCTTTCAACATCGGAATTTCCCGCAAAATTTTGGCGAAATCAACGTCTACAGAAAACAAATGTTGCACGATGCGACTTCGATTCACTGTAACGAAATTAGCCGTGGTTCGGTGAATTCGTTCGCATAATCATAATTTTCGAGCATAGCCACGAGAACGAAGCGCGACATTTCAACCTTCGTTTTTTTGCTTATTTATTGCGGTCTACGCGGCAAATTGAAAACGGATGCGGGCTAGGTGGCAATCGATAATTTCAGGCTGTTTTCGCATCACGCTTCTCGTACGAACGACAATTTTGAAATATATATTGACCAGACGGCGAGCAACCGCTCCGATGCCATGGAAGCGTATGATGTTTGCGGCGAGTTAACACGATCGCTGTAGCAAGATGTATTGCTGGTTGCTGTGGTTCTGATCACATAGCGACGCGCCAATGCTCGTCAATCGTCGCTATTCAACCAGTAAAATTGTCTGGACCGTTCCGTCAGAACACTAGCAGATTTTTCTTTGCATCGCCTGGATGAAGCTACGGTTTCAAAGAGCCAACCATTCTACGTTTCCTTTTTGATTTGTTGATTATTTCATTCGTAATTATACCGTGAAAAATGGCCACGGTTTTGGTAGTGTACGTTCTTATATAAATACTTCCCCAATGGTCTTGTTCTTTTTTTTTTTTTTATAGTTTTGAATATCTATATTTATCTTAGCAATGTTCCATAATTTTTTATCTGCCATTGAACTTCATTTCGCGAGATGAAAAGCTTCGTTTGGCTAGTGAACGACGCTTTATAGATGTGTAGAACGAGTGGGAACATTAACTTCCGATTTATCTACCAAGTAACTACTTGGTATAACATAATTAAGCAAGATCAATAAAGTTTTAATAGTTAATGGTTGATTTCCTTCAAGAAGGTCTATATGTTAAAGAGTACAAAATATGTAGCGATAATTCAGACCAATAAAAAGTATTTGATCGTCATAAATCATAAAATCGATATTTTGAAAATGTAAAATATAATTTTTATATCTCCTTATAAGAATATTTGATGGAGTGGAAATACAATAATGAGTAAAGAATTTGTGTATGTTAGACAATGTGTAACAATGTAATTTCATACACATCTGAATGCATTCTCTATTTACCCATATCTGTGAATGTATATATTGACACTTATAAACAGGGAAATAATATATTGCAAATATGTTGACAAATATCTACTTACATATCTCGCAAACAAAAAGCTTAATTGATAAATTTTTTTCGTTATAGCAATGAAATTTCTATTCAACTTAACACTTTGATGATTGCTATTTGTTATTCATATCTGTATAAGTTATCCTATATTTTTATATTCTGTAAAATCATTATTATATTTATTTATCCTATTATTTTATTTGATAGGTAGTATAGATACTCAATATTCTTGTATACCTGTCTTATTTTTTTCCATCGATTATGGAATAGATAATTCCATAATATGCAAAATAATAAAAATCACGATAAAAACATATACAGTGAAAAAGAAGGCACAGATCTGTTTTAACGAGGCATTTTACATAATAGCAGACAAAGACGATTATAACGATATAAATGTACAGCGTGTACTTTGATGTAATTATAAAAATGTTGCATGTATGTACTAAGGGAAGTGAATCATTGGAATGTACTACGCAATCATGTTGTATCCATGATCGACCTCTCGTTAAAATAAGCTCGGCAAAGATGAATCTTTTCAAACGAAGTGTGTCATCAAAGTGTTAAGAAGACAGACATTTTGTACATTTTGAACACTTTTAAAATAAAAGATCTCGTTCAGACTAATCACGTTATCTGACTGTAATCAACTTGATATCACCTTATCGATATAAAACTTTTTATTTATTTAATTCGACGTATCCTTTCAAGTTTCAAATAGAGCTAAGGTAAATGATTCCTTAATTCCTTAATCTCGTGTTTCGTTTTTCGCGTATCATTCTCTTCGACGTCGTTTTAGTCTATCCATATTTTCTATCAGATATCCACGAAAAATCAAATTATCAGAAGGGGGTGAACTTATCAGAGAGGTTGAAAACTTGAATTCAAATAATCAATCTGACCGAGTTTGATACAGATGTAACGTTAAAAATAAGCAACAAAGCAATCTTTTATTTCATCATAACAGAGAATGTTTCGATTTCATTCCTGCGAGGACGTGAATGTTTTGCGTTCACGAAATCTTTCGCAAGACAGACGTATCGCAATAGAACGAAACGTTTCGACGTAAGTAAATGAGACGAAATGTAATTTGACGGTATCATTTCGAGCGTCTGTGACACAGACCAGACAGATAGAAAGAAAAATAACAGAATAAATGGCACAACGTTCTTCTGTGTATCGGATAGTACGGATCGATCCTTGTAATTGCATAGAGAACCGTGGTATTACAAATAGCAAACTTCGAAATGGCGAACGTAAAGGCGACTGTTTTATCGAGATTTTATTACGTCACAAAGAGACGCGATCGTATCGCGCAGACGATTCCTAATTTCTTTATTTCTGTGGATCCGTTTCCTGCGATCTCGAACCAGTGTCATTGCGACGCAATTAGCGTTTTTGCTCGTAGTTGGAGAGCTCGGATTGGTTTTTACGAATATTACGTGAAAATAGTTATTCGTACATGCTAATTTAGTGAATTTTATTTTTGTATACTAAAAACATCATCAATTGTTTGATATTGTTAAATTAAATATTTTTTGATTTTTATATATGATTTTGAAAAATTTTATTTTCAAATATTATTTGCCAGTAATCTTCGTAACAAAGAATCGTGAAATTCCTTAGGAATTATTTTAGAAATATTTAGTTATGTGTAATTTGATAACGTACGTGTTATGCTAGTTGAAGGATTCGTTACAAAAATAACTCTTGTCAAACTTTTCCACTTTTTAGATAATAAAATATCTGTTGTATCGAGTAACATGGTATTATAAAAAATCATTTGTATCTTATCGTTGAATGAAAATTAATCGTTTCTATAAAACAAACTATTGTCACAAGATCTATAATTTCGTAATTTAGTTAAATGGTTAGTTAGTAACATGAACAGTTACGATGATGTAATAAATATGCATGCACAAACATATTTTGTTTAGGAAAATTGAAATATATATTGAACATCATTAAAGATGTTAGAGTTTTGTTTTAATTTTCTGTAAGAGAATAAACATGGACAGAGGTCGTCCTTTAATTTATACATTGTAACTTTGAAGCGAAGACTTAAGAGACGTTGAAAAAAGTAAGTGCTACGTATTTAGTCGTAATAATTGATCGGTTAAGTTTCCTAACAAACTCCTGACGGAATCTAGGATCAGAAATTAATTGTTGATGGTTATAAGACGTCGATAAGATCCGTGCATTATTTAAATCTAAGCCTGATAAGTTTCATGAAAATGTATTATTACACACAAAACAACGTAAGTAGGTAGTGATCGAAGATAATGAAGAACGCAATACGATTTATTTGATTTATGAGCTATAAAAGTAAAGGGGACGAAACACGCTTTAATTTTACCCTTCAACGGCAGAGATGATTCTTAAACAAAAGAGTGCGCAAAGAATGAATAAAAATGCGTCGATAAATGTACTTTACCTTGTTCCGCGAGGCATGATTTCTTGTCAATGACGAGAACGTATACAATGACTTAAACGACGAAACATTTCTAAACTTTACGTTTTCTGATAATCTACATATACGATTTGTTAAAAATAATATTTTTTGAGATTGATATCAGAAACATTGTGTTCTGATGACGAAACTATGTCGATTTCAGTACTTCGACCGATAAATTTATTTTGATCAAAGGTAAATGCATATTTAATATTAACTGACGAAAACGACCATTTCATATATTACGATCTAACGAGTAGATAACGTTATCACTGCGATGGAAAACCTGCGTATCTCTTTTGGAAATTACCTTGACGACCCTCGATTGCTTCCCAAGGAAAATATCTCAAGAAAGAATGACGCTATTTTAAAGGAGAAACTGAAGATTATTATGTAAAGTTAAGTAAGTTAGCAAAGAAAATAATATACAGTTTTGCGAGGAAAAGGAAACTCAAAATTGCTACTTGTACATATGACTATACGAGTATTACGTAATAACTTTCGTACTAGAAAAGTTTTCACTGAAACGTTTTACTATTGGTAAGTCATCCATTCTGCCGTATACATCATATTTATTCATAGTTCTTGTCAAATATAATACAATGTTCTAAAATTATAATGTCTTTTATATCGTTTACCTATTTAAACATTTTCTGCCCGTTACTGTAGGTACGTTCAGAGCTATGAAAACCAACAAACCTTTCCTAACTGTGATTGCCGTGACTATTTTTTACTTTTAATCGAAACTTTAATCAAAGTGTGAAGAAAGAAGAGCGGGGAGGAAGCGTGAAATTTAATGGCCGAGCTTTTTCTTCCAACGCGTACCACGAGAACGATTCTTCTTTACAACGTATACGAGTATATCCGAAAATGATAGTTCAATCAAATTCAGTCTACGTACACACACGCACACGCGCAGAGAATCCAGTTTTCAATTTTGCTTTATTATTGTCCATTCGCGTATATGTACAAACGCGAGGAGATAGACTCGAAACCTCTTGAACATGAAACGAAACACTTGTGAACTCGTTTCATCGAATTCATTGATGCCCGCTAACGCCATTGTTCCAGTTAATCATTCCAAGATCGATTTACACTTCCTCTTTGTTAAATTTCGTTTTTCTTTCCTTACATCGTTTGAAATTGCGATTGCAGCGGAATAATCGTGCTGTTGCGAAAAGAAACGAGGCAGACAAATCGTTCAAAAGGGTGAAAAACGTTTCTGTCGAGTGAAAGATCGAGGAGGACCGATTTTTCGTTTCAAAGCGAAACGAATTCGGCCGCGATTATGAAGCGAAATTGTTGCGATTATGAAGCGAGTTTCGAGTTCCATTTTGAAACAATTGGCACGATTTAGCGAACGAACAGTAGCGACGAATCGTTCATCTTCGCTTCTACGTTGCTTGTCGCGTATTGTGTCAATGTCAAAAGACAGCTACACGAGTTAACCCAATGCCTTATAATGTTCAATGACATCCATTGCGCGAATTAACAGTCCAAATACAGCGGTTTCAGACTGTATTTGCATCGAAGTATAACTTTTAGTTTAATTAAGGTTTGATTAAATTTCCAGATTATCGAAACGTCTAATATTATTGCCTTGTTTGGAAAATTCGTAGAGAAATTAAAAAAATATTTAGAGGTAATGTATCTACATCAAACCACCATTTTATTGGACAATGCATGCATCGTGCTTTCCAATAATTTTTGGTCATCGAGTAGCTTCATTGTTTTGGACAACAGTTAATTTTTCAACTACTTCCTGCAATATTTTGTGCACACCAGAACTTATGTAATATAATATACTGTTAGTAAATTATTATTCTCTCTATATTCGGTGTTACATACGCAACGTTATACTTCGATAAGTTATTAATTAAGCAAACATTAATGTGCTTGTTTTTGGCGAAACTAAAACATCAGAAAAAATATGTGCCGATTATTAATAACTAGTACATAGGAAAACAAAACTATTCCTATTAATCGATTCCGGATATTTCTCTACAATGTTTGCATTTATTCTTCAACTTGGAAACAGAATTCCAGTCGTTCGAAATTTACAATAAAATAATATATTGATTGTCAAAAACACTGCAAACTTTCCAGATAACGTAATGGTAAAAATTATATGTATGTATTACAGTAGAACTTCATTTATTTTAACTCATCAATAGCAAACAGTATAACAATCTGTATAATAGAAATTCATTAATTATTATATTATCTGCGATTTTTCGTTCACAGAATAAAAATTCGCATTCTACGGTAGGCTCTCTTGTACAATAATTCATCAACTAATAATATTAGTGAATTGACAAGTTACAAGCTGTAGGCTATTAGCTACGGTTTTATAACATCACAGTTTTACGTGAAATCGCTTACAATGATTCATTCGTAAAGTTTACTCGTTATCTCGTATGTGTTTGCTTTATTATTGAACGTGTTACCGTTTCGCAGAAGGATTCATTGATTCCAATAACTTGTGACTGATGACTTGTAAAATTTTCTTAATAATATTAGTTCAATCGTGCAAGAGGGCCCAAATAAATGGATTTAATTCATATTAAGTAAAATATCATTTCAATAAATGGAGTTCTGAAATGGATCGTATAATTCAATTTTTCGCATCGAACGTAGCGTTAGAATAGCAAAAGGCTGACAGAATCAAAAGGAAACGGATTGAATTGCCTTGCTTACGGCATCATTATTTGCAACGGTAAATTAGCGTGATAATTACGTTACGATTAATTGGTTACCTGATCGAAAATGCGTTACTTTCTCCACTGTTGTTACGATTGCTCTTAGGTCGACGGTATTAATATATATATATATATATGTATGTATACGTATATGTATATGTTTCTATATATATATATATGTATATTACGCGTATAACATATAAATACAACACGCATTCACTATTATATACAGGCTCCCTCAGCTTCATTCTCACTCTTACTTGTTCATATACATTTTCTTTTCCCTCTCTTTTCCTCCCTGTTTGCTCACCATAATCCTCGGAAAGAGTCCAGACTGCGCGTTCGTTCCGCGGTTTATTTGTCTTACGCGTGGAAAAATTACAGGAAAGCTGCGCTGTGCAAGAAACTTCAGACGAATCCGTAGAGCAGGACGTTTGGCTGTTGCGCAGCGTTCGAGCTTGAATTTTAAATCGGGAAGAAATTGTTTCTTTTTCTTCCATGTGGATCAAGACGCAATCGATTATCGTGTTTCTGTAAGATACACGCAGTACGGTGAGTCATACGATGAACATCGTTTTACACGGATTAGAAATATTGTTCAGACATCGAAGGCGATCCAGAAATGGTAATTATTTCGAAGATATAGTTTATTTTCCATTAAATTTTTAAATAGTATTTTTAATTCTTTCTATATCGTTCGTTCCTCCTTGGTTATTCGTGGATCTGCTAGATATATCAGTTAATGAAAAAATATGAACGAAGAATATTTTACGGTTTTCAAATTATTATAATTCGTACGATAAGTTATATTAACTGATTTGGAGAAAATTAGACAGATAGTTATATGATTTATACGGTAATTGATATAAATATCGGATGATGAAGACGGTTAAAGTATATAAATAGTAGATTATTAGTAAATTATTGTACATATAATCGTTGGTTGGGTCACAATTAACGTCAGTTATGTGCGTATAAGGCAGTGTTATATGTTTTATTATATTAACGTATTAACATATTTTTATATTAAATGCATCATACTTGGTAGATACGATTATAACTCTTTAATTTCAATGGATTTTATTTCAGTATCGCTTGGTATATTATTCAAATGGATTATTTTATTCGAATAAAGTATTTTAATAAATTATTCCGGAATAATTGAATATAGAAATGTGTTTCCTACGAATGTGAGAAATGATTTGTAAAATGTGGATTATAGGTAAGTACGTTTCGTGAAAACAAATTGAATGTTACTCAATATTTTGATTTGCTTGGTAAAAGTATAATAATAAAACATCTTATATTACATTTTATATCAAAAAGATTGTTTATAATTAATGAATGTTGTATTGAATTTATTTGTACAAAATCTATAAAATTTAACGTGTAACAATAGAAAAGTAATGAATAATTAAATTTTGTATAATATATTCTAGAAAAATGATTCTTCTAAATATGTTAATATCATACAAAGCTATTTACGATTTGAGGCGCTTTAATATTTTCACAAGAAGACATTTTCATTGTGACATTTTTACATAAGGTGAAAATCTATTTTATTATGGTATTTGTTATTATCCATTCGTACATATTTGGTTATCTTGCACGTTAATTTTTCAAGGAAATCGAAACCATTACTGACAATTCTCAATATGAACATCGCCGTCAAAATAAGTAAATGTGTTTGAAGAAGCAATTTTGTAAATCGCTTCTTTTTTTTCAGAAACATAATTACTTTCGGGAAGTGTATCTGATTTAAATTAAACGTTGCTTCGCTGCTTCGAAAGATATTGCTCGTTTTCAAAATAATAATTGTATACTTGTGCGTAGATTGTAATTGCGTTGCTACTTTACGTATTTTCACGTGTCTCGTAAATCATACTCATAATTTCATATCGATATCAACGAAGAAGAAGAAGAAAAACGAAGAAAAAGAAGAAGGAAAGTGGAATATATTATTTGATAGAAGCGATAATTGCTAAGTATCTGTAAGCAAAATGTCAACGGTTGTAAACTCGATTACTAAAAATTTAAAATGTTAAATAAGTTTCCGTGTTTAATTAAAATTCGTTGCCGCGCGTTAACGGAACGCCGTGTATTTTTTAAATTTCTCGAATTATCTTGCAGATATTCTAAATGCTGGATGATATAAAGTTTCGTTAAGACGCAAAATTATCACGTTTGCGAAACAGGATTTCTGGAAACTGAAAGCGCAATTCTCGGTTAAGCACCGGCGTTACGGGTTTCACGATGTTTTTAACGTACATACGCAGTTTCGCATGGAATGTTGAATGATATTTGCTAATAACGTTTTAACCACGCAACATTAATAAATGTCTCGCCGTGTCGTAAATGTCATCGTATAATTAAGAGTAACCACGATGAAATTGAAGTTTTAATCGCGCGACATTTCCTCTTTGCCATCGATCGTGCCGCAAATATCGGACGAAATGTAAATTAAAAACCTGAACTATTTCTGGTAATTTTTAATCCATATCCGATATTTATATGTAAAATTATTTCTCGCTAAAAGACGATAGTTCGATGTTTCTATTTTCAGTCTTTATTTCTTTTTCGACTGTACGAATTGAGATGTTTATTTGAAAAAAGAAGCATTTACGATGGTTAGCTAGAACGGATTAAAAAGCAGAAGGTTCTTTATATCGTTTGATGGTTGTTTAGCATGATGACCCAAACTAGCTATTAAAATCAGTTATTAAAATACAAAGGGTTAAAGAGTGACGGCGCGACGAGTCAATTGATCAGCGTTTGTTAAAATGGGGGATGTGACCGCTTCCGAAGCCTTAGCTGGAATGTTCCTCGAGTAATAAATTGCCGGTCGCGCGTATTTAATCCGGTTAATTAAGCTCTACTTTCGACCAAACTCGTTAACGCTTTCACACGAGTAAACGCGTCCCTATGGCTGTATATGTAAATCACATTATACGGATACGATTTAATGTAAATTACTTCTTCGTAAAAGCAATTCTATTTTTAATTCCGTTCTCGTTACGGGCGCGTTGTGGTACGTTTAACGGTTTAGCAAATCTTATTTTCATAGCGCGAAATAGGCGCGTTTCAGACAGTCTGTATACGTTTTATTTTTCTTTTATTCCACTTACATATGCAGTCTCGCAAAGTGTAATATGCATTTGCTGTTTTACCGTGATTAACGTAATACGAGAAACATTGAATTAGGCCTTAAATTTGTGCGATTTACGCGGTTTGCTTGTTCTGGAGTCGTGACGGTGGCGCGTTACTTTAATAGAAACACAGACACGACACAGCGCGATGACACGTAATTAGAGGGTGAGAAATTGTCTGTGCGTATTAAGTACGGATTCTGTGCGTTTCTTGCGTTTCTGTTTCGCCTCTAATTTCTACGCTTTATACTTTGTATCTGGGCGACATGCAGCTGGACGCTTGTAGCTAGACGGCTAATGTGTATCGCTTTAATTAAATTCGCCATCGGAGCTATTCAACGTTCAACGAGCCAATTTAAACGAGTACAATAAGTTCATTCAATGATCCAACCGTTCGTCTGATTCCACGTGTACTTGCTATTCGCAAGAAATAAATTTTTCTAAATTTCGTTTACGACGATGACGACATCGACCGATCGTGTAGATCGCGGTCAAGAAGAAGCGAGACCGTCGCATTCCAAGTATCAACACAGTTCGTTTGTTTTAAATATATCACTTTTATTTAATCGCAATTTTTTTTTTATTCAGTGTAGCACCACAAAACATGTATAACAAAGAGCATTATAAATAGGTGATCGATTTCATAGTGTCCCAACGATGCTTTGATAATTGAAGCGAAACAACACGAATCGAAGGAATCGAATGTAAGGCCACTTCCTTCGTCATCGTATGTCGTGTTAAAACGACTCCATACAATTTACAGGAGGCGTGTGCCGTCAAAAGGGATATATATTAATAACTCCGCAATAAAAAGGGTCACGCAGCCGTACACGAGCAACGTGGCGAGTTTTTAGGGATCACTTATCTCGCTCGTTGCCTAAATTCGCCCGACAAGCAGAATAATAACAATTATTCATCGAATAATTACAATTATAAATTCTAACAGTTATGTCCGAGTCGTACTAAATTGGGCTTCTCCGTCGTCGCGTCGAACGTCGACTGTATAATTAATTGGACTTTAAAAGAGTGCGTGTATCGGTTTCTCAAACTCAAACGCTCTTTCTCTATATCTTTCGTGGCCGCGTTGCGTCGTAAAAATATCTTCGTTCGCTCGGAAGATACATCATCGAATTTACTTTCAGTTATCACGATTTACTTTTAATCAAATTTCGTTATAATCACGTATCTTTAAAACGATTTTGAGATAACAAAGGCTCGTTGAATATAAAACGATATTCTCGAATACCAAGCTAATTCATTCATTATTTCGGTATTTAATTATTATCGATACCTAGAACGAGTCGGATTCGCCAGCCGATTCGTCAAACTAACAATAATCCTTACTGGACGTTCTTCCTTATTCGGTTGTTCATATAGATCAAATAATAAAAAGTGAGACGTCAATCGATAAGCGGTTTTATATCCTGGTAGGACGTGCAAGAGTGTCGATAGAACGGTTCGTGTGAAAAAATTCGCCCGATCTGTGAAGATCTCGTTTTAGCGTTTAGCAAATAATTTAATTTTATCCGCGCTGGTCGATAGACTAGTTTCTTCCGCGTATCGCATTTATCGTTCATATAGTTAACTTTATAGAAGTAAACTACGCGGCGATTAATAATAGAAAAAAAGCCTTCCGGTCCAAAAGTCTACTTGTTACAAAGTTCGCGTCGATTTAAGTTGAAACACAGTCTGGACCCTATCTAAGACGGCGATTAGTCAATATCTTTAAGTTGACAAGGAAATTTTTTTTCTCGACTGTTCGAACTAACGCGAAATTCCAAAAGCGTTGGTTGTTTCTTGCGTTACACCAGCGGATATTTCGATCACCTCAGATTAAATCAAATTACTTTCTTTCTTTCTTTCTTTCTTTCTTTCCTTTCTTTTCTTGTCAGAGAAGAAAGAAATTACAAAAGGAGGAAAAGAAGGTCGCACGCGCACACATCGTTCTTTTCAGCATGAATGCCCTGTACAGTCGTATTTATATCGATGGCTTTCTCATTCCTTCTGTCGGGCGTGAGATGATGACACGACGTCACGGCTAGGGATATTCAAAAAGGCACTAACCCTCAAAGATCCGAAAAATCAAATGTACAAAATCAGTGCGGCCGCATACGAGTCGACGCATACGAGGTTACACCGACAGGCTCTTGTCTTCTTAGCTCTTCCTACTTCCTTACACTAGCCTAAGTCGATTTTTTTTTTCATTTTTTCTTTTTTTTTTTTGTTTTTAATTGGAAAGCAAACCGCCAAAATCTAAGTCCGCCTCGAAGCTTACGATTAGACGTCTAAAGCGTTTTCGCGTCGAGGAACTTGCTCTCGCTTCGGATCGCGAGACAATTTTTATAGCGCTTTACTTCGCGTTCTTTTTTTTCTTCTTGCTTTTTGGCACTTGATGATATCTAAATGTATAATATAGTAAAAATAGAATCAACGGAAAACGATACATCGAATTTTAGACAACAGAGTCAAATAATACGGATGATCTTTTGCGTTTCTATGAAATAATAGGAAAAATTATGGCACTGGACAGGTGGCTACAAACAATTTTAGTACCTCAAGGACTAAAAACACAATGCTCGATAACAACGTCTACACGTTTTACTTTCTCAAATACTATCGTATCACGCTTTATCGTTATTTTCGTCGGGGTCTCGATAAGCCCACGCTTTCACTCGGCAATTTCAATTCGAATCATTCGCGATCGGGTTCCGAGTTCCTTTCCAACGATTAGACGTCCAAGAAGGAATCGTTGATTCGCTCGACCATATCCAATCGGTCGTACGATCTTTTATACGCTCTCGTACGATTAATCACAGCGTATCAAGCACTCCGTACGCATCCTACTCAAAAAGTTATAAAAAGTCGAAACGATCCTCCACGAATGCTCCATCTGCGAAGAAGGAACGCACGTTATTGGCGATTAATGGCTGAAGTGGGGATTACGGTGGCGCGGAAACGTCGCATTCGTAAAGATAGAATTAACGTCGAACTTCTCGTGACTATCCTTGGAAACGACCGTCTCGAGACGATGCAAGCGGAAGGCGACGCTCGTTTCGCGTGAAATTTAAAGTACCACCACCGGATCGCTTGACGAGAAAGTAGCTTCGGCCGCGTAACTGGCGTTTTGGCAGTTGGCTTTGATATATGGCATGCACGCGCGATATCACCGACGGGGATGACCCCGTGATTAGTCTGTGTATCGACGTCGACGACAAAAAGCGTCGCCGCGAACGAGAGGCAATTCATGCGTGACGAAGAACAGCGCAAAACGCGAGGCACAAGGGTCGGAGTCTCGTTGTTCGGCTCTGTGACTTGGTCGGATCGCTTAAAAGCCGGAACCGCTGCTACTGCTGTTGATGCTGCTACAACTGTCGTCTGATATTTTCAAAAAGGAAAGACACTTTTGATTTTCCCCCGTGCGACACAAACGCCGTACATTTTGCCTAACGGCGATTCCTCGCTGTTCGGAAAGTATTCACAGCAAAGTGAAGCATCAACGACGACGATTATTGCTCGTGATTGTAGCTTGCTCGTTCTTTCCGAGTTCGTATCGTTCGATCTTCCGGTGAAAAAGAACATTTCCAAAGCGTAGCGTATATCTATACATAGGTGAATAAATACGAATAACTTTTTGAACGACGAATTTTGCACAACAATTCGAATGCATGAGAATCGTCAGAATGAGTCGTGTCTGTCTGTTTACGCGGTGTTTGCCTTATTTCACTGTACAGAAAGTTTTCTGTAGATTTTTAAATACAGCAATCTTCTATGAATCACTTTTAATAGCATAAATAAATGACAAAACTTTTTGCTCTCTATTCGTCCGAAAGCGCGGTATTGTTCTTTTTCACCATCCGTCGCTTTGCGTTATTATCAAATCTGATTTCCCGCAGATGTAACGCGATATTCTGCGAAGATTATTCCTGGAATTTTTTCGTCTGGCTCTAATTTCGTACAAATAGGTCTCTCTTTTCCCCCTCAATTTTCTAATTTCTCGACAAAAAGAAGATGCGCTGTACAGAAAAGCAACCTTCCATCGTTTCGTGAAATCGCAGTGCAGTCAGTTTCGCCGGATGGCCATCGTGCTTGTTATCATGTTCCTGTAAAACAGGAAGGGACCATTTTTACATGCACGTTGCTTTTGACCTTCTGTCTCGCTTGACTGTACTCTCAACGCTCTTTTCTCACACAAGCAACTCGGCTAACTCGGCTTCTTAATTCTTTCCGACACAGTTTCACCTCGTTAAATATAATTCTTTCCGTGGTCGTTTGCGAGCAACATGACACGCGACAGATGAGAATCGGTTTTCTCGTTGTTCTTCCATGTTCAGTGCACCATTTCCAATCGTTCAAGTATTCTCTCGATCCTCGTACCAGCCATACGGTTTCGTGGCTCGATTCTTGGCAAATCGTTAAAGGCAGGACACGCCATTGCTGGTGATTTCCGCTAGCAGATACTCGACCAAGAGTCCAACTCTTTTCTTACACTTTTGTTTCCGGCCATTCGACATCAGATAATCAGATCCTATCCTAGCCTACGACGATTTCCATGCGTGGAACGATCTTCCGGAAAAATGTCTATTCAGCTTTGTATCGACACTCGTCGAATATTCAATCGCGTCGGCCAACGAGCCCAGAATGATTATTCGAACGCGAACGATTTTCAGAACCTTGCTCTCGAACTTCGAATACGAAACACAGTCTTCGTTCGATCGATCGACGCACATCGATTCTCAGCCACGAACAATAAAACAGATTCTCCGTTGTTTCCGGACATTCCTCGCAGCTGTTCCGTTTAGGCGGCACGATAAATATCTATAAAGCAGATTCGTAAGTTCCGGAATTAGATCGATCCCTCGTGTCGAACAGGATCATCCTGTTCGCCGACGCGGGCACCAAAATCGTTTGTCTACATCCATGTCTAGGTCGTCGAAACGTCGTCCCCTTCTTTCACGCCGGCTTCCATTCAACTTAAGCGATCAGCGATGCACAAGCAATCGCCATTGTCACGGATGACAGGAGAATGCTTGATGCTCCTGCCGTGGTTGGATTCTCACGATTCGTCTTCGACATTGGATCTGCAACAATGATTAGTTTCGATTAATTTGATGGATTAATCCGTAATTAAAATTTAGTGGCAATATAAATGAAAAATATTCGTGGTAGTGAAACCGTACGACGTCGTATTAGTTTCTTTGTTTGCTGCCATTGTTTTCAAGAAGATAGAGCGTATGTTTTGTACAGAAAAATTGGAAACAATTCTAGAGATGAAGATTACAATTCACCAACATTGCGGTCGTTGTAGTTGATTTATCAGATTTTTGTCTACAAAATTTTTTATCAATATTTTTTAACAGCTATGTGTTAACGTTATTCGACAAGAAGTAGCCATTATATGACGTATTAAATTTGAAATTTATTTAATTGTTTCATTAATTGTTCATTTTTTATATCCCTTCGACAATGAATGTGTATCTCTTTATCACAAAAGAATATTTATATTTTACAACGTGCAGAATTAACTCGGGAAAATGAGCAGCTTGAACGAATTGTTAAAGAAAGTTACATTAGTAGATATGTTTTCAAACGTTCGATTAAATTAATTATTAGGTTGCATAATAAACTACCATACCAGATTTTGTTTCGAGCGTTTTAAAATCGTAAAAGATTTCACAACTATTTTCTTCTGTATATTATTTAATTCAGAAGATTTTAGTTTGTCACACAGTTTAGTACCAGTGTGATTATTTTCTTAGAGCAACAAGGCTTTACCTTTTTAAAAGTATGATTTTTTAACTATTTTTCTTTACGAATACAAAACTTTTCATCCAATTTGTCGAGAACAACAACGAGCCCTGTAAGTTCTTACCTTATTTTCATTTTTCAAATTTTTATTTCGAAGCAAGTCATAACCGGAAACTTTATCTTGAAAATGACATTTATTATGTAATAACTTAACGACATTCTGTCAAAATCATTAAAAGGAAGAAAAAAACGCTATTTGTAGACAGAATAGCAGTATGAAACCATACAGGATAATAGGACAAAACCATAATAATGGGTAATATAAATTTGAAAAATCTCGAATCTATACCTGGTGTACTAGGGCCCATTCCTGATCCAGATGCCTCTTCATCTTCGTGACCATAACCACCATGTTCATCTTCATCATCGTTATCGGCATCTTCTCCTCTGCCTTTCTTCCTCCATATTGGCCTGTCACCGCTTCCTGAACCATCCAGAGCTTCGTCGGCAAGCAGCATTCCACTATCCGGTGCCGACGCCAACTGAGACTGCAAGATCTACGAAAAAGGAAAGGGAACGTTTACAGATGATTGTCATCTTGGACACTAATATCTTAGGAAAAATAAGCTCAGAAAGCAGAGAGAAATTCATCGACAATTTGAATCGCTCGATCGACCAACGTTAGCGATGGCATCAAGCTCAATATGTACATATACATACAAAGTAAATCCAATATTTAAGGCTTCATAGGAATCAAATGGTACTCATAAAGGCACGTACTTACAGACTAACAGTTCGCAAACACTGTCCGCGAATAACATAACGTTTGCAAGATGTTCATAAACATTTCGTGTCTACTCTGTGACACGACTATGTTTGCGAACAGTATACAAACGAATGAAAAATAGAAGACCAACTGCTCGTGAACTGCTTGCAAAAATCAGCGAGGACGCACCTTGCGATAGAATGAATCGAAATTCGTTCATTTTACACTTGCCAAGTATTTGATCTTCACAAACTAACTTCGCACCTCGCAATCAGTACTCGCAAGTTTCGAGAATCTACTGAAAGAGAATAACTATTTCGAACGAATCGAATCTTTACTGTGATCTACGAAGGTTTACTAGATACGTTTTCTTCTAAATAGAAGTACATTTCTTTATGGTTTGAACGATGCATGTCGAATGTCGATATGAGAGTATTAAGTTGCTTATGCCGAAAGCTAGCTCAGGAAATATTATTGCTATTCGTATGTCCTGTACTTATTCACCTGCAAAAAAGTTAATGGCATCAAATCGTTCCCATTCTGATGCAATTCAACTGTTGAGGTTACTTTTACATAGTACGTAATTTTTTAATAATTTGAGATTACGAAAGTAGGTGCTTTAATGCTATATAGGATGGACTGTCTCACGCGCTAAGAAATAATTTCCAGTTTCTTCATTAATATGACGTTATTTACTTTCTATCTGACTACAAGATGCAAATATATTATAAATAATGTCAGTGGAGCCAATGGAAATTTAACATTATTATTCAAGAGATTGGCCGATTGCAACTTGTGGTTGCTTTGACAAATTTGGTCCTCGTGACGAATAGAATACTACGCAAGCAAAAAACAGTTGCTCTTGAAATTCAAGGTGATGATCAATTTTCCTTGGACCTCTTTTTTATAAATGTCCATCAATGCAGAGGTATAGAAACTTGTTTTGTTGGTCTTTGCATTTACATTTTATGCACTCCCCACGTGTTATTCCAAAATTGGACCATGTGTAACAGTTACCCAGAAATGATAGATTTATAAATATATTCAAATTGGATACATTATATATTAGGTCGCCCGAAAAGTTTCTTTCGTTTTATAAGGAAATAATGGATGCACATTTTCCGTTTTATATTATTTTATCGAATTACGTATGATCCATTTTGTTCTATCAACGTTCAACAGATTAGGTTTCATGTTTGTATAAAGATGCGTTGTAAAAGACGTGTCTGTAAAAGAAAGACACTTTTCGGACAACCTAATATATCATCAACGTCATAGGGAACTCCATATGCCTAACTATCTTTTCCTTTTCCATACATTTCCACGAAGAATTTTACGCTGGAATTTTTTCTGCTCATCGAAATTAACTTCAGTTTAATTGGAATTTACAGTATTCCCTTTTCGGGCGGTTCCACAATGTTAATAACGTTGTTGAAAATTCCAATCTAGTTGAATTGTTTAATTAAAATCCAGCACGTTCGATGTTACGTTAAGCAATATGCAACATGCACGAATTATATGTATGTAAATCGCAACTGGGTAAACGTTTATCCCAGCGGAGGAAAATAGAAGAAATAGAAGATCGACCCCCGAGTATTCATACTCGACGCTGTCGCGTGAACTCGCTTATAAATGATTCATGAGTTCGCACATTGTCATACGTATCGTTACGCGCCCGTCACCTTCTTCTGGCTCTGTATAATTTCAAATTGGATTACACAGGTGCGATATGCCGCAGTTGACGGGTGTGCAGGTGTCGTACACGCAACGAGCGCAAATCACCTGCCTGATTTCTAGACATGCGAATTAACGTGTACCTAAGTGTCGGAAGATGCCTCGTGAAATGACGGATAACCGATGATGGACATCGAACGATTTAAAATATTGCGTTGCACGTCGCAATTGGCTGGGCTTTTCTTCAGAATTCGAGATCTTTTACAATCTCGTGACAGCATCTGTTATAGGTGAGTCGCGTTCATCAATTCTATAAATTAAAATCTATAGTATAATGACAATTGCAAACATTATATTATAATTATTTATCCTATCTCTACGTAATAATAAGTTTTACGAAAATAAGACTTTTCTTTGAAATGTTAAATACCAATTATGTATCTGAATAATATGAAGCACAGTTGATCGATTTGGCTTCTCAGATCCAATTATGGTTCGCATAAATACACATGTACAATCGAATCAATCGTGTAAAGTGCTCGGAAACAGATTGCAAAATAATGTAAAATATATGGATAACTATAGATCAACTATAACTATGCGTAGGTATCATTTCTTGTTGATTTTAATAAGATTTGATGCTGCAACTATTATATAGTTTTAAATTATTGAAGGTGGATATATTTGGTGCAGATATTTTATAATGTATTTCCTAGTTTTAATCCTGAACATTTTGAAAAACCTAATATTTCAATATCAACACGAGAACGAATCCAGATTATGTTCTTCACTTTTTTAGGAAAAAAACTAACCGTTTTATAAACTGTGCAACGTTATGTTCACACAGTCACAGATACATTCTCCCATGCGAAAGATATCCTACCTATAGACAGTAATACAACGTGAAAGCGACAATACGGGATAATTTAAAAAATTCTAAATACGTACAAGAGTTACTAAATCATTTAGAATGTTTTAAATTATATAGTAGATTTGTAATCATAAGTTTTTGTTCTTTTGCTAATTTCGTTTCATTGCTGTTAATTATAAATAATAAAAAGGAAAAAGGAAGCTAATACTGAATAATTTAACGAATTATTCCAATGAAACTATCCATTCCAACTACGATTACAATCGCGTATCTACATTCCTTATTAATCATTCAAACGTGTATTCCGTAAACGCACGTCTCACAATTGGACGCATAAAACCCTCACTCGAGACACTCGATCGCGGTGCATTCACGAGAGAGACTCGACGCGTCGGCGTTGTCGATTTCCTACATATCAGATACCTGCCGCTTGCACCTGTTCGCCAATCACGGACAATCAGAACCGATTCGCAGCACCAATCTCACCCACGCACCTTTTAGACAGATCTTTCGCACCTTCCTCCTGTGCTCGACGTCCACGCGCCAGACGCACACCGGCTACACAACTCGCGGCTCGTATGAATAATTCCAGATTAGAAGGTAATTTATGGGTGTCTGGTAACTGTGTGTTCATGTACACGACGGTTAAAGCGGCTACTTGTTCGCGAGAGTATTTCCTGTGTTGTATTTAATTTCGAGACCAGCACGAATACAAATGAAACGACACACGCGTTTAACGTGATACTTAAGGGAAGTGGAGTCACGACAATGCAAGTGAAACGACACGAAATTTAAGTGTCTTTAGAGCTTAATTGAACTTTAACTATGATAAGTAGTGTTTATTAAGATAAATGTGAAGAGGGTGTTTTAATGTCTTATTAATATTAGGTCTGGCGGAAAGCTTTGTCGCTGTTATTATACAGTAATATATTTAATAGAATGTTACTAGCATCGTAACGATACCATAAAGAGAAGTTAGATTCCGCATTCCAATATGTCACTTGCCAAATTGAAGAAATATCTGAAGGTAACGAAATGAAGAGGGTGTTTCAATGTCTTATTAATATTAGATCTGGCGGAAAGCTTTGTCGCTGTTATTATATACAATAATATATTTAATATAATATTACTAGCATCGTGACGATACCACAAAGAGAAGTTAGATTCCGCATTCCAATATGTCACTTGCCAAATTGAAGAAATATCTGAAGGTAACGAAATGAAGAGGGTGTTTCAATGTCTTATTAATATTAGATCTGGCGGAAAGCTTTGTCGCTGTTATTATATACAATAATATATTTAATATAATATTACTAGCATCGTGACGATATCACAAAGAGAAGTCAGATTTCGCATTCCAATATGCCACTTGCCAAATTGAAGAAACATCTGAAAGTAACGAAGCTGCTTAGAAATTATACGTTCCCTGAATAATGATCTGCGTTCTTGTTTCATTGATCCAATTAGCTAAGACATGGAAAAAATAAAACGCGAGTAACGTGAAAATTCATACAGATACGAAGGATTTCAACATTTGTTGAAATGCTATCAGCCTTAAACGGACGCTGATATATTCCATCTAGCAAATCACGTTGAGACAAGTTTCCGTTCCACGAAATCAGTAATTAATGAAATCCTTATTACGTATATACGTCTTACGCATGGCTACGCGGACTAATCTAACTTTGAAACTAATTGCAACCCTTTCCTGTCCGGAAATGCGCTGAAATGTCTGTCTCCATTAGCATGCGATAAATATCTTACTAACGCTTTGCCGTCCTTTTGTTTCACACAATGGCTTGTCAGCGGATCCGGTTTACGTTAACGATTATGAATTCGCCACCACGGATGACTGTCTTCATAAACATATAATATTTCATATAATATAAAAGGGTAGGGAAAATGGACAAAGAATGCCACAGAAGAGCTTTATAGAGAAAATGAAGTTTTAATATCTTAGTCCATCATAAGGAAAAAGTTTGATGAATTTAAATACAGAAGTTCACGAAAATATTTGAATATTTATAGAAACTTTTTATGAGTATATATTATTATCATTCATGTAGAATATATTATCATTTATGTAGGATATATGTATTCTAAAATTTCATTTGTAGTGTGAGACAAGACTCAATTATCATTTTTCGTAATTGAGATAAATTTGAGATTGTAAATAACATATAAATAACATCTGTTCAAACAAGGTAAAAAGTGGTATATGAATATTGTCTTTCGAAATATGTACATATAACGTATTTTTATATTTTGTTCCATAATTATTCTATTCTTGGATCCCGATATTTCGGTACGTATCATTGGAATTTTTATGTTTTTACAGAACTAGTTAATAAAAATATGTAAATGGCGATCAACTGCCATCATGTTATGACAGCTTTATGAGGAAGAATTGACTTAAATATTAAAAATATTAATTTATGTATTCACAGCCGAAATTTGTGGAAAGTTATTGTAGATGTTGTAGAAATAGATATATGTTGTTGACTAGAGTTCATCGAAAGTAATAGAATGTCAGAATATCGTATTTATTCAGGGATTGCTACCAGTTTCATTGGTGTTTTATATTTTCTAACATAATTTGGTCGTACTAATGCTATAGAAAAATTAATTATATTTGCAAGAAATTCTCATAAGGAAGAAATTAAAATTAGAAAGTCGATGAGGCCATAACTTTAGTATTTTATTTAAAGTATTTATTTATTTACTATTATAGTATTATTATTCGCTAAGTATTTATTCATTATTATAAAGTATTTATTATTACTAACTAACTATTTATTATTACTAACTTTATTATTACTAACTAAGTATTTATTATTATTGTTTCTGACGCGAAAATGAGAGCGGTAAATGTAGAAAATCTTCTGTAATCCCAAAAGGAAGAAATGGAAAGATAATCTCACAATCAGTAAGATAGCTTTCGGAGAGAGTATGTCACTCGCGTTAATGGAAACGAAAAATTGTTTACTAAAATATTTTTTTCTCCATATGACGAGTGCTGCCTTTGAAATTTTCATCTCTTTTCTTTGTTGTTAGTTAAATTATTAATTTATTTGTAATGCTTAATTATTGATTATTAAATGTAGTAACGGAGGGAAAACAAGTTGATTTGAGGGTTTACAGAGTAATCATGACAATGTATATAAATAAATTTGGAGTGTGGAAACAAAGAGGGAGAAAAAGCTACAATATTGTGATCATTTAATTATTAAACGTTTGTTCTCCATTATTTAAATTACCAAAATGTTATTTCTTATAATATCAATTATAGTATGAATTTACTATTGCTATTTACTTGTACAAATAATTGAAATCTTTTTCAAAAATTGATTTCGCGGAAGGAAAGAGAGCGGATATCTATGATATTCTGATAATATTTAAATGTTTCCTTCCGGTTATGAATATCTACTACAATATCTACAATATATATTTTGTAGAATATCAATATACAGAATATTCGATGTAACCAGGACAAGCTATAGCTTTGTAACGGTAGAAGATAGGAATAAATTTCATGAAGTAAAATCAATCGAATAATAAATGCAATATACGAATATACGAATAATACGATATTTCCATTCTGGAACTGATAGTACTCTGAAGATTTTAAGATCATCTATATTTTTAAAAATAGATTGATAATTTTTTTTTAACCAGAGGTGATTTTGAAAACATTGAGAAGATGTTTAATTACTCAAAATGTTACAGCTTTCGGAACAAGTACCCTATACCAGATTATAATCTATCAATAGGAACAATTCAATCTCGCCTAACGAAATTTTGTTCTATCTCCTATCGTTCCAGAGTTATAACTTGTTTCAGTTGCGTGAGATACCCTGTATGATATAACGTAAAAATTATTCCAGGGAATAGCGTGTACTTTCTTATATCCTGCAGCTTGTTATAAAATGTTATACATAATCTGCGAGTAATGTTAGTCTAAACTTTCACGTGTCTCAGAAGCACACTTGAACCACAACGCTTGACGTTGTCTGTGCCCGGAAGGTACATTTGGATTGCGAAGGATTAAACGCTGCTATCCGCATTTGCTTAAAGCGATTTTCGCGTTTAGCTAATAATCACGAACAAGATTACGCGAAGCTAAAGTGCAGAGAAATGCCCTGTTTCGTTCGTAATTACAACTGCGAGGCTACTATTGTATTATACCGAAGCATAAAGGCACCTTGGAGAAGGATTAAGAATGTTGGTTCGCCAACTGTCTCTTTAGAAATTGCTATACCGGACGCTGTGTTTAACGTTCTACATTTTACGGTCTTAATTTTAAATAGCTGGCTTTTTGATTCTTTTCATTGCAAGTATAATTGAGATATTAAGTTTAGCGAAGTTCCTCAGTTATTTCATATATTTAGTACGAAAATTATAACTGATATTAACATATTGCCTGTCTGTTAAATTTTGTATGTAATATTGCTTATACTGTTTAATATGATCACGAAACAATTATTGTATAATTATTAATTAAATAATATAATTTTTATTTGACTTAATTTAATATCAGTTAGCATTATTTAATTTATTATTGAAAATTTTATAATTAGTTAATTAATTATTTAAAATATCGTATTAAATAATAATAATTTCTCTTAGGTGTTTTAAATAATTCCATTACCATCAGAGTCAAATCTCGGGAACAAATAAATATTGCTGTAGTAACTATTATACCTTCTTAGTTTCTTTATAACAAATTATTCCTTTTTTCCAATAATCTTTTACAGGCCGTCATCAAATATAAATACTCTTTAAAATATGAAAAACTTATACTCTTACTTATACTCTTATACTCTATACTTATACTCTATACTTATACTCTTCGTTTTGTCCGTCATTATAAGCATTTAATAAATTAATTACAACAAAAAGTCATCACTAAATTTATATAATTGATAATAATTTAATAATGTGATTTTATTTGTTTTACCGCAATTAATGTTTGTTTTATAAATACATAATTTTCGGATATCTGAAAAATTTTGTTAAACTATAAATATCCGATCTATCTCTTAAAATAGATTAATATACGAACACTTTCTACACTTATTGTACGTATAATTTGATTACGCGTATTCTCCGAAAGTTCAAAAACTGGTAATGTAATGTCATCGGTAGACTATGAATATTTATAAATTTTCATATTTTTATATTCATACAATTCAGATTTTTATAAATAAGAGAAAAAAATATAGAACCTAAGTAGATATTTGTTGTATATTTTAAATAATCAATACTTTCATTTATGTATTTCATACGTTTTTGTATATTATATGTATATCTTCATTTCTTTAAACCCATAAATGTATAAAAACCTACAAGTTTAATTACAAAGTTGACGACCATGTCGAACCGGCAATAGACAAAGTAAGCGCATCTCGTCTATCTGGCAATCCGAAGTCGCAAGTCGAAAACAGGATGTGAACGAGAGACAATTCAATCGGAAACACGGTCAGCCAAGGCTGAGTCGACGAACACATTACGGTTGAACGTGGACTCACCTGATTAATGTGCCTCAATTGGTCAATGAGCACGCTGGTGTTCGCGTTGCCGTAGGAAGTTGTCGTCGGCGACATTGTCGTTATGGTGAACTCAGGATTGTACCTCTGCGCCATCAAACTCGAATCCGCTACCGTCTTTGTGTATCTGCAAATAACGAGAAAATATGTGAAATTAACTGGCTTGCTAATGACGATATGCACGTGCATACACAGGCTCACAAAAATATTCCAACACTTGCATATGCTTTACGTGTATCATACAAAACGTTTTGAAGTTTTATTAGCGTTATTATGATACTCATCTATCACGATTGTAAAAGCTTGAAACAAACCTGAAAGTATATGTATGTATACATATTTAGAACAAGTATACATACATGTATATTTCGCAGAGATTACGAAAATATAATAAGCAGCCAATTATTCGTTACATATAACATTAAGTCGTACAAAAAAATAAAAAAAAAAGAAAATTGTGCATCAGAATCTGAAAATTTGTTAGCTCTGATCACATGATAATTTCGAAGAGCCATGTATCTTTATTATCTGTGTTATAAAAATAATACAATGTTGGCGCGACATATATTCTCCGATACGACGAAATAATTCCATAGGCTAATCCATATTACGAATAATGTGCTCGATAAGTAGGTTAAACGGAAATTTACTATTCAATGAGATATGTAACGTCGAAAGACACGTCAACGTTACATTGTTATCGCAGCGCGTTTTCTCCGGAGAGAGTAGACGATGGAAACCGTTGATTGATCGCGGTGTAATTGAATAAATATCAAGCATCGGCCGTATCCGCGGGATCAAAACGTTTTGACGGCAGATAGAATCGCGGCCTTTTGCATTTTAAGCGACTGTAAATTCCGCGCGGCGACGCACCGCGTTTTCCGGAAACGTAAACCCGATATCGCGATTTCCGTTGAGTGCGATGGTAATTGGATAAATATCGAATGGTAGCCACTTCGATATCGAGCGTTCCCTCTATCTCCACCCCTCGCTTTCTGTCTGCCGATAAATTCATCGGTTTAGCCGGACGTCGTGTAGATTACGTTGCACGCGAATACATTTGTTGCAATCTTAATGAGGTGTTCGTAGAAGACGAACCAACTCCGATTCGTTGGTCGACAGCAACAATCTCCCACTGCGAATTGGTCGACAAAAGGAATCAATGATTACGTTCGTTCTGTCACGTTTCTTTGAATGGAAAACCGGACGATCCCTATCCCTATTAATTTTTAAGGTAATCGGTGAATGATTGTACTCCTATTATCGAATCATCGAATTTTTATACCCGGCACTTTGCCTTGGTTCAACAGTCAAGAAAAGGCTGAGTATTTTAGAAATGTTTTCAGTATAAAATTGTAAGGAAATTACGCACATTGATAGTAATGTTTTTATATATTATATATAAGTTAAAGTTAATTTTATAAGGGATGAACCAGGCTAGGGAAGATTTTATGTAAAATGAAGATGAAAAATAACAATTTTAACTGTTTTATTATTTTTTTAAATAATGGAAGAAGTAATTTTGGTGCCTGTCCGAAATCAAGTAAAATATTAAATTGAATTTTAAATATTATATTTTGAATGGATAGAATCAAAGCCTATTTAAGAGATTATTTCAGGAAACATTTACTGAGACGTGAGATATCAAATAAAATAAAAAATTGCTTCACTTAACAGTTAAATAATTCAGAGAAAAGTCAGTCGTTTGTTCAAATAAAATACTGCAATTATTTCAAAATAACATTTATCTAACAGTCAAATAAAACAACATATTATTCAAATAATCATTTTTCGTTCCGAATTTTATTCAAATAATACCGAAATTTAGGTTGAATGAAGCTTTTTTTTATAGTGGCCTTCCTGTGATATATCACTGATTCATTTGCAACATTTTGCAGTTTGTATAATTTTGTGATTTACTATTGCGTTACTCGTTCCATTAAATGCTTCGGATTAACATATTAATGGCGTACTAATTCACGTATTTTTCCTATTAATCTATATTCTTTGTGTTACAAAGATCAACATTTTTTTATTAAAATTACTGACACAACGATCCGATCTATTTATATATCAATGCTCTGTGAATATGAATGCGGAAATACATAATTATATTATGGCTTTCAAATAGCTGTAGCGAAATACCGTTTATAGCTTGCTGGCAATAGAAAATTAATTCGCAACGGTCAGGGATTAAGATGAAGTTCTCCCGAGATTGCTTCAAGTTAAAAAGCCAAATTAAGAAAATTAGTTTATAGAGCGGACCGAACCCGCTGGGAATTGCTGACATAAACCGTGGCTCGTTAAGGAAACTGTTCGGATAATCTTAAAGACGAAACTTACGATATGATCGTGCGTCCTAAAGAAATTCAAAAACTTTCAGATGGAGTTTCAGTTTCTAATAATCTCCTATCAACGTCACATATAAAAAGAAATTGATATTTAAAATGGTTGACGATAAAAGGTAGTTTAACATGTATGCTTAATCGTTAATTGATATCGTCCAGTTGATCCGCATGCCTTCAAGATATAAGTTACTTCATTTCAAAATACTTCAGCCTAATTTCTATTGTATATTTTACATCATAAAGACCATTCATAATATTTATCGAGAATGTAAAAAACAAATATAAAACAAAAATTAAAATTAGATACTTTAGAACTAAATATAACCAAACTCAAAACCCAACGATAGCGATCGAGGTTTAACGACACAAAAATGTTATAATGCATATTTTTTATGTGAATGCTAGTAAGTTCGGCAAACAGCCATCAGAAAGTAATAGGACAACAAACAATTAATATCATTTGACTGAATTATAATCATTTAACTAAAAGAAACAAGTCATCTGTCTTTCAAAATTTATTGCACCAGAATGATTTTTCTTATAAGAAAAATTTTTTCATAGATATAAAATCATCTCATAATAAGTAGGAATAAATTGATTTCCCCCATTATGCATTTTAACTCGCCAAATAACCATAGCAAAAATAATATTACAGCGTATGAATGGAAGATACAATAAAGTAAAACAAATAACAAATAATAACGCATAGTTAACCAGTATATCAAACTAAAAGATCGGTATATATGCATAAATAACAGTATCATAAATATACCTGTAGACAAAGCGTTTAATTACACACGAATAATGACAAATGTCAATATTGCCATTTTGAATTGAATTATTAAATCATCAATGCGTCGAGCTAAACTAACATCACGTCAATCGAATGTTCCCTTCCAAAATGACGCTTGGAGCAAGTGTCACGGCTAAACTGTAATTCTATTAGTACATATCATTCTGCCACAAAAACCGTTGGTCGTGATCAGTCAAATGATACGAAATCAAGGCATTCAATGTTTTCGACATTTACGCTACGGAAATCGAGCATACGCTGGCGGCACTGAATTAATCCATTCGCGGTGTAAGTAGGATTTTAATAATGTAATTTCGTTGCGCGTTCAATGCATACTTAATTAATAACTTTGCAAACATGGAGATATAATGAAATTAAGGAGATCTATACGCGTTTCGTGCAATAATTTCGTGATATTGAACTCATATCGGTTGTATGAAATTTCATTTACAAATTTGCGTAACACTGGTCAGTGAAAAATTCTCGGTGACTGTTTCACTTGGGAATCATGAAATGGTGATAAGATGAAATCTAAAAATATATATTTGCATATATAATACACATATGAATATATACTATGCGGTTATTAGGATATTTACTGAAAGTAGCTGTTTAAAATTTCCGCGTTGAAAACAAACATTAAAAAATTACCTAAAGAGATTTGTAGCTTTTTTTTGTATAACTCAGACTTTTGTGCACTATCACAATTATGTTGGAATGTTCAAGAAGTATAACACTTTTCTTTTTATAGAATTCATCAAATTGGAATATTTTGGGGGTGACAGTACTGAATATTGTACTTTCTTTCTATTTTTTCAAAGAATGTTTTGTTAGAGTTCCAGAGATAAGTCTAGAGGTAAAAGAAGTCTTGATTATTGACATAAAAGATCACGTGTTTTAAAAACATTTTATATGTTTTATTTTTTAACACATTATACTATATGCAATATTAATGATACTATATATAATGTTATGAGATATAATATTTCATATATATATAATGCTTAATTTTATAAAACATTATTTTATATCCAATAGGATGGATTTAGCTGTTTGCATCATTGTCATCTTTGAGTACTATTATAAAATATCCTTTTTTTCCGCTATATGTACATATGTAATTATATAAAAAATTACACTATTTGATTTCGTAATAAGATATATTTTGGTATTCGAGTTTTTGTCATAGAACAAAGTCAGAATCCAGTCACTTAGTTTTACAACTATATATTTAAAGATGACAAAACGCTTCCACAATATGTGTTTGAGGAACATTAAACTTCATCGCGAGTTGTCTAGTAGTAATGCGACGATTTATGGTAATCGTCGACTGTAAATTATTCCAACATTTCGCTTTTGATCGACCAGAATGTGACACATTATCTAAATAAAAATCTCTTGATAAGAATTTATGGAACCATCTGACGAGTTTGAACCTTTGTGTCTTCTCCACATATTCCATAAATGTTCTTTACTGTTTTCATGATCGCAGAGTGTTAGAGTCTCTTCGGTGTTTGTAAACCAGTATGAGTCAGATAAGCAGTTACCAACAAGCATTTTGTATTTAAGTATTTAGTGAAGGACATTATATATATGTATATACAATGTACATGTACAATACAAGATATATATTTGTATATATGTATAATACATCTATAGTATGTTAAAAAATGAATTTCTGTAAAATAATAATTTATTCTGTTACTCTAATTAAAAATAGCTGTAAATTCTACATCATATTTCGATAAAATTTTAACAGAAATCATTTTAATTTTTGGCAATGTTATATATTCATAAGTAGACTGCGGATTTTTATGCATTTATAGGAAATTCGAAGGTGCAAAATTTCACAGAATGTACATAATATGAAAACATATGTAAAATATCGACAGTATAGTACTTTTCATAATAGTTAGTAGGAAAAACAATTTTCTACCGAGCCTGAACTTTTTAAATTATATCCTGAAAAATATAAATTTACAATATAAATACCCACAATCGAGTCATACAAATTAATATAAATGTTTGTACCATTTTCATAAAATGAACTTTTTTAACATGTAGCTATAATATAATTTTAACTTACAACAGTTAATTCGAATCCAATATAATAAATAAATTAATTTAATAAAACAATACAACTGTTGTTAAGGTGGATCAGTAAGAATAAGGGAGAGAATGGCAATAATTCAAATTATTTAATAATTCATTATGCATTAAATATAACAATTACATGGTTTAAAAAATATACAGTTTGCTATACAAAAAAGTAAGCATGATATATAATATTATAATATAATATTACAAGCATAATATTTAATATTATCAAATATTAAAATATTTAAATTTAACATATTTTAAAACAGAATCACCTTTTTCACTATCAGAGTTACCCTACCAAAAGTATCACCGAATTGATTATAAAAATCGGGCATAGAATAAATCCTTGCCAGCTTTGCGAAATGGATTTAGCTCGTTTCACGAAACTTCGCAGTTTCATGGGAAGCACGCGCACAGCTTATGAGCTGAAAGTATCATTGAATACCGTCGCTTTATGCGAGGACGGAGCGAGATGTGTTATCTTCGATGCAATAATAGGTGGCAGGGGATACGAGGAGGGAAAAATCGCCGGACTTTTTGCAATAGGGTAGCCAGAACTCGCGAAGTTCGGACAAGCGGTGCTTCGGGCGATCGTTCACTGGCCATCATGTTCCTGCACTTATGCATGCAAATAGGGGTTAATAATGCAGCACAGCCGCGAATAATAGCACGATAATAATTACGCGAAAGCTAGGCCAGCTGTTTGGCCGGTTAAGAAAATGTTGCTATAATTGCAACAAACTCATTACGGGAGTTGACGATGAGACATGTGCGATCGATTCACTAATTTGTTTCCATGAAAATGTTTAAGCCCTTCAACATGGATCACTGTTTACGTCACACATCAGTATCGATAGGATATCTAAAGCGCTAAAACATGTTCCACATCTCCATATATTTTTGGTTTTTTAAAAAAATCGTGAACAAAGTATAGGATACCGTAATGCGATAATTGTATAAACTATACGATAATAATGTTATGTGGTAATAAAATAATGTAGTAGGTGATCCACCGTGGGAAAGACTATTTTGCTCTGGTGTAATAAATATGTATGCCATCGTTCTGGATAAAAAAATTTAATAAAATAATTTCACTCTTTGCAATTATTAGAACTACGCATAATAGAGTATTATGGCGTGATTAAATTGATTTCTGGAAGATTTTTAACAGATAGTAATAAAATTGGTGTTCGTAATCGTTAAACTTTAATTATTACTTAGTGTGTTATTTGACAAACTCATCTTTAGATTCTGTAATTTCTGAATTAGATATTAGATAAAAAAGAATCTTCTAAACTGCTAGAAAAACTTTTAATATATAATATAATATAATATATATATTATAATATTATGATATAATGTAGAATCGTGAGGAAAAAGCCCGGTTAGAAACTAACCAAAACAATGTCGCCTGTCTTTCGGTCGTTAGTTTACATAGGGAAAAAAACCTATGTGACTAAAGTCACCTAGTTCTTGCGGAGCGTTAACAGGACGGTTTGAATCTAAAAAAAGTTGTTATTGGTCGAGGAGCGTTGGACGGTTGATCGAGAAGGAGAGTGAGTCGAGAGGTCAGAGTTAATCGAGGAGTCGAAGAGTAAAGTGGTTAGCGCTATCGAGTTGCGAGAGGTGTTAGCGTTGTTGAGAGTGGAGTTGTAGCGTTGTCGAATTGCGTAAGTTACTAGCGTAGCTGAGAGATTGAGTTGTTGGCGTTGTTCATTTGCGAGATTGGTCGAATTCGAGTGAGATTGTTACTTTTAATTCCATATTAAACAATCATCGTTCTCTGTCTCATTAATATCTGTATAACTAATTTATTGTAAATAAATTACAAATAATAAATAGTATCAGAAAAAAATGTATACCTAAATTTTCGCGATACTACAAGTGGGGGCTCGTCCGGGATCGAAACAAGACAGAGAACGATGCATTTAACGAAATTATTTGTGCTAGGGTAGAAAAAGATAAAATGGCAAACGTTGAGGACGAACGATTGTCGGGTAAAGAGGGTTCGATGCTGGAGGAGCTGAGAAGTAGGCTGCACGTTTGAATCTGCTGATATCTGGTTCGAAATCAGTGCTGATGGCTAGGCTGAACCGAGCGTGTAAGGCTGGACAATCGACTTCAAAGGGATCGAAGCGCGATGAAGAATCAACAAACCAGCGAGACCTAAGGAGCGAGCAGAGAGCTGAGTGCAATCAAGATGGAGACGAAGACCTCGAGAAGCTGAGGACGAAGGAGTTGAGAGCGCGCCTCGCTAGTTTGGGGTTAAAGGTCACAGGGAGAAAATCCGAATTACGCGCACGGCTACAGGCGGCCCTGGAAGGGAACAATATATCGTCGGAAGAAGAGAGCGACGACAAAAGTGACGATGAAGAAGATAGGAAAGAGGTAATAAAACATAAGAGAGGTACGCGAGCGATGTGCTCGGTCCGCGATGAATATCGCCAAAAGGCATGCACCGTCTCGGTATTAAGCTTTAAAGATGTCGAAGACGCACTAGAATTGTTTAGCGGCGACAAAGGTGAAAACGTGGAGCGATGGTTCGAATCATTCGAAGAAGTCGCGGACACGTGCATGTGGTCGGACGGTCAGAAGGCAGTCTACGCGAGGAAGCTGCTGAGGGGATCGGCGAAAATATTCGTCAGCTTCGAGTGCCATGCCAGGACTTGGCATGAGCTGAAGAAGGGACTAATCAGAGAGTTCTCCAGAAAGTCCAACAGTAGGCAAGTACACCAAAAGCTTAGAGAAACGAGAAAGAAAAGCGACGAGGCGTGCTTGGCCTACATGTATCGCATGCTGGAAGTAGCCAGTCATGCCGATATAGAGGAAGAAGCCAAAGTAGAATACATCATAGACGGGATAATAGACGAAGAAGTCCACAAGTCTATGCTGTATGGTGCTGCATCCATCAAGGAGTTAAGAGGCTAATCGCGTACGAGGAGCAGAAGAGCCGAAGGACGAAGTCGATTGCGAAGCCGGCCAGAGTTGAGAAAAACAAGAGTCCCAGCCAATCTGGAGGTACGAAGAAGACACGATGCTACAACTGCGACGATGAAGAACACGTGTGAGCAGAGTGTCCGAACAAGTCGAGGGGACCTAAATGTTTCAAATGTAGAGGGTACGGACACATCGCATCGAGGTGCGGCGATTTAGGTAAGTCATCTAAAAAAGTTTACAATGCGCGGAAATTGCTGCGGGCGAGGTGTAAAAGTGTCGGAATTGGAAATTTCGAACTGAGCGCGCTAATAGACACCGGTAGCGAATTAACTTTGATGCTGACAGATCAGTATATAAGAATCGGAGCGCCCAAGTTAAATCGAGACATTGTTGAATTTCACAGTATCGGGTCTAAGAGAAATTTTACGCTCGGGAAATTTTCAACAAATATCGTTATAGACTGTGAGTCATATGGTATAACGATACACGTAGTTCCGAACACTATGATGCAACGCTCGTTGTTAATAGGCACAGACTTCCTAGATACCGTCGAGATAAACATGAAGGGTGCAGATATCTCCATTCGTAAAATAAAGAACGAAAATTTCGATGGGTTTCCGGAGGTCCTTAAAATAGACATAGAGACGGAAGCGCGTGAGGTGGATTTATCTCATGTCGACAACGTGCAACATAAGTAGACAATAGAAAATTTGATCCGAGGTTATAGGCCACAGAAAACGCGCGAAGTAGGAATCAAGATGAACATAATACTGCAGGACGATATTCCAATTTACGAAAGGCCGCGAAGACTATCTCCGCAAGACAAGGTCGAAGTCGATAAACAGATCAAAACGTGGCTGGAGGACGGAATAATACGCCAGTCACATTCCGTCTACGCCAGTCCAATCGTTTTGGTAAAAAAAAAAGGACGGCTCGACTAGAATTTGTGTCGACTATAGATAGCTAAATGGAAAGGTAGTAAAAGACTGCCCTTGATCGAAGACCAATTAGATTCGTTACAAGGCTCGAGGCTATTTAGTACGTTGGATCTTTGGAACGGATTTTTTCATGTTCCTGTTGGGGAGAGTAGCAGAAAGTATAAGGCGTTCGTAGTCCCCACAGGCTAGTATGAATTTATTAAAATGCTGTTTGGGCTATGCAATTCGCCGGCTGTTTTTCAAAAATTCACAAATGCTGTTTTTAAAGAATTGATCGCGACAGGGGTGGTGCTGACGTACATGGACGATCTGATTGTGCCGTCGACTGACCTCTCGAGCGGAAGAAAAACTGAAAACAGTATTGCATGTCGCTAGCGAACACAGACTACTCGTAAACTGGAGTAAGTGTCGATTTCTGCAAACGAGAATAGAGTATTTGGGCTACATCGTCGAGGGCGGTAACATTCAGCCATCTGAATGCAAAACCAGGGTCGTCGCTAATTTGCCGGAGCCCCAATCTGCTAAGGATGTTCAAAGTTTCCTGGGCCTAGCGGGATATTTTAGGAAGTTTGTGCCCCGATACTCTGACATCGCGAGACCATTATCAGATTTACTGAGAAAAGATGTCCCATTCAGATTCGAGTTGCGCGAGCGGGAAGCGTTTGGAAGTTTAAAAGCGGCGTTAAGTGAGAAGCCAGTATTAAAATTGTATCATGTTGGAGCGGAGACTCAGTTGCATACGGATGCGTGCAGCGTAGCATATGGTGCGATCTTGATGCAGCGCGACAGCGGGGACAATGTTTTTCACCCCGTATACTATTCGAGCGGAAAGACCTCACCGGCTGAAGAGAAGTACACCAGTTACGAACTTGAGGTTCTGGCCATCGCGAAAGCACTGAAGAAATTCCGTGTCTACCTATTAGGCATCCCGTTTAAAATCATTACAGGTTGTCGGGCGTTCGCATTGACGATGCGGAAAAAGGACTTGTGCGTACGTGTTGCGAGGTGGGCGATCCTCCTAGAGGAGTTCGATTACAAGGTGGAGCATAGACCCGGGAACAGTATGATACATGTCGATGCGTTGAGTCGAAATCCCCTACCCGAGGTCATGCTAATAGACGAGGACGAACGAGGGATGTTTGTACGGTTGAGAGAAGCTCAGTTGCAAGAGAACAACCTGCGGCAGATCCGAGAAAATATCGAACAGCATGAGGCCGACGGGTACGCTCTAAAGAACGGGGTTTTATATCGAGAAATAAAAGACGCATCGCTATTGGTCGTGCCAAAGTCGATGCAAACTCAAATATTTCGACGAGCTCATGAACGTGGCCACTTCGGCATCACCATGCGTGAGAAAGTAGAAAAAATGGTGCAGAGCTGCATCGACCGTATCCTTGAGGAGAGAAAGAAAGGGAAGAAGAAGGGATTGTTGAACGCCATCGAAAAAGGGAAGTTGCCGCTCGACACCTATCATGTCGATCATATTGGGCCATTACCCACTACGAAGAAAAGCTACCGGTATATCTTTGTGGTAGCTGACGCTTTCACCAAGTTCGTCTGGCTGTACCCTACCAAATCAACGAGTTCTGCAGAAATTATCAGTCGTTTGGAGAAGCAGTCTGTGTGTTTTGGGAATCCACAAAGAATTATTTCCGATCGTGGGACGGCGTTTACAGCTGGTGTCTTTGAGGATTATTGCAATAAGAAATGTATAGAGTATGTATGGATTACGACTGGAATTCGGCGGGCCAACGGTCAGGTAGAAAGGGTGAATGGGATGCTTGTCCCATTGTTGGAGAAGTTATCTGCACCAACACCAGGCGAGTGGTTCAGACACCTGGAGAAAGCGCAGAGATACCTAAATGCAACTCCTAGCAGAAGCACCAACGTTACTCCGTTGCAGTTGTTGTTTGGAGCGCAGATGAGAACGCAGGACGATCCGCAGATCAGGTAACTGGTTGAAGACAAATGGGCCAATGTTCCAAGAAGAGCAGAATCAATTGCGCGGAATAGCAAGGGGTCGGTTCGAGGAGATCCAAATCCAAAACAAGCGAATGTTCAGCAAGAGGCGCAGGAAGGCAACGATATATAAGACGGGGGATCTGGTGGCGATCGAGAGGACGCAGGGCAGTCCTGGGTTAAAGCTGCATTCGAAGTTCCTCGGACCGTGCCGCGTGGTAAAAGTCCTGCGGAATAACCGCTACATAGTGCAACGAGAAGGCGAACACGAGGGGCCGCGTACAACTTCCACTGCAACCGACCACATGAAGTGGTCGAACGTTGTTGTTAGTGATGTAAGTGAGACCAGTGATGATGAGCACATCTGAGGGCAGATGTGATTGTCAGGAATGGCAGAATGTAGTATCGTGAGGAAAAAGCTTGGTTAGAAACTGACCAAAACAAAGTCGCCTGTTTTTCGGTCGTTAGTTTACACAGGGGAAAAAAACCTATGTGACTAAAGTCACCTAGTTCTTGCGGAACGTTAACAGGACGGTTTGAATCTAAAAAAAGTTGTTATTGGTCGAAGAGCGTTGGACAGTTGATCGAGAAGGAGAGTGAATCGAGAGGTCAAAGTTAATCCAGGAGTCGGAGAGTAGAGTGGTTAGCGTTGTCGAGTTCCGTGAGTTACTAGCGTAGCTGAGAGATTGAGTTGTTGGCATTGTTCAGTTGAGAGAGTGGTCGAATTCGAGTGAGATTGTTACTTTTAGTTCCATATTAAACAATCATCGTTCTTTGTCTCATTAATATCTATATAACTAATTTATTGTAAATAAATTACAAATAATAAATAGTATCAGAAAAAAATTTATATCTAAATTTCCGCGATACTACAATAATAATATTATATTATATTAAAAACAATATGTAACATATAGATATAGAGAGATATCCATATAATATATAGTAAAGTATATTATCGCTATTGTTTTAGGAGGTTGTTACAGGTTTATATTAAACTAATCATTTCTCGAATTAAGTACTTGTATACTCTTCTGTAGAGAATCAAAAACTGCATCGAATCGCGTCTAAAGAAATGTATCGTATCATTTACAAAAACAAAGACATCACCCTCGAGTCTCGGAGGTGCATCCACCTAGAAAAGAACTGCGACTATGAGTCAGATAGCTGTCTCGAAATAGGACAAATTCTATCTGAAAAACTTTTTCCGAATAACGTACAGCTTGTATTTTACGAGATTATTTATCGTAATTCCATGTCATTTTTATACGACATTATTTTATATTTTACTAGATAATTCTATAAAAAATTATGCAATTTTTTCATTTCATATTTTGTATATTATAGTGATCCGAGTCTGTTTCGGAATTGTAGCAAATTATTCTTACAAGATAGTGAAATATTGTAAGAATGCGGATCAGCATGTTAAAAAGAGCATCTAATAATGTCATATTTATTTTAACGAAAAACAGCAATTGATATCCTCACACTGGCGTATCAAAAACAGGCTATATATTCTGTCTTTATATATTGTTAACACTGTTATAAAGTATTGCGAGGAAAAGAAAAGTGTGAAACAAGGCGAATAAAAAAATCTGTTTAGTTCAAATGGTGACCGAAAAACAATCGAGGTCGCCACTGTAGTTATATAAAAAGGGGCCTGATTCCCGGCGGAGCCAGAGCATCGTCTGACGTAGACACGTAAACTACGCAGATCGGTGCAGTCCAATATTGAAATTCGAAATTTTTTTGAAGACTTGCGGAACATGGAGATCTTACAACATACGAACGATCGGTTCCGAGAAGGGGTTCTTGTCCAGGTGGTACGAGTCGAATCACTTACCACCATGTGGGTCCGTTTGGTTGGATGGCCCAAGATAACCCAAACGCTCAATCTGGAGATGCTGCAGCATCCCATGAAAAACTTGCCAAAGGCGAAAAGTTTGAGGCCAGGCATGCTCGTTGCCGTGCTGGCAAATTTTGAAAGTTCTACTTTCTGGGACAGAGCTATACTTTTACAACAAACGACGACGGGTTACACCGTCTTTTTAATCGACTGGGGGATAGAAACCCACCAAACCCTCAGTTCGATCCGTTTGCTGCCACGCAAATTTGCATCGATGGCACCATGCGCCAAGAAGATCCGCCTGCTAGGCGTGCAGGAGCAAGCGGAGGAAGCACTGAAACACCGTGTGGCGCAAGTTACAATGTTGAAACGGACAGGATGCCTGATGAGCATCAACTCTTCTCCAGGAGAAGAATTGACAGCGAGGTTACTGTTGGACTGGGAGTCGGGAGAATCGCCCAGAGACATGGGAGCACATTGGTTGAAACTGGGATACCTCGATCCCCAATAATCGATACTCCTGCCAGACTCTTTTTTTCTATGTATAGTAATTCTTGTATGTATGGTTTTGTATGTATGGTTCTATGTACAGTTTTATGTGGATATTTATATTTTTCTATATATATTAGTACTCAATTCTATAGTCATAGTTAAGACTGTTAGTGAATAAAAATTAATGAAAGCTTAAAACTTGTAAACTTTCTCTTTCTTCCTATTCACACGACAAGTCTCACAATATTAAATTCAATGATCAGCTGGGCAAATTGTAGAGTACAAAATGGAAACAAAGAATAAAAAGAATAAAATAAAGAAATAAAAAAAGAGAAAGAATTAAATTTAAGATATCTTTTAAGTTGCTCAGCAAGTGTCTTTCTTTTACAGGCACGTCTTTTACAACAACGCATCTTTATACAAACATGAAATCTAATATGTCGAACGTTGTAATTTTTATCTTGATAAAATAAAATGGATCATACATAATTCGATAAAATAATATAAAACGGAAAATGTTGTGCATCTATTATTTCCTTATAAATAAAGAAACTTTTCAGACGACCTAATAGATTGCTGGCTACATAGGAAACGGGGCAAGTGCTGCTTCTAATTATTCACTTATCATTAATTTGCATACTTTTGTTTGTGAAATTCACATACTCTTACTACAGATTGATTCAATGGTTCGTATACTTATTGAGCAGTATTATACGTATTTACATTGTCAAAATTATGTGAATAAATTATATGGGTTAAAATAAAACGCATCAGTTAAAAAGTATTTAGTTTTTATATATCACACATTCGTATGAAATATGTACTGTACTGTGACCGATGTAGGCACAAATTACCATATAAATCCGTTAATTGCAGAAGGTATTGAATTTTTTAACTGAAGACTATACGAGAAAATTACGATTAGTTTATTTTGTTGATTTTCGGACTATTACGTCATTTGTTAAAAAGAGCATTTTGCAGTGGTTGAAAAAAAAAATAATCCAAAATAAATTCAAATATACATATAAGTTTTATGTTCCTGCTTTATTTAATTATTATGTTTGTTAATTTAATATTCTGCATAACTTCCCAATGTTAACATTCTTCAAATGTTGAACAGTGTGATAGAATGTATATTTCATACTTTTATTGGATTTAAAAATTGTTGTTCTACAAAAGACATGAAATGTGAGTTCATCATATTTTTCACATGTAGCCTTCAACTGCACAATGTGTTTGCTTTAACGCATATTTTTGCTCAAAGGAAACGATTACAGACTCTGTTGCACGCACATAGACGTTTATAGGTTACACCGATGGAATTTTTATTGATGCTTACATATAGGAATGTGATTATAGGCCAAAATAATGGATTTTGACGTATATATGTAGGCGTTTATAGGGTCAAAAAGTTTAGAAAGAAACAGCTTATCGATCAGTTTTGGATAATTTTATCGCTTGTTTGATAGGATCGTATGAAAACTCCGGAACTTGTGATCATGACGTGTTATAATTCCTTCCGTGTTACTTTAAGGTAACTTGGTATAAAGGGAAGATTGAAAACGATATAAAGGAATATCTTGTACTTTGATATTGTACAGGATGTTTCGTAGAAGTTCGCATAAATTTTGCTATCGTGTTCCAGAGTTAAAAATATGTAAGAATGTGGTATAAGCAGAGGCTTTTAAAAGCATCGTTAAAAAATTGTAACAAAAATATGGGACGGGAGAAGCATGATAGCAAGGTTATTCTTTGTATAATGCAAGGCAAAAGTAGGTAAGTGATGTTTGCGTTACACGTTAACAAAAAAATAGAATTATCGAATTAATATTTCACTGGCCGAATAACTTCAACGATTTAATTTTAAGCTTAACTTCATATTATATATCGCATATATATCAATACAAGATATTCACATTTGTTTATTCATTTTATGTGTTGCAAATCCATCGTCGTTCATATTTTTATTGTGATTTTCTAATGAAATATTTATATATCTTAGTTTATACGACATATAAATCGTGTTTAATTTATTTTTTTTTTAATCTGAATGTATCATAGTCTTTATGAATACATTACTGTGTTCATTATTAAGAGAAAAATTCATCTTGAAAGATTTAATGTTAATAATATTGACCTTCTTTTGCAAATACCGATTCATGGATAACTATATGAATAATTCATGATATTGAAATTTAAAGATAATTAACTAATAATCATTATAAACATAATTAACTAATAATAACTAATGGTCATCGTAAAGCGACTATATAGTGAATATGTTGAACGAACCTATAACATATGATAATAATCCATAAAAACTATAAGTATATTAGCAAAATTAGTAAAAAAAGTATATTAGCAATTAACCTTAAATCGACTCATGAACAATTAAGTATAATTTACTGTTATAATCTTGTACCTGTTATGGTACTAAACAATTTACAGTGAATGCAAATGAAAATAAAATTTCGTCAGCTAATGGACACTACAATCTCCCATTATCTTCAAGTATTCTTCGTTCGTTTCGCTTTTACCTAATATATGCAATAGATTATCGCTTAATCGCATAAGAGCATGCCATCATCCGACAACAAACTTCAAAAACTCGCAACAACATCGGAACCATATTTTCGCAAAGAATCCCACTGAACTTTTCAACTGCATAAAGCCAGTTTCTTTTCTCCCATTCCCTCAGTCCTCTCTCTTTCTCTTACTCCCTCTCTCACACTTGAACGCTTTATCAGCCGGCGTTGTTTAACGACTCCGCTAGAGCAGTAAATAACAGCGAGCAGTTAATTAACCGTGAAACGTTCTAAAGTTGCAGGTTGCCAAGCAACAAGTCACAATTCGCGGGTATTCGGGTTCAAACGTCTGGGAAAGCAGAAACTGTACGTACGGTATTCGCCGTATCTCGTCCCTGGCAGCGCACCGTTTGATATTCCCTTGTTCGTTCGTTCGTCGAGAAGCGCGAGGAAAGAATTATCCGCGAAAGAGATAGGGTAGAGAAGGAGGAGCGACCGTTCTATTTGCGTTAGCTATTCTCAGATCATCACTTTTGAAGCGCACGCTCCCACAGAAGGCATCGCGTGCCATTCATTAACCAACCCATCACGCCGCAAATACTACCAGGGTTCTGTCCGTGTGCATCCTTTCTCCGTTTATCGTCGACTAATCACGACTTTCCACCTTTTTTCGTTCTTTTTCTTCTTCTCCTTTCTTGATCCTATCGTGTCTCAACGATCCTTGGACAAACCTATCTTGTGTATCCGATCTATCAAACGAATCAACCTTCTCCTAAATTTTCCGTAAGATTCTCGCGGAATTTTCAGATAAGAGTACGAGAAACTTCCTGCCAGGTTCCTATCCAAATGAAAAGATAAACGTTATTTATCTCTGCTCCGTCATTTCCAATACGGAATCCAGTCGTTCGGAATTCACCGCGTTTAAATATAATTAGTATAAATATAGAATGGAACGGCCTAGTACGATAAATCGATTTATGAAATCATTTGCGCATTACGTGCATTACTTGTGGATTACGTGGCAGTCGCTTGTTCGAATGATGAGATCGCGATGAGAACTGAAGAGTAAAAATTGCACGAGCGTTTGATTCGGAGAAAACTGTGCTTTTGAAATCTATTGCCGAATGTGAATGACGCGTGTCTCGCGCAGAATTCGTCAGAAGTGGTTTTTCAGTGGAGTTTTCAGGCCTCGTACGCTTCCTTCCATTACGTCCTCAACGCGTTATGTCTCTGAAAGAAGTACATTGGATCTGTGTGATGTGGAGGTGACAGACACGGACGACCCTGCACAATATTCCTCTCACACTGAATGTGCAAGCGTTAGACGATCGATGATCAATAGCTTGATCGTTCGAAAAGTCCACCTTTTTATTCTTGTTGTATATACTAAGTGTCTGATTCGTTTGGGAACACGAGACAATAGTTCAAAGAAGTAAAACATTAGGCCAACGATTTTTGTATCATTTTCCAATAAAAGTTTGTACGGAAAAACCTGCAATCTATATTTTCAAATTCCTTCGCCTTGCTAACATCTTGATAACAATTCGCTTATATTCTCCTTCTTCCTTACTCCTTTCTCTGTTTTACGTGTCTCGCTGATTCGTATCTTTCGGTATGCCTATGGTAATCATAAGTCCTTATTCAACACTCAGTTTGTTGTCCCTTTCGTTCTTTCGCTCGATTTTTCTTAGGTTCGTTCCACCTTCCCCTTCTCTGTCTCTCTCTTTTATTTTTTATCTTTCTCCTTCTCGGTATGTTTCTTTTCCTTTTTCGCTCGATCTTCTCGTGTTCCGTTTCGTGAGCGAAGAAAGCTCCTGGCGACATTTTGATCGATCGCTCTTGCGGTCGGATTCGTTCCCTCGCACGCTACACGCGTGCAAATTAATATCGAATCGGCGGATGATCGATTACACTTTTCGCGCAAATCGAACAAGAAATTTTATTAACCTCGCGCGCCTCATTAGTGTTCATGGTTCGCTCGTTGGCAGGATACGATTATATATACACACGTCATTTGTTTATTCGTTATGTACTTTGTATTGATGTTCAAATAATATCGAATAACTTTACCTAAAAACGGTATGCGGCACGGCATTGCACAAACATTATCTTTGTCAGTAATGAATGCATCGATACTTTTAATTCCTCATTGTACTTAAATTAAATATTAAATATATACTCTCTGAATGTAGATGTGTTATTGTTTTGTGAGTGCATATTATAAATATTAAAATACTTGAACGAACTTATGCAAAACCTGATAATAATTACGCGGCAAGTTATAATATGCAATATATATAATATTGTATATAATATATAATATATAAGATATAATATACATCTATATAAAATATGCTTTTATATATGTGAAGTATTTTGCAAAGAACATCAGATATGTGTATATGTTAGTTAGATATGTTAGTCATAATTAATCGAGAACCTTCGTCAATTAATTTAACATACATTTATAGTTTGATATCGTAAAATATGATGGGAATATATTTAAATATTTTGCATTCAACTTCGTAATATTTTTTCGATTCGTAAGATTGAAATTGAAATGTCTTAACAAATTTGCATTTTATTTCAATATATCTTTTCCTTCAATATTTCTAGTTATACATGTGTATATATGGATTTATTAATTATTTTTCGATGTCATTTCATAATTATTATGAATTATTATGTTTAATAGGAATGGGTAATAATATTTGGATAAAAAAATGGTTAAAATAATGATCGAAGTACGAAATGAATTTTATACAATTGATGATTATAATAACACTAAACATATGAGTTCTTTACACTCTAAGGTTCCAGAAAAGAAATAATAGCTCTTAAAGGTTTTAACAATTTTGCAGTAATTTTTCAAAATTATTTCATTTGTTGGTAAATGTGTTGAAAGTATCTATTTACGAACAGCTTAGTTTTTATCTTATAAGCAATTAACACAGAAGCTTAATAACTAATTGACTTTACTTATACCATTTTATACCATCTTTTATATCTTTTTTTCTGTCTTATTATTGGAAGCTTCGATTAAACAAAACGACGGAATTCTTCTCAACTTTGAGAAATTCATCCCTGTAAAACTGGAATAAAATATATGAGAGACGAAAATTTCTGTTAGTGAAGGGAATTTAAATCTTCACAACCTTGCCGACAGTTCATTTTAATCCGGGTCATTTTTCTAAGACAAATACAACCAGGTGTAATATAATTTGCGTGTGAAGGAACAGCTTGATAATAATTTTGAACGTCAACGTCGTGGATGTATTTGACAAGAAGAAAAAACGAACAAAGAAAAACGGAAACGTGCTGAAAAATTATAAAGATTCAGTGTATCAACGACGAAAAATTTTCTCCAAGTATTGCGTTGCAGCTGCGCTTCTTGACGCTTCTCAATGCCAGCCATTCACGTGCACATACTCACAAACCTTTCCTGTCCTGTATTTCTTTACTGTTCTGTCTTATACCTACATTTCGTTCGTTTCTTCCAGCTCGTATTTCACTTCACGCTTTCTTTTCTTGCTTTGGAAGTAATTTTCCCATATACTTCTCCGTTGTTATTTTCTCTCTGCCACTAGTCTTTGTCTACGATTCCGCTTTTTAATTTACTTTCTTATTAATCATGTTTTACCTTTCGTCTCCTCTTGTTCTTTCACCTTAGTCTATACACAACGTGTACAGTCTATACTCTATACAAATGCTTTCACTGATATACATTTCCGTACTCCTTTTTTACCCGTCATCCGTCTCGTCTGAAAGCATGCTAATCAAATGTAAGGAGATCTAATTTAATTTCGAAATTTAATTACGCGCAGTCGTCGGTACGCGTTTCATTTTACGCTTTATGTCGTTCAAATATTGCTCGCTAATGTCGTTCGAGTAATGAACAGTATAAGATCAAATGTACGTAGAAAATGTCGGATTTTATGAATACATATGCCGCCGGTTTGCTAAACGAGTAATAAAACTAAGAAAATCAGTTTAAATATAAATCAGTTTAAAATAGAAGATCTGAAGAAAAGAATTACCAGTTTTTCAACGATGTAGCCATTTAAAAGATTATTTTTTTTAACTTTAAGCCATTGATAATCAAAGCTGCGTTAAAGCAGTATTTTATTTCCAACTTTTACATTAGATATGTTCATTCATACCGCGTAAAGCAGATGAAAAATTACATTAATGGACAGAATTATTACCCGATATCATCGGTTCGCTCGGGATCTTAAAAGACTTGGTTGGATCTCGTTGGATAAAAGGTAACCACTGGGCAAATGCCGTTCGTTTTTCCCGTTATTCAGCCACACGTCGTCCTCGATGATTTTACCCGCTAATTAAGTCAATCTTCGCATATTTGAAGGATCCTCGGGAATCCCGTGGCCACGTAAAACGAGATCCGCACACGTCTCTCAGACTGTCATGCCCGCTGTCTGTGAAGGTTTCGGGTTCGGTAAGCATTCGCTCTACTCTTTGTCTCCGTACTTTCCTATTATTTTCCTTTTCCCTTCTCGTGTCAATTCCAGTTCAACGATCGTTGTTCACGAACGAATCCACGAACCTTCCATCCATTGCACCACCGTGCTCGAGCCGTTTTTTCTCGGCCCTTTCTCAATTTCTCCGGCGGTCCTCGATTCGATTCCCTGCCATTCGACCACCGAGGTGTCGGAGCTTCGGCCTCCGCCACGATTTCTCGCATTCTTCTGCTTGTTAACGATCATAATTCGCCGTTGATGCAATTTCGACCGTTCAGAATCGAGGACGTACGAGGAGAGAAGCGGCTCGACAAAAACTGGTTCGCTGCGATCGAAAGCTATCAAGAGTCCAGTCTCCATCTTGCTCTTTCGGTATGTGTTAGGTTTTCCTTCGTACGGTTTCCTATGGGACAGGGATTTTTGCGTACAGAGTCTTCATTCTTAGTTTCAACGGTCAACTTATTTTTTACGTCTCGTCGAGAGATTCATCCTCCCGAATTATTGTCAATCGGTGCACACGTGTAAATTTCACCGAGCTCGAACGATTATACAGATCAACCAATAGTAGAAATAATATTTAGCTTGGTCAACGCGTCTCTGCCTCGTCGTACTATTTTTGTTGCGTAATAAGATCGCGGTAGGCGAATTCATGGCAGGAAATTCGTACGCAGCATTTGGAGTGACGAATGTTCGCCAGACAGCTTGTGAATGTATGAATTGTGGTTTTGGTACGCGTCAAACGCTTTTGTTCCTCTTTATTTGGTTTTGGTTGATAAGGGATGTGACGTGGCTAAACCGCGGATATCTAGGGAAATTCACATTTTTACGAATAAGAGAGAATCAGAACCTAAGCATAAGTTTGTTTTACCAACAATATATTAGAACGCGTACTATACGTTACGCTCTAAGGTACAGTTCATTCTTGTATTTTGTTTCAATTTTCGTCAAGTAAGCCAATATCCGTAAGTTAATTGTATTTCCGCGTTATTTGTCATTTTTTGCCGGTCACGCAGCTCATACGCTGTTATATGCTCGTCTATCTTCAGTTTCAGTTCGAAACTATAATAAGTAAATCAGTAACTCCACCTATACATCAGATTTTTGAAAATTTTTCCTGGTTTCAATCGACCCTGTAGCTATCCTTAATGGAGTCATTTGTCTCAGAACCTTGCGCAGCTTGAACTATAGAAGAGTCTACACTCTACAATCAACAATCCATTCCGCCTAAGGAAAGAAACCTAGTTATAGTCCGAACTATACTTTGTAACAAAAGGAAAGTCAGTATATTTTATTCTCAACCTTCGAAAACTCTAGAATCAACCAAACATACTAAACTTCGAAGTTATGTAATAAATAACGTAAACATTTAGTTTTATATCGAAAATGTGATTTTAATTATTCGTTGCAATGTGACGCTGTTGAATGGACTCTGTAACAGCGTCTTTGTAACAGTGTAAATACCGTATCATTTGATTATGTTTTTTTGCAGCTTATAGATTATGATATTAATTCTGTAATAGAGTAGCTTTATGTTACTTTTAAGAGAATTAAAAGTAAGACTGCATTTCAAATGTTCACAAGTTGAAATATATTTCAATTAGCTGCATCATAAGTCACGATACGCGTCGTTCATAAAGCGAAGTAATTAAAATTTTAATCGAAAGGAAAGGAAAGAACGAACGTTAATGTAAAATGATATTTGTAACACAATATTTGAAAGAAAATAAATAGTAGTCAATAGCTTCATCGTTATTTCTCTTTCCATTTCTCTTTATAACAATATATATATTTTTAAAGATATATTGTTCATTTTATATAATTTGACTACAGAATTTCACGCAAGTTATTTAACAAAAGATACCTAAGTTTTAGAATTGTCAAAAGAACTTCGGTACTTATTTTTATATATTTAATTTTACTAACTTTGATATTAAAACTATTTATTTTATGGTGTACCTATGGTGTAATTTATGTAATGTACAGAATAACATTTCGAGACACATAAATATTTCGTAACAACAATGTAACATATTTTATAAATAACTTTTGTTTGATATTTCTGTATTTTGAAATATACATATGTATAAGTATAATTTTTCTTATTTCATAAGACACTTCATATAAGTATAAATTAATATCATAAGGATTTATATTTTTTGTCTGAATTGGGCATATAATTCCGCGGTTAAAATATGTCGAATTTATCGGCCATTAAAATCATGTCGACGATCACGAGATTAATGTTTTTTACGTGGTCTCACGAGAGTCGAGTTGTAAGACATGTTCAAAGTGATATGAATCTAATTGACGTGGAAAAAGAAAAATGGATGGCTTTCACGTAAAAGTTATAAGAGACGGTATACGATAATTTAATATTCATAAAAATATAAGTAGGTTAAATTATGTTAAATAAAACCTTTACCTTAAAAATCTGAATATGTATATTTTTTTCTCCGACATTAAATAATCCTTATTAATATACATAAACGGTTGCTAGTTAAAATTACTGATATTATTATCTTCTTTTCTATCTTTTGGATTAATTTAATTTTAAATATATATTTATTTAATCGTCAAATTTGTTTCATTTATTAATAGTTAATAAACTATCAATTAAGGATTACGAAGGTCTTTTCATGCTCACAATTGCGACAATATTATACTTTAAAGTTGATTTGTTCGAGAACTCTATTATTTACAATTTCCATAGATTACAAAAATGCGAAACTGATCTTAGCAGCGATATATTTAGAATTTTTAATAATCGATAATTGTTGAACAGGAAAAAAATGTTACATTTGCTATACTTTTGATTAAATTAATATTTTTTATTCATGTTGTAGCAACGTAATATAATACGATACAGAAGAATATTTTAAATTATAGTCATGGTAAATAAATCGAAATTTAATATCCCTGTAATAAACTTGTGTTTTCTAGTGGTAAAAGTGTAACGTACTCATATTGAAGTCTCTCATCTTTTAATCTACTAATTTATATTTTAATTAAAATCTATTACCTTTCAATTAGAAATTTTTATAATTATAAAATTAAAAGTTTACAAAGACAAATTAATTTAACACAAATAGGACGATTGTAATTCTTCTAAACATAATTTATTCCGAGTAAAAATGGAATGCCTCGCATTACAATACAAGGAATCCAAAAATAAAGGAATTATCGTATCTGAAAAATTAAACGATCAATTTTATCGTCAAGTTAATTCACCCCTTTGGATAATAGATTAAAAATCTAACTTAAATTCACATATTTGCGACTTGCATTCGATGTATTGAAAACTGGACGTACTATGCAACTTTGTACAAATGCATACACGGCGATCGATTTGTCGAGGAAGTTAGAATAGCACATGCTTTACGTCGGATTAATATTTCACTGGCGTCAGTGGCGAGGCTCAGACACGTTATTTGAGCCACTTTGAAAACCCTGGATCTCCGTCTTCGTGTATAATTCAAAAGCCCTTCATTGGTTGCGAATCACAGATCCGAGCACCTCTGTGCTGGAATATTCGTGAATTAAAGCCAATGAAATTACCTTTATATGTCGATATGACATTGTGTGTCTCTCTGTTAATTGATAATCTCATAAATGTTGCGATCGATTCCATCCCTTTCAGATACGCAAAGCTACTGAAGAATTCGTTTCCTTAATGGTGTAATTTAATCAGGTATGTTTCAAATTTAATATACTTTAACGATCTTTGATATGTTTGTCTCAATCGAGTAATTATTGGAGACTGTGTTTTTAAATGAATTACATCTCTGAGCAATGCATAGGTTTTTATCATACGAACGTTTAGAGTTCATTTAATTTTCACGAAATTGTTTTAATAAATAATATCGAACGATGCTTACCAGGAAGATACATTAATATACATTAAAATTACGCGAAATAGTTCAGATTAAATAGCTAGAATAAAACATTAAAACTTACAGTAAAGTTTAAAAACATACAAATTTATATACCTTGTATAAGTATTCTTACTTAGCGTAATTACGAAGTCCAACTTATTGTACAGTAAATTTATTTATCTTCGAAATTAGCATTTACATTTTATAAGTGTATAGATACGTATCTATCGTATTTAATACACAAATGAATTATCTGAAGCCTTACCGAAAGAAGCTTGAAATAAAGATTTTATATATGTATCAGATAAAATTCAAAGGATAGATCTTTAAGATCGTATATTTGTCGAAAATTTAAGATAGTTTGTCAAATATTATCGCATTATAAATTTCTTTTCTGAGATAGTTGAATAATTTAAAACATACCCGTGTTTTATTATGAAATTAAATATATCTTGATGATGAAAATATTTATGAAATTACGCTTCAATACCTATGTATTTATTTTCTCTATATTTAAAAGATTTTATATATGTATCAGATAAAATTCAAAGGATAGATCTTTAAGATCGTATATTTGTCGAAAATTTAAGATAGTTTGTCAAATATTATCGCATTATAAATTTCTTTTCTGAGATAGTTGAATAATTTAAAACATACCCGTGTTTTATTATGAAATTAAATATATCTTGATGATGAAAATATTTATGAAATTACGCTTCAATACCTATGTATTTATTTTCTCTATATTTAAAAGGTATTAAATATATTATTGTAGTAGTATTAAAAATTTTATAATACATGTCTTTTCTATATTAATAATAATAAACAAGGTATTTATATACTCCATTTATAAGAAACCTGTATTTTTAATGCAGATATTACACATAAATCTTTATATTCCTATATTTTTTTGTAATCAAAATTTTAATTGTAAGATTTAATTGAAAAACAAATATTTGACGAATCGTGTTTTGCATACAAATTGAAGCACGAGATTGGTGCCATTTTGATAACTTCATAAATAACGGTTTTTATGATGACTTGTTACAGGTTTCGATAGGTTTTTAATTTCGTTTTTTCTACGTACATGCGTACTGTGTAATTCTTTTATATTTTATAAATTATCGCTCGATATAACAGTATTGATTACCGAAACTGCAAAATTTTTTTAATATATACAGTATACAGGCAGGACTAATAATTTCTTTTTCTATTGAATAATTCAAGAATATCCATCAGTTTCGAAACAGAACTGAAAATAACCAGAAATTTCAGAGAGAAGTTAATCCACGATGTTACGGGAAATTCGATAAAATCATTTATACATTGCGATCGTACGATGCAAATACATGCATCGACATAATTCACACACCGTACTTTCTATTATTGTGCATACTGACAAATATCGAAATAAATATCGCAACGCACCATTTCAACGTAAATGAATCGGTTCGTACTTTGCTCTATTAATTACCAGAGTGCTAACTAAAGTACTAAAACTGTCTTACTTAAAATCATTTACGCAAAATTATAGTTATCGAATCCTCTACATTTTCCATGCTTTTATCGGCTCAATTTTACGTCCATTTAACTTTCTATTATAATTACAGATTGTTCGTCTTTGAAATTTTACTTCATTATTACGATTTAATAGAAAATTTTAGATATTCCCGTATTTAAGTATTAATATTTAATTATGGAAACTTTAACAAACAAAGATACGTACATTACATCAAAAATATTTTATATTTAATACGCTTTAATTTTTGAAAATCAATATGCAATAACTAGATTGGCGTTTGTGATTATCCAATCTTATAGAAGTATTCTATTACTTCATAAATTCCTACTTACAAACAAAGAATCTTTAATTATTAAATTATTGTATACACATACGTATAAGTTTGAAATAAAAAAAATCTTCTGACATGATAAAAGACTTCCTATGTTAATAAAAGACTCAATTTTCAATAGATAATTTACATAATTATAAAAAAATAGTAAACGTTGCTTCCAATTATTAATTCATTATTAATTTATACACTTTGACAAAATTCTTTCGTTGTTGCTACAAATCGATCAAAGTATCTGGATGCTTATGTAGTTCGTAGTTATTAAATAAAATAGTTATATTAGATTAATTGCACAATGATTTAGTAAATAAACAATATAGATACTAAATGTCTGCGATAGTTGAAAAAATACGAAGGTCTGCAATTAGGACTCAAGAATATACGCATATAGAAACAAAAACGTTAATGAAATAGATATGTGTATATGAAACTCAGATTGATTATTTAATTAGCACTCGAACGTATGCCTTCCATCTGTCATTCCACGCGATAGATAACAACAGATGCTGATAGAATCCGTAAATGATATTAAAATTCCTCGGTTGAATTCAAGCAGTGGTTTCCTTGAGATATAGATACATATAATATGCAAATTGCAAGTTACTTTGAAGTGTTTGATAAAACTCTCTCTGAAACATGTTGTTTATTGTGAAGTTCGAGATACTTTGCCGTGTACTTAATTCCATGGTAGTTTTATCTTCTTATTTGCACGAACAACTCGTATTAAACTTGTTCCCTCCTTAAGGGAATGCGAAGCGAATAATTGGTTTATCGAAATGCAGAGTGTCGTTGGTATTTAACTTCGTTTCAATTTTGCCCTCGTCTTTGTACGCTACCACTGATATAATCTTTCTTTCCTAACGATACTTCGTAACAATGGTTATGATTACTCTTATTCTTTTGTTAAACTTTCTACAAGAATTTATATTTTATAAGTAAGTATAAAATGTATATTCTCTTTTTTATTTTGATAATCGGATAATTAAATTTTTTCTATGATCTATGAATGGAAGTTATTTTGATATAAATGCAATAACAAAAAGGAATTGATTAATAGAACTGTTTATCTAACAACATAAGTATCAGAGCAGGTGCAATGTATCTTTTGTTAGCCTATAAGCTTTTAAACTTTTTATTGATTAAACATTGAAAGTATCTTCACTTATCTTTTAATAACTGATAGATTCTATCAATCAGGAGCTTCCATGTAAATAATAGACTATTACTGAAAAAGCATTTTATTTAGAACATATTACCACAATAAAATAGAATAATACTTTGCAAAAATATCTCTATCAATTTTTTCTTTTTTAATTCATTTCATATCACTGTGTTGGAGATATTCCTCATAGATAACTGAAATCAATATATTCAATACGGTATACAAACGTGTTTAATTCAAGTTATAGGCTTAAAGATTATGGCTCAATGGAACTCAAATAGTAAAATGTTATAAATAAATTAAAACAGATATACTTTTGTGATATTAGTCTATATGATACAAAAGCATTAAACACTGGAATATATTTTTTACAGGATATCCAAAGAAAGAATCTAAGATTCTAAAGGCTCGTGGTACTTACGTACCAAGAAAAGTAAGAAAGAAATCATCAATATACATTCTAAAAAACAGTACTTTTAATGCAAAATTTGCAACAAGTATACGCATATTTTGTATACGTACATATGTGCATTTTCTTATATAAAATATTTAATAAATTTAATTTACTTATACATAACAAATAACGCAATTGAATTACAACAATAACGAGAGGAAGGTGTACATAAATTAATAACTAAATGATCTGTTGATGGAAATAATTTAGCATATCGAATAGTTTTGTTAATTATTGCACTCGTGTATTTTGCCCATACACGTGACTTTATATTTTATAGTTAGAGAAAAATATACAAAAAATTACTTTCTTTGTCTGATTGTTACGCTTCTATAGACATTACAATGTTTAATATTAGAAATACATTTTTAATTTCTAATTTCAGTTTCGTTTATTTCTACATGTAACAAATTACAGCAAAAGTTACTCTATGTAAATAATGCAAATACGTAAATAATACATACGCAATAATATATTTTTAATATCTAACTTCCCTCTTATTGTTCTATATATCTAAGTTAATCCAAGAATCAACAGAACATTACCCTAGTATCATAATAAGGAAGCCACGTGTTCACAACATTCGCATTACAACGGAAACTTAAAAACAAACTGAAGCTCGAATTTTCAACGTTGATCTTTATCTCTCCATTAAAATAATTAGGCCGAAGCGTGAAATTAGCTTTCGTTATTTTTGGAATTAATTACTTCTCGCTCGCTTAACCCGGAAATTTCGTTTGCTCTGACTAAATTTGCATTTAAATTTTCTGCCAAAAGCCGCAGAAGCGGTATTGCCTGACCCGAGACAGTTGGAGAAAGCCAGTTCTTTCTTCGGCGTGGCCAGCCTTCAATCATTGAGATGAAAGGCATCGCCGTTGCATTTGCAACGATTGCAAAAGGATTACGGTGGGATTAGGATGCAGCATGAAAGGCTAAATCTTGGTAATGCGTTATAATAGACAGAGGAATCGAATTCACGTTCGCATAAAAGGAACATACGTTAGCTGATACGAGTTATGTACGAGATTCTCATAATGTAATAAGAAATTCAATTCGGCCAGAGTTTCGAGCTGAATCGCAGCGATGAGAGCGATTTTTCCACGACTGCCAATGTTTCGACGTAAATTTCATATTCCATAATTGAATAAAAAGATACACATTTACATAAGTATTATACATTTAGATAAATTTACTTCACTCGTGATAAATATATTGATGATGAAAACGGATTCACTTGTTCGTAATTTACTATGTTTTGTTTATATCAGACATAGTATCTTGTATACGATATCGTACAAAGATTTTATATTATCGAAGTTACAATAACAATATGTCACCTATATGTATAATGGCTATGAAATTACTTTCATAGAAAACATTTGTGAAAGTGTTTTTATTTATTAAATTAGGATAGATATGACATTAAGTTGAAAGTTATAGGACACATGTAACTAACGGGACTATGTTTTTAGAATACTGATTAAAGAATAACGGTAAATACGAAACGAGATTATTGAAAAATTATTCCAAAGACATTCAAAATATCGCTTATTTTAAATTCCAGAAGGTAATTATTAATTCTTGAACTAAACAGTTTTTAGAAAGTGCTGACAAAATTAAAATAATATCAAGCACTGTTACGTCCAATAGTGAAAACAAAATACATCTTTTGCTCCTGTTTCTACATTTCGGATATTGAAAAATTCAACCATCTGTTACAGAAATGGTTGGCTAATTGAATTTTAAAAATCATATTTCAGGTAACATTTTGGCTGAAAGCTGCTTCTGTTTTAATCCACACTCTATAGATATACATATGTATGAATCTTCACTCATTAGCGCTACATATTGTTACTTTGACTGCATTCAAATATTGTACTAGTTTCACTAGATATGTTTGTCATTCAATATTACGGTAATGGCATTTAATATTATTTATTTATTTAAAAATCCATCGCGAGCGCGTGGATTTTTTAAGTAATTCCTGATTTCTCTTATTGTTAGCGTAAAATAACGATTAATGCGTATGAATAAATTAAACGCTACTGTACATCATAAAAGATTTTAATTCACCTTTTGTTATCAATTTTATTCGCTGAAAATTGAAATAAATTTCCTTCGAAAGGGCAAAAATTTCCATAGCTATTCAACAATGAATATTGAGACGTATGCATGGAAAATTTAGTTGATAACTTCGTTTAAGACGATTAACGGGCGATTTAATCTCTTTCGTGGAGCATTAAACAAATCGACCATTAATAATATGACGCAACCATTGTAATTGAAGAAGTAGCCGGAAGCAAGAGGCTGAGGCACGTTTAGCAACAGACGAGCCGATGCAATTACGCTTTCTAAGGTTCATGCAATTTCTATAGATTCGTTCAATGGAACAAAAAGTAGTAAAGGTATACGACACATGAAACATTTGTGCCTCGAGTGGCTCGAGCTTGTTTAACCTCTTGTTTAAAACTTTTGTCCGAACTTCCGTCTCTCTAATACAATTACTCGGAACAAAGAAGAGAGGAAACTGGGTATGTACGTAGGAAACTGTCGATGTATAACTTTTATTAACTATCCACTGTTAAAATTTTCCGCCGAGATAATTCTTAAAGTGGTGCTTCTTCTTCTACGTCTTACAGTATTTCTGGTATCGAAGGAATTTATTAAGAAATATAAAGCTATATTGGTTTTTTCTTTCTCTTTCTAAATATGAGCTTTTTTTAAATCGGAAAAATGTGTTGCGAATTCTTACAAAGAGATTCGTGAAATAAATAAATAAATGTTATTTTGATAATATAATAACGTAATAAGTGTGTCGTTTTTTAACGAGGCCTCGTTTCAGTCATATTGAAATCATCAAATATTGGACAATTATTTCCTTTTGTGTACTATATTATTGGAAACATTAGTTTTATTGTTTTATTCACTGGTTTCATAATACTATGTGCTTTTAAAATAAATATGTATATACTTCTTCCAATTGCAACATTCTTGGAAGAAACTTGTTTTTCCGACCATTTCGAATAAACTTGATCGAAGTACACGGCAAGAGTACTAGAGTTTTACGAAACTGAAATTGGCAAATTTGTACAATAGTAAAAGGAATGTATCGTATAAATTCGTTCTTTTTCTGACTAAAAATTTGCATTTTAAAACATGTTAGGTATATATTATTTATTGACTCGTTCCTATCGAAATCGCATTTATTACGCAACTAATTTAGTATTTTCAAAACGAGATATTTCGAGACTAAATATATCTCAAAATAAAGAATATAAAAGTGCATCAATTGTGTATAAAAAGTATATAATCCCTTTAAAAAAAAGATACAAATGACTTTCAAATCTTTAGAAGACCTCCACTTTCAAAGCGGACACAAACGGGATGTTATACAAGTTGCATCAGGCAACCATTTCTCCTGATGAAACTATTCTTCCTCTTGTTATTCTCTAAACGTATGGGTTAACTCGTACATATATAGAATAGGCAATGAATGAATACTTCATTTTACACAACCACAAAATACATGGAATAAAAACTCCGCGCGTATTTCCAATTTTATCAATCAATATGCAGACAGTTACGTGGTGACAACAAATGTGAATTATAGGACGAATGAACAAATATAAATTGTAAATTGATATAAATATAGGAGAGATATAAAAAAAAAGAGCAGGGTATTTGGACTATACAATTCGCTAATTGAAATTTTATGCTACTTAGCACGTAATGCGTATGGAAATAAAGCTGATTTTAATAATTCCTCGTTTAACGCAACGTTAACATTACAAAAGCATTAATAATTCTTGACGCACAATCGCGATAACTAGCATCGTTAGCCAGTAAATGTTACACGATTCGACATATTTTTCATTCGCGTTTTCACACTTTTCCACGTATTCACCGACTCGCCGGATAAAGCAGATTTTTCTTGAAACGGTTAATGTCATTTTAATGGCGAATATAAATTTCGTGATAAGGAATTGACAGTTCATTAGCGGAATAGCCGTTAGCTAAGAGAGCCGGAAATTCAGGTGGTTCTTCTCCTGACGCATATTTCGATGAGAATTTCTCGGTGTTGCTCGAATTCAATGCGCTTATTATATGATCGGTCCATTTCAAAAACGTTATTAATGTATTACATATATTACCACGCACAGATTCGATAAGGCACATGATCGAGCGACTTGAAAATTAATTATTCGTATTAAGTCGTTAAACCTCGTGATTGAAATTTCGCGATACGAAAATTCAATCGTATAGTACTTTAAGTCGGATCGTGTAATTTTGTTCTCTTACGATTTTCGAGATGAAGCGGGACTGTATCAGCATTTATTAAATCTTATCAACATAGATATTTGATTGTGTACGATCTGAGAGATTGAAGAACTCCCTTGCTATTACGGAGATTATAAATATTCGTTGAATATATTGAGTAGACATTCGATAGAAGCGGATTTTTATGATACAAGGCGTTTTCACCGGTTGATCTGTTACAGCGTTTATTGATGGGAAACAGTTATTCAAAAAGATCAATATGCAAGTTGCAGTTCCGTTGTCATTTTGTATTTTAAAGTAATAAAATTAGAGAATATTTATAAATTTATAATTGTAAGTTACCGTTAATCGTAACTTTACTTGTAATTATAATTTCAACTTTATTATTAATTATAATTTTATCATGAATTTTACTGATATATGTGTTCTACTTTCGCTACTTGCAGCTATATTTATTATAAAATGTAAAAAATTTAACTAGATTGTATTACGTTACTTAACTCTGTACAACATTTTTGAAGCGGATACTTTGTCTATTGTTGGTCTTTTCTCTCTCATTGTTTCGAGTCTGTCTTGGTCTTAGAACTAAATATTAGTACTTTGAAACTTAATGATTTGTTTATTAAAATAAAAGTACTCGTAGTTTCATGAATCTCAATTTACATGAAATGTGACAGATCATGTATAAAAGAAATCATTTCATCTATATATTCTGTTCAGATAAATTCCCTTAGTAACTACTCGAAATTTGCTATTTTATAATAATTTGTTATTGATTCAATAACTAATTTCTTAATTATTTCAGCAGTGAAAAAGATCAATGGAAGACTATTCAATAACTTTATAAAAATTATAAAATAAATCAAAAAACTCATATATGATTAAATTAAATGCCTAAAGGGTTCTAGGTAGGATGAAACTTTAACATTCTACTATTAAATATTTAATACTTCATAAAATATATATAATACATTTTTACATACGAACATAATTTGTGTTCTAAGATGAAAATATCTAATCAAAACCATCTAATATGACAGATATATTTTTCATAATTATATAACTCTGTTGATTTCATTTGATTTTTCGAGGCAGTTTGAATCAGTTTGCACATTTCCAATGATCCGAAAACCGCATGTCGCATTCTGAAAGAAGTAGAATGTACGTGCTTGCTTTAAAAGTATTACGAAACCAATCAAGGGAACTATAAGACTGAAGAAAGACTGTAAAGAAAATTGTCCAGTATTGGGCGATTTTAAAGTAACTAAAATAATTGAAAAGCTTGTTAGAAAACGATATTTGTTATACAATAACGGAATAGCTTTTATTGCGGAAGACAAGGAAATCGTAAACATGAGCGTTTTACTTCTTTTATTATTTTCCATGCGGAGAGTGCAGGAAATTGGCTATTTAATTTTCGATCTGATTTTTAGAACTCTTACTTGAGGATGCAATTAAATTTAAATTTCCTTTGAGCGGAAACTAGATTTATTTTTAAAGACTGATCGAAAGCAGAGCACAAAGTCTCAAGTTTCGTAGAATCTGCATAGATGATGGATTCATAAATACATAATGAATGTTTTCTACTTCGACGAAGTTGAAATTCATGAAATAGAACGTGGTTACGCCTTAATACTTTTGAACGTGCGTGCAAGGAGCGTTTATCGCGAGCGCAGTGATTAATCTACAAAGTAATACCTTCATTTTTGCACCAATTATAATGGAACGTGTTTATTTCTCACGTCGCTTCCTGAATTAAACGCTTTACATTAAAATGCGCCAGAAGGTTTCTATCGACGCATGTTAAGCTTTATAATATCATATAAGAACCTAATTCCAAGTTATAAACTCGAAATTTTAGGCATTGATCTTCTATAAACTCGAATGGAAGATATATTTGAATTGTTAAGCAACTTAGAGGGTGTAAATATTTGAAAACTTGGTTCGTGTGGGACTTTTGCAGGACTGAAATGAAATTTTAAACGAAAATAGGAGATGTATGTACACGTTGTCGGTCCAAAAGACAATTCAGGTTTCAAAAGATAAAGAAAATTAATTTGCACTCATGTTTGATATTGAGAATAAAATAATTGTTAGCACGTTTTAGTTACTTTCAGTTACTACTTAGATGTTGCAAAATGTTATTAATAAGATAGATCGTTATCACAATATTAGAATAAAAATATTATTAAACTGTAAAAAAGATAAAACATGTTTCTGCAACTACGTAATTGTTATATTAAAAGAATTTCCAAAATCGAGGGCTATAGTTTTTCCACATTAACGATTACATCATAATTCGTTCCTTATATTGTTCCGTTTCTGTGCTATTTACTTAATGAAAGGTTTCACATCTTCATTCCTTCGTAATCCTTCCCAAAATGTACATAACAATTGACAATAAAGAAAGAAGCACATATATATATATACTCGTAAACAATAGATTTCTACACCATTTCCGAATTCCGAGCACACACCGATACTATTCTCGTCTCACTAAGCATCCTGCCTTCGAAAAACCAATTTCGCAATAACTACAGATTGCGTTAAACCGTTTCCGGACCATTTGCAGACGAGTTGCCGTCATTTCGCCGGAACGTATCGAACCCAACACACTTCCAATGCCACCCAAGCGCGAAGACAGATCCCCTCGACCGACGGCTAGAAATAAGTGCCTGAATTCCTTTCCGTCATAATTAACGACACTCCGCGTAATTAACTGTTCGTCTTCGATCCCGATGACCCACGCCCGGCGTCCTCCAACAGAATCCTGGCCAATGAACGAGCTCCTATACTAGTACGTGCGGACTTACGGACTACAGCCACGAGTGCCGATGGAACAGGAAAAGAGGGAGGAGGTTTGAAAGAGGAACGGGAGAAAAAAAAGGAAGTGAAAGGGATGAACGAAAGAAGGGGGGAAGAAGAGAAAGAGAAAAAGAAAGAAAGAAAGAGAGAGACAGAGGGAGAGGGGTGGAGGAAAGAGGGAAAAAGCGGATAGAAGAAAGTGAAACAAAGAAAACCACGGGAAAGAGGATAGATCTAGGAGGAAAAGCGCCAACCAATGAAAGAGAAGAAGACAGAGGAGAATAAAGAAAAGAGAAGGGAGCACTGTGTGAAGGCAGCTTGCGCCCGCGGGATTATTAATCAACGAGCAGGCGGCGGCTCTTTAAGCCACCGTCACACCGAAACCAACGTGCTCAGCTACGATGATTACTCTTTCTACCTCTCACGATCTTTTTATTCCTTCCTACCGAGCCAATCACCCGGTGACTTGCAAGAAATTAGCCCTGCAACGCGATCGATAAGGAATGCGTTTAACCGCCGGCCCGAAAGCTATATCCGTATTTTGTTTGAATACTGATCGATAATCTCACCGTTCGGACGAGAAAGCCAGAAATACGCTGCCGTGGAATTACGAACGTCGAGATTTATCTCCCGGTTGCGTTCCTATCTCGATATTTGCATAGTACTTAGTGTGTCACGATAAGTCGTTGCCGATTATTTATTGAATATTGGCGCGTTCGGTAAGTGTCACTTAATCGAAGTTGTATACCATTTTTGTTTATGAAATAATACACACGGGGAGTTTTCGATGAAAATAACATATTGGGGCAGTTTCTAACGAAAATAACTTTGAAATGAACGATTCAATATATTTTAATTTAACGTGTAATAATTTGCAAGCTGCAAGTTTAATTTAAAAATGGCAAATTAAACGCGTTTAATAAAAACGTGTTAAATATCAGGTAGAAGCAAAGCTGTAATAATTGAAAAGAGAACTTATTTCTTGCTGTTTAATGGTTGGTCATCCCTCGTCTGCTTTCTTATACGTTTTATGTAATTACAAACGTTGCTTTAATTTTATCCAGACTAATTAGTATCGAAGAACGCGAGCTAGTATTTTATCACTATAAAAACTGTAAAAGGTACAATGACGTTGCAGGAATTGTTAGTAGAAGCAGGATGGGAAACGTACTTTGAAAAAGATTCGAGAATATATTATATAAAATGTATGATTTTGTATTCAACAAAATAGAAAGAAAATCAAAAAAGATATAAACACTTAGAAGCATAATCCTTTTACACATTAGCAAACCAGCGCAGTTGAGATAGAAAACTATTAAAAATTCGCATGTCGAGAAATTCACAAAAATATTTTTAGTATCCGTTTAGTATTCGAAAATCTCATCCCGTTTAAGGGAAAAGTTACAGAAAGTCTGAGTATGCATTTTTGATCGGTAATACTGAAAATATAGTATCTATAAACAAAACAAATATATTAAAAAATTAGGCATAATAAATTTATACTTAAATAATTTTAAAAAATTATTTTTTTTTTATAGAGTTTAACGTCACATCGACTGCGCATTCTTGTACGTATGTAATTATCAGAGACGATAACGAGAATTGAAAATATTGTGAAGACTTATGAACAACTTTTATACGTATATATGAATCAATATAAGCATATTATGAAGACAATTTATACGGAAAACCTTGCAAGTAATATACGATTTTTAGTGACATTTGCTATATTTATTTTCGTGGACATGGTGAATTGATATTCCAGGATAAAAGGAGATACGTATATAATAATGCTTTTAGAACGAGGCAATTTGTTTGTATAAAGGCTTGTCTCTGGTGGTTCAATTAATGATAAATTATACAATTCGACAGTCTCTCTACAGAAGAAGGATAATTTATGTTTGAAGTTTATTATAAATTAAATTTATTCATTGTAATAGCATTCAGTATATAAGCGCTCCCTTGAAACCGCTGGAAGCATTATATTTGTGAAGCTTTTAATACGACGAAAATATCGTAAATGGATGAGAAATACTGTAAGTTTGAAAGGACATGTTCTACGAGCATCTACAATATACATAAATAATGTTATTAATTTTGATATTATAGTAGTATTCAATATCCATTAAATTACGAAAAAATTTAAAAGCTTACAATAAAAGATGTAGTTAAATTGTATAATTCAAAATGGAAACTTCTATAATGATCATAAAGTGATATAAAACTTCAAATAAAACTTAAATTTCTAGATCTTTACCTTAATGTATCTTAATGTATCTTAATGCACCTTAATGCATCTTAATGTAAAATATCTCAAGGATTATACGTAAGTTATATTAATACATCTAATGTATGCATGTATTAGATTTATTTTATATATTTATTTCAATCTTTCTTATAGCAGTTGGAATATATTTTATTAGTATAGATTCTGAATATATATGAAAGGAATATAATTTTAGTAGATATAATATTTAACACATCATACTACATGTTTATATAAATTAATTAATTTTCTACTTTAAACATTAAGTAATATTTTATGTTATTAACGCAAAGACGACATTCGTATTTCTGTATCTTTACAAAATATGAATATAATATCACAGATTAATATTGCGAGTATTACAAAGGTAAAATTAAAAAAGAAGTGATAAATTTCTGAATTTTTACGATACTCTAACAGGAAAAATGACGTTATAGTAATCAATGTTCATTTGCAAAATATTTATACGCTCATATTAGAAATACATTACAGATAGAATCATGAAAATATAAATCTCTCCTTATCGTTAAGAATTATTCCCTATCGTTTTAAATAAAAGGCGCGACGAGTAGAGTGAACTAATAATTTACATATTTTGCTTAAAATATAAATCTATATCTTTGGTGACATATAATTTGCGATAAATAATGTTTATTTTACATTTACCAATAAGAAAATAATGAAGTTTTAAATGCTAGTATATCGTAAAACACAGTATATAATAGCTATTGGAAGTTTCTGGAGAAAATGTAATTTTATTATGAAAGTATAAATTGATTTCTGCAAATTAAGATTTAATACGTGAACGAAAAAGGTTTCCTGCTGTTGTTGCTTTTCTTTTGTTGACCCTTTTCTGCCGGTGGTCGGCCCCTTTTTCTTTGCCCCCACTTTGATATACATTCTAGCTTGTCTTCTATTAACCTGTCACCCATTGTCGACTTCATTTTTTGATCCATATCATTTTCTTCCTCGTTTTCCCATGTTTTGTATACAGCTTATACACCCCAATTATTCTACCCACCACAAACTTACCTCTTAATCTATTACCTACTACGTGCTGTCCACCCTATTCTTACTCTTTTGTTCTTAATTTCTTTCTTCCCTATTTTTGCTTCCTATCATTATTCTTCTCTCCACCTATTTCCTACCTCTTTGTCCACTTCTGACTCTGCTTCCCTTGAGTAAAGGATGTATTTTAACTTAAGGATTAGATTTCGGATTTTTATGCATTTATGAGAAATATAGAGATGTAAAAATACACAGAATATATAAAATAAATTTGGAGTGAAATACTTGTTATAACATTTAGTAAGTGAAATAAATCCTTTTCTTTTACGTTCCATGTCTTTAGTTTTGTTCATAAAGATATAAATTTGCATAAATATTCGTAGCCTACTTATAACGAGTACTACAACTATGTCAGACATTTTCTTAAAATATAATAATTTCAATTGAGAATTAATATTTTGAAAAGATGTAAGATAACGGAATATTTTAACTAATATTAGCTTCCGTAAGTAACGATTGAACCTTATAATATCGTGAGTTGTGTAAAGATTGAATACAAAGATCGTGTAAAAATGAAGAAGAAAAGAGAAATTGCGTAAAAAATGTATATATTGCGTACATTTCTTTAATAACATATTCCACCTCCTCGAGAAGTATTTGATAAGGCAAAAATCAGCGGTCTATTCATCGGAAACTCGATATTTCAACACGCGAACAATTAGGAACACATTCACCGCGTTTGGTGGCTAGCCCGGTGCGGCGTAAGAATAAAATCGTTAGCCGAGAACTTTTCCAATTAATTTTTATCAAGAGGCAACTTTATCGTCTACGACGTGGCTTTTCCTTTTCACGCGATTATTATCTCCCTAAAATATCGAACAAATTGATGCTAAGAGCTCCAGTCGTTCGAACTGGGGGCTAAAACTGTCGTTCACGGCATTAAGCCAGCAATGTTCAATTATTCACGTATCGATGCTTTTTACTGTATATCTAATGTATCAACGTCAATGTCGATACGACGTCAATGTTATATCACCAGGATAGGAACGAGCAAGAGTCAACAATATAAATATAAGTGGCAAACTCTATCAAGTTTTCCTCAGCCATCATCCTGAAAAAAACACTGTAACGCGTTTACATTGCACATGGTTATTAAATAATCTTATAAATTTTATTAAATTAATTTATCTTAATTAATAATTATCTTATTATATTTTATCATACTCTAATACTTAACTATATCATCTAAAGTAAATTTCCGTTATTTTGTCGTACGTAAAACACAATAGGCAATTAGTCTGTTATTGTCGCCTGATCGGTAAGACATATCTATCGAGAATTTTCCTGCTGTCAAGGCAATGCAATGAGTGTCATTGTCGTCGTTATCGATAATTGCACGCAGTTCTATCTAAGTTATGTACATACATAGTTCTGTCACAATTTTTTTACGCAATGTAAATATTACCTCCGACAGAGAGACGATATACGACGCATCATATTACAATTCATGATAGTTATACTGCTATAAACATAAATAATAATAATCAGTTTGATTATATGTATTTTCTGTACAATAATAATAGAGGTAGATGTAAAAAAAAAATCGCGTCAACGGAAATAGTATCGTAAACTATCCTGTTGTAAAATGTTATAATATTTTTATGAATAGAAAACAGATTTAAATAATATTGTGTGCGAAAGAAGATTTAAACAAGATGTTCAAGTACTTTTAGATATCATGTGTAGTGTGATATTTAGACGGTCGCTGTTTCTAAACTCACATCAAAGTAAAGAGTAATTTCGAATAACACATAGTATTATATATATTAATAAATTCTAGTTTAGATTCTTAATACATAAATTTTTCATTGGTTTATCGATAAAAATGATTAAGATTTTTCTATAATAGAAACCATGAACAAGAAAAATGAGTGATATACGTTTCATGAAACATACATTCTGATGCAAGAGATTACGGCTTGAATTCGTAAAATGGCTAAAACAAACAAATTATCAAACATTTGTCAATTGTCAAGGCTACGCTCGTATATATCACGAGCATGTATAGTAACTCATGCAAATATCTGAACACTTACCACGAAATACTTTTTGTATGAATATATCATATGCCTTATATGGAACTTATTGAATCTTCGTTGGCATAGTAATGAGACACGATTATCGTGATTATAATAATAAAACAAAACCGATCTGTAGATGTATATAAAAGTTACAAGATATTAATTGCAAATATTCACTCAGTGAAAAATTAATACACAGTGTGAATAGTAGTCTCAAACATAGAATTAGTGCTAAACCTGGTCTCACTAAATATTATGACTTATTAATGTAGCGAATTGTATGCTATTAAACGGACGCCTGCCTTTATTGAGAAAAAAGAGAATCGATGCACCTCTTCGTGTAGTACTCGCTACATAAAGTTTCGTATTCTTTTATTATTTAGCCCGTTCATTTGTACAGTTAAATTGCGCTTTGTAATTACCATCCCGCACGAACCGCGCCGGATAAAATTTGGTCACGAGAGAATGCACATAAATCATTGAAATTACCGAACAAGACAATGGCAAGCAGACGTTATATGTGAATGTTCGTCGCGATACAAAGAAAACGTGCCATTTCAACGTTGTGAATGCTTTACGCGCCAACGACTAATGAAAATTCCAGTATCATTTGGGAATATTATAATGAAAATATGTCAATTGGCATTCGTGTATCGCGTAAATGGAAATTTCCACGCAATCGAATCAGTTGATCGAGTATATCGATTGATTAATATTACGTTTACGTAATTACGTTCTGAATGATTCGTATGAGTTTAATGAGGTATTAATAATTTCAGTGCGATAATAAGGTTAATTACAATACGGTATAATGTGTAATTTCGAGTCTTACTAAACTTACGGTTTTACTTGACCTACATATCTCTACATATACGTGTGCACGTATATACACGTTCATACGTCGCAGGATATTTAGTTCATTCAGAGCAAGAACAAACTTTTTTTTTGTATTCAGTATCTGAAACCTAAGTAAAAGCTTATTTCAACTATATATAGATAAGTATATATTACGTATGCAAGAATTTTCTTTTAAATCGCAATTTTCTAGTTTTTAAAGTTTCATAACGTACATATCCTCAGATGTTACGTACAACTTTCCATAAAGATAAATTAACCTTATAATTATAGAACGTAATTGAAATTTATTAATTGTTCAAAGAAACAAATTTATATTATGTTTCTGAAATTATCTTATAAATCCATTTCAATAAATATCCCAATAATTTAAAATTGATCGACGACATATATACGTATATAATGCGTGGTGGCAAATAACTTATTGTGGTTAAAATGTTTAAACAATTTTTACATAAAAATCTAAAACTAATTTTATTAAAACTAAATATTAAAAAACGGTAAAATTATAATAATTTATGCAATTATAAAAATAAATGTCGAAACATAAATAGATAATTATAATAATAATTACTATATCTTCTAGTATTCTTTCATTTTTGTGAAGAAAGAATATAATTTACTAAAACAAAAGAACTTTCTATCGATTGCTTTTAGAAGTAAAATTGTATTGTTGCAAACATGCATAAATATACCTGTGTTAAGTGTATAATGTTTGGAAAACTTTCGCCTATTATTTATATGTATGAATAAATGTAACGTAAGTTGATTGCAAATAAGCGATTGATTAAACACAAGATGTCAAGAGAAAAGATGGAAAGCGGCCTTTCAAGACTCCTTCAAGTAGTAAATTTACATATTCTTTAATGAAATCAATTTTCCAGATAATAAAACACCGTAATCATAGTAATTCGCATGAAAAAATATGATGATATGATGAAAAGATATGATAACATTTTTAAACACTAATAAATATATTAAATGTAAAAATTATTCAGATTACGCTATACGTATATAAGATGCGAGTTCTTATGCAAAAATAAATACATAAGAAACATGGAATACGATTTATTGCATACGTACGAAATGGTTTCTTAAAATCAATTTTTTTCGGGTGTTAATTAAATGTCAGATGACAAAATTTCATTCTGCACTCTTAATTTATTTCTACATAAGAAATCACCTCTGATTCACTTGTATACGTACAAATATCTTCTCGTAAATAAGCTAATCCATATCAATTGGAATATTGAAAGTACATTTACAATTTTTGCAAACGTACAAACCTAATGTATAAACTCGAAGTCATAAAGTATGATCAATCAAAGTATACGAATTCTATTTTGAAATCGTAATAATAGTATCAAAGTAGTCAAATATTTGTTGAATACTTTTTATTCCTTAATACTTATATAAAATAATATCTATAAATCGTGGTCCCTATCATTTTAATACGCAATACTGAAAAGCTTATTTCATTGAATTACCTATATGATAAAATCGACTCATTACTGCGTACGCATATAGGAATTATACACAAGCATAATCCATTTTATCACGTTATTAGCATATTTCAAAATTTTCGAATATACTCCAAATATTTACTATTCAAATTTATTCGCAAATGCCGGTTTTCAAATAACAAAAGAGACGTGTATAATCAAAGAACGTTCGGTAATCCTAAAGAACATTCAGCGATATGTGTGGTTTCATTGAAATTTAATCGTATGAAAAAGGAGGGTAGTATTACAGAAGACGGGAAAAAGAGACATCAGGAAAAGACAGAGGAGCATGTAGCCACGTATATGTAAAGTCGCATTAACGGCATTAATGCATCGTGTCTAATTGAACAAGAAACCGGCTGACAAAATGTGCGAGTCCCTCGGAGACTCGGCGGAGAGAAACGGCGGCTGTTGGAGGGGCAGAAAAAAGGAAACGCCACCTGTTCCACGGAGGTTGACTGGCAAGAGAGAAACTAGTCCGAGAGATTCGAAAAGCCGGACTGGACAGTGTCGTATAAATCGCGGACGATTACCGCGCAGACAGGAATGCCGTTCGCATGCCGTCGAACTCAAGAGAGAGAACCTCGGAACCGACGTCTAGTATCTCACGATGGAAATCTAAATGAGATTCGATCCGTCCAGGAAGCCTCGAGCTTCCACGATTCAATCCTCGTAGCCAATCGAGGGAAAAGTGAAACCGCCTTTCTCGCCCTCCACGGTAATTCGATTCGATCTTCCGCAGGGCTGTCTTCCTCCTCCCTTTTCCTCCCTTTTCCTCCCAAACTCTTCCTCTCCTCGGTTCTTGCCAGGCTGTATGTATGCGTTCTCTCCTTCCTTTTACCAGTTTTGACTCTCCTTTGGTCGCGCGCAGCCTTCTTTCACGCAAAAACATTCTGGGAATATAATTGTCGACAAGCAAAACAGCCTATAACACATTCACCAGGTGCCTGGTGGAAAACATTCTTTGCGTTGGTCAACAGCGGTGTTGCAAATTGAATGGAGGAGACGCGTCGTTTGCTGAACGAGCCTCACAATCTCGAGAAATCGTTAAAAGACAAGCCTTCGAGGAAACTGCCCCTTTCAGCCGTTTTCTTTGAAATATCTATAGATTCGTTGTGAAAGTTCGATCATTTATGCAAGACGGTTTTTCCAGCTGTACATTTAATTGTTTGGGAAGTTCGAGGCGAAATTTAAAAAAGATATTCTGCCTTTTAAAGGTCTTTTTTAACACGTTTTTACGAATAGTACGCTAAAAGTTTAGAACTTCCTCGGCTGGTATTCTTCATAATTATCCATGTCTCAGTGGCGTTCAGGAATTTTCCCAAAGAGAAATAAACAAAATTGGCGTTAGAGCCAATCTTTAAATGCACTCGTTGAAAAAAGAAAACATTCTCGAAGTTTCGAAGAACGAAGAATCAAGATCATTTTTGATTATGATGAGTTTGACTTTAAAAGTATGAAGAACAAACTTAAATATTTTCTAATTTCGATTATTACATAAAGCGTATAGAAATGTTTCGTTCAGTTCAATAGGAACTATCATATTTCGGAATTGTAACTATCTCAGTTACTTTATTACGTCGTATCGTTACAATCGATACGGATTCACAAGAAATGAAAAATATTTAAATAATAGATAATATACTGCTGGTTGTGTTCCGTAAACAGTTGCATAATACTATGCCAACAAAGCAGATTACAATACCCGCTCTGAATTCATCCTTTCGTTACCCACCGTTATTCGTCTATTTGCATTTTCGTCGATAATTAGATCGAGGAACATTAGCTATCGATGGTAAATAATTATCGCATAGCGAATGGATGGGCAACACGTTCAAGGAACGGCATTATGCACGCGAACGTTCTACAAATAATCCGACGGATTAATTCAGCTGGTAGAAATCAGGGATTGCACAGTTAACGTGACGATAGGCCATGTTTCTTCTCCATTCAACAGTTCCACTTTCTGTTATCGTCGACACTTTCCTTTTGTATAGGACGATCTCTGCATAATCTTCGAACGACCAAGCCCGTCTAAGAGATTTATCGAACGAATTGGATGGCATTGCACTCTTGCCATCGAGGAAGAAAAATATTGCGAATCGGGGCTGAGCACTAAACTAAGGGTGAGCGAGAACCTGGATAAAAGCAGGGGTGTGTCGCCTTGTATATATGTCATACATGTTAATGTGCTTCTTTTGCTAGCATGTCACTCCGCTTCTTTTCTCTTTTTACTAATGCAATTCACTTTGATAACGTTGATTGGAAAGTAGTAATATAACGAAAATATTCGAAGTATAATGGTTATAAAAAGTATTTACACATACCGTTATTTTGTAATGAAGCATTTTTTAAACAGGTTCTAGGTACATTTTACGCCCATAGTATTAAATTTTTATAGTCGTATTACCGCTTACAGTTACTTGAATATCATTCATTTAATATGTAAATGATAAATACAATAGTGTGGAACTGCTTTCTGTTGCCATTGTACGCTACCACTTGAAAGCGTGTGGATATTTGCTTATCTTCGACAAAACGTAATTTAATTATAAAATTAGAATTATATTAGGTCATCCCATAAGTTCGTTCCGTTTTTCGAGTGGTTATATATGTTAAGATTGTTTACATACCTTTCAGTTTCACGAAAAAATGTAATCCCCCTCTCGTTGTACAACTTCTTCCCATTTTTCATTATTCCGTCTCGATAAAAGTTCTCTTGTTTTTCTTTAAAATATGAAATGTATACACAAAAGTCGGCACGAACTTATGGGATGACCTAATATAATAATTTTAAACAATTTTATCGCTTATCACACGTACTGTTAAAATTTTGTAGCATGATAACATTTTTTTTTTTGAAAGTTAATATGCAATGAAGAAATTAACATCTGTATCGTCATTCTAAGTCAAAAATGCTCTATTTTTATATTTTTTCAAATAGCTTAAAATATTTAAATTTCACCATGCTTTTTTATGTTTTAAACAACAAGAGATTGAAGTGCAGCTTCCAAATGAAAAACGTACAACTTTTCGTACAAAATGTGCAATTAGATTAGAAAATGCAAGTTAAACTTTCGTTCACAAGCGAAAAGTTTATAGATCTACAATTGTGTAGATATTACTTTAAAAAACATAGATAATTATTGATGGTAATAGAAATTGTTCCAAAATTAGAATTTCCTTTCGTTCGTTCGTAAAAGAAAAATTTTCCTTGTAGGTATTGAATATAATGTAAGCTAATTTCATATGAAAATCAGTATTGCTAATCTCCAAGAAAAAGGTGCACGTGTACGTATGAACATATCAAAATGTAATATTAGAATTTTACCCTCGCGACCCTAGCAAGTCAAGAGTCATAAACCATAAAATCAGCCTGCCATTCTATTTACATATCCGTGTCAGTCATAAAAAAATACAAGCTCTTAAAGTACATTGTATTTGCTTTCAACGAATTGTATAAGTAATGTAAAAATAATCTACGATGGCTACAAAATGTATGTGCACATCAGGTTTCACATATCATTTTCAATATTAAATTTTTGCAGCCATGTCAAAGTACTAACAGAAAAAAATGATACGAAGCTTAATATAATATAGCATTATAAATAACGAAAATCTTCCACAGTGAATATGTCAAAATCAAATATCTACCTAAGTAACTCTATCTATGCTATATATTATGCTATATATATGTCGGAGATGGAAAAACACCGGAACCTCTCCTTGGATTCTCGGGAATACCGTAACGTTGTAACTTAGATTAAACAAATGCCGCTCCGATTATTCGAGATTTATGATCATGAGCTTGGGCTCGAGGCGACAATCAGTCGCCGAACGTAGCCGCGGTCAAAGGGATGAACGTTTTATCTAACAAAGGCACAGAGTAACTCTATACCTCTCCTTAAAAGAAATAGTCGTAGCGACACGTGGCAGTAAATACTTCAATAGTTTCTGTCCCGCGGCCCGCCACACGCAGATTTTGTCCTCCGGGTAAGATGATCGCTGGGTGTCGGCATGCCTTTGTAGTATATGTTTAGCTAACGTGAGGACCCGCTATAGATCTTAAGATTTAGTCAAGCGAAGTCCTTCGAATAGACTTTGTTGCAACTACGGGAAGATAGGAGAAACCTATCTTCCACGAACGATGCCCCCCGTCAACAACCTCCCCTCAAGGGCGGCCAGCATCTCTTTCAAAACGCCGATATGGAGATCGACCAATTAGCAACAGCGCTAATTTCCCTCACCTTTGAAACGAAAGCTTTCTTTGACGAATCCGAGGATCTCATGTCCTTAGACCCACCCATTATAGTTTTCCTCGACGGCATCGTCGAGACGGAGAGTTACACTCCGGTACGATCTCGACGACGATTCAAGTAACTCTCGGATACGTAGTGATTGCCCCATGCATTAACATTGAGTACAACTTAGACGCTAAAGAAGAGTAGAGTTCGTCATCCCGTTGACCGTGGATTCGTTATTGAGCCTAAGATCATTGTCATTAGCTTCTCGAGTATCAAATTATCGCGATTACTTGTCCAATTCCAACATGGTCATGTTTGCACTAGTAAATATCTCCTCTATTGCATAGTGATCACGTCTAGTGTCAATAGGGATTCGTTTACGCCCTTAACCCTAACTCTAATCGTAACGCCAACCCGACATCAGAAGTGGGATCAGTGCCGATTATAACAGTGCTAGAACTTACGACCATCGTGCGCGAGTAACCCAGTCGCTAGTGCAAAATCGAGTGTGAAACCTAACAAGTTTTCGCTACCACGTTTTAACCCTTAAAATCGCATGTTCCGACCCCGCTGCACGGGGCGCAACTGTTAACCTGGTTATGAAAGAAAACCATAATTTCAATAACGAGTGGCGAGTCGACTTCTACGTACTGGAAGCATCATCGGTTAGATCAAGTCATCAGGGTGAGTCGTTTCCATTTTTACTCCGATTCGGGAGCCGAGCGTTCACTAATTAAAGAGTCCGTGACCTCGAGATTTCTGGCAAAAGAATGACTGACATATTAGTAATGCGAGGAGCAGGAAATACTTGTATTAAACATACGCCTCCCATTTGTTCATCGTGTGTATTAATGATTTTTACATCGAAGATAATTTCTCATGTCCTTGCTGATAGTTATCTAAAATATGATATCGCGATTAGTTGTGGAACTCTAAGTCTGGGTTTTGACGTAACATTACACAAAATAGCCTCGCTATGTGTAAAACAAAAATAATTAATGTCTGTAAGGAAACCACTGCAAACGAGATCGTCGTTAATGAAGCTGACATTGATGTACATGGTAATAATAAAAGTCGATCAATTTCTCTTCTCGACAAATTCAAAGATTCATTCGTTACGGATTCCCTACGTATTCGCGTAAATACAGGCCGGTTAGAAATACGATTAATTGATCCTAACATCACCGTACGAGGAAGTCCTTATAGATTTAGCGAGGAGGACCGAAGAGCGGTACGTGAGAAAATAAGCGTTTTAATTAAAGCAAAGATCATAAGGCCTAGTAATTCGCCATTCGCGAGCCCTACGTAACTCGTGAAGAAGAACACGGCTCAGATAGATTATGAGTGGATCCCCGAGAACTAAATCAAAGTACCGTCGCGGATCGGTACCCTTTACTCCTTATTGCGGATCAAGTCGCGAGATTGCAAGAGGCGAGATATTTTATTAGCCTGGATATGGCCAGCGGGTTTCACCAAATTCCTACTTATCCTAATTCAGCGGAGTATACAGCGTTCGTTACTCCCGACAGACAATATGAGTAGATAACGATGCCGTTTGAACTGAAAAATTGCGCCGTCCGTCTTTCGGAGGGCCATTCGCAAGGCCCTAGGCGACCTCGCTCATTCGTACGTTGTTATTTATTTCGATAACGTTCTAATTATTGCCGACTCGATAGATCAAGCTTTAGGAAGATTGAACACCGTATTAGATACCCTCGTAAAAGCAGGATTCTCTGTTAACATTGCGAACTGTTCTTTTCTAAAGACATCGGTGCTCTGTTTGAGATATGTAATTCATAACGAAGAAGTTCGTCCGAACCCGGGTAAAATACACACCTTAAGCTTTTTCCTGTGCCAACAGCCGTCACACAGTTCAGGCAGTTCATAGGGTTAGCTTCGTACTTCCGAAAGTTCATCCCTAAATTCTCACAGGTAATGAAACCCCTGTATGCGCTCATCTCGAATAACAGAAATATAACTTGGACAGATAGGCACGAGAAAATAAGACAACAGGCAGTTTCCGCCCTGACCGACGCGCCGGTGTTAATGATATTCGACCCCAATTACCCGATAGAACTACATACTGACGCTAGCTCGGAGAGAGTTACGGGGCGATTTTGACGCATCAAGTCGAAGGTAAAGGCAAAGTAATAGAGTATTACAGTAAAAGAACTACCCTCGCAGAATCTAGGTATAATTCCTACGAACTAGAGACGTTAGCAGTCGTAAACGCAGTCGAGCGTTTCCGTCACTATCTACATGGACGGGAATTTCTTGTCGTCACGGATTGCGACTCGTCGAAAGCGTCGAGTAACAAAGTACATTTAAATGACAGGGACCATCGGTGATGGGCCTACTTGCAGACTTTTGTTTTTTGACATTATGTATCTGGAAAGTAAACGGACAGCCCACGTAGATTCTTCTCGCGAAACCCCGTAGATTTAGACCACCGTAAAATTGATAAAATTGCGGAGAAAGAAATCAATCTGGCCGAAATATCGGAATACTGGCGATTAGCCGAACAACGTCGTGATTCTCAAACCTTGGGAATCGTCAAGAAATTGCAAAACGATGAGCTCGCGGAAAACATCGCGAATACATACGAATTACGGTCCGGTACTCTTTACCGTAGGATACAAAGAAAAGGCAGGACTCTCTGTTTACCTATAGTCCTAAGAGGTTTTAGATAGTCTGTTATTAACCATGTGCACCAGTCAATTATGCACTTAGGTTGGGAGAAAACGCTCGAGAGACTGTACGAGTATTACTGGTTCGAAGGGATGGCGAAGTACGTTCGCCGATTCATTGAGAACTGTCATGCTTGTCAAGTTTCGAAAGCTAGTTCAGGTAAGATACAAGCCGAACTACATCCTATACCTAAGACCAGCATACCCTGGCATACGGTCCACATGGACATAACAGGCAAGTTGAGTGGTAAAAGCGATTCAAAGGAGTACGTCATTGTTTTGATCGATGTGTTCACTAAATTCGTATACCTGCATCGTACTCGTAAGATAGATTTCCGTAACACCATTAAAGCGCTTAAACCCGCTATATTTTATTCGGAAGTCCCTGCCGGATAATAGCAGATCAGGAAAGATGTTCTAAGGGCAATGAATTTCGAGAATTCTGCGAAAGCAAACGAATTAAAGTTCACTCGATAGCGACCGATGATAGAGCCAATAGACAGGTAGAGCGTGTTATGCGTACATTGAAAATACGTTCACGACAGTAGAAACGACCGGGCGGCCGTGGCAAGACGCGATTGGGGAAATACAGCTAGCGTTGAACTGCACCACCAACCGCGTGACTAATTCGAGCCCTTTACAACTACTAATCGGTAGAACAGCGAGACCGTACGACCTATTACTACCCGACAATATCGAAGAAAAGGAAGTCGATATCCCTGATGTAAGACAGCAGGCTGTATAGAACATAGAGAGTAAAGCCCAGTACAACAAAGAAAGATTTGATAGAAACAAAGCTAAAGTGGTTAGGTTTAACCTCGGCGATTTCGTACTACGCAAAAATGAGAAAAGAAACCAAACCAAGCTAGAGCCAAAATTCAAGGGTCCATTCGTAATAACCGAGATTTTGGAAGGAGATAGATATATTTTAAAAACGCTAGACGGCAAACGATCGTATAAAGACAGTCACGACAGATTAAGAAAAATGCCGGACAGTCGCGTTCCCGCTGAGTTGGACGTCGGTAGTGACGGCAATAACAGTGACCACGACGACATGAGCACCTCGATCTCGGAAGATCCTTAGCACAAAGACCGTAGCACCTTACGGAGTACGTTATGAAGCTCGGTAAAGGGGCAAGTGATGTGTTCACGCGCACCATGAGCTATAGAGTTATGAAGCTTGGTAAAGGGGCAAGTGATGTGTTCACGCGCACCATGAGCTATAGTGTTATGAAGCTTGGTAAAGGGGCAAGTGATGTGTTCACGCGCACCATGAGCTATAGTGTTATGAAGATCGACTAAGGGGCAGGTGATGTGTTCACGCGCACCATGAGCTATAGTGTTACGAAGTTTGGTGCGGTCGTGCGATCTAGAAAAACGAGATCCATTGGGGTGCGAAATCGAGACTGGTCCATTTCGCCGTTATGACCCGACTGATAACCCACAGGATGCAACTAGCACTTCCAATACTAATTACAACGTTACTAATTCATGTGCTCTTCTATTCCTTTTGTTGTCAAACCTCCGAACAAAATTTTGTTGTTACACTGGACCCTCAGCTTATTTAGACATTAAGTTAAATTGTAGACATGCTAATTGTACCGAACCTAATGTTAGAAAGACTCAATCTTGTAGTGGCACCCGAGGACGTGTGATAGTCAGAATGGCCGTGTCGGAGATGGAAAAACACCGGAACCTCTCCTTGGATTCTCGGGAATACCGTAACGTTGTAACTTAGATTAAACAAATGCCGCTCCGATTATTCGAGATTTATGATCATGAGCTTGGGCTCGAGGCGACAATCAGTCGCCGAACGTAGCCGCGGTCAAAGGGATGAACGTTTTATCTAACAAAGGCACAGAGTAACTCTATACCTCTCCTTAAAAGAAATAGTCGTAGCGACACGTGGCAGTAAATACTTCAATAGTTTCTGTCCCGCGGCCCGCCACACGCAGATTTTGTCCTCCGGGTAAGATGATCGCTGGGTGTCGGCATGCCTTTGTAGTATATGTTTAGCTAACGTGAGGACCCGCTATAGATCTTAAGATTTAGTCAAGCGAAGTCCTTCGAATAGACTTTGTTGCAACTACGGGAAGATAGGAGAAACCTATCTTCCACGAACGATGCCCCCCGTCAACAACCTCCCCTCAAGGGCGGCCAGCATCTCTTTCAAAACGCCGATATGGAGATCGACCAATTAGCAACAGCGCTAATTTCCCTCACCTTTGAAACGAAAGCTTTCTTTGACGAATCCGAGGATCTCATGTCCTTAGACCCACCCATTATAGTTTTCCTCGACGGCATCGTCGAGACGGAGAGTTACACTCCGGTACGATCTCGACGACGATTCAAGTAACTCTCGGATACGTAGTGATTGCCCCATGCATTAACATTGAGTACAACTTAGACGCTAAAGAAGAGTAGAGTTCGTCATCCCGTTGACCGTGGATTCGTTATTGAGCCTAAGATCATTGTCATTAGCTTCTCGAGTATCAAATTATCGCGATTACTTGTCCAATTCCAACATGGTCATGTTTGCACTAGTAAATATCTCCTCTATTGCATAGTGATCACGTCTAGTGTCAATAGGGATTCGTTTACGCCCTTAACCCTAACTCTAATCGTAACGCCAACCCGACATATATATATCGTCTTTTACTTTTATATATCGTCTATTATTTATTTTTATTAATCTTATTAACTTTCCAATCCTTAAACACATACATATATAATTTTTTATTTGTTATATAACAAGAGCCAATTTACAGCCTATAAATTCTAATGCAATTTAACACCTAGAGTAGTTACCATTTAGTATGCATTTTAATATGTTAATTCATAATATAATGTCATTGGTTGAATTTTTGGTTTCATTTTCTTAAAATAATTTTAGCAGATTTACTATTCATATATATATTGTGTCGTTTGATTATATTGATACTCCAGTAGTTATATACATCTAAAAGCTTTCGACGCTATCTGAACACATTATACATATACTGATACGATATTGATAATATCTCAAATATGATAATGAAAATAAACTTCTGAAACCTATCATTTTAGATGGAAATGTATAAAGTTCCAACATTTTATTATAAACTGAATTATGGTAATTAAGGGGTTGAATTTTAATGATAAGATAAAAATGAAACATCAAAAATGCTGCGTGACCGCCAGGAAACGCAAGAATATCTCTTAGCAAAGTTGTGAACGACACAATATTGCCTGAAGTAAAATATCGTTGCAATGATTCACGCTTACAAGCAGCAATTATTAGGCTATTAAACAAGACCGTGGGGCAGTACTCCTCGCCATTCACGCTGTTTTATCATCCCCTATCTTTCTTTTCCGCGTCGAGCTATTGCACAGGGAGATTCGAACATAATCTCTGGGACGGACGGTGTGGCTATAAGGATTTATGGAACGAATCGAAATGTGGAACGCTTCTTATATAGCAAAGAAAGGTATCGTGGAACGAGATTGAACAGCGATAAAGAAGAGAGAAAGAAAGGGATAGAGAGGAAGATCGTGAAACTCGAAAAGGATAAAGGAGAAAAAAGAAGAAAAGGAGGAAGGGAAACTGAGGACCGTGTCAGCTGATACTGATGTCAGGATGTATGGTCCGAGAATATGTTCTCGCAGAAATGCGTGACACGCTTCGGAACGTTCGTATATTTATGTGAACGAATAAAAGAAAGTTGTTGCCTGAAACACAACGTATAGGCAGTGTACATTTCCATTTCGCGTGCTATTCTTTTTTCCCTTCCTTTTCCGGAACAGTTTTGATTCCTTCTTTTATTTTAGTAACAGTGCAATAACTTAAGGATATAAATAGTCGATGTCAATGTTTCTATGCATATATTTCTGCATACTCAACTATATAAATTACCAAGATGCATATCAACTGGTTTTTTAGAAAAATATAGTTTTGCCCGATTCATTTAAAAAATATAAGAGATATGCATGTTATGGTCATATGTTTAGAGAAATAGAAATAGTTATAAATAAGTTGATAACTGTCGATCTGTGTCGTGTATTCTTTAACATCCCAATAATAAACGTTTAAAATAATCGTTATTAAACGTTAAAAATAAATCATAGATTCAGTCTTTTTCGTAGATCCATAAATCCTATTTCATAGATTTTTGATAGATTTATCGAGTATTCTTGAGATTCAATAATTCTTTTAATATCAAGAATTTAATGAGATAAAAAATAAAATTTTAATCTCTTTAGTTTTAGATATAGGTGCGTATTAATTATTTGTAGGAACACTTTTTCCGTATAAATCTACTTAATCATAAAATGGGCTGTACTTAATAAACAATAAATAAATTTATATTAGTATATCATATATGTATAAATTATTGTAAATAGATATCAATTTGCTATAAACTATTGTTAAAATTACTTTTTGTTAAAAGTATTAGGTCATCCCATAAGTTCGTGCCGTTTTTCGAGCGGTTATATATGTTAAGATTGTTTACATACCTTTCAGTTTCATGAAAAAAATGTAATCCCCCTCTCGTTCTACAACTTCTTCCCATTTTTCATTATTCCGTCTCGATAAAAGTTCTCTTGTTTTTCTTTAAAATATGAAATGTATACACAAAGGTCGGCACGAACTTATGGAATGACCTAATATTACATAAAAAAGTGAAACATTGAAAACTGCAAAATGAAATCTCATTATTAACCATGTTGCGGTTTTCGAGTCACTTTCCATCCAATCGTATTTTTCTATAATATAATCGTAATAATACCAAAAAAAGTACTTAGAGACATAAGTAAAACTAAAAGAATATATTGGAAGTGCTTTTATTATTTTATTACTAACAATTTAGAGATGGAAAAAGATATTCAGGGACGCGACGCCCCGCGAGTTGTTGACATCAAAATACGTCAGCGTGAAAAATAAGCCGTAAATTTTGTGAGAGAAATGAAAAGAATTTTGACGCGCCATTTTTCACATTTCACTCCTCTTTCCTATGATACATAAAGGTGTATCCGTTCCAAGCATTCGCTTATCATGTAAATTTCCACTCATACACAATGCTTTCCGTGAAATGGAAATTAACTTATCTCTTAAAACTAAATACTGGCTTTACATGTACATAGCACAAAAGAATTGATTTTTTTTTTATAATAGTAACCGTTTGTGACTTGGCTTATAAAGATAAACGTATGGAAAATTGTTGATTAAATGCAATGTTACTGCTCGATAATAAATATAAAGAAGATATACAAGAAAGATAGGTTCAAAAATTGTATAAATATAATTGTATCATTTAAAAAACATGATATTCGGTGTACAAAATTAAAGAAATTGAAACAGTAGGTAAACAAACTGTTTAAAAGATCGAAGAAATTTATTTAATTATATATTGAGATATGAACATTTTACGTACAATCCGTTTATCTATTAGTTGAAAATAAATAATTTTGAATAAATCATAGATTCAGTCTTTTTCGCAGATTCATAAATCCTATTTCATAGATTTTTGATAGATTTATCGAGTATTCTTGAGATTCAATAATTCTTTTAATATCAAGAATTTAGTGAGATAAAAAATAAAATTCTCTTGGTCTATAAATTTATTGTATTTTATAACAATCGAATAGTTATTAAATTGTTGTAAATATAAAGTGTTGTATAATAATTGAATTTATCGGGAAAGCCATATAAAAAAAGTATAAAAGTTATAAATATTCGTACATTTATATTTTTAATGTTATTGCTCTATTGAATGATATCGGATATATATTAATACATAATTGAAGTGCTTTGCATTGAAAAAGTGTTTTAAACTTTTACAATATTTTACCATTGTTATACGATAACTGAAAAAAGCTGCAGCTGAAAGAGAAAATATGAATTTTTAAAAAACCTTTGAATAGTTTTCTCTTTTAATATTTTTGAATTGTATCCAGCTATGTTAAAGCTATGCTTATTGATTCCCAGCTAGTAGCTGCGTTTTCGATCAATATCTAAAATGTTTGCGGTTATCTTTCTTTATCCACTATCACATTTGGAAAGATTTTGGAAATTACATTAGAAAATTAGATAAAAATGTAAACAAATAAATATAGTGAAAATAACGCTTTATTTTTAATTTAAGTAACTTATAAAAAATAGAAAATTATATTTGATATTTATTTGATACAATTACTATTTGCATGGAACATACGGAATATTTAATTAAGCAGTCTGATAAGTATGAAAATTTTCTGCAAACATCTGAAAACATATTTTTCCTTGTTAATGTGTTGCATCAGTCATGTGTGTTAAGTACAAGAGTATCGCTTCAACAAATTATTCATTTATAATAGCGATAATAAATATATCATAATGAATGTTGCATTATTAATAGTATTTTATCATTGCTGTCATTGCTTTATGCGTACAGGAAGTGAGAAATATTTCTACAATGTATAAAGCATAAAATTACTTCAAACGTTTAAAGAATTACGCGTAAGTATAAATATGAAAGTTTTAAAAATGGATACAGCATTTATTATAACATTGGACGATGCAGTAAATGCACCAGAAGAAGTTAAAAAAGGAAATACTACGTCGAAGTCGTTTAAAATACCACTCCTCGCAAATTACATCCATCTATCGCAAATTTCCTGTTCTCAGAATTCGTTATAGATATTACGAGCCATCATTTACCGCACGTAATTAGATTCCCAAACGATTTTACATAATACTATCTCCTAAATGAAATTTCTTGCAAAACAAAGAACAAACCAATCGATTATACACTATCGGGTTAAGCCAAGCAAGACTGTCGAACATTACAAGAATCGCTATCCGCGTATCATTTTTCCGGTATAAATGATACAAAACGAATAAGAAAAGTTCGATCTGCGCTTAGCATGGGACCGATCGGTTCGCCACCATTAGCTTTTGAGGAAGTTATTTATAAAATGTTAAAGGAAGTTGTAGATCTTGTTTGATGCAAATCACTTAGATAGGTTTGATACTCAAGTACGATATAGTTTGGCGCCAACGACAATTATTATCGATAATCGACGTACCATTGGCGTGGTTGGTGATTTGCATAAAAAAATGTTAACCGGCAGGTTCGTTCGATTGCCAGCATTTTGATCGGGCGAAAGTTATATCGTTAAGATGCACGGTCTCATTAAATCGTCCGTTCGATCTGGCTTCAATTAAAAACTTACAATGTCGTTCTTATAATCGGGCGTAAGGGGCTGGAAAGTCCATGGAAGAACTGGCGACAAGAAAACGAGGCAGCAAGGATATACGTGTCGACTGGGCGCCGTATGTACAGGTTTTTAATGGGAAAGATTCAGAAAGTGAGGATGAGTAATGGCGCTGAAGATGAGAGAGCGGATAAAAGCAAACGGTGAAATAGACTGTGGAAAAGGGGCGAGAAGAGCAAAACGTGGACGAAGAAGATAGGACGGAAAAGTTCTGTAGGCGCGGTGACTAGTTTCTTCTTACGGGAAGCCAGTCGATAAAATTAATTCCATTGATTATATTTATTTTATTGCAAGACGACGCGACACGTTGTCACACTGATTAATCTCTGCAAGAAAATTTCGACTGGAAAATTCGTATTACGATTGTTTGCATAATGCACCTGCACTTTGATGAGTAACGAAAAGTAAATAGAACGAGTAATTTACGATATGTGTGTAGAATATTTCCCTCGAACGATTCAAGTATATTAATTCTCAATATACTTAGAAGAATTCAAATTGCGTAAGTTGTTCTTTAATTCAGGCAAATAGATCATAAATAAAAATTAATTAACGTGTTCGTCCCTATAGTACTCGTGGGCATGTATATATTTATGAAATTAAATACTATTCACACTGGAATTAGAATTTCGTATAAGAATAATCAAATGAATTTTATTTCATTTGTAGATCTACGCTGTGCTTATTTACCAAATAATAGAATCTTAGAGAAATATGTATTCGTAACTAAAAATAATTTAGGAACGAAAGAGTTCAATAACCAACGGCCGGTTACTTTTTTATTAATTAAGAATTCTAATAATTAAGCAACGCATCTTATCAAGTTTCTCTTATAAGAAACACGAGAATTCTAAACGATACAAAAATCTTACAGTGGCGACTTATAGATGGGCATGAATAATGAAAGACAAATAAGGGAAACTGCATTGCGGAGGTCGGGACTTGACGCAATAGTAACATAGGCGAAAAAAGGTCATCAATAACTACAGTATGTAGGACGATGGAACAGACAGTCTGGCAACGAGGTCAACGAAAGTGAGCAAATAGAGCAATAAGATGCGCAAAATAGGTGACCACGCAGTGAGCTACGGAACTAGGAATCTTGAAGGCTGCATAGTGCATGCCATTATTAGCACGTATTTTCTACAGGCCGCTGTATCTTTCGAACTAGTACAGGTCTCATCTGTGGATGTAATCTCAGGAAGTTTAATATTTTAATGCGAGTGCAGATAAGTTTAGTATTTCCATGCGAGAATGATAAGTAAATGATAAGGTTCCATATTATGATTAAATATTCTTTCATTTATCATACGTTATTAACCATAGCAGCAACTGATAATTTTATATACGATTTTTTATCTTATCATTGCCTGGAAACGTGGTTAGGGTACGTACATAATCGGAAAAAGAAATATGTACTGTGTATTTACTAGAATTTTGTACCAAATATCAAATATGTATAACGAATAGCTGTTGCAAAATACCAAGTAATTACAAGACATAGGACCTTTTTCGGCGAGACAACAACTGTAGCAACACACTATAACATATAACGTAATTTTCCCCGTAAAAAGCTTCTATGCAGTTGACATTTGCAAGTACCATGCGCGTATCGCGACATACGTAGCTACACGTCATTCTCAAACAAGCAAATATCAAAATCGGGTTGAACGATTCCCAGGGGCGATCAAACAGTCGACAAAAGGAATGCCAATGTTAATAGCGTAATAACGAGGTTGACGCGAGGGTAACATAGTCGGAGTGCGTGTACGAACAACGAGGAAGGTAATCGCGTATCATGATAGCATCGCGAATTAAACTTTACCCTTCGCCCTTGTGGACGAAAGGAACGCACGTGGTGGATCGATGTTATCCCCCCAACGTGTATCGCGATGACAAATGATTGCGGGAATCGAACGAGGACCGAAGGACTGTCCATCGAACGACCATCCTCTCTTGGATGGTGGTGATCGCGAGACATCGTGTGTGTGGGAAAGAACGAACAGCGAAGAGAAGAACAAACAGAGAGTTAAAACGCGACGCGGCGTCGCGGACCTTGCAGTTCGAGGCGATAAGAAATAACAAACTAGTGGTGGGAGAACTGTACGGAACGGGAGATGCGAGAGAGAGAAAATCGGAGTAGCCTGTGGGACGCCAAGCCGCCAAAGAGTCTGGCAACGAGAGCAAACGGGCGCCACGACGCGACGACGTCGCCTACTTTTCTCTTTCTGTGTGTTACATATGCAATGCATACACGTGTACATATAATCATCCGTACGTACGGAAAGAGGAACGAAACCGGACCAAAGGAACTAACAGGGACGAAGCAACGCGATGCGGCCTGATGCGTTCGCCACGAACGTGGCCAAACGCCTCGACTACGAGGTCACAATGTTGCAACGTTCCCCGTGCTATTTTTCGCTTCTCCAACCTTCTCGTTGCTCCTTCAGTCTATTGCTTCTCTCTTCCATTTTCTCTCCTTTTCACACCCCTGCTTCCCTCTCTCGTCATTGCATTTTACGTTATGTTCTTATGAACTCTTAAATCGATTTTGTTCCTGTTGGCTCTTTGCTGGCTGACAAGGAGGTATATCGAGGGGAACGTGAACTTTCCTCAAGGAGAAAATAGATTATCGCATTATTTTCACGGAGATGTGGGTACGGGATATAGTTTCAACGAATGGCTCGTACATTTGTTAAAAATCAAACTTTGGGAATTATAATGACAGATCAGGGCTCTCTCGATTTCTCGCACGATTGAATTAACAGTGTTATTGAAATCCTGTGAGTTGCAAATTTCTAATTGCCAGTGAAGTAAATTCTCTCAAACGGCATAACAAGCTTGGTAATAAAACGAGTTAAATTTTATAAATGAACTTTATAAATTACAGACGATTATCTTACTCGTCGTAAGAATAGGCAATTGGAAAAATTACTTGCGTAACAGAAATCTGTGTAATCTACAATATGACAGTTTTCAATTCGCTTCTTGCATAATTAAATTAGTACCAAGTATCAGGGAAATTGTACAAGTTGCAAATTCACAGTAGCAACAAGATTACTAATACTAATGTAATAGAATACTATTACAAATTTCACGTTAATTGATTGCTTTATTTGATAGTCATAATGATATACAATTATGAACAATTGTTCATTTTGCAATTATCTTGTATTATTAGCAATTTAATACGTTGCTTAGAAAATCATAAGGATTGTTTATTCAGCAGAATTCTACCCATAACTTGTGTGTATCTTCAAAAGTTATCAATATGATAGATAATGCTAATTGGAAGAAACCAATAAAAATGCAAAAAAATATATATATAAATAGGAGATTCATTTTTTTATAATATGTATCTAATTTCTGAATAAAAGTACATAATAAAATGAATTTTCTTTTTGTTAATTCGGTATTCTTTTCGGTTATTAGACGTCTTCAATTTTTACAGAGTTCATAATTACTAATCGAAAACCATGGAACATATCGGTAGATAAAAAGGTCCAGTAAGTAGATTAACCTTTTTTTGGCTGATCCAATGTAGTCGTCTGTAATTTCACTACTCCGGCCGAATACATTTGCATGATTTAACAATTTGAGTCGCTTTCCGCGTAGATGTAAAACGACGCCAGTACGCTACTGCGATTCGTTAAAATACGAAATGTATCCTCTGGGTACTGGTTTAGAATTTACAACTGCTTTATCAAGACACGTACTGTGAGAGTACATACTCATCTACAATTTGCGCAATTTGTATAGTCTGTATACTTAAAGATAATTAAGAATTAGAAAGGTATCTATAATATCTTAAAGATCATTCTGATTAAATCGTGTAATAAATTCGTTCACCTATCAGTATTATATTTTGGGAAATAATACAAAAATATCACTTATTTCAGCTGCAGTGACGAGTAATTATAATTGAACCATTTAATGATAACGATGAAAGAAAACCGAACATTATGATTGTTTAATATAAAAATTGTTTATTACAATACATATAAAATTATAGACTTCTTTTATGACACAGCAGAAATTATTCAGTTTCGTTCTGGTTTGCGATATTACAGATTTATTGTACTATTAATGATAAAACGAATTGTTTAATCGTTTTGATATTTGGAAAATATTGTTCATAAGTGATCGCTAAATAATGTAAAATACACGTATCAGAATGTTTTGATAAAAGGAACAAATGTCTTTGAAAGAACAGCGTAATTTATTAGATAGCCTAACAGTATTTACCATTACGTCAGAAGTGATATACGTCCTACTTGTGATAACATACTAATGCATTAAAAAAATATATGATTCCATTAAAAAAAAAGCCAAGTTGATCTTCGTAGGTTCTCTAAGCGTCCTCATGGGGAAAACTTACATTGGATAATGTGCCCCCTGAAACCATTCAATTTTTGTCTGACGCATCTTTTAGTATCGTCAACAGTTTCGAAGAAATTCGAGTGTGTCGATTTAAATGGGTCCACCTATATAGTTCTATCTTTATGCTAATGAGCGGGTTTTTTTTTTTTAATCAAATAAAAAAGGCCTATATGTGACTTTCATTTAAATGTTTAAGACAGACTCATGAGTAATGTGAATAACAAAAATGCGACTTTCATTCATATATATGAATATGAATTTACTATTGTCGGTCTTAATACTCTTTATACAATAGGCAATTTTATCGTATTGTTTGTATGTATCGTAAATATTAAACGTGATTTATCCTAGTAGCAGACGTTCATTCAACATTTCATTATCTGAAATATGATGTCAACACCGTAATAAATATTTCATTTCTCTTTTTCGTTCCCGTTAAAATATGCACAATAGATCGCAAAACCATCGAATATTTACAGAATGTGAGTATCTATATCTTAATGATATCGCGATATCATAAAACGTATATTGTTTATACACATTAAATACATATGTTCTATTTTGAACTTAAAGGTTTATTTTTTAAATAAAATTTATATTTTTTAGAAAATCGATGTTGCCAAGTTAATAATTGACGTAGAGACGACCAAGAAATTTTATCGGTGATACAACGATTGTTTTTCATTTATATTTGGAAAATACATTATAATTCTATCTATTATAATTGTATTTCGACTTCGACCTTACGTTGAAACAAATAACGTGACAAGCTCTCAAGTTTAAAATAAAAGGGATGAGACAAAAAATGTAAATATTTGTAGAAACAAATAAGAACGTTTAATGAAGAAAATTAAAAATAAAAATAGCAATAAATAAAAATGTTTATTAAGATTTACGTTACTGCGTTCGTAATCTCTTTGCATTTTGCAATTAACAAAAATAAATCTTTTGTAACCATTACACGTTTACGTTGCCAAATTTTTCTCAAATCTTGCCAGTACCTACAATGTGACGAACGACTATTTGCAACTATCATATGTAACAATATAAATGCATTTTATATGCTATAATCATGATAATCGCGTCTCGATGAAAATAACACCTGAAAACGATTTGTATGAACATGCATATATGATAAGTGTCCGAATTGTAAGCATGGATGACAAAATGGGCTGTAACCGCAGTCACAACGTCCGTCAAAATTCGATGTCGCGTTCGTCAAAACATTTGTAACAAAAACGCTCATGTGACCGAGCTCTTATATTTAGCTTTCAATTCACTTAGGTTTCCCTCTTGTGATATTTCATTAAGTATTAAGTACATCGTACAATAAGAAATCGCACGCAATGTGAGTCATTGCATTCCAAATGTCCTTGTTTAATAAACAAATAACGGTCACGTCCCGTTTTCAACTCAGCTTTCGAATCTTTTTTTATTCGTTCATTAAACACGTTTAAAATAAAGCAGTCCACATTTGCCTTTTTATTTCACCTCGTTAATTGCAGTGTTTGTATTGGAAGTTCTCACAGATACGAAGCGTACGTGATAAACGTTTCTCTTTATTTATTTATCTTCGCTGCTGAGCCACTCTTTCTTTGCTGGTCAGTTGTCAGAACGGTTTTCCTCCGCTACAAAACTTTCTACATTGTAGTTGTAAATGTTTCGATTTTCTTTTCATGTTCCTTGTTTTTCTTCCACAATTTTATTACACGTGACAGGAGCAAGTATTTCGGACCCGAGAACGAAATCTAACGTTTTCTTTCAACAACTGTGCTATTTATGTTTATCTCTGACAGCTGAGTGTCAATATTATGTTGGCTTGCAGCGTTTTAACGTTTGAGTCTTCGATTTTGAAAATGCAGCACTCAAACATGTGACAGTTTGTCGTGCATCAAGTATTAACATTGGCAATAGTCCACGCAAGCACAGGGAAATAAAGATGACTCGTACGAAACTGTTTTTAAGAAATTCTGCATTACTGACGAGCGAGTACACATACATCATAAATAATTAATTTTCATTACGAAAATTGAAAGCCTTTGACAGATGGATGCGCGTGTAATCAAATGAAATACTTCAGTGAAAATAATTTTATGGATTTTTGCCTCGTTTCATACGAGATTGTTTAAGAATGCCACTTGAAAACGCCAAACTAATGCTCTTCAAACTGATTAAATTGTATTGATTGACACGTTAGAATGCCTGATATTTCTTCTGGCAATTTATAGTTGGCAAAATATCGTTGTTCGATAATATTTTTCATTGCGATTACAAATTTATTTCCGAAATTAATTTCAATGATATCTACCCTATCATTCGGTAATTAGGGCCCGGTTTCTCGATTACGATTTCACATGCGGACTCACGAGTCACGAATATCGCGACGATGAATAATTCATCGAAACTAAATATATCGAAAATCTTTATATCGCTATTTTACAACGCGTTCGATGTGTTCGTTGCATTCGTTACAATTACAGAATAATAACAATATTAATTTTTATTGCGACGCTGACCACACGACCACGCTATCTCGCGTATTAATATTCGAAATAAAACCATTGGTTCGAATGATTTACATTAATCACAGGAGAATTTGCATGCAATTGTTGTGGACCCCTCACGAATATCCACGACTCGCGTTACATACACGGTTACGAGGTGTGCCGGATTTGACAAATTTTTTACGCATCAGTTCCCACGGTTATTATTCCGTTCGCGTTTCCTTTTCGCCCGCATATTAATTGAAACGTTACATTAAAATGCGCTCACATTACTTCCCTCACCTCTTTTTTTCTCCCCCACCCCAATTTTTTTTAATCTTTCTTTCTGTTGTAATTTCGTTTTATTCTTCGGTGCAACGTATACCGGAGCACAACAAAAAATTTGCTTTGTCGATGGTGAAACATTGTAGCAGTTTCTCCTCTTCCCTCACGCTTCTCTCTGCATTCGGTTGACAGCTTCCTGTTCCGAATTTGCACATGTTTGATATTCATGCTTGTCACTCGTGATATCCGGATTGGTGTTTCTCTAAATGACTTTGACATGATACATCAAAATTTTTTCTTTTTTAATTTCCTTTTTTGTTTTTTATTCATTCTTTTGTGAATATATTTCCTTACGCGTGCGATACAGATGATCAGAAAAAGTTGATATTCTGGTAAATTGTATGAATTGAACTGGATAGGCTGCTGGGTTAAAATTATTTTACGAAAATTACATTTTATAAAATATGTTATGAGGCTACGTTTATTATCTATTTCTCATTTATTTCCCTCTTTCTTTCATAATTTGTTTAAATTAGTTTAAAATAAGTTACGATGAATTTTTTCTTCAAGAAGCATGAAATTTTATAAACTTTCTTATAGCGACTATTAAAGGTACTAAATTTGATTAAAGGAAGTTACTTTACAAACTTTCTGGATAATCTCGCTTCGGTAATTTAATTTGAAGCGACGACAAGAATTCTTTTTAAAGTAAGGTTATTCTAAAAGGATTAAGTTCTGATCTGAACATAATATTTAATCAAATGCCATTTATAATGCGATATTTTATTTTTTATTGGATTAAAAATTTACTTAAATTTTATGTAGAATATTTACTTCTAAGCTTCAAAATCAGTATGCAATAAATAGCAGAATTTATTTACAAATTCTGATTCAAATCGAGACTCAAATTTTCGTCTCTAAATTTCCGTGTAAAACTGAAAAGTGTAAAAACCGAAAATAAACTGTCCCTGTGTTAGAAGAACATCAAAACTGTCAAGGGAGCATTGTAAGGCCTGAGAATGGAAAATTACAAAAATAATATTGGATTGTAGTTTTTTAAAATCAAAAACAGTAAACAGTTTGCAAGTAAATAATTTACAGAATTTTTCTACTTGTCTCACAGGACCTTTTGTCTTCAGACCTTTATACTAATAATTATTTATTTATTATTACTAATTATTATACTAATATTTTATAATAATTTGATATTAACTATTGCTACATAGATTCTGCCCGCTTCTTTGCTCATATAAGTAAGACATCGATATTACGATCGACATAATAGTCGATATAAACTGTGCTTCTAAAATTTACAGACGATACGATAGGCTTTTGTAATAACAAATTTGAGATTAATAAATTTTCATTTTTTAGGCATTAAAAGTTTAGACAGTGACGATTAAATACTTTTGAGGTCGTAAAAAACATTGTAAGTGTCTCTTTTTAATATAGATTCAAGATTTAAGAAAAGAAAAAATGTCACAATGTCAACGTTTGTAGAAGGTATACTGTGAACGAGAAAATTTACACAGCAATATAAGGCTTTATACTCACTGAAGAAACAATGAGCAACTTTTCGTCGTATCTTGTTGCTGTATCTACTAGCAATAAACATACACAGAAGGAACGTTAGTTTCTGTTGCTACGCATTGTCGCGTGTTTCCTATTTTTCTTTGATCTTTACTGTTCCGGATGAGAACAAGAAACATGCGACGACATTTGTTTCCGGCAACAGAAACACGAAGAAACTTGGAGAAACATTCGGTAACAAACGGCGACTTTTCCAAGATACACGGAACATCAACGAAAAGGTCCTCATTGTCGTCGCTTCGGTGAATACGCGGCTTTAGTTATGATTTATGGCATATTTAGTAGTAACTTCGTCTTTAATTTCCTCTATTCCTGGGTCTCGATAAATATGTATGTTGGTATAGATATTTCGTACGATGGTGAACAGGCGATTGTTCGTAGCGTTTTATCTTTGAACCTTTGAGCTATTTTGAGGTTCAACTTTGTGCAGCCTCGTAATCCTATGACCCACGCGTTGTAAATCCATACGGGTCTTAATGTTATTTGAAAATTCCTACATGTTAAAGACCGGATAGAGCTACTCTCCGGTATGCATAATAGCTGTTGGACTTGACCTTATCCACCCTTATACAAATTCCAACCCTCGGAAAGGAAAGTCAGGATAGAGAAAGGAATGAAACATTATACAGAGAAAGAAAGACTGTCGCGCAAACGTAAAAAGAAGTAGAACTGGACAAACTCGATTTAAAGATTAGCATTCCAGCTAGAGAGTTAGGTTTAAAGGCTTAGTCGATACTATGAATCGCCTTCGTCCCGGGGAAACTAGGAAGGAACAGTCGAGAAAAGGTCGTTTAAAATCTAAAGTCTGGTCACGAGATGCAAATGTCGTCGCTTCTCCTCTCTGCACTTCTGACGCAGCTCATTTTTGCCTGATGTGTCTACGAAGCTGATTCTATCGCGGGTCTAAAACCGTATATCGGCACGCCACTGATAGAGAGAGGATCGAGAGAGAAACCGAGAATAGAGTAAAGGGGCAAAGAGGAGAACCGTGTACGTGCTTGGAAATCGTTTCTCAACGATGACTCGATCATTGACGAACATGCTCCACGCATACTCTCAGCCAACACACGCTTTCTTACCAATCCTTTCCGGTCCCAAACCATTTACTAACACAATCGTTCACAGTCGTGCACCTGTTCGCCGCGAATGCAAGTGCAATCGGACCAATCGATTTTTATTTTACTTGACAGTAGACAGTGTTATTGTTGCACGTATCGTACAATTCGAGATGATCAATGAAATAAAACGTTTCTAGTACGATTTCGTTTAGTAGAAATGGCTTTTCTCCAATGGCTTGTTTGAAATTGTTAGAAAACTGTTCATACAAGTACTGTTATGTTGTTAAAAATGTAATATTTAGTTTGTTTTTCAATATCGAGCTCCGCGAAATTACACTTAAAAAATGACGAACGAGATGGTACACCGCATTAGTAATACGATTGACAAAGTCACAACTGTGTCTTGATGTTTCTAATTACCGGTATGTTTGAAGTTTATTAAATTTTCAAAATAGTAGTATCTCAGGTAAGATAAATTAAACATAGAGATTTTGAAAAAAGAATGTGAAATTTGAATTTAAAAAATTGATCAATCACAGTTAACCAATAGCTAAATTTAACAAGTCAGATATTTTTTTTATTATTTCTATTATATCTTTACGAAGATTTTTAATTTTATCGTTAATTATCATGAATTGAAGCTATGATATCTTAAACTAAAATATTTTAATACACATATCTTACAAAGAATATATATCATAACTAATTTTCAGTGTTATTTGTTTTCTTTTCTTTTATAAAGAGTTTAATCAAAATTAGCGCATTAAGGAATTGAATAATATTTGTGACAAAATCTACGGAAAATTGACAAATTCCAAGTATCAAAGCTCTAAATAAAGAAGATAATCATCAAACAAAAGAATAAAGAAGAATTATCAAGCAAATTCAAAAGCTATAATAATCCTTTTTCAAATTCCACCATTTCGTGCTTTTAAATTCACTATTACCGTTCTTTTTGTGCGTCAATAAACTATGTACCTACTTATACCTTGCAAAACCATACTTCTAAAAAATAGAACCTAATATCGTTCAGTCACGAATATCCAGCCGTTTCACGGAGAATCAACGACAATAAAAGCTTCGCGGCTCGTAAAACCGTGCGAGTACTGATTCAAATATGATTTTAATGGTTTCGCTGGTGAACCCATAAACTTCAAGCGCGAGTCGCGGCAGAGGCGTGTCCTTTGTTAACAATTTACGGATCTCGCCAGTGTACAGTCTGCTGAAGCTAAAATGGTCGTCTGACCGCGCAAAAGTCATGGGACGCCGTGCAAACTAACATCATGCAGCGCTTAACTATTCAAGTTACTATGTACATATATTAATTCTTTTATTTATTTCTCTTTTACAGTCCATAATAATAACCCGCAGATACGGTATAGAATAGCAATTGAAAAAACAAAGTACAAGCGATTTTCGTATGTAGAGTATTTATAGCGTTCGCGAATTTCAAGATTAAAAAGCTGACAAAATAGTGAGCTTAATATTTGAAGAAACTAAAAAAACAAAATCTCTCGCCATTGTAAGGTAGCAGTGAAATTTTAACCAATTCGTATCGATCCATACAATTTTACTTAAAGAACCAAGTTACACGTATTCTTTAGTGCATGTTCTTTAAAGTTAATTATCTTTTAGGTTTCTCGGAAATGTCGTTTTTGCGTAATCTTTTTTACTATGGAACTTAGATATGTAATCTTCTTCCATAGGTTTATTTTAAACGTTACCTTTTACAAACGACAAAACGTTGGTCGCGATTGTTTCAGGCAACAAAGCCTCAAGCATTTAAAAAATATAGTAGGCAAAATAGTAGGCAGTAAAGCCTACTAACGCCCAAAGTCATTTTTATAGGAAAATAATATTCTAACCGGGGATCGCCGAGAATTTAGAAAATCGAAGAGAAACAAATGTTAGATAAACAAAGTTATTTTCCTGGTTAGATGGTGGTTTTAACACACTGTGCAGTGTGGCACGGCGTCTGGTTGAAGACGCGGTAACAAAATGGCAAATCTACTCACTCTCCGATGCGTTCGCCATTCCAACATCGTTTGTCCGGATACTCTTCGCAGATCGTGTCGGCCAGAGTGCCATAGAAGGTCCGAGACCTGACGACACTGGCCAAGAAATTACCCAGCTGCGTGTGCAACTGCGTCGGTAATGTTCGATGCGTGGTAGTCGGCGCAGCTGCGTGCATCTCCAACCCGGTTGACGTCGACTTCTCAGTTGCAGCTGCATCCGTAACGGTCCCTTGATTCGATGGCTGTAGTTCCGAACGGCCGCACACTTTTCTCACCTGAAACACATCGCCGTCGTTTCTTTAGTTTCTTTATCCTCCATCCGCATCCGTTCATCGTTCTACTAAAAACCATAGGACTGAACGTCCCTCGAATAAAGTTTTATTTTATCGCCAGTGCCCTTGGATGCGCTACGACTTTCCTCTATCGCGGTTCCACAGATGATATTGCAACGTGGAAGAGGATGTTTTTCTTAAAACGATATCCTCGTACACAGAGAAATAGATCGCATCGTGTGTTATGTAACGGGGTTATCGATAGGTTTTTACATTTGCAAATTATCACATATATAATGAAATATATTTCTCTGTAACCTAATTTTGGCTACCGATCCAATGGTAGTACAGGCAACTGTACGAATATTATAAGAGAGACATATGATAAATTAATTACGAAAGTATGGAAGAAGAAAAAACAATAAATTTAGAAATAATTGAATTAATTGAGAAGGAAATTCTGCACAGTAAATATAAAATTGTTGAAAATAAATGAAATGTTGTGTTTCTAAAGAATAGGTGTTCTTATCCGATGTACGAATATACATAACTTGTTGAAATTATTGAAAATTACACGCTTTATCGGATATCGAATTATCTGACTGAACAAGTTAATTACTCGAAAAAGCACAGAATATGAATTGAAAGAGGGAAAGAATTCATAAAGGACAGTGGAATAAAATATGTGGTTGTTAAATCGATCAAGTACACGGTACGGTATAAAGTAGGATGAAAAAGATATACAAATTTCAGTATAACATAGAATATCGCTTATATAATTTTCCGCCACTTTGCGTTTATTCCTTAAAAAAAAAAAAGAGCGAGAGAGCAAAAGTACAGAATTCACATTCGTTGTTTTTCGAAAAGTCAAACGTTTTTCATTTCAAGCATTTTCTATTCGTCATTGAAGTCCCGTTTTTGGTTGCAATAAAAACGGCCAAAGCCACGGACAGTTGAATTCGCAAAAAGCCGGTGAAAAATTGCTGCTGGAATAGATTGAACCCCTCCGCGATGAGAAATGAATATATTTATCATGTGCGAAGTTTCGTCCCCGCTTTCGCAGCGGGTACTTCATTTTTCTCAATAACAGGGTAAAATTTCGCATTCGTCGATCCGGCGCGGACAGGAAGCCGCAATTAACTTTTCCCCGCGTTCGTCCAATTCGGAAAATTCCGCCGTTTCACCGGGATTTTTACATTTCTCGTGGGTGGATGTGTTGCATGCGGGTCCCTTATTTTCCGGAAATTACGGCTGCCTCGTGTTCGCCGCGAAATCGTTCATCCGTCACGAGGCCGACGTTAACGCGACCGTTTGAAAGGAACGCCGGGGACGGCCCCGATGGAAAAGAGTTATCGCCGCCAATATCAGCCTCACAATTTCCATGTGGCCGGTGTTGCGCGCGTTTATCTCGAAGCAACGCTTTCGTATACGCGGACGTTTGCATACACGATCGTCATTAAGGTTATCGTTCGTATCTGCCAGCGTGCTTCTCCACGGTTTTTCGTCCTAATTACTTTTTAACGCTGACTATAAAAGGAAGTAAGCCGGCGGTCGAGCTTCTCGAACCGGCATAATCGTAAAACCAGCCGCCAGGCCTGGGCGTAATTAAGACGGCACGCGTGGGCGTGCAAACGTCGCTCTCCTCATCTTCGCCGATTTTTTTTTATCTTTCGTGCTATCTCTCGTCCTTCTGTCCTTTAGCCTGTTTTCTCAGCCTTTCGTCGATATTGCACAGCACCGTAATCCTAGTGTTCGTTTGCTTTTTAATAGTCGACTTGTAATTTTGCCTTCCACACGATGTTTTGTTCGTTCTGTATCTCGGATTAATCTCGCAACAATCTTCCTTTTAGCTTCACGATACGAACGATTGAGTTTTATCGTATACTAGAAGGTGAAAAATGTTGTTACAAATTGCTTTCAAATGAAGCATTGGCGGGGAAGATACTACACTTCTGACTTTGGCGGAACATTGCAATTTCGTTGCAATGTCAATGGTTATGTTGAAATTATTATGTAAAAATACATGAAAGTAAACGGGAGAAAGAAATTTTTCAGATAAGAAGAAGATAATTGGAGAAACTGATTGTTATAGAAAAATCAGAATTGTAACTGTATATTCTATGTTATACCTTCGATAGCTTCTAATAAATAAAATCTTTGTGAAACTGAATTTATAATTCAATAATGGTGAGAAAATGTGAAAATGAAATAAAATGTAAAACAACGAGAAAATGTTGCCACAAGATAATGAAAACTATAATTTTCTATTTGATATTATTTTATTATCTGCAATAGAGATAATAATATTTATTTGATATAAAATATAGGTTTCTTGGAATAAATTATTATAAAATGTATTAGTTATTTCAATAACGTAGAAGAGATGATTCAGTAATGGCCAACAAGTAACTAAATATCATACGCTTTAGTTATTTTGTATCCAAAAATAATTAACCGATGAAAGCAAATTCCTCGAAAGTAACGTCATAAATGACTCCTGTTATAGTTTTGAATGCGATCTGACCGTTACTTGATATACCAAATAGAAACATGCGAATTTGCCTTCACTATATCTTTAAAACAGCGATAAGATGGAGCAAACACAGAGAAAAGTAATAAGAGATGTGATGAATAATTAAACAATATGGTTGGATATACTTTTCAGTGACCTTCTATGCTCAATGTTCACATAGTTTATACGTCAGAAAGTTTCTACAATCTATGGAGTTTACTGAGTTTGTACAGAATTAAATTGTCAAAAATAATTATTTTGACAAACAAAATGTGCGCTTATAATATTGTTCACCATTTAGAATAATTTGTCGAATGCTGGATTTAAAAAGGAAATCTCTATTCCTAGTTTAAATAACTATATTAGTAGAATACTCGACCGACAAATAAAATAGTACAAAGATTTAAATTTTACCTACTTTGGATGGATTAATATTTTTCCATATTGTCAAATCAAAATTTGAAACTTTACAAGAAACGTTATTAGAAATGTTACAAGAAGATGTTTGTTTTATGAAATGTAATAAATTTTACAGACAGTACTTTAATTTAAATTTGTAGGATGTTCATTCGTAACAACATAAAATAAAATTAGTATATATAGTAAAATAAGATCGATAAGATTTTATTACTGTTCCTATTAATCTTTTAATTTACATTTAGAGAATATTTACAATCCAATTACAAACTTGATCTCGTCTCATCTTATATGTACATCAATTGTATTCGTCTTTTAAACTTTCTCAATTGTCGTAACAGATGGACAATTTGCTATCATTTCTCGTTTCGTAATGTTCTTATCTTTACGGGTGATTATCGCGTAGAATAGTGAAGAGTGTTGAAAGTGAAGGTGTTTAAGAATTATTAGAGTTAAAGCCAGGGAATCGAGTCCAAACTAATAAAGATATTTAAACTCGCTTAGACTTTACATCCAAGGTAACGTCTAAGATGATAATTGGAATATGCTACAGTTTGATCAAACGGAAAAGCTGATGTTACAATCCAGGGACATTGCTTAAGTGCTAAACGACGTTTAACAGTCGGGATATGTCTGTATGTTAATTTGCTCGGAATAAGAACGAATGAAAAGTATTGCATGATATTGAAATGAAGTGTGGCAGTTTCCTTTGGTCGAACGCAATAAGCACACCGCTTTTATGACGCATCATAAAAGCAACATTCTTATTGTCAGGTATATGTTGCGAAGCAAATGGAAATAATTATGTTTCTATAATTGGGTTCACCTTCTGTCAAATAAATTTGCTTCAAGTTTTGTGAATACAAGTTGGAAATCGTCGCGTCGATTTGTTCGTAAAGTGAGGCATTTAAAAATCGCCCAATTCTAAAATATCTGCAAGAACTAATTCGAAGAGTGTGCTATTTATTAGGAGAGGACAGTGTCTAAGAAAGAGAGAGAGAGAGAGAGAGAGAGGGAGAGAGAGAGAGAGAGAGAGAGGGAGGGAGAGAGAGAGAGAGAGAGAGAGAGAGAGAGAGAGAGAGAGAGAGAAAGAGTAACTACTTAATAAAATTGTAATATTTAACAAGAACGATATCGCAATTTGAAGTAAAACCTTCATCCTGATATGTAGTAAAAAATACACAAAAAGAATATTTTATTAGAAGTCCATAAAATTAAAATGGACTTAATTATTTAAATTATAAATGAAAGATTTTTCAAACAGATTTTCAAATAGCCGAATAATTAATAATTTTCTATTTCAAAGTGACTTCTTAAAACAGTTTTGAGTCTAAATTTGGTTAATAATACAACAGTAAGTTGTACATTAAGTTTATATTACAAATTCGGAGTTGCTTTGAATCATATCCAATTTTAGGTATGATATCGCTAATGTTAAATAAATTCTATTCTTAATAGAATTTTGTTGTAATTATCTTGTTTTATGAATGAATCACTTAGAGCTGAGTGCTTATATATATCTCTTTTATAAATAACCTGCTCTTAACTAACTTCTTCTTCTTGCATCTTGAAAATGAAGTACCCTGTTTTCTCTTATGGTCTTCATATACGATATATAAAAAATGTATTATGGACATGTACTTAACACCATATTTTCTTTTTCCAATTTAACTTACATTACATATAAATTAGTTCCAAAGAGTAATTTAGAATTTTGAACTGATTTAGATTTTTTGTATTCTTACAATATAAATTTATTACATAGATATCTGTTTGCTTATTACTATAGCTTATTATTACAGCTTATAGCTTGTAATTATGTTGTTAAGAAATTAGCGTCGGTTTTCGAGTTTTTAAACTTTAACGTTTAGTATCAAGCTAATAATTCATTTAATTCTCTTTATTTTACAATGCAGATGTCCTTCTACATGCTGCTAACTGTACTTTTGTTTTTACCATTAATTTGTTATTATTACTCACTTTACTCAAATTACTCTCAAATTACTGACTTCGAGATGGACAGAACCTATCAACAACCGACAACCATTTTTTTCGAACACAACGACCATTACTTACTCTACAAAGCTCTTCTTCGCTAACCAAGCTGCTGCTGAAGATTCATCAATTTTAGCACACTGGAATTTTACGTTATTGCAATTAGAAAACTTATTCCTTGTTGGCAAAAACGTATACCTTGCGATGGATATTATTTTGATTGGAAAAGTTTATTCTGAGTCGAGACAAGATCTATGGTTTTGAAAATGGTTTGAAAACTGACATTAATTTCTTATCAACCTAATGTATTTTACTATGAATTTTCCTGAATTTTACTATCAAGAAATTTTTATATTTATTCCGATGAGGTACAATAAAATCGCCCGAATAGAGTCATCGACTAGAGGCGAGAATCGTATTTGACCAATTTTTTTCCACTTTATGACGCATTAGTTTCAGTTAAGTCAAAGTAGAGCAAAGAAATATACCGCGTGTACTTTTGTAACGGCAATTACACCAACCAAACGACGAGTAATGGCTCGAGAACGATAAATGACGACCTGTTTTTTTCCCTTCCACAGAAGACCAGCTATCCACCACGAAAATGAGATCCTGTCATTTCTCTCTGACGCCCGTTTCCTCTTCAATATATTCGATACCAGCCGCAACGCTGCAACTCGATCGATATTTGCACGCAAGTTTCACCCGCGTTTTTCTTATGCAATCGACGCAATAAATTTCTATGGCTCAGATCATTTGGAGGAAGTTAATGCGAATGAGGAATTAGACAAGAAACAACATGAAGATTTTACCAATTCGCGTTACTATCGACCTATATTTTCGAAGCTCCAACATCTGCTAGAAAGTGGCTGCACTATCATTTTTCTAATTTGTTCGTTTTTCTGCCGAGCAAATACTTTTAAAAAATATAATCTTCAAAATATCGCTTCACTAAAAAAGTGATATAACCAAGAAGTTATCGAATCAATTTCCTGTTCAAGATTGTAGCAATTTCGCGTTACCATTAACTTAGAATATTCGAAGCTTCAACAGGAGAAACATATTTCAACATCCGTCGGAAAGAACGTGTGTTAGTTAGTTACGGTCGACTTTTCGTTCTCCTCCCACGTCGACGTTGGCGTGCAAAGATGACGAAGACGCAGGCGACTCAGGACGATCTTCCGCCTCCTCCGCGTGCTCTAACTCGCGTTTACCTTCACTTCATGCCGAAGGAAGAAAGGAGGCGGCCGAGTAGACGCGTCACCCTTGACCCGGAATATAAACGATAATAATGTGTTCCGTTTCTGCGCCGCGATTCAAATGAAGAAGATTAGAAGATTGGCGGATTATCTCGTGATAAGCGCGCACGCATACCAAGCGTCCTGCGAGCTCTTCGAGCCGCCGGTAATAATGTATGATAATGGGCCGCGTGGTCGGGGACTTGAAACGATTTTGTATCTCGATAGAGTGATGTTTCGTGACACGGAGCCGCGTGGGAGAAGAATCGTTGACCATGATCGTCGTACCGTGCGAGAGATTCTCTATTCCCCTTCTTTTGTTCGTTCGAACCTTGTCTGATTGTAAGAATTTCATCCTGAGAATGAAAATTGCATGGCATTTTCAATTTCCTTTACGTTGTATCTCTTTTCTTATCTCGCATTCTCTTGCAATTTGGAAAATAACTATCCCGAGGAAAAGTAATTTTTGCCAACAATATTTACATTTACGACAAGTTGAAAAATATCGTTTGCGAGACATTGTGTCAAATCCTAAAAATCATTGTGTCAAAATATCCTAATTACTATTTTTCGAAACGGAATAAAATGAAAGTTTTATCATTCTCTTCGAGACATCCTTGTTTTTTGATAACAGTCTATAAAATATATAGGGATTACAAAAAGTATTCGCACGTAACCTTTCATTTTTTAACGAGGCATTTTTCGACCAGTTTACGTGTACATACGTGCGTATAAATATTTCAGTTTTATAATATCAAATTTTAGTAACCGTATGAAGGTATTTACTATTAAATGATAGGAAATTTAATACGTTTGGATCTAATTAATTAATCACGGTGTGCAAATACTCGTCGTAGCCACTGTAACTGTACTTAAAAAGCAAACAAACACGGAAGACTTGAAACAACTCGACAAAAAGCGGCAGACAGAAAATTGTAATCGAGCGGAGCTTACCAATTGCTTAAAATAGTTAATTCATAAGCAATAAAAATAGCACGAGAGTACGCTGATAAGAACTACAAGATGATTAACGTTGATAAAATGAGCTGATGATACAAAAATCTCCGAACAGAAGGAAAAATACATCGCGACATTAAACGATAGAGTAAATGCCACTCTACACAGTGTTGAACGGTTAAACGTCGAGAACACGGCCAAGTCTGTGTGGAAATAATTATTCCCCATAGTTCTCCACGTGGCAGCTCGTTCGCGATAATCGCTATTGCCACGAAATCAGAACTTTCTCGTTACGTGATCGTCGACGTGAGAAGAAAAATACAACCGAACTACTCCGGGAAATCCTGCCTAACGCGATATATGTATAGCATATCCCCTTCGTGTATGCATACATTCATTTCATCATCGCGTCAGGGTGGCCTCGGTGAACGATCGATAGATGGGTCGATGTTACCACGAAATCAGGCTGACGACGGGGTATCGATGTCGGATGATAACGCGATATCGATAACGAGACGAGGGGGTGAACGAACCAGATCGTCGTTTCGAGAGGCATAGCAATGTCATTAACGAGGATACTGACATGAAATCTTACTGTTCGACGGTAACGCGATATTTCTTACATGTTGCACAGGTGATTCGTTCGGAGCCTCTTCTTTACTTCCTTCCTCCCCTTCTTCCGCCTTCCTGCCCTTCGTTTTCCGTCCCTTTCTCTCTCAACTCGGTTACCACCTACACCGACGATCCCCTCTCGCAAGTGAGTCATAGCTAAATCGTAATTGAAGGTACGAATTCGACTCCGTATGAGGGCCGTGGTTGAAGAGCTTCCAGGAAAAACGATTTGGACGAACCATTTTTTTTTTTATTTGGAAGCAGTTTACAATCAATTCTCATTGAGAATTATAAGTAAATTATTCTGGTGAAATAGTATAACGTGAATAATAAGTGATTATCGTATGTTTGATTCTAGATGAATCTAATGTTTAAATCTAGAGGGTAATGTCTTTTTAGCCTGCGGATTTGATCCGTCAAGTAATTGGGTAACTAGTGGGTTTTGGTGGTTGTTAATTTCTATGTTATATCTATTACTGAATTTGGATATTTCTTATTTAACTGTAGGTATCTTAAGGTAGCGATGTATTGTTTCGTTGGTAACATACCAAGGTGCATCTATTAAGGATCTTAGAGTTTTTGATTGGTGATGAACCATGAAAACGAAGGTATAGAGCGCGTCTTACATGCAACGAAATTCTTTTGTAAGGAAGTTGCTCAGCTGTTCAGTTATTAAAATGTTAATAATATGAGATTATTGAGGCGATTAAACATTTTTAAGCTTTACAATTGAAATCGAGAATCATACGTTTGTTCGGTTTCAGTTGTTTCACTTGTGTGTATAGTAATACGTGTAAAAATATAAATTTGTACGCTGAAGAGAAACGTAAAAATTATGTGACGAAATAAAGTCATTTCCGGGGTCACTTATTACGAGTTTTGATGCTGTTTTTCTGGCCCATGTTAAATTATTGACTGGATAATATTTGTTTCATAATTAATATATATAATTTGTAGTAACACATATTTAAACATAAATAAATATTAAAATATAATAAAATATAATTAAAATATATATAATTTCTAGTCTTTATTTTTTCTCTTAACTACTATAATTAAACATTGCTTGATTCATGATTTTGGTAAAATACTGGAAAAATTGTTGCACAGATAAGCGTTTATAAAAAATTATGTAAATCTTTGCTTTCTAAATAACTCGACTTTGATTCAAGATATTCTAAGTTGGTAATTTTTCATTAGAAAATTAAATAGAACAGAAGAAGGAAAATCAGAAAATATCGTAGATAAGAATGTTTCAAGAGACATTACCTACTGCCATTATTTGCTATTATTCATTACCTGGTTTACATAGAGAAAATAGAGGCAATAAATTACCGAATTTATATAAATTAAACGATACACAAACGCAGAGTTATAATACATAAACACAAGTAGATTATAGATGAATGCAGATAGTCACGCCAAAGTATTAAATACCTATTTTTTAAATTGTACTGTATTGTATTTATACTGCAAACGAAATTCTATATGATAATCGAAACAGTATAGAATAATGATTTAATAAAAGTGAACATGCAAAACATGGTAAAAATATAACAACGACAAATATTATAAGATTATAAATTGTTTGTAAATTTTATTCGTTATCATTTTCTATAATCTGAGAATATAGTTATAATATAGTATAATTATATTATTAAGAAATAAACGAAATACATATGGAATAGACGAAGGAGCAATTCACATTGCTGCATAAATGAAAATTAGATCGATTCTGTTTCACGATAACCTGATACTTCGTACGCTGATAATATATTTTTGAAACTTTGAAATATTATACATCTAGTTAGATATATACATATATCAAATTATAAGGTAAAAGATATACTCTGATGCTTCTTGCGTTACATAATTTGATGAATCTTTAAATTCCGTGGAATCTTATATACTACTCAGACCTTATGAATTAGAATATCAGATTTTATCACGTTCTCTCAATTTTCCTGATCCTGCAATTGTGAATTTTCAATTTTTTAATTTCTTATGCAATCTTTATTTTAATCCTTCTACTCCATCAATCGTTCCGGAGTGAATGAAAAACTTTAAATTCAAAAATTAATAACTTCATAAATTAATTATTTTTGATTAAATGATGAAATCAGTTAATCCTTGGAAAAAATTCATACGATTATGTGAAAATTATTTTAATTGAATATGTACGTATATGGTATTTCGAATATATCGTACTCAAGTTTTCTGTGTGAAAAGGACATTTTAAATGCAGATACTTGATACTTTAAAAATAACTATTATTGATATAAAGATTTTTATAATTGTTATCAAAGAACACCAGGTTCTTCTGCTTATGATGATGAATAAACTATAAAAGTTCTTACATATCTATGTAATATATAAGAAATATAACAATATATAAATATCACATATCGGTACTATGTAACAGTATTTACATACATATACATATATTCGTATATATCTTTTAAAATAAAATTATAATTATAGTGAATTACGATTTTTTGACTGTAAATATTAAAGGTATTGAGTTAGTTACTGAAATTTGTAGTATGAACCAAGACAATTTTCTATACTTATTAATGTCTTACTAAATATATAGATGGAAAAGCTAATGTCACGTATGTACATATACGTACTTAAATTCCCATACGCATTTTCTTTAAAAAGCGAAGATCGTTACAGAGAATAACAAAGTAACATATATTTTGTAAAATGATAATTAAATTTAGCTAGATAAAAAACTTAAGGCGTTAGAAATACTAGGAATAAATTCATCGCTTTGAAGAATAAATATTTGTTAAATATTTTCATGTGTAAATCGAATTCCAGAAATTTTATTTGTATTTAATTCGATTAACAATTAGCGGAACGATAAAAACGGAGAGATACAAATGGTATTAAGAGTATGAAAGGCTAGGTAGAGGATATGTACATATTCAATATTGAATGAAGGCTTTATGGCTTTTATAGAATCGAGGAGGATGAATAACACTTGCGGATGTAGAAATATTCAACGTTGAATAGAAAAGAACCTTTTAGCCATTTTCTTAAACGGAAGATTAAATTTAGTTGAATATCTCTTAGTTGGAAAAGTATTCTCTAGTTATATTTTTATGAGTGAAAAACGTGTTAGAAAGATACATGCTAACGTGTTGAAGTACTTGTATTAAATATACGATTGATAAATTATTATATATGTTTTACTTTAAATGTATTTTAGACATTCTACACTATTTTTTACTGGCCAGGTAAGTTTTTTTATCGACAATGATTGATTATAATACACAAAAAACTTGTAATAAAGAAAGACAAATTTATATTTTCATTCCTCACAGGCATCCTAAAAAGTTTCAAAAAGAAAAATGTTGCATTACAAATGTTAATCTTGCATTACAAAATTGTAATTCGCAACAAAAATGATGATTAGGAATGGTTTTTTCTATTAAAAACTGTAACTAAATATTCTGCGACTCCGTGTAAAACCTTTATTTTCAAGCCAAAAGAAAGAAATTAATGACACTCAGACTAATGATATAAAATATTACAACTTTATAATATTATAACGTCACTTTTCACTATTAATTTCATATTTTCCTATATCTAAATTAAGGAAGTATGCTAAAAGTGGAATTCTTTTTACAGAAAATATTTAATTCTATAAGATTTCTATTTGAAAATACTAGGAAAACATTCAGCATAATATTTTTCAATTAATTAACAAACCTTGATATTTAATGAGATTATATTTAACCCCTATTATGGATATATTTAACGCTTAACATGGTATTCGTGCTGTATACTAATTTACATTATATATTATTTATACATTTATTTATATTATTATATGTTATGTTATCTATATTATTAAATACGTCTTAGTAAATGAGTAACTTCTAACTTCTATATACATTTTCAGATTGGTTTCATGTTTGACCAGTATAATCATGATACACACAAATGCGAATAGAAGTTTTCTATAGTAGATGTTGAAATATCTTGTTGTCAGTGTACAGCGTACACCCTAAATTCCTTTTCCTCTTTGCTTTGAAATATACGAGGATCATTACTTTGCACAACTGGAATTTCGCCGATTGGAAAACGGTATCAGAAGATTCATCCCCTTCCGGAAACTTTCGCATGGAAAATAATTGAGGAAAATGTACATGGTTGTTCGAGTGATATAACGTGATTCCGTTCTGTTCGAGTTTATGCTTGTGGACGTTGAACGTACCTGGAAGCAACGAGGAATCCTAATGCGGATAAAAGATGTGCTCGATGTTGAAAACTTTCTCGGTAAGTATGAATCACGTCATTTCGTGGTGTCTTCTTCACCGCTCGGAGTTTTCGCTGTCTCAGTGAGATCGATTACAAAACTCTCACCAGCTTGTGATAAAATTCAGAAAAATTTTCCGCTCGAAGTTTATTCAGTTCAAGCTTGTTTGTTCTTTCTTCTATGTTTGCTTCAGTGTTAAGGTAAAAGTTTCGAGTAAAATCGTAACCAAGTTTAATTATTTTTCTAAAAAAAAACATTCAACAACTGCTTTCAACTTCTGTTTTCCTTTAAAAGAATAAATCAATTGTTGGAATATAATTTTTCGTTCATGTAACTAATTATCGATATTTGTAAAATGATAATTTAAATAGATACAACAGAGGGACTACATTATAATATATATCAATAATTAACCATAAACAAATAAAATAACTTCAGTTTAATTATTACTATACGTCCACTATATTTTTTAAATAGCGATAAGGTGCCAGATCTAGTGAAAAAAAATTTTTTTTTTAATTGTAATTACATGCATCGACTATATTCGTAATTATATTGAGATAATTACGAACATCTTATCAATTTTAACTATCTAAAATTGGTAGAAGGTTAATTAATACAAATATGTTTCAATAAAAATAATTATTACAGAGTTAAAATATAAATAATTAACTTTGTAGCAATATCAACAACTATAATTATTGTTACTCTTCGCTAAATTCGTCGATAATTAAAGTAATTAACAGAATAGTGTATAGAATTTCGTTCCAAAGAAAATTCTGTTTCGTTTCATGAAAATAGAAAAAAACGTACGACCATTATCGTGTAATAAACGTGATAAAACCGAAACGAAATTTGTCCTGGGAATTGTATTTGAATTCCTTCCGTCAACAAGTGGAAGTCGGAATTTGAAAGATTCATACCGCTATGACAGGTATTCAAAAAACTTGTGCAGAGAGTGCAAGGCTTGTCCTCAAATACTGATGAATAACGCATCCTGCCCTACCTACGAGACAATACCATTCCGAGGGTCCTCAACTATCCACACACACGACGCCTCTATGTCCTGTCCAGACAGCTCGAGTCATGGCGAAGAATATAAAATACCATATCTATCGGAGACCATGCCTTCTACGATACGCCATATACATAACTCGTCAAACGCAGCGTTCTCCGCGCCTACGTATGCACATGCGCTTACACCAGTGACAGACCTTCTACGACTAATACGAATTTCGTCTTACAGCTTGTTAGAACTGTAACCGAGGTATACTACGAAAAACCTTTTCAATGTTTACATAGCCTTTTAGAATCATTCATAGTAAGAAGCTTAGTTGACTTATGGAAATTAGTTATAAAAAGATCGTTAATTAGACTCAAAATATACAGTGAGCCACGAAAGTCTATATATGTACGTCCCTTATATCAAATATTACAGGAAGAACATTAGCTGCACGAATTTTGTCGACACGTAAAAATACATATTTTTAGAATGTAACGCAATTTATTCGCTTTCACCATTATCGAGGAAAGAAGTAACAAAATATAAAATTCTAAGAATTACGTACATCTGTCATATCTGCGTGAGATCAGAAAGATCATAAACGATAAAGATTGTATTAATTTCTTGTAAATGACTTACGTAAGCATCAATAATATTCTGCTATTTTTTTGGCAATTTTGAAAAATTGATAAAGGCTTTGTAATTCCTAATGTAATTTTATCCCAAAATCTTTATGAATTAAATTTTTCAATTTTTGTAACTTCTTTTACAAATAAATTAATAATAGTTTATTACAGTATTGTATATATAGTATAGTATATTAATAAATTTATAGGTAAGGTATAAATAATTTTGTCAGATATATATTATAAAGTGCATTTTTAGTTTCTTTGGTAAGTCAGATCCACAAAATTTGATAGATGTAGAATTCCATGACTGAATGTACGAATAGCCTTTGGTGTGGTGTGTGTATTATGAATGGCTACGAAGATGGAGTGAAGTATAAAAGATGAGAGATGAAATGAGAATTTCAAAGTTTCGCCAATGAATTTTCTCTGAGAGTTTCGAGTGGTAGACAATTATGTATTTTTAAAGAATTTTAAGGATTTTTTATATGAGACTAACAATAAGATGTTTAATCTCCAAAGAAATTCGATTAATACGTTGAGTATAAATTGTTGTACAATTATTGCACTAACTTCAAGTATTCATTTATTATATGAATAGTTCCATTTTCTGTATTTAATAATGGTTTAAACTTTGTATTTTTATATCTATATATTTCTTTAAATTACCTACCTAAATATGTTTGTTACAAAATTTGATCTTGATTTTTAAAATTTTTATTTAATCGAGCAAAATATGATTCCACCAAACATGATATACCTTACAAAAAATGCGTCTTATATCAAAATTATATGAGATGTTCAGTAACTATTTGGTAGGATAATCGGGAATGATTAACTCTATATGAAAGAATAAGTTGGTTATTTTAAGTTGAAACCTACATGCTAATAATTATTAAAAAGAGATTAGTTGATAATAAGAAAATTGTCTACCAATAGAAAGCAACAATAGAAATTTAAAAATGATTTAAATAAGATTTAAAAGAATGTTTAATGCGTGAGTACGTAGATACTTAACTTCTGAGTTATATGGTGTTATTGAGGGACAAAAATATTGAAAATTCACCAGAGTTAAGTAACAAGGAAGTTTTAAATACAATATTAAATATTACCGATATTTTACCATGAAACACATATTAATGCATACTAAAGTTAACAATGTAGTAGATATTTATATTCAAATTGTAGATAGATTTGTCCATTTCGGATAAACCAAACGAAAAAAATAAACTAGTGAAAATATTTGCAAATCCAATAAACTGCAGGAATCGCGCAGTTCAATATCACCGTTTGCATATTGCTTCGACGCTTTAGGGTGTACAGATTGTATGTATCTATGCAAATTTTGACACGGCTGGAGTCCAAGGAAATTTTGCTATATGTATGGTACATGCTGCAAAGCTAATAACTGAATTATTGCCTGAATGCCTTGGTCACTATAACTTTGTTGTAAAACAGCATATACATACGTTAACTGTGTGCACACATCAAAATGACAAACTACTCTCAAAATATGCATTTTTTAAAGAATTTTAAAACGAATTAAAAAATGTATCGTTACGTTTTGAATTATCCAATTGTCTAAGTCAGGTACTCGAACAACATTTTACAAGTTGCTTACGTAAATAAATTTTTGTCAGTCAACCTAAACGATCGAATTGCGAATCATTTTTCATTTCAGTTTTAATATAAACTTTTTTCAAATACTTGAAGAGGATTAATGATTAGGACGTTACATATAGAGTATCATTTATAATTCATCATTTATAATAATCACTCATTCATAACGAATATTTATACGAAATCTAAATTGATAATTCTTATATCGTGGAACCGACAAAGTAACAAATTTCCATTTTGTTTTATGTCGAGGTCGAGCATGAAAAATGTTACGTTTCTCACAAAATATTCTACGACGAGGTGCAGACTACTCAATGCAGTATAACCTTGTAAAGTAGCAGCTGCGTTGATACAATAATTTAAGTGTTTCCTACAACGTTATTTTAAATAGAAATACAGCTCATACATTTATCATTATATTTGGTATGTCGTAAATTTATCATTTCAATAAATTTACATACCTAGAAATGCACATATCTACTGCATATACCTACAAATATTATACATTGCACATGCATATCTACAAATTCGACTTTTTTTAGTCCATCTCAATTATCTTCATTTCCATTCTGGTATATACACAGCCCTTTAACATTTGCATAAGTAAACAGTGCGAAGCGAAAATATTAATAAATGGTAACAAGAGGGTGACTCGTTTGCGCTGTTCGCGCACGAATTCCTCAAGTGAAATGGATTAAAGCTGGAATTTGAAGGATTCCCATCGCGGCATACCGGACGTTTATTAAGGCCATGTACATGTCCTGCCCATGCCAGCAATGTTAATGCATAATACTTTCTGCCTTCTTGAAGGTGCTGTTGCGTGTTCATAAATAGAGACAAGTTTAGTTCATGACAAACTTCCATTAGGTCGATCGTTTCAGCGCGAAAGGAGACAGGAAGAGTAACGCAAAAGAATCGCATAACATTTTATTCTCTCTACGATACATAAATATCCTTTCCTCTTTTTTAATTTAAACTTTTATTAGGTCATCCAATAAGTTCGTTCCGTTTTTCGAGCGGTTATATATGTTAAGATACTTTACATATCTTTCAGTTTCATGAAAAAATGTAATCCCCCTCTCGTTGTACAACTTCTTTCCATTTTTCAAGTGCATTGGTCCCTTATCGCCGTATGTTTATAAATCGACACATGAAATGTATACACAAAAGTCGGCACGAACTTATGGGATGACCTAATATATCTTGTACAGATACGTAGATAAGTGTTATACTTTATTCGTGTCTTACAAGGTGGAGTATTAGCTTGGCAACAACGAGAGCTTTTACGAGGATCGTCTACCGTGATAACGATGGGCTTAATTCGATTATCCTATGCAAACTTTCGATCGGCTCGAGTTCCAGAAATCAATCACTCGGTGATTGACGAATAATCGAAGTGCTGATAACACGGTCCTTTGAGTTTCGCGAAAATGAAGATAATTAAGAAAATCTGAGATCGTAAAATAAAGCGGTGTATATTTTTAAAATGTTTGGTTAGTATATTGTTTAACACTTTGTCCCTTATTTTCCAATCTTAATTTCCTTCTTGATGTGATGATAAAAGTCGATGTACATAATTTATAAAGACATAAAATTGTTAGTATCGTTCAGAAATAATAAAGACAATTTTTAACAAACTTCATTCTACTACATTGAAACAACAAAAGCAGCAGGTTTTTAAAAAATTATAATCAATAATTGTGCAATTATATGATATTATATAATATACAAGTCTATAAGTATAAGAAACAGGGAACAATTCAAATTGTTCTCAGTTTGATTCACAAGTGGTTTCTATTAATACCATTTATCTCGAATCGATTATATTGAAACGATTTATTGTACAACAATCTATTAACTACAATTACTAAAAGGAAAAAGGGAATATATTGATTCATGTGATTCTTATTCCGATAAAAAATGTTCGTATTAGTATTAATAGCTTAGTATAATAGTAGTAAGTTACGCTTATCCATATCGAAACTATATATTTGTTATGTAATAACCTAACATTATTTATTCTATCTTACATAATATACAGTCATACATTCAGTCCTCTTTATAAGATATACGTCATTTAAATTTTTCAACCATATTAACAATATTGATCAATTTTATTTCGTTCAATATAATATTAAAAAAATTAGAAAATATTAAAATAATATATAAATATTAAAAAATTTCTGCTATCATCGTCAAAATCTTGATGTCCCAATACAATTTCAAACGTGATATGATCGTAACGAATATTTTTCTCGGGAATGCAAATTTAAAACTCTCCCACCTTGTTTATGGTACCTCGGTCTTTAATTCATTTGAATTCTACATATAAAAGAACGTATGATTAATTTCCTTCTATTTGCCACAGTTGAGCTGATTCTATTATCGAGCTTGGATTTTGTTCACGTATCGTAATAGAATGTAAATGTAACGCAATAAAACTCGAGGTTTAGATACTCTCGTGCACACGAGCTAATGTTGCGGCATTTGCCCTGCGTTGCTATACTCCAATCCTACTTTAAGCCTATTTTATTTTCTCCACCCAACTCGTAGCCTGTCTCAGAATAACACGCGGAAACCGCTGCTACGACTAATTCGGTTACCGTATATAAACTTTCCCCCGATGCACACTCAAGCGTTCGCGTTAAATTATTATTCCACCGTGCTGAACGATAATTGAAATAAGAAAATAGGTTATTCTGTACTTTTACTGGATGGAAACGAATGTACTCGCGTGCGTTTGCACTCTGTACGTAACTGGATTACTTCGATGTAAATCGTAATGATCGTTATAATACCTATAACTTACGAGGAACAATACATAATTCATAAACAAATTATTAACGATCGTATGAAAACTTAGTATACAGACACCTTAAGAACTTGCTAGATTCAAGGATGCTGTTCATAATTTACATAGAAAAGGACGTATTTGTAAGATCCGCACCATTCGGTATCGTGATAATCGGTACAATGTTCTGTTATTGCAGTTGGCTAGAAGGAAAAATTGTTTGTTATAGACAGACTGCGAATGTTTATTCTTTTGATAGAGGACAGATGAAATTTATATATGCAAATATGTATAAAATGTGCATATTAGAATGCAAGAATACTCATGGAATATACGTGTATAAACATGCACAAAATACTCAAAACAAAATAACTTTATCATAACATGTAGCGGGTGTAGCAAATCTCCATCTCAATTCTATTTTTGTGTTGTATTTATAAGAATTTAAATGCGCGTGGATATCCGCGGTACGATTAAGAATTTATATAATTATTGTTATATAATAAAATATCAAATTTAAACAAATATCATTCTTACTGGGATGTTAAACGTAGCAATTAATACATACTCGGATGCGATTATTTTTTTATAATTTGATATTATTATATCACGATTCACTATGCATTGTTAGATAAAAGGATTAAACAACGTTATAATAGAAACAGTACAGTAGTACAATATTATATTAAGTACAGAGTACAGTATTAAATACAAATGTTAAACTTTAGCTGGAATGTTCTATTTTATTAATTTATTGGACACGGTCATTGCAGGTATCATTTACTTTTGACAAAAGTCTTTAATCGTAAAGGAATATACTAAACTTGAAGGAGTTCATAGTTGAAAAAGGCGAAAAATTTTTCCAAAAACGGTTCGTGAAATTATACGCTAAATGATCAAATTACTATTTAAAAAATGATATATATTAATTATGTGAACATACGTTGCTATTAAAATTTTCTTAAACTTTTCAATTAATTATTTTCGGTTTTTAGTTTTCAACTATTACGTAACTACGATTACATTATGTCTGGCAGAATTCGAAAAAAGTTTTCCAATAATTATCGCTATATAATATCGGTGTCATTCGCAAGATTTAGTCTCAATATAAAGTCAAAATTAGCGGTATCATAATTTTCATAGACTTTTACTAAAAAAAAGTACAATGTCAGTCATCATACGAAAAACAAAAGTAAATTATTTCTGTCTCGAATAAAAATGCTTTTCTGGTGCAGAAAATACATCTATTCGTCCTATTCATAGCTTCATTTAGAAAGGCAATAATTAACCGACACGGAAAGTCAAATTTATTAAGATGATGAGGGATAATGTGGAGGCGGCGGTGTTGGTTTGTCTGTCTTCGACGCGTGATTAATCCGCATGGAAAGAGCTTTACGTGGAAACGGATGAGCCATAAACGAGTTAATCTGGAACGAATTTTGTTCAAAGGAGAGTTTCAAATTCTCTCTGCGTTATAATAAACTAGATATTTCGAAATTAGTTTCGGTTGATTGCAACTTTGTGTTTGCATTATGTTATAATTGGTGATTATCTACTAATTCTATACACGCCTCGAGAAACTGTGTCCCCTATGTTTATTAAAATTATTTATTAAAATATTTATTTAAATTTATGTTCATTTTCTTCTTATTACACAGCCATTACATTATTAGTTTGGACAGAAACAATTAATTCAATTTTATAGAACTGAGTACAGCTACATACATACATAGCACCGAATTCTTTCCAATTTGCAACGGTATGACATTAAAATTCACATGATCAAGAAAACTTATCGTTTGATTTTTGCTTAATTAATATTACATTTACAACAACTTTCGATATTTTTTATTAACTATGTCATTTCCATGGTCAGTCATATAGCAACATAATAAACTAATCATAAAATTATAAAAAAGTCATACTCTATTTGTGAATAATCTTCATCTTAATATTCCTAAAGATTAAAATTCTTTCTATGATTTGCTTATTTATTATGTCATAGCAAACGTGATTTATAAATTTTGTGACTATAAATAATTTAGATTTAAATCATACATATAATATTTACTTCCTTTTTATAATCAAGTATTTTAAGGCGAGAGTTTACCTGCAATACATCAATGAATGGCTTATGTTCATCGCAGATAAGAGACAAAAATATTATAGATAAATATTTGTTGTAAAATACAAAACCGTGAATCGTAGGAACGCAAACTTTGTTTCTTTCTACTTGATAGTCATTAAGCAGTTGCCATCACTGAAGCATACGTTATGTGGAAACAATTAATAATAAATAATATCTACTACTAATGAAACTGTTACATTTCTATATTCAGCACGTTTCGACAAAATGATCTAAAAAGTAAAATAAAGCAGTGGACAAATTATTGGAACAGTCATTATCATTTAACCTCTGAAGGCTGTCAGGAATGAAAATCCCACGCGAATTCTCTTTTAATATCATAGTTCCGTAACAATATCATGTGTAAACGATCATTTTTCTACCCTTCGTTTAATACTGAAGAGTAATAAAACACTTAATTCCATGTAAATTACTGATTTTTCAAACAAGGAAAAAGTCTATCCTCCTGCACAATTGAACTAATATTATTAGTTGGAAATTTTACGAGTCACAGTTTATATGTTGCTAGTATCAATAAATATAATTGCATAACATGAAAAGTTTGGCAATAAAACAAATTAAATTCTACTAGTAAATTTTACCAATTATAAATTATCTGATTATACTATTCGATGGAACGTTAGAAAATTATGAGAAAGAAATCTATCAGCTGGGACTTCTTAATTGCCAACTTGTTATTTGTTACTTCGCTACTATTGCATATTAGCCGATATGTCATCGTGCAAGAATAACCCTAATTGAAATTTCACATGATTTTCTTAACGCGATAACTTTGTAGGATTAAAATGAAAAATTGGCAAAAAATATTATATATATAATTTACTGAACTCTATTATATCTAAATTACTTATAGTCACCAAATTTATAAATCATGTCTAACAGTATGATAACTGTATTTCCATACTAGCGAATATATCAAACGGGGAATGACGACTTTCTGACAAGAAATGTCAATCACTGTACAAAACGAAATTGTTCAAGGATTCTATTCAGAAATTGTAAACTACATTCCACTGTTCGATAAACGAAGGCACGAGATAGAGGTAACACTAAGCGCGTCATGAATGCGCGTCGAAACTCGATAAGGAGAACGGAACCTAGTTTCAACGTGAAATTAATTTGTCTGTTTTAGCCCGGGCCGGGCATAGTCAAAAGGCTCATTTATCAACGTGACGTTGTTTAAACCCATTTGATTTGTGCAGGTACAAACGAGGCCGGTCCCTCCGACCAGAGGGGGATTTCAATGCGAACCGCCCGCACAAAAGCATTGCCTAAGCAGGAACTACAGATTATCCCCATTTGCAGAGGTCTGTCTCTATGTATGCATAGTGATCCAGTTAAGATTTCCCATACGTCCCGCGCAACTCGTAGGCTCTCGTATTATCCAATAATCGCAATGCCATTGTTATGTTCGGGCCAATTCCCGATTGTCGACTAACATTCCTCATCATCACTTTCGCGATTTCGCTAATTTCCTGTAGATCGCGGATACGATATTATTATTGTACTCTAAACCACGAATAACCTAAGCGTATAAAGTTAAGTTAATAGGCAATTGCAATTGTGTATTTAATTCTGCGTTTTCGCATCGTGATATATATATTTGTATTTTTCGCTAACGACACGCGACACGGCGTGTAAGATATCAACCGTCTACGTGTACCTACGATATTGCTTCGTGTTAGCTACTCGAGCTCTGATTAGCTGTCGGTATCAGTTTTTAGCTCACGCAAATGATATTTTAATTATCTACCAATAAGAGTTGCTGCACTAATGACAATTTGTCATGCAAAAATTTCGTCGAGCAACAGTTTTGTGGCGCAACAGTTTCGTCGCGCAACAGTTTTGTCGCTCACGAAAAGGGCATTCATCTGTACGAACGTGCGCACATTTGACGACGCGACGTGACTGCAGAACGAATTTTTTGTTTTCAAGACCTAGCATCTGGTTAACGATTGATCTATTTCCATGTCGTCGCCGGTCTTGTAAAATTAATAAATGCGCATGCACTAGCAACGAAGCTGTCTCTCTAATACCAGTGATATATGACGTTGGAAGAAGAAGAGATTGAATTTCTGATTGATGCATATTAATGTTACAGCCAATCTTCCGATAGTATAGCCAATCGAAATGTTGTTAACAACTCTATTGGAACAAATAACATACTCAGTTCTGCAGTTTCAATATACATATATCACAATTGTGTTGGAACAGGCATGAATTTAAAATCAATTCAAGCGAAGATCGCAGTTAATATATATATAATACTGATTATTAAATTGACTATATTTATATACCCATGGTAAAGACTTTTCAAAAAGATATTGGAACAGATACAATTTTTGGAATCCTTAGATCCTAGATCCTAGACCTTGATCCCTTAGATCTGGTTCATTGCAAATCAAAGGACAAAATGCAGTTTTATTTATTCCATAAGGATAAGGAATATATACTTTTTAAGAAAACTTTTTTGAGAATTTATTTGTATTCCAGTCTACGTTATCATTAATAGGGATTTTGAAATTTGTATTTGAAAATACAAAGATTAGAAACCCTTACAAATGATTTCAATCGTTCAAAGTCGACGATATTTATCTGGCTTGCTGTAGGTATAATTTTCTCGAAAAAAAAAAAGATGAAAACCAATTTTTACAATCTATTGCGTCATCAACTACACGATAGATCTATAATTTAATTATCCGTTACATTTTTTTGTCTCTGGTAACGTCAGATAACGTCAACAGTAATTAACTGAAATGCGAAAACATGAAAAGTTTGCAGAGCGTTTAGTTTGAAGGGGACTAAAGTTACGGGATAATTAATCATCTCTTGGTAACGTTTTTTTTTTTTTTTTTGCCCATTTACTAGGATGGCACTCGAGCCGATCAAATTCGGGCGAACGAGCATGAATAAACTTTAACACGGTCACTCGGAGTTGGCATGTGTTGGTTCCGATAATCGAACTTTCCCGTCGACTTTCTCCAAGGATGGTGTTTCGCGATTTTTCGAAGAAGCCGAGGTGCAGGGAATAGTATTTGTAAGTCACGTCACTGGTTGACGTGGTTCGAGAGAAGAGAAGAAAAGAAAAGAAGAGTTCTTTCGCAGGCTGTCGTGTAGTCGTCCCTCGACTTCGACCAACTGGATAAAGAACGAAATGCGAGAAACGACGACAGGCCGATTACTCACAAGTTCAAAGTTCAGCCAATTTAACCGAGTTGACGTCAGAGGCACTCGTTCACCAGTTGGCACACGTTCCACGGCGTAATGCAAACTGAAGGGAAAGATATCGACCAACGGGATGCGTTTCCGGAGAAACTGATGCTCGTTATTAACGATTCCATTAACCCTCGAACAATAGACACTCGCGGCTATTTCACGCCACTATGCTTTTCGTTTCTACGTTAGAGCTTCATATCGAAGACAGTTTGCTTTATCCAACTTTGTTCAAAAGAATTTCTCTTTTGGAAAGATCTAAATCACATTTGTCGTTTCGTGTCAAGTAAGTCATTTAATCAAGTGGTTTCGAAGTTACGTATGGTCTTGCTACATACATTTTTGTCCTCATCGCGTTGGACGAAATTATTCAAATTTTTAAGAACTAAGTTTTCCGAGTAGTTATCTTGTTTGGGAACCGCATCTATAAAGTAATATAATCTATAGATAATCTAGATAATATAATATTATATATAATTTATGATCTTCCAATCATTCCGTTTATTATTATTGCATGCTGCGAATTATTCCACAAGTCAGATTTGGATTCTAAATAAACTTTCTAGAGTTTTTCAATTCATCGCAAACTTTTTCGTTTAATGGGATTCAAATGATATTTACTAATTTAGAAATCACATTGGTCTCTATTAATTTGTAAGAAATAAAAAATTTATTAATGCATGATATCAATTAGAGAAAACAAAAAGAAACAGGAGCAGGAAATAATTTTCATCATAGCATTTTAAGAGATTGTTAGATGCTAATAAAAATACAATGAATTATTCAAATGATAATGAGTAATTCAAAAGTGATAACGAGAAAGAAAACCCAATGATAACGAAAAATATGAAGGTTTTTAGAAAATTCTTCTGTACAAGAAGACATAAAAAGCGTAAAATTCATAATGAATATATAAGTTTACAAAATTCAAGTGAATATTACATATTAAAATATTAATATTTTACATCGTATATGTGTATATTAAAAACACAATACAGTTTGTTATATAATTCTATTAACATACAGAATTAACGTTCTTTACGATTGAACTATACTAACTTCTCCCTATTTTGTTCAAAGTGGTTGATAATATTATGTTAAATTGTCTTTATTCTCAATATTTCATTATGTTTTCTTTTATCTAGAAAGAAATGGAAATCGACATATCGTTATCTACTTCATTTTTCAATCGCCGCGTCGTACGAACATTAATCTCATAAAACGATTGCTAATTCCATTTATATTACCATTATATTCTCCAGAAAAGCAAATTTCAAATGAAGTCATTCAGTTATTTGATTCAGCTGAAATTGCTTTTATGTAAATTCGTTTGGATACAACGAGAGGAGATAAATGGACGATTCACATCATCGTTTAAATTATAATTATCATCAACAATGAAATCAGTATACAACGACAATACCAAATATTTATGCAAATAATAGGTATACTTTTATGAGCGCAATTAAAAAAATGAAATCTTAATGAAGATCACCTATCAAATATTACAATGCATACATAAGATCCGCAGTCTATTAATATATAGCAACAAAATTATCGTTTGTAAGCGTGGTTATGAAACTGTTTTATTCTTTAAAAAATTCTTCATCCTTCGATCGTTTAGTTTCTAAGTTTTTCATTTGACGAAGAAACATCTTTTAAAATTAACAGTCATCATTGACTCAAGCAGTAATATTCTACAATAATCAGTACGCTAATAAGATAATTTCGATACGTTATTAGTAACAAATGTTTCGAATCTATAATTTGTATATTAATTCCTAATCTTACAATCTATTCGTTCAAGCAGACGACACGTATCGTTTTTAATCACTAGTTTATCGTGAAATTTATACATTTTATTGACATTTACATATTGTTGTTATTACATAAATTAACCACGGACGGTAATGTAAATGCTAATGTTAAACAGCAACAGAGCGATCGTCGGATTTAACGCGACGATACCCATAAATCTCGACAACGTTTATTCCGTCGTGTAATTAACCGCTTAATCAATTTAATGAAAACCCGGCGAATTAGATTTAACCAATTTACAAGAATCAGATGCGAGCATGCCGCCAGCGCCGGCTAGACCGAGATCATGCAAAACCTCTCGGCAGAATTAACCGCGGCCGCGAAACTTAACCGTGCGAATGATCGTCAAAGTAGTCGAGCAACTAACTTAATTCGTCTTCTTAGCGTCGAGCGGGCGAAAAGGCAAGGGGCGTCCAAGACAGGAAGAATTCCTAGGATGTAGTAGTGTTCTTGTCGAAATTTTGCTGCAGGCCACGCGGCGAATCTCCTACCCTTTACATGAAACGACGGTGGCCTGCGAAAGGCAGTATTTATTACGCTCCGGGGACAACCCTTTATAAACAACGTAATTATGCGCGCAGTACGCGTAACGATACAAATGGTGGCTACGTGTACCTCTGTGATAACCAGAACCGTGGAGCACGGAACAGAAAGGGGAATAAAAGCGGCGGAGACGACGTTGATACAGACATATAAAGGTGATGAAAGTGAAAGTGTTTGTATTTCGTATGGGGATGTGTATGTGCATATTGAGAATGGATGCTGGCACAGGGGTGAACATGTTGAATTCTGTATGCGGGCGAATTAGTGATTTTGAATTAATACACGCTTGGTTATTGATTATTGATCTCAAGACTAAAGGGGAAGCCTAGAAATGAAATTTCATATTTTTTACAGGGAAAGAATTTTAAAATTCACTTATCTGGTCAATCAATTTTGAAATAAAGATGTCTTATACTCCTGAACATTTTTTAAATGTTGCTCGATATAATATTAAAATATCGATTATATCGATAATTGTACCTTTGATTCCCATAAAATTTTCTGAACTTATCAACTGTTCTGAAAGAACTTACGTGGACCTAATACGTAAAGTGCTTTCGATTTTAACTATGTGGTATTAAAATCTTCCTGCTCAAAAACAAAAGTAACATTAAAATCAAAGAATCAACAAAAATATAAATATAATGTTCTTCTTCTGTGTTCTTCATACAATACCATGCGTATGTCATGGATTACAGATTCAATTCCCTCAATTAAGAATTTAATCTCAATCATAATTGGGGAGTTGTTTGAGCAAACAGGGAGCTCCATTTCCCAGTAATTTGAATAAGCTAAGAGAAATCAGCCAAATCAAACTTTTTCAAACGTATTATAAATCTATAGTCAATTAAAATTCATAGTAATAAATTTGGGTATAGCTTTCATATTCGAAAGTATAGAAGTATAAAAGAAAGTATAAAAAGTACAAGTTACATATTGCAGCTTTTTCATTACAGCTGTAAATCTTTCTGTCTGAATTCTTCGGGTTTGCCTTCTTGCCTAAGATTATTAAATACAATTATGTATAATAGCGAATAGTTAAAGTTTGTCTAAATGTTATAGAAAAATTGTAAGACGAAAGAGTAAAAACATGTAGTTAAATTTGGTTCGTATAAACAATTTATGTGATAATTAATCAATATAAATTTAATATAAGTTAATTTACATTTAATATAAGATATATTCGCATGACGATGAAGGTTGGTAACTGAAAATAGAATAATTTCAGATTATAGAAAGCTGTGACAAATTTTTAATGTAATAATTTATAATTTAATTATTTCTGATTTATTTCAAATAGACATTCTAGCATAGAAACACTGCTATGTTCTACTTTATTTTTCAAGTAGTTATTACGATTATAAAATAGTTTACTTATTTATTTCATTTTCAGTTGTTACTCACATATGATAATATTGCAATAAAATAAATTAATAAAATAAACTAATAAAATAAACTAATAGTACAGAGGAAGATTTTCAATTGTTGCGAAGATTGTTGGAAAAATAGAAACAAAAAATATAATTCAAATCTTTTACGATAAGTTACTTGACCAACAAAGTATAAATAGAAACGATAATTACAATAATGTATATTTTAAATTAATATAAAATTACGCCTAACGATAAAAACAAAATATATAAAATAATATTTTTAAAAATCTATATGAGCGTAAAATATAATATTTATAAAATTACCGTATATTCGTAAATGCAAATTTAAATAAAAATGTTGTATGGTAAATTATCATAAAACCTTGTTTTATATTATTTAATTATATCGTCGGTGATATCTAACGATAATACGAATAATCTGAAAATTTATAAATCAGAAGATAGTGTTGTTTTTCGGATGAAATTGCATATGAGGAATTGTTATTTTGCTTCGCACTCACAATCGCATGAGAGAGCATTCATTTTTTACTGCATTACATATCGCTCTGTGCATCGCGTGTTCAATTAAAACGGAAGTTCCAAACTCAAACCATAAACATTCAAATTAGATTAGCTACGTGTATGCACAATCTGCGACAAATTGCATAGGGGATAAAAACCGTCGTCACGTATAAACGGCAAAAGCTCCACTTTTATTAGCTTTTGATCACCTCTGCACAGATTCTCTCCCCTCTTTGTTCGTAGCGTAATTTCGCGATTTTGCATTGAATCAATATCGCGTGTGTTTCAGCTGAATAAGTAGATTGCAATTTATCGGAAATAGTAAAATAGAATTGAAATAACAAATTTGCTCATATCCAAGCGACCAAGTTTTTTTTTAACTAAACGCTAGAGTGAGAAGGAAAAATATGATGGTAGAAGTATGTACATGTACTATGTATGATACGACGAAATACACTGCGAGACAGAGAGGAAGAACGGCCAGAAGAAACGAAGGAAGAAGAATCGCAGAAGAGGAGCGAGGAAGATAAAAGGGGAAAAGGGAGTGAAAGGGAAAAGTATAGAAGAGAAGAAAGGAGAAGAGAGAGGATATAGAGAGAGGTAAAGGGTGGAGGAAAGAACATCACCCCGTGGCGCGCCCATTGCATTCCACACATCCTTCGCCGCTGCAAACCGCTTTGACTCGCCGACCGTAGTGGAGGATCAAACTCGAACGCTATCGATTGTACTTCGGTATTTTGCGGGACCAATGCTTCTACTCCGGTTTAACCCGCTCCTACTTTACTTCGCGATTGGGCCTCGAGGTCGAGACGATCGCCGTACCGCGCCAGTTATACATATACCTCTCGAGCTTCATTTCCCCATCGCAACGTCTCTCTCTCTCATCAAACGGACCGCATTCTTTCCAGATTTGCCTTTCGATCCACGTTCTCCGTGAAATCGTTAACCTTTTACGTTCTTCGATACAATATCCTCTTTACGAGAATTTAGCTTATCATCATGCTCGAATATTAATTGGAGATTACTCGTGTCTCCTACTTGCGGTCAACGATTGTTTGAATACGATTTGGATGATGAGCGAATGCAGTGATTCCGAAATGATTTTTTTTTTCACAATTTTAAATCAAATTCTTACCTCGAATACGAAAGATATATTTTCTTAAGTAGTGTATAGAATAATCAATTTGGAATGCAATTAGAGATACTTGTGTGAAATTAATTGAGAAATGGAAATAAACTTCTTCAAACTATGATTTTCTTAGCATCTTATATGTATTAATTCTTCTTTTACGTAACATATACTGTGTTCGATTTGGCGTTTACTTTGGAATTACATTCGTTAATATTAATACGCGATATTAATATCGTATACTATGATACTAATATAATATATTCGATAGTACAGTCTTTTTCCCTAATTTCCGAATTCAATTATGAAAAACATGATTTAGGTTTCGATATGATGAAGTCATTAGCGAATTTCATTACATTTAATAGTATTTTATAATAATTCTCTAATGATAGTAATTATACTAAAAAATATGATATAAAAGAAAAATAAAATTGATTGACAATTCTTCAACTTTGTTTTGAATTAATTAATAAAATTCGACAAAATATATATATTTTTTTGTTTCATTTCTATATGTGAAAAATATCCTACATAATACAATAGGAAATGACAAAGTGTGCATTCGACGAGTATTTGTTAACAGTTGACACATTGACATGTTGATTTTGTAACATTTCACGAGACTCGCACGAAAAATATGAAATGGATTCCATGTGTACGCATGAATTTATGCATTTAATGGAAAGAGGTACCTCGGTGTATTTTCGTTCAGTAAATTAGAGAACATAACGTTAATCTTTCTCCATTTTTCCAACCGATATATGTAATCCCATCAAAGTGTTCTATTTCATATTTGTGTACGGGAAGATGTAAAACGTAGTAGTAAAACGTAGAAGCGATATAGCGAATGCCTTTGAACAAGTATTATAAAAGTTTGCAAATAATCTAATGCAACAATGTTTATTTTATACTACAACGTTTCAATTCGGTGGATTTGTTCCAAACAGAGAGAAGAGAAGAATTATGTAAAAAATATAAAAATACAGTATTTACACGTACCCATATTTTTTGATGGAATATTTTTCTAGATTTCTTGTTTCTATAACATTCAACTTGTTTATTCAAATAAAAGTACTATTTGACTACATAACTGAGGCTAATTAATTAATATGCAATAGTAGTGTGCAATCATCTTTATATAATATCTATAATAGTTGTATCAGTAAGCTGTAGGTTGACAAGGTATCAGTTACTTCAGATTGAAAAAACTATAAAAAAGAAACATAAAAGCAGTATTCGAATAATTTAATTGTTAATTATTATTTATTTGACTTATAAGAAATTAATGACTTTTATACGTCTGGAATATTAAAACTAATTAATACTATTACATAAAGATGTTGAAATAAAAATTATTTTGATTAAACATGCGCTGTGAAGAAATTGTACGTAGTTGAAGTTCTCTTTGAGAAAACCACACTTCATATGCCTAATATGCATATCCAGTTTGGGACGAAAATTCCGCTCAGTTCACGAAAGGATAGATGGCGAAGTTCGAAATTAGTTGGAGAGTAGTATCATAGATGACAGAAACTAAGAGAGTTTAATCTCCTTAATACATTGTCAATTTTACTATAATTTATGTAATTTTATCTTAGTTGCTTCTCTTTAGATTTTAGAACGTAGAATTGGATATCACACGAAAAAACGCGTGATAAGTATATTTTTTAATTTCCGATTTCTTAATTTTGAGAAAAGAATATTTTATTATAAAATAATTAAAAGTACAAGAACCAAGGACTTAGTCAACGAAATTTTATAGAATCAAAGATATAATTGTTAAAACAAACGATATTTTAATATCTTTTTATCATTTTAATGTCACGATAATCAATATTTCGAAAGATGAAAAGATGAAAGAAGATGGAAAGATACATGTTTCGAAATCAAATAATTTAGAAACATGGGATTAATTAAAAACATACTCAACTTTAAAATTATTAACTTTTCTCTACACAAATGGAAAATATTCTTTATCTTTCCCTCCACTGTTGAATTAGTACTTACATCGAAGTAAACTGAAATTTTCGTAACTTTACTCTGCATTTTTGCACTCATGGAAACTTGGAACAACTACAATCGCATGGTATCGTCGCTGTTTTGCTTGAATGATCGTGCTGCAAGTTTCTTGGCTAATTGTGAGTCCGGTGAGTTGATGCAGCTCGAAATAAGTCTATAGAACTGGAACAACTGTGCATCGAGTTGACGAGGACAATGAAAAAATTACAAGCGGACAGTTACAGTGGCGAACTACAGAGTATAGCTTCCGTAGAGGCGGAGACGAGAATCGAATTCGAACAAGCAGAATCCTAGCAGTGTGTATCTCTGAATCGATCGTAGTCCATTGGACTCTGCCTCGTTTCCTCGCTATATTTCGCGAGTAAACCTCTTATTCAGTGTAGGTTGGTACGTTGAACTCTCATAATCGATTCTTAGAACACTTTCCACGATGATATTCCCGAGATAGGTATTCTATAGACGTTCACGATCAACTTCGTGTGTCTTGGGATAGCCATCGATCGAGCATACTAGTTTAATTTCATTTCCGAGTATGCCTGCTACGGCCTTGTTCAAATTAGTTCACGTAACATTCGTTTGATGTTAATCGACTACCATTTCAGGGATCTGTCTTTTTTCGCTCTTATATACATCAATCATAGTTTGAAGTTTATAATACCGAAGAGTAAGAAGAACAACAAACTAATTATACAAGCGTACATTCGTAATTTATTTTTTCATGTAGCATCGGATTAATGGTCAATTGGCTATCAATAATCGTAAATTATTATACTGAAGTTTTAAAATATCGTAAATTCATTTTCTTTGATAATAATCTGTCGTGAATATAGACTTTAATGAAATGAATAGAATCATACGATGTAAATTCTGTATCAAGAAAACACGCGTTTCTAAGTAAGTTACGACTATTCAATAAGAAAAGCTGTTGCTACTTTCGTGATTCAGTACAATAAGATATGCTCCTCAGCAACATCCAATCTCGTAGCGGTTTATCGTCCGTTGCGATCGCGTTAATTATATGCAAAAATAATTCGTGTAAAGTAATTAGACAATTAAAATGTTAAATGTAAATGGAAGGAATACGTGGCAAAGAATGAGTTGCAGTCGAGCAACATTGTTTCCAGAATCGATATAGCATAATTGAAGCAGCGCTGTTCGTCACTGTGGTCTACACGTAAACTACATATAAAATAATTACATTAAGTACATGGTTATATGTGGCTACATCTCGTAGATACGAGAGATAGATAATAACTGGGCGAGTTATTACTCGCGTTAGATGTTGTTAAGCATATCGTTTGCATAGCCCCCGATACACGTACATAATGCCATTAACAAGATACGTATTCGAATAATGGCAAAAAGGAATTGCAAAATTACTTGCCTGCTAATACATTTCGCGGTTTAAATCTTGATACTTTTATGAATGAACGACGAAACAGGAAAGCGTTAGTCATAGATATGCAAAATAATCGAAGATCGTATTATTTTGTTTTGAATTTTGAATGATCATACAGTATCAGAGGTGGTTAAACATAAGCCATTACAGCTCTTTCAGTTTATTTTCTTCAATTTCGATTTTATAGCTTATATTTATATTTTGCAAGAGTCATTTCTTCAATGTCTACATTATGAAATGATTTTATTGGTTTTTGCTAATAATTATACGGAATGTTTGAGAAATTTTTTATACATAGCGACTCTACTAATATGTAGAAATCACGGTGTTCGAGTGATTGTTGCTTTACATATTGATTTATAATAGTGTTATTGAATTGTTTTTTTTTTTTTGGTATATTAGAACATGTATTGTATTAATATTTATTGTAATTATGAAAAATTTAAGGTCGTGAAAATATTCGTATAATGAACAAGTTATATTAATTATGGTATATATTGTATATTTTATATATATATACTTCATATAAAATTAATAAAACTTATTGATTACTCAGATATTTTTACGACATTAAACTTCTCCCTTATTTACACTGTCGCTTATTATGCAAAAACTAAATAAATTAAATCTATCTATATTGCTACTAACTACGATAAGAATAGTATTGTATCAAAAAACAATCAACTCAATAACACAAACACTATTATAAACAAATATATAGAATGTAATAATCTGCCGGACACTGTAGTGTTGCAATATTAATAAAAATCGATACATCTGTTGCTGGTTTCCTTTTGAAATAAAATATACCTTTTATAACTTATAATTTCTCAATTATACATGTTACGGATAATCGAAATCTGAATTATTTTCGTACTTACTCGGAGAAATCGTTACCTAGAAAATTCGACAAAAATATTCGCTCACCTGAAACAAAGAAAATCATACACTTGAATATAAATTTCAAATAAACGTAAATTCAGAAAGATTCTTATGATTATATTGCGGATGTTTGTGCACTTTTATGTTCATATGAATGCAACGAAAATAGTAAAACCTGTACAAAGAACTGTTCCACTTACTAGATACTGATTACTCTATTTTGCATATGTTACATGTTATTATGTATATTCTGTACACTTTTGTATTTTTTAAATTTCCATAAATGCATGAACATCCGCAGTTTGAACATTACAATTGCTAATATTTCTAAATGAAATTAAGCCTTTCCAAAAAGTATAGAAACTCAACCTATAATTTCGACTGAGTCTTGATAATCTCTCATAGTAGTCGATTCGATTGTAAACAATCAATAAAGGAACAATTTCTTTCTTTTTACGCACACACAAAATTCTTGGAATGGAACGACATACTACGTGAAACTTCTAAGGCTATGAAGGCTAAAAGAATTACCATGCAATCTTCGGTAATGGGAATCGCAATTCTAGGAAAGCAAACTTCTAAGAACAATTAATTCCTGTGAAAGAATTATGTTTGCTTTGTTAATCATTCATTTTTTTACATAATTCTCGTTTGATGTTAAAATGGATAGTAATTAAAAGCAATTAAAGGAAATTATAAAATTAAAAATAATAGGGTAATTGAATGAAGTAGTTTAATTTAATCATCAGAAGAAATGTTAATTTATCTCTTACTTAGTAATATTATAAGAGAAATGTAATATGCTATTAAAGCGCGCAACACTAATTGGACAAAGTGATTCAGTTCGGAAGAAATAAGACACCTAATTATTTTCCTCAATATTAAAGACATAGAGCAATATTCATGATTAAGTTAAATGGTTGTAAACGATTTTTAATGTAGATAGTATCTCTTTAAATAAATCAACGCCATTCATATTTTCCAAACCAGAAAATAAATTTCTTAAGTGTAATATTTTAAAATGCAATTGGTATTATTATACATGTAAAATATGTTTTTCTGTTGATTTTTGTTTAGACTATTTAATTAGAAGCGTCTTCTATCAAAGAAGTCAAACTGTTCTTCGTTACAATATTACACATCTGTCACAGCTATCAAAAAGTGTAATCCAAAGCCATTTTTATGGTTTATCCTTTACATGTGCATACATTTTTTTTAAAGTGTACTTAAATTTTATTATCAAATTATTATAGTACTAAAACAAAAAGTAAAAAAGTTTTTAATAATTACTATAAAAATATAAATAGGTACAAGCAAAATAGCCCATAATTATTTAAACAATAACGAACTCTAATTTCAAGCTACATAAGTGTTGCAACTCAAAAATTGTACAAATTAAATATTGACTACTAACTTTGTTATAAATATATATTTGCTTATATTTCAGTATTCATTGGACATAAAAATTTAAAATAAATCACTGATTATATAAATTAAAATAAACGCAACTTGAATTTAATCTAAAAATATTCGAACTGTTTCAAAATCCTATTCATTTCATTATGCTCCTCAATGAACAAAAGCTTATTAATTAATTTAAGAAATAATTGTATGAAAATCTTTTCAAAATTCATCATTAAGAAGTATTAATCAATAAATCGTACGAATTTGGAATTTAGTACAGAATTTTTCTTAGTATTCAGAAATTATAAATCAATTTTTATTTCGTAGTTCTCCTTTCTCGCAGAAAAATTGTATGTTTAAAAGTCTAAAGATAATGCGTTTATATATCAATTCCCCCCCTTAGATCAGATGTTAAATGTTTGTATATGCAGATAGATACATATCTGTGGATTTTATATACTAAAAATAATTATCTTACTTTATAAAGCACAAGCACAAACATGTTCGTATTGAAGAAATTATTACAGCAAAAAGATGAAATTCCTGAAGTTGTGGAGTTTTTAACAAAATTTACGACAGCACGTTGTAGAATATTTAGATGCTAGTAATATTTTAAAAATATTGATAATGAAAACTAATAAATATATCAGTGAATCACGCAACGAGTTTCAATATATCGTCGAAACCAAATAACTAAATTTTCCTTATGATTTGTAGACTATAAAAAGATAATAAGTATTGCTTTTAGCCACTAATTTCTTATTAATTTATATTCATGTAGTGTTGCTATTCGACTAAAACGTACGGATATTTATGAGCGATGGTGTATGCAGGCTCTCGTTCATAAGTAATAAGTACTAGAACACCTGCTGCTTTCATACGGAACGTGGCGATTAATCTAAAATATCAAGGAACCGATTAATCAACCAGAATTTTATATTTACGCAATATCCCGTATAATATCGCGGTCCAATATATGTAAAAAATAAAAATTTTATAAAACTGAAAGACTTACAATAATATAGTAAATTATAATAACTATGTGTTGGCGCCTCGACAGTTTCCTAATCTAAATCCTGTTGGTAAAATTGAAGGTGAATTAGATACAACGTTCTGAAAAATCTGCTAAAAATTCGAATCTGTATGGTGAAGTTAATCTATAGTATGCATGCATTCAGATAACAAGAAACAGTAATAATGTGGATGTCAAAATCGATGAAATCGGTTCAAAACAGCAGATATACATACATAGTCATACATGCATACATAGACAAGAAGAGAATTCATTTTCTTATATCAAAGTGGTAATATCGCAGATATCGAGTATATGGTTTTCTTATAGTCTACACCATTTCGAATGAAACGGCCATTCGTAAAAGTTTTGATAATTTCTTAACGATTTTTCGGGTTTACTTAAGAAGTATGTCTTAATATTTAGGAAAAGGGGTGTATACTTATACAGACAATTTCAACATTACGATATGATACTATACGATGAGAACAGAAAATTTATTCGAATTTTACGTTACACGTTTGACGAACGACAAATACGGCACTTGGCTTTTTCATCATTGTCGATCAACTTTGTATTAAATTTAGCTAGACGAACGAGCTGCGTGCGTTTAGCAACAGCCTATTCGGCATCTCTTTAAGCCACGTTAAACTTTACTCGCGGTTACTCTCCTTTTCCTTCCACCTCTCGTCTCCCATTCCTTCGCGACTATGAGAGCGATTGGAATCGATTGAAAATCCACTCTGCAGAATATCTCGAGTCGAGTACGTTGAAACGGCTGGAAATCGATTCTTTTTGCTCGATGAGTGTTAAGTCTCTTTTCCAAAGGACGACCAACAGGTCCGACCTTTTTTTACATATACATAGAAGTGTCTCTATAGCTTGTACAGAACTGTACACTGTACACGCGAGTAAACGAGTCATCGACCTGACCCGCGATTTTGTTCACCGTAACTGAACGAACGGATCAACGATCCAATCTGTATTAGCCGGACGAAAAAAAGACTGGTTTAAAGTTGACTAATATTATCCGTTCAGACACGAAATGGTAACGGGATGGTTTCGTTCTGACAAAGACAGTCAGTGTTTATGGCATCAATACATGTCCAGAGGCTCGCGAAGGTATTCGAACAGTTGTACACACATTTATGAATATATTATGAAATTAATATATTATGAACATAGGAAACATTTTGAAATTTCATTAACACTTTTAGGAGACTCGATTATCATGATTACACGTCGCTAAGCTTTGTAATTAATCTGAAAATATATACAGAAACTACAATATTATAAGATATTTGGTACATGTGTATATTTCACAGGAATCACAAAAATATTTATAATTATCATTACAAAATCATTACAAAATCTTGATATACAGTGAGATTATAATTATTACTACAGGGTTAAAATAGCCATTCACGCTGCATGCTAATTTTTTACTAAATATATATTTGCAATCGGTATCTTGTAATTTCTACATACCTTCCCAAATTGTCTACTTTCTTTTGTTCTAAAAAAATGTAAATATGTTTATTTACATTCAAATTCTCCCCGAAGAAATGACTTTGAAACAAAAATATTCTTTGCGACGTATTCATTCCCTGATAGCGTTCAAGTTGTATGTCATATACATATTTTTTGTATTATCACAGCTGAGAAAAATATTTAAATGCCTGTCTTTACGTTTATTGTCAAAGTCCTTAGGTAATTAGTATTATAAATAAATAATTACTCCGACTCCTGGCAACGTTTACAATTTAGTTATTATTTACTTTTCAATGCAATGGTTCGTAAGCAAACACTCATAGTTACCTGCAGGACTAGTTTACAGGACTTATTTAGGGTAATTGCAATTAATACTTATTAATAATTCATTTATACATAGCAGTATTACAATAAATGACTATCTTTAAGTTAAGCATTTTGTATATAAGGAGACAGATTTAACAATATACGACAATATTTGTCGGAACGGAACCATCTCGTTACCATTTCGTGTCTGAATTGATAATATAAACCTTTATACGGTTGCTAATCCGAAGATCTAGCAAGGCAAGCTACGTCAACGGAGTTACTGCACTTGTCAATGTAATATGACAGCGTGATCGAAGACGTGATAGTGCACGCTTGCCTATCGCGAGATTGAAATCGAATTGCGATAGTTAAATGTGCAGGTATCGCACCTGGAATTGCTCCCTGCTTCAGATTAGCTGGCCAAGAGTTCAGTGGGCAACCAGGTTCAGAAATGAAAATGGACGACATACAGCGAAATACTGTTAGATAGATATCGATTCTATACCGTTGCTGTCGAAGCGCTAAAGTACAATTTCAGGTACAAAATTTCACCCTAAATTATATTTGAATGATCGTTTTATTTGCGAAATTCTTGAACCTCATGAAGATAGCATAGTGTAAGCAAGACTTGAACAGTTTAAATTTAATCACACATTTAGATTCTTGCAAGTATCGTTCGATTAGTTTCATAGTTAACGATGTTATACTTTTATTTCTTGCTATGACGTTTTTTCGTAATTTCAACAAATATAACGAATTTCTTATAACAATAAATATAGAACACGATTTTATGAAAAATAATAAATTTTCATTAAAATTTATTTAAAAATAAGAAAGGACTGGTATGCATTTTTTCATTTCGATTCTGCGCTAAAGGTTCTCTGAAAACATTCAAGTCCTTCATTCAAACGGTTGAAACAAAATTCAAATTGAGACATAAAAACTTCGAGGATTCTGGTTAATGTCCACTTTATAGCATTTTCTGGTTTATCGCTACTTGACTCTTGTCTTGTTATGGTTGAATCGTTTGAGACCAGAGCGTTAAACGAAACTAAAGAATGCAATTTGATAGTCTAGTACTTGGAAAAGAAAGGACGCATATATTAGGCAATAATATAATTTTAATAAATCTACAGAAACCATCATTTTTGTTACATAACATATGTTTAATGCTTTATGGTACTACTGGTAGTTTAAATTGAACATTTATAATCTTATAATCTTCATATATTAGGTTGTCCAAAAAGTTTCTTTCGTTTTATAAGAAAATAATAGACGCACAGTATTTTTTGTTTTATATTAGTTTATTGAATTGTGCACAAACGTAGTAGTAGCAATATAACGAAATGGATCATATCTAATTCAATAAAATAATATAAAACAGAAATTGTTGTTCATCTGTTATCATCTTATGAAACGAAAGAAACTTTTCGGACGACCTAATAGCTTCATAATTATCATAGGTCTACGTTAAGGACGGAATAGTTACGATAAATAAATGTATTTTGAAAATAAAATTCCCAACTGTAATTTATTGTCCTTGTATTTTATGTAATGTAGCGTACAAGTACTTTGAAGAATAAAATAATAATATAATACACCATATAACCCTTAATAAAATAATAAGACAAACTCGTTCGGAAGAGGTAAAAAGTGGGCTAAAAACGACCCAGTCATCGTTGCTCACGATCTGTTTTCTCAAGGCTAAATACTTATTCTTTTGTTAACTCCACATTTTCCAAGAAACTTTACACCTTAAAACGTGAATATGAACTTTTTTGCAAGTTTCGCTGACTGAGGTAAAAGAAGCTTAAAAGGAAAAGTGGTTAAAACATTGAACGCTCGTGTCTATAACGAATGAAAAATGTCGATAACTGTATAGCGTAAAGAAAACTTTTTCGTTCAAAGAAATACAGGAGCAAATTCTATTCCAGTCTTCGACAGCTTCTTTTTATTTTATAGTTATTTCGTACAATTCAAATATCAAAATGCTCTTAAAGAGAAAATAATTTTATGCTTTGTACCATTTTCGTCTTAAAATCTCCCATAATCCGAATTTTCCTTCGATCAAATAAGAATGCCATTTAAATAAATAACAATGATAAAAACTGTATTATTTCATTTTAACGTTGATTAATAAATGACTCATTATTAATCACGAGTCTTAAGTACTCAGAAGGCTTATTCCAGCAACTAAAGTGGATAACTCCACGACAATTAAGCGTGCAGTATTGTATTCTGGTACCGTGAGTCTTCAATTAGCCAACAGACCAAGCTACGATTTGCGAGACATCGAATGCCATTTTATTATCTTTTCATTGACCAATACCATACTTCACTGATTGTCCATTGTTACGTTGCTATTAATTTTCAAAAGTGATTAAGCAAGCACGCATGGATCATACATATCGAGAATAATGGTCTATCGACGATTTTATAGCATACATTCAGCTCCTCCGTCTTTCATTATACTCGCCTAAACGATTAAATGTATTCCTCGGCGCTACCGTTGACGTTCGTTCCGCGATTTAATTAATCGCACATATATTCATTACGCTATTAATTGGAAACGTTTATTCGACTTACCGACGTTGCAAATGTACTCTGTCGTTATGCGTGTCATGATTCTTGCGTTTCAGAAATTAGATAGTTAATGGAAAACAAAGAATTAAAAATGACTACAGCCGTAAGAAGTAACATTTTCAGTAAGTGTTCGACAAAATTTTACGAACGTCGTGAAACTTTGTCCCTTTGCACTATGCACGATCCGAAATTTAATATTCTCTTTTGTAATGTTTTTCCAAATATCTTTATGAACGTTAAATATCTTGTAACGTCATTCTCTGTTATTCGCAGCTGTTACCTCTTGTTATATTTAAAATGTCATTACACCAAATTACTTTGTATCTTATATTAGATTAACAATTAATTGTATTTCTGTAATAATTAGTTTACATATGTTTGTGCATATACAAATTTTGCATACATGGTGTCCCAATATTGATGGTACACCTAAGGAGTTGCTACACTGATGGAACACACAAGAGGGAATTTTAAACGCGAAAATGTAAGTGAAAAATGTAAAGTAATATTCTTCCATTTAAGGCCTCATTTTCAAGAAAATAGAGTCTGAACGTATTTAGTTAAGAACTGGACCGATACAGACGCATGATAAATTTTCACATTTATTTCTCTCGAAGATAAAGCATCTTCTGAAGAAATGTTATTCTACATTTTTTACTTATCTTCATATGCAGAATAACCTGCTACCGATTATCATTTACTCCTGTTCAGTCCGCAATTAACCAGGTACACTTAGCAAATTTTCGAACTCAATTTTCTTGAAAGTGAAACGTCATACGAAATGTTATTGCATATTTCCGGCTTGTTTCTTTTGTTTACGTAGAATCATCCTACTACCGATTGTATCACTATTGCTGGTACACCCTATACAATTGTAGCAAGCATTCGTCGTACAGTTAAGCGTGTAATTCTTCGAAGACAAAATAATTTCATCAATTTTATTAGAAATAACTCGTTCGTAAGATTGTGCGTCGTCGCGTAAATTATCGAATAATTGTCGTTCGTTGGCAAATCTATAAGTGCATCATTTAAGAAGTCTCATGTTTCAAGATTATGTTCGTTATGTTCTAAATCTCAAGTTGCTTCGATTCAAAGAACGCGCACACGGACTAATGATATTTGCTACGTGAAACGTGACTAACGCCTTAACAAGACGTTAAGAACTCGCTGTCAAGGTGCAAAGAACAGGAACGACGCAGGGATGGAGCAAAAGAACGAGCGCAGAAGAAGAAATCGTTCCGGTGCAAGTGCGTCGATTGGCTGGAAAAATCGTCGTCGTCGATGTGTCCGCAGTCACATGGCAACAGCAATCTCTCGTTTGCCATTCTCCCACCTTTCGCCAACCCTCTCCCATTCAACTATTCCATATCCCATCCTGGTTTCTCTCGGTTGTTCGTCCGACCAACCAACAAAACAGACGAGGACGAAATGCTTCGCCGAACCACCGCCAAGATAAAGAACGAGTATCACGAAAAGGGAGTCTCTAATAGGGGAAAAGAGACGAACGATTTAAAAAGAAAAAAGGGAAAAAAAGAAAAAAACGGAGACTTTCATGAGACAAGGTAAAGAGGTACGAAGAGGAGAGGAATGATAAAGACAACGGGAAGCTCCACCGGGAAGAAAAGAGAAACAAAGCTAACCGTAAAGAGAGAGGGAACACTTAGACGCGTGCAAGGTTCCTTCTGGTGTAACTAGCGATGGGCTAAAGTACATCGTAAACTCGAAGGTAGATTCGAACATTGGCCGATATATATATGGTCGAACCGTCTAAATATTTCGATATAAAGAAACAGTGCTTGCAGGTGCAAGTAGACGCGAACACTCTATGTGTACTTCGGCAAATAAAAAATGTATACTCGAGTAGAATCGAACACAGCTGTCTAATAAATGGGAAATTTTTCGTTCGCTTAAAATTATTATACATGGCTATCATTTTTGAACACTTGCATAGCTGCAAGCGTTCAAATAAAATTTGTTAGAATTCTGTTTATTGTTTATAACTTTTTCGAATTTTCCGAAATTTGTCTGAAGAATTCAATGAAATAATGATGCCCTTCTGACTCTACTGATTCCATCGCTACTTGCAAGATGTTCGATTTGTTCGAACATGGAAATACACACGTAGCCATAAATGGATTTTCGGAACTTACGACTATCCGATCCAAGGTTCGAAACTTGGCAAGTATAATACAATGAACGAATCATTATATGTCATGTTACGAGTATTTAAATTTTATAAAATGCAGCTTGGGAAATTTGGGTTTGACTGGAATTTATAAATACATAGATATCGAGCTTGGTCCCATCACTAGGTATAACAGGTTCGTTCAGGCTCCCTTTTTAAGGAAGGCCGTCTCTCTTTCCCTCTATATCACTGCACGCGAGTATCTCTCTCTCTCCATGCACGCGTACTTACACGCGAACCTACGCTTGTACGTGTTCCTCCTTCCTCTCTTTTTCTTCCTCTGTTTGACTTTCCTTCCTTCAAGTTTCGGCGTGCCAACGACCAGGATCGGGCCCGGCCCCCGACTCATCGAGACTTAATACGTGTCCTTCGGGAATTCCAGCCGCGAAGAAGCCGAGAACAGACTGGCTTCCTCGCCGGTACTCGTAACACCGGGAGTTTGTTATCGAATCAAGTCGATTTTTTATTATCAGTCCGCATACCGTGCCAATTAAGACGATCGCTAAGTGGTCCACGCGATTATTTATCGTCAACGTGGAAACTTTGTCGGTTTTCTTTGATCGAGGCTTCGATCTAGTCGCACCGATTGAGCGATTTCATGCTTTAGTATACCGGGAATCCTGATGTTTTTAAGCGGATTCGAGATAACTGATAGTCAGTGAATAACGATGCGTAATCACGGGTTCCGAATAATTCTCATACAGTGATGAGCTCCTTTCTAACTGCGATCATGTTTGCTATTATATAGGATGTCTCATTAGCTATGTTACAGGACGATATCTTCGTCGCTTTTAATGATGTGAGGAAACGCATAATGAACGAACTGTTTGGTTCAAAGAGACACATATGCTGCGAAACATTTTTTTTTTTATGTTATGGTCATATGTTTCGAGATTTCGATGCTTATTTTTTCATAAGCCAGTCAATGCGTTTTTTTAATTCCTGTGCAAGAATATTAAGATATTTGTGTTGGAATTAATTTAAACTTGTATCCGCTTAATTTAATACTTCAACTTTAACTTTTGTAAATCTTTTGCATATGAAAAACAAGAAACGACGTACATACACAGCAGTACTGTTGTATTTATGTTTTCCTTCCATATAGAAATTATAGTAAATTTGCTGCCTCTTTTAGTCTTTCATATAGTAAATTTGATGAAATTCAAATTGAAATATCTTTTAAACTAAGCATTTTCATTCTGATAATAAAAAAGCATATCGAATTATATATAAAAATGTACGTATAAGGTTCGATTTAAAAAAGATTCCAGAAACATTTAAATTTCGAAAAATATTGCTACGAAAAAATAATAATTCGCATCATAATATATGTCCCTTCGAGCCAAACAATTCATTCCTTAAGCATTTATCGTTAAAATCGCATCTTATCATTAAAAGTAACGAGGATATCGCGTTGTAACAAAGTTACTGAGACACCCTGTACGTATGCGTAACGTAGAATTACATTATTACAGAACATCAGGTACAACGAAGCCCGATCTCTAATCTATCCAAGGATAATACGAACATTTCAATCTGAAAATGTAATAAGTTGTACAATCTTAACGTGTTTCTCCATATTATTCGACGTGCTTTCGTCGAAGCCATTTACTACAGTCGTAAAGACGACGTAAAAAAGCTCTTTAATTATCGTGATTCGTTGGAGTAACTTCGACCACTATGTAGTTTTCGTAATGAACGTTAGTTGGAGTAATTCAGAGGTAGGAAGTCTTATTAGAATGTTCTAGCTAAGGTAATCCAGATAGAAATGAGACGTTGGGAGAGGCGGACCAAATCAGTTTCAGGTCATTCCTCTAATAATCTAGTCTAGTATTATGTACTTTGAATTTCTGAGACTAAATCAAACGATAAGTGCCAAATTTTGCAGTTAACTGTGCTAGAAATGTTATAAATAGAATTAATACAGAAACGATCGATCTCAATGAATTCCAAGTCTCTCTTTTTTCCACTTTACTAGAATATGCAATTGTTATGGGTAATTACTGAACTGCAAATGTTTATGCGTTTATAGAGAATGTAATATAAAAAGTCATGTGACTTGGAAAGATATACAAAATATTCGAAATAAGGCATTTGTTACACCTAATATTTAGAGAATGAAAGGAATATATTATACATATGTATATCCTATTTATGATATGTATATCTTATTTATGATCTATGGTTTTAATTGCATTCGTACAAATTAGAATTTGCATAGACATACACGGTCTAATTATATTAGAGAAAAATTGTATTAAAATAACATAAATAGCTGCGGAAATAAGTCTATTATATGATCTATTTATTAAATATTTTATAATAAATCTATTAAATCTATATACATTAATTTATTAATTCATTAATTCATCGAGTTATTAATTATTTATTCATTACATAACAAGTAAGTTTGTTAACATCACATTTTTGTGTTCATTAATAAATAATTTCTTGAATTATGTTTCATATTTATGGTATTTTCTGAGTTGTTCTTTCGGAAAATTGTTAAGAGTTAAACACAAAATGTTGTTAAATTAAGTCACTCTTTCGAGGTAAAAATTTTCTAAACCACGCATCAATGTGAATAGTTTATTTTGGGAAGAGATTTACAAATGAGTGAAGATAGTAAACAAAAAGACAGCGAAATATTTTCCAAAATCCAGCGACCCGACTTCGTATATCGTTTGGAGTTTATTTGTCACTGACAATGGTATTTTTTCAATATATTGATCAAACTGTTCGATCACGAACGTCTTTTTAAAAATCAGAGTTGTTAAAACAAATTTTATGTTTTGAAATATCACCATACAGCTAACATATAATGTCATTTACATAAAATAAGTAAGAAGTATAATCGTATAATTGAATGTTCAATTTACCTTTGAATTACGCTCATGGCAGATCAAGTTAAACGGTATTTAATTAATCCAAACACGTATATATATAACCATTTTATACAAATTAACACAGAATTCAATAATAAAATCATTAATATTAAATATAGTATATATATCAATATTAGCAATATTTATGGATTATGAAATTGAATGCACCTATTAGATAATATATATATATATATAGTACAAGCATTAGGAAATTCCTATAAGAGAAAATATTCTATCGATTTTCATTTTTATCTGCATTCTGAGTTGCAATTAATATTAATAATTATTTTGATACATATGAAACGTTATTTCTGCACAGCTTAAAATTAACAATTAAACATTATGTTTTCAATTTTGTTTGATATATAAATCACATTGATTTATACACATTATTGATGATCACAAAGATATTTATAATAGCATACGAATTTTAGAATAACTATATTCTTAAATTTGTTAAGACTTTCGAGGTATTAGAGTAACTTTGTTATAAGCTTAAAGTTAGAGAGCGTATTGTAAAAGTTGCTTAAGGTATAAATTTGGTATTTGAAGAAACTTCTGTAAATATAGGCATTGTCAACGTTGATTTCTGGAATTCAAGACGGATGATCTTTTGTTGGAGAACAAGCGAAGAGAAGGTCAGAAAATGTCATCGACGACATAGTTTTAAACAAAATTAGGTATCGAATGAAACTAAGTTATCTACGCTCGTTATACCTGATGTTCTGATGAACAAATTGTAAATTATCTCGAGTAAAATAAAAAAATCTTATTCCACGCTTGACGCAAATAACTGAATTGAAGTTGAAATACGAAGAAAACGTGTTTTGCATAAGTTTAGTCATATCAAGAAACCGATACAGGTAGAGATAGCAACATCGTCGTTATTTGAAAGGAATAACGGGATTCATTTTACAATCGTACTGTCATTTTGAATGAAAAATGAATTCTATATCTAATCAAAGACATACAAAATATATATCAAAGTCATATTCATTGTTATATCTTATCATTTGAAATTGCACAGCAAAAATATATTGTAAATGAATAAATAAAATGTACATAGAAATAATATCGAGAGATCATTCGTCGTAGCATTGATGAACGAACCAATGTCAATTTTGTTGCATGATAATGCAAAGTTTCGTGTGTAGTAAGGTTCGATGATTGGAATGAAATTTAATCCTTCGATCTTTTACTTACAGATTAACATTTTGTCAATCAATGTGACGTCTAAGAGTTAACAACCAAAGAAACTGTAAGAGTAGCGTTCAAAGAATTTTTTAATTCTGTGACCGATGACTTTTACTTATATGAAGTAATAAAAATAAGTAATCAGTGAACAGAGTATATAAAATCGTGTAGAAATTATTTGAATTAAGAACATTAATATGTAAGTACATAATATGAAACATTAATTATACAGTATTATAAATCAAACTATTAATTTGAAAATTTAAAGCGCTAAAATTTTCTGCTTTTATAGCAGAGATATGTATATGAATAGATAATTAAATAAGCACACAACGAGTTTCAAGTCTTTTAATCGACAAAATAAAATATTAATCGTTGACAAATTTTTTCTCTGTACTATTTTTAATCTAATAATAACTCCTAACAATATGGACATTGTATATAAATTGTACATATTGTAACATAACTCAACGAACCCTGTCTTACCATCACCTACATACATAAGTACATCTATGCGAGTAACAAAATTTAAAAATCAATCTTTCCGAAAGTAAGGCTCAGATGACAAAATTTTATTGCATATTTTTAGTTTATTTTTGTGTAAGTTTTCGCTTTGTGCTCAGTTATAGCAATTTTGTGCTGGAAAGTCACATTATCCTTTGTGTACAAGGAAATAGTTTTAAAATTCAATATGTTGTCAATCAATTTCTTATTTCCAAAACTATTGAAATTCTTCCATCCTCTTTATAACTTTCAAAATAATATTGCTTATCATAATACATATTAAAATATCGAGGGCATTATTTCCTTCGACAATTATATCTTCGCCAACTATATCTTTGAATGTTACAGATCCTTTCTATTTCTATCTATTTTATGCTAATATTTTTTTTAATCATTAAGTGATATTAGAATTAAAAGAACAGCAGAAATCCCTACTTACTATGTAATTTTTAATTTATTATGCGATCTTCGCATATGATGATAATGTTTTACTACAAATAAAAAAAAGGAAGCGAATAACCTACATGTTATGAGCACCAATCTAATAGATGCAATCTAAAGCACTTCGAAGTTCAAAATCATAAAATTGTAATCTGGTACGTCATGGTAGCGCAATAATGAAATGCAAGCGAGCCTTATAATATGCAGATACGAATGTATTATCCATTCGCCACTTTGTTGTTATTAAACGTTATCATACATCATCGTTACACGGCTTTTGATCATATTACATTGCTTTGCCGCATCTCCGGCCAGGTTTAACGAGCAATTGTATCATTACAAAGAATTGTGCCACGATAAATCGCGTAAGCAAACCGATGTCTAAGAATCGCATTATGAAGTAGATAATAATTTTTTAAATAAAGTTACCACCGTATCGTTTCGTGAAATCATAGACGAAAACATATTTGCCGGTGTTTCCACGATGATCGACCGGCCCAACCACATATCGATTGATATGTACATGGAAATTAGTGATCACGGTATGTGCTTCGAATCTAGACTATGCGATACACATGTATATGTGTATTTGGTGGTATTGTTTCTCTCAGATATTCGTGAGATTGTTTCATTAAACGAATTCTTGTGCTGTAGAATGTAATAAGAGCAAACCAATTTCGAAAATGATAGATTGCAGCATTTAGTTTGTGAGCGGAGCATCAATAAAATTAGATCGAAGGACTAATAATTTCTATCTCTTCCCGTAGTATTTTTCATTTTAATTTATTATTTGTCCAAAAATGTTAGAATTACCTTATTCGTTTTATTTCTAATTTTCGTGAAATCCGATCAATGATATCAGCAGGACAAATGAACAATGATTATGAAATCACAATGGAATGAACCAAAATATTGGAGCGAAATTATTGGGGAGAACCGTACGAGAATATTTATAGACCCAATCTTTATCATATTTTTCTATCTAAAAGAAACAGAAAGGTCCGCAAATTTGGTATCTCCAATCCCTCTCAAATCCTCGATACTTCTCCTAATAACGATAAAATACCTTTTTCGTATTTTAGTAGTAATAAATTATAAACGGAAGGGCTATCTTCGCCGTATAAATGAATTTTAAAAGCGCTCATTGTAATCGATCTAGTTTCTGTAATAAAAATAGCGATTTCATACATTCTGTTACTTTTATTTGTAAACCTATATTCTCCCTATCTACAGTTAGAGATACCTTCGTCATCTTTCTAACATATGCGCATATCTCCCATATTGTATCTCCCATATTCTCTATATAAAAGCACCGAAAAAGGATTTCTCTTTGACACGTTCCATAATTTCCTTCCTATTTCCCGTTTGAATAAAAGAACTCTTTCAAAGAGATCTTTGTAATTATACGTGGAAAACGCGCGATAACTAAATGCAGCAGTCACAAAGATTTCGTAATTGCGCTCCCTTAATCCCGGGATCTCAAATTTGGTAAATTAAGGAAATACCGTAACGCGTGCAGGATATATCGTAATCCGTACAGACCGAGCATATCTAGATGAATTAATTCCAGGATACGATGCTCGGTACGTATTACCCGTGCGATGCAAATAGAACACCGTTCTCTTCACTCCAAATAGACCTTAAATAGGTTCAAGCCAACGACTGAAAGGATTGAAGGTATTCAATTCTGCATCGAGACGCTCTATATATTAGATATATCGTACAATATAAAGGATATTTGCTGAAATCGAGTCGATGCTTTGATATCTGTGTCGTTGCTCCTTCTGGTCTCACCTTCCTATCGGGAAGTTCCTTCGACTTCAGTGTTTCGGCTTTCTAACATAATCGATCTGCAATGTACTTTGAATTCCGACGTAAATCGGGGACATGCAAACGCTCATAAACTGTGTCGGCCTGTTTACTCGAATTTTCTAGTTTGCACAACTTCTACGTATGTGCAAAGACGTTCACGCGAAAACAGTTTAACTTTGTACGATATTTGTACGTAATAATGTTTACGGCGCTACATTTCTACTTTGACGGTTCTTAAAGGACCAACATATAAGTTGCACGTAGCTCTGTCGAAGGAACAAATTACCTTTACGCGTCTGCCTGGGTGACCAACGTGTGGAACTATTGCGCTTTAACAGCTATAAATATAATGGAATCCCTTTTTCGTGTTTTAAATTGAAAGTTAAAAGTGTTCAATGTACCTCTATAGTAGTGGTATTCGTATCAATGGTAGTTTGTAAAAACAATGTAGAGAAGGCTACAAAAATACTCGAAAATGTATATGTATGTAGATATTTGCTTTCAATGGCTGATATAAACGTATAAGGGCGTACATTATGAGATAGGAAAATCTCCTCTGTGAAGCTTATAATCTGCAACTTGTTATATTATAAAAAATCTCTTACAAATAAACTACTGTAAAAATGAAATAAAGAATATAAGCGCTATTATTCATGGAATAAAAAGAAGTCCGGATACATTAACTTTAAAATTTGCAACGTTGCTTGCCAATGTATGTGAAACACTTTCTTATCCAAGATTCTATCAAACTCATATGACAGAATAATTTTCACGCCAGACGTATCTTCAAGACAACGATCGCACGTTAGTACGATAGATAAGAAAAAAAAGCTACATTTTACAAAAGACAATGTTACAAGTTTCAGGATTTAATTACATTCTCGAATGAAAGCGAAAATATTTTTAGATATTTGAGTACTTACGCAAATTATTGTAGATATTTAATGGACTTTTACAAATCTTGGATCCTGATGTATTTATTACTTTGCGGTACCAACAAAGATAATAAAAATAATTACAGAGAAGATAAATACAAAATGAACTAATTAATTACAAAAATTAATGATAAAATATCGAAGTTGTAATAACAATTGATATTCATACGAAATATAGCTGATTTTTAGATTATTATCTTTTTACAATTATCAGTACTACTTCTTTCATTGTGATTTCTTTACGTTCTGTTTTATTCTTTCAAAATGTCTATCCTTTTTAATGTCAAATAAGCAACAACTAGACGTGTTATGAGATCAATATAGAAGAGAAGAAAATCATTCGTTATAAACTGATGTTGTGAAAAATATTCTATACTCTGTAGCTTTTAAATAAATTTTACATAAAAAATACGCTTGGGAAAAAATAAATTATACGTTATTATTATTTATTTATACGTTCCGTAGATAACAAAGAATAATAACCATATCAAAGTAACAAAGTTCCCTCGTAAAACAGAAGTTGCAATTCATGTTTGCCTCCCTTAGTCCCCATGAAATTTTACGATTGCACGAAATACACCGTTTCATACCCTGTTTCAGCTGTAAGCTCTTTTTTATGATAAGAACTACTCCATCAGGGAGCGCAGCCACCCTCCTTCTTCCTGACATTCTCATCTCGCTCTATTTACATTTTATTAAATCATAACCTACTCTGTTCCTGAAATTCCAGCATCTATACGCCCCTACTCGACACGTTTCCAGCAACTCAAAAACTCCCAAGTAGCTGACTAAAGCCGAGGCCTCCATCATCCAACGATCTCGTGCGACGTTAAAGCAATTCCCAGAAATCCCAAAACTCCGATATAACCGGGTTCTAAGTCGGGCAGGACGTTCGACAGAAATTCCAGTGAGAAATTCCCGCGAAAGACGAGGGGGAGGGGGAGGAAGGCAAGCACGATCTCGGTGAGATTCGTGGCGATCAACGAGGATGTCGAGGTATCCGGTTGACGAGCCGGTTGGAAAGAGTGTAGAGTTGCGAATTTGTCGCGTATTCGCGACCGTAGCACGCAATTATTCGAAGTAGGCACCGAAAATACCGATGGAGGAATGGGTCATTGATTCCTCGACCGGCACCGTGCCAGTATTTCTTCTTCCATTGGCTCGTTCGCCTCTTCCGTCTCGTCTTCCTTCTTTTCTTTTTTTTCGGCGGTCTCCACGCATCGTTCTTCGTGGGTCGTAGATGCCGGATGATTATATCGACCGCGTAGGAGGCTGGAGCGAAGCCAGCAAAGTCGCGGCTAAGTTCGCTATATATCTGCTCCGGCGAGCGAACCGACCGACACACGCACACCCACAACGAAAAAATATTTATTACTTGCTCGGGGATCTGGTCCCCTGATACCGTTTCACCGGAGCTACAGCAAATTCTCCCTATATCCCCGTATCGGCGACTCGGGTAATAAGTCCCGCTTGGATTTTCGAGGGCTCCGACTTTCCAGAAAAATTACGTTCAAACAAATTACCGAAACTAATTTCGATGCACGAGTATGCGTATATAAAGCAAGAACGTTCTACACATAGGCGGTTTTTATTTAAATCTGTGCCTGTTCGACCCAGATTAGTGTGAGAAATATCGGTTTCCGATGTTTCCGATGTTACGATTGAGTGTTAGGTAAATTTGATTGGATTCGATTAGATTTAGCTTCAAAATTTGACGACGGTTTGTAGCTATTTTTGCTAGTTCAAAGAGTTTCCAAATGTAGACTATAGGTGAAGAAGATATATCAGGTCTGTAAGTATGAAACCATGTATATTGCCTATAGATGGCCCTAGCTAATAATGTAGTTATCACTAAACTGCGTCATTGATGCCAAAAGTCTTTGTTGACATCTGAAAAACATTTTCGACTCAGAACAATATAAGTTTCATACAACAGCATAGTTTGTAATAGCGTTGAACATGTCGAATTTTGTGCCTGGAAACTACGATTTGCGAACAGCATTGATTTTTTGTTACCATTTGAAGAAAACTGCTGCAGAATCGCATCGAATGCTTGTCGAAGCTTACGGTGAGCATGCTCTTTGTAAATCACAGTGCTTTGAGTGTTTTAAAAAATTCAGTAGTGGCAATTTTGACGTGAGGAACGAAGAACGTGGAACGTGGAATGTGATCTATTATGAGCTGTTAAAACCTGGCGAAACCGTTAATACTGAGCGCTACCGGCAACAAATGATCGATTTGAATCAAGCTTTGCGTGAAAAACGACCAGAATATCAAAAAAGGCAATACAAAGTAATTTTGCTTCATGATAATGCACCATCACATACAGCAAAACCGGTCAAGGAAACGATTGAAGCGTTCAGTTGGGAAATACTTTCGCACGCGGCTTACTCACCAGACTTGGCTCCGTCTGATTACTATTTATTTGCATCGATGGGACACGCGCTTTCTGACCAGCACTTCACTTCTTACGAAAATGTACGAAAATGTCTCGATGACTGGTTTCCCTCAAAAGAGCGACAGTTTTTTTGGCGTGGCATCCACCAATTGCCAGACAGGTGGGAAAAATGTATAGCTAACGATTTATTTCAAATAAAATATTTTTAATCATTTTCATACAATAAACGTGTATTTTCTATACAGAAATTCCGGTTTCATATTTACATACCTGGTAGTAAGTCACAATTCTTTGTCCTTTGTAGGAAAATAATTTCTAAACTCTGTTTTATTTGTACATTGTCAAGCAATTCTACATCAAAATTATCTTTCCACTTAATTTTAGGAGGTGTTTTTAATTAAGATAATTTTTAAATTAAAGTAATTATTAAAGGTAATTTATAAACTAACATAAAAGGTAAGTTAATGTTATTCGTTTCCTTCGTTCATTTTTACAGTTAAGTGACATAAAAATAAAAAAATTAACAAAAATACACTTATGTTCTCCCATATACCTAGTTTTCAAATTCATGCGTTCGTACATTACGAGATAACAAAACTATTATGGAAATTATTCAATTTCTATTAAACACATACACATACAAACATTTCATAATACTTCCGCTGTCTTACAATCTTACAGTGAATGAACTACTACATGAATACTGAATGATCATAATGATCTTTTAATAATAATCGTTTAATGATGTGAAAAAGATATTGAAGAAGGATGAAATATTTTGTATTGAACATAAAACTGATCACAAAAGTATCCTAACATAACTCTTCACTATACATTTTTTCTTTTTTTACTAATATAGTACCTATAGTTTTATACATATAACATATTGTGCAAAAATATCTAAGAACAAAAGAACTAAACTAATTAACTAAACTAAGAACTAAAGAAAAACTTTTGTGCTTAATTGTACTTCGCACAAGACGGTTTAGTTTTCTTCCGTTTAATGTCTCTACGACAAAGAAAGATTATTTTTAATAGTTAATTGTCATTAAACGTTTACACATAGAGTGTAAATCATCTATTAAAAAATGTATAGTTTAAATTGAGTTTAGATTAAAATTCTCCATACCAGAAAATTAAACAGATGCATTTTAATATAAATTCCGATTGGAAACTCAAATAACTAATATACGGATGTATGCTTAATCCAATTAAAAGTGTCAACGGAAATATGGTCATCACTAGCGAGGCAAAAAGAAGAAATCGTCTTTCGTTACGACACCGTTTTATTCCATCCTTTATAATAGGAACTGAACTTTATTTCAAGTTTTATTAAAGATCCCTAATGGAAAATGGTGCGAGTTGGAAAATCAGAGAAATCGAAAGTACAATCTACTTTTTCGGTTCCTTTTTATAAATGCTACAGAATATAACCAATTTGAACTCTAAACATATCTTCCAATTTCAACTATGTACTCCAAATGGTAAAAATTTTAATTAAGGAAGTTGGAAACTAGATCTGAAGAATGAGTCTACCTTTTAATTCTGATATAGAACCTTACGACTGGTAAAGACAATCCTAACGAAATTAGCTTTCTTACGGAAGAGCACGAGCTCTGTTAGGACATCGACCGAAGTTAAACGATCGAATTCAGCGAGAAAAGAAGTGGAAAAACGAGAACAACGGAGAACGAAATCGAGGCTTCCTCTTTACAGTGACTTGAACGTCGGCATCGACATTTTCCAAGAGAAGCCTGGTTATGACGTACGTCATCGAGACGCTAAAACCAAGAAGCGGGCACAGGGTCTGGACAATTTGCCAGAAGTGTAGATTATATATGGCGTCGATAAATTGTTTGCTCGGATGATTTACGGTATCCACGTAGAAGGAAAATTCGCTTGAACGGGATATCTATTTTGCATGCATTTTCTTGCCAGCCTTTCGAACCGATCACCTTTTTCTTTCCCTCGATATCGCGTGAAGAAAATATCCGATGAAAACAATAACGTTCGGTTAACTTCCTCATGGATAAATTTATCGAAGCCAGAAAGGAGTAAAATTTGAATTTTTATTTTTCCATTATAGTTATTTATAATATAATTTAAAAATATTATTCCTCGTTTTTATTATTTACGTTTATTGTAATCTTTACATGCTTTTTGTTTTTGAACTGACAAATTACACATTTTCTTTGAAATTACTAGTTTCACAAAATTACCTTCCTTTCCTGTTTTATACCGTCTATTGATTATTATATACCATATATTATAATATATATAATGATTGTTGTGTATATGTTGATTGATAAATGCTTCTGGATGCATTATACATATTGTATATTATACATATATACTGAATGCTTTCTATATACTATACTTTATATATACTATACTGAATGCTTTCAATAATTTCCCCGTCACGTATAAGTCTAATTATTAATGATGAATAGAGAACCGATAGCCTGATAACTAGAAAGAATGTGATATAGTTGAGTATACTATACGATGAGTATATTTATTTTGTATAATTATAAAAAACACTAATAAATTTATTATTAATATATACAGATTTTCAGTGTTGTACAGTATACAATACATTTTAGTTTTTAATTAAATATGATTTAAAATACTATTTAAGAAAGAACGTAGTTAAAATATAATTGTAAGGAAGGTGAAAAACCAACGAAAGAACAAAGAACTAAAAACCAAACGTTGACTCGTATTTTATGAAAGTGAGAAAAAGAATAATTAATTGGAGCAGAAGCTGTATACACGGTAGCTGTTGAAAGACTAAATTTAGATTTTCGTAGAGATGTAGTTTCTTAAGAATGTAAAAGAAATGGAGAAAAACTAGTTCTGTGTTTCATTATTTATAACGAACTTTTGCCCTGGAAAAATATAACATGTGCTAAACAAAGAATTACAATATATAGTCTTGCTTTTCCATTTCCATTTCCAACCCAAATCCTTTCGAACGAAGAATATGTAAACATCATAATAACTAGTTCGCAATTAATATAAATTTATCTTTAATATAGATACACATTACTTAAAATGTTATTTATCAATAGCACAGTCAAAGGCACGAGGCGAATACTTCGAACATTTTCTTTAAACATAACTCGAAAATTCAGGTATGTAAAATATATATGTTCGTAGTATTCTTTTTACCTATTTTCGTGCATAGATTTATCCCCTAAACACGTGCATTTATGAATAACCCTGTATATGCTGTATATACGGGGTATCACTCTGTTACTTTTAATGGTACGAAGCAATGCTTAAAAATCGGAGTATCTGATTTGAAGGAACACATATTATGGAACGAAACATTTTCCTTTCATAATCATATTTTTCGAGATTTAGGTGCTTACGTAATTTTTTCAAATGAAACTTTATATTTTCTTATATACCAGTCGATATGTTCTTTTCTTTTTTTTATTCCTTGTACAAAAGTATTAAGATATTTGTGTCTGAAACAGTATATTACGTATATATATACCGTACACTGTAGTTATAAAATATTAAATAATGATTTCATGTTAACACAAGCACTATCGTAAATATCTGCTACCCCTAACTAACTAAATGTGTTAATTGACTTTGTAATTTTCTACCAGCTATGTATCCGCATTAATTATTGGAATCGGATATCGTAAAGGCATTAGATATCCATTTCGAAATAGGTTTATAATTAAGTTATTGCTGCACGGAGCATGTCTGTCGAAGTGCACGAGCAAATGAATCAACAACTCCTAAAGGAATCGACTGTTTATCCGCGCATCTACCAGGCAACTAAATTGCAGTACACACGATTATCCGAGAGTATACGAGCCAGACGTATTACGTTTCACGTTTAATTAACCAATTGACTCTACGCCATGTAAATGCGCGTATGCAAATTAAGCAATAATCTCTTGACTATCGAGTTTCAATTAATTAATGAACGTTCAAGTGAGAATTGCACCGACTCGCTGATTCCTCCGCTCGATTCGGTACAGTTACTTTGATTCACTTCGATCGATTTAGCTTTTACGAACGAATTGAAAAATCGTGTTACTCTCGAAAACAAAATATCGCCCGTAATTTAGACGCCCACACGTATGTAGATCTACTATGTAAATGCGTTATCGTCTGAAAATTACGAAACTCGAGTTTCTGTCAAGTCGAATCGAATATAAAATTCTTGCTTAGCTTCTGTGGATACTTTTGATAAACGATCGCAAGTATTTGTACGATTTACGATCACTAAAATCAGAGTTGTAGAGTTGCGACAATTGTTCTCTTACTTTTGATGTTCTGACATGTATTCGCTAGTGAAGATTAGCTGCCAGTGGAAAATAAAGAATGTCGAAGAGATCGAGAATTTCTCACTGCTCACAGCTTTTCTGCACTTTCTCAATATCGTTTTATTCTCTACACTTTGGGAAAAAATAAATTTCTTTGCAATACGTTTACATATCCTTTGCGGATAGAGTAATATATTTGTTTAATCCAAAATTTGATACCAGCTATGTTTGAAAAAACCTGATACGAGATTTATTCCAGCGGTTCAGGTATTTACAATGATGATATATCGTAATACAGAAATTTAAGAAATTTGATTTATTTAGAATTCTAAATTCTAAAACATATCCTACTGCATTAATAGAATACTTATTAGAAAATATTCTGGTGTTATTCGTACAAAACAATTTATCACGTAATTACGAGAAATCCTCTATATTAAATATTTTTCAATACCTACGATTTGTGAGTGTATTTTTTGTATGGCTGTAATTTTGTCTATTTTCATTAAAAATATTTTCCAATTCCAAGAAAAAATGTTTTTTTTATTCTGAAATTTATATTCTCTTCTTCAGTACTATAAATATAAAAATCATGACAATATTTATGACGCTAGCGATAACTGTAAGTAATTGGGAAACATAATTTGTATTTACATCACGTAAGAGCTTCAGAAAGAAATAATTCAAAAACTTTTAAGTATCTGTTCCTATATAGAGGTGATTTGTATAGAACAAGAAGTCCAATAGAAGACGACTCGGAGACATGAAAGTTGTATTACAATCGACGATCTTCTTAAAGTCTTCTTACAAGAATAATTGAGTTCGATCTTCTTTATTTGTACTACTACAAATGTTACAAAACGAATTTTTACATTCGAAGATCAGACAGGAAAATCTGCAAAGCCCATTTTCATTGATTTCTTAATTCTTATTTAGTGGCCAAAAAGAAGTATTTGATTATGAAACTACTAATATGACAACTAAGTAATTGTGTATTTTATCATTATCATCTAATGACAAATAATTGAAAATGATAACATGACAGGTACTTATGTACATGTAAGCTTTCCGAAAATGGATGGTAAATTCACAATGTGCTGTAAGAAAGAAATAATATTAATATAGTTATTATGTCAGTACAATTCAATTAATATCAATATCTATGTGACTAATGTTATTAATACTTTTCACACGTTCAAGGAGAGAGTAAAATATATTTATATTAAGCACAAAATCAAACGAGGAACTGATTGATAACATATCGAATTTTAAAATTTTCCCATAAAAGACAAGAAATTTGACTTGTTCATTTCACGTCTTTCATCTATAATCTTCAGCTAAATTTCGATTATGCGTGAAATAAAGATTCGAAATTTATACAAAATTATTTATTTAAATTTATTTTAATGCCACATAAGAATTACCAACATCGGAATCACTTAATAAAACGCCTATGTTTGAAAATGCGTATCGAGAAGATGTCTTATCTAAAAGAAGATTGATACAATTGCATCGCGATTGGATTAACTTTATCTCTGATATTCATAACGATCACCAATCGTTCGTTCGCCAATCTATATTTCGCAGCTGCTTAAACGCGTTATATTTCGCCTCTATTAAATTCCGTGGAAAAGAGGACACGAGTTAAAATTACTCATCACTCACGTATAGCCTGCACGACCACTTGCATGATTACCGCTTGGAAACAGAGCTCTTTCTAGATATCGAACGAATACCTGCGGGAACAAGTTATAATTCCGCTGCTTAAGTGCACACACATTTCTCCATCTATGAATTAGCGAACGTAAAAGGATTCTGCGAGTATCAATCGATCGAAAAAGCCCATTCGACGAACATTTCTCTTTCTCTTTCTTTGCTTCTTGTTCTACCAGGACTCGTCATCTCGTTATCGTTCGATCGAACTATGCCCTAGGCAGATTTCTGGTAAAGGTCCCTGTGTTTCACCTGTGATAAACGAGCCCGAATTTCAATCTATGTAATTTTTAGTACACGGGTATCCGTGTATTTCTGTTTCACAGCAACCTATTTATTTCTATTACACGTGCACCTAAATGTACGTGTATAACCGTTAAACGGTTAAACGTGTAGCGGTCCCAAACGTGATTGAAAATTTATTGCTTTCTAGAAATTGCCGAGACGATAATCGAAAAACGTGTGAGTTCGATCAATTGATTTCACGATTTCGTTAATTATACGTTCGCGTAAATAAACGTGTATATATACGTTTATGGAAACGTAAGACTGAGGTAAAATTATAAATCTAGAATATAGTCAGTTAGGTAATATAGGAAAAGCAAATATTCCCTCAAAACGCCGTCCCTCGTCGTATATAAATATGTATATATCAATGTACCAATATCCATGAACACGAGTATTTGTAATTCGTACAAACGTGTATTAAGAACATAAGTCTTTAATTGATTTCTAATTTTTAGGCGAATAGTCTAACTCCGATACACGCGCGCATTTTCGTATTCAATTTACCTTTGCTTCGTTCTTCTCTCGACAGTATCAGAATAGTTGATGACGACGTGACGGAATGCGAATTTTTATGTATTCGCAGAAAATTTGAAAGTGCAAACACGGCATGCGCGTAATACGTAAAGATATATAAAATATTTAAGGTATAACACACGTTAGTTTATTTAGTGAATGATCCAAATTTCTACGTTCGGTCTATTTCTTTAGTCGTACTGATAAAAATATAAATTTGTACAAACATCCGCAGTCTAGAGATAACCAAACTCAAAGATAAATCTCCGCCGTGTATACGTCTGATACATTTATTATTGCGAAATATATTTATCTTTTGTGTTAAGCAATTGCTTTCCGGAGATGTATTTTTTATTTGGGTGAGACTCAGGTGAATGTTCGCTGATAACGCGTATGTGTTTTTTATTACGGCAAAGTTCAACAAGTTTGTTATTACTTAAATCTTATAATAGGATGCCTATGCTTTTTGTTTAACATTATTAGATCAATTTATTCGTGGAATAAAGTGAAACATTATTGATTTTTCAATTATTCTATATTCATCGGTCCAATTAGTGTTATTGGATTAGTGATAGCTCATAATGATTGGAATTAGATTAATCACTTGTTCTATATCTATCAGTGTTAATGTTCAATTAGTGCTATTGGATTATATTACATTTATATATACATATATAATTGGAATTAGAGTATTCAGTTTTAAAGTACTTAATTTCTATTTGTATTGTATGTTTTACGTGATAAAAGCTATTGCTGATCCAAAATATGTAATATAAATTATAATTGAATATCCTAATGAAACTAAGCGATTTAAGTTAAATATCTAACATATTTATACTAAAATTAATACCATTTATCGGATATTGTTTTCTCAAATGAAATTAAAAGAGTCGATGCTGATTTGAAAATACATCTTGAAATACTATAAAAAATACATTATTCGTTTAATTTATCGGTATAAATAAATTATTCTCTCGTAAATATCAAATAATTATCCTATGAAATTATGAAATTTTCTCTGTTTTATGTATCATATAGTCGAACGTTACGATTCAATGTTAAGGTAATACACATAGCCACTTCTAGTTTCTGTTGATTTCATTAAAGTACATATGTATTCTACTTTCGTTTTAACTTCAAGTTTGGTTTACTATAGAGCGTTTGGAAAAGTTTCATCGAATGAACTTTCCGACTTCTTGCTGCACTTAATTTGCATTTTTCACGTAACAAAAACTTGTACAAACTCTGATCTTTACAAGCAAAACAATTATAACAATTAATATAAAACAATTATAAATGTAACTGTGACTTTTCTCTGATTTTCAAGAAAAATTTGAAACTTTATCATCTCCTCCATAAACTCGTTTATAACATTCTGAAAAATTATAAATTTAAAACTTACTTATTTGCCCATTTATAACACGAAAATGTATGTATATAATCATATTGATAAATATTGTATCAAAAGATATTAAAAATATGGTAGCAATTATTATCTGTGAACATAAAATCGAATTACTAAATTTAATATTACATATATATTTATTTGATTCTACGCGTAATTTTAATTTACATTTTATAGAACTATTTGATAACATTAATTGAAAGTCTACATATATGTTCGACAAGTTATATAGCGAACAAAAGCATGTCTGTATCCCATACGCATACGCAATACTTCTTCGCAGAATACTCTGGCAGCGTAACGCGCTAATTATTTTGTGCAGTAGAGAACATGGCAAAAAAGGAATTCAAACAGAGCACTTTGCAATATTGCCCCATTTATGCATCAAATAAAAGAGGGGAGCTAAAGCGAGGAACGCTGTGTCCGAGTTATGAATGCAAAAAGCAATACAATACACGCATAAGTGTTTCACGTTACAAACAAAAGTGAAGAATGAACATTTTTTTGTACGTTCACTTCCTAGTTGAAATGTCGTAAAAATTAATCAGACAAATGAACATATCCAATACTTCCGTTAGTGTGCTAATCACGCGTTAGAAAATCATGTTCTTTGGCAAACTGCAATTTACGGATATTTTATTTTGACAATATAACTTAAATTATACATCAGTAAATTCGTAACTATTTTATTATGAAAATTGTTGTTATTATACATTGTGCGTGTATACTTCTGATCATTATAATACGATAAAAATCGATTTTTATGTATCAATTATTGAATTAATACGTAATAACAGAGTTATAATTTGCAAATATCAAACTTAATAAAACTGTTCCCTTCCTTGGGAATGTCCTTATCTTCAGATTGTTTGATAGTCGAGTCAACAATCGGCTAACAACAATTTTTCCGGGCCGACAATTTTTTCGAATCAACATCGATTCAAGTACAAATAGTATCCGTGAATATGGAGGTTACAGAAATAATTGCAAATTTCAAATTAATTTGCTCTTTGGTCTGAAATTAACAGAGCAATAAAAAATTTATACAACGTAATGATAAATAGCCAAATATACGAACATTTTCATCGAAGCAATTTTTGTCGAAATAATTTTTATTGAAATAAAAGAATGAAATTTTGTTATATTCAAACGTATAGTTACTCGTATTACCTACAATTAATAAAGCGATGTAGAGAGCATCACTGTTTCACTACATTTATTACAACGTGTCATAAACTGAAACAAGGAACGAACGAGAATTAATATCCTACCACTGACTTTCGTAATAAGCTGTATAAACTCGTAAGCTGCAGATTATAGCATTGCTTTCGGTAATTAATTTGTCATTAATTCCTATATTTAATGTTTACGTACCGTTAATAGAACTCGAGCAAAGTGTCCGGGTACTTATGAGCGGCAGTATATCTGTTTGACATAACTAAACTTGAGGAACGTTTGTTCGCGCAAGCTATGAATATTCCAGCGCATCCAAAAGTCTCCTCTGGGAAATACAAATGTTTGCGAACGTTCTGAACCATTTCGCGTGCTCCCTATCGACGTGCACAGGGTTCTGCTCCTACATCCATAATTCCTACAAGCGAATCACAGTTCCGACTCATCGAGAATAATCTATTTTCGATTATCTTCAACTTACCTTTCGTTTACCCGCATATTTTTCGCATTTTCTCTTCCCCCTCACATTTGCGGGCTGCTTTTAAAAACATTAAAACGCGTGACCCCATTCAAACAATGCAGATTCTACGTCATCGTCATTTCGATTCCGCGATATTCTCGGCCCCTCAGCCATTCGTCACTATGAACCAGCCAACCGGAAAATCAAATCATGAAGAAACCTCGTGTCTCCTGCCATTATGAAACAATTGTCCATTCTTTTATTCCTCTACAATGTGGCATGCGCGTGACATTTGGATATCTCTAGCCTGACCCAGAAAACGGGAACAAAATATCAGAATTTCGGGATAAGACGAGCATTATAAATAGAAAGAAGATCGAAACGACGAATAGGAGGAGCGTTGCTAAAAATTCAAAAGACCCTCGCTGTGTAGCTAAGAGGACAACGAGGGTGTATCCTGCCAAAGTCTTCCACGGATTCAGATATTCTTTTCCGCGCACGTATGACGACGACACGACGTTCGTGCACCAAATTGAATTCGACTGTGGATTTCTTGACGGTTCACCGGGCAGTTCACGTTCTCGCGGAATAAAATGTCGACAGCGGTGACACCGTGCCAGAACGATCAAAAGAGCTTTTGCAAAATTTGGTATAGGTCAGCCTTGGATTGCCTACAATTTTGAAACTTCGTTTAAATTGAGTCAAGCGAGTAATGCAAGTTGCATTATTTGAGTATTATTTATTTGGTTTAAAATATCCTTTCAAATTTTTGACCTCATCTTCATTAACTGAATCATTCGACTGAAAGCAATTTAAGATACTACTTCACTGACGCGAATCCATCGTATTAATTCTATTAGGATGCGTTTTCATATTTCAAGTAAAATCGAGATTCTTTCATCTCTTCGTTACTTGAAGGGAACAACAGTTGCTACGTGATATACCACTTAATACTAATGTCAACTTAGCGTAAAGAAAAAGATAAGAAATTGTTCGAGACAAACGTTGTGATGATTTTTTTATAAAACTTTGTTAATTTAATTATCATATCGAATAAAATGTAATCAATAAGAATAAAGAAATTGGATACAAAGAAAACCTCTAGGGAAATTGATACAAAAGTTTTAATTCGTTTCAATTGTATGTATTTCGAAGTTTCAAGCAAAGTCAAGATCCTTTCAATTATTCCACGATTTGGACGGAAAGACAGTTGCTACGTAGCACAGTGTTATTTCTAGATTATGCTGGTATCGATTCTTTAAACCAAGACAACTTTATGTAGACATCAATTCACGCCTGAATTTTTCATTTGCAACTTCCATTTGCAATAAGATAATTTGACTTGTATGAACGAAATTTAAGCGATCTGAATCGAACTTCACGAAGGAAGCTTAACAAGCACAGACAACGAACCACTCATGAGGAAGATGACGCGAAATATCATGGAATATCGTAGAATAATAATAAAGAGCTTTAATTGTCACGTTTCGAACGAGAGATAAGCAAGGATACGTAGTGCGTGGGAACCGCACCACTTGGCGTGACTCTAATCGAAAGGCATCCCTTTTGAACGTGGTCCGATGTCTCCGCGATTCTTCCATCAAAATACTTGGAAGCCGTTGGAACTTTATAAATAATTCATTCCCTTTTAACGATCCTTTGAGATCTAACTCGCTAATTGCGCGCCAGTGAGCTTGTCTCTTTTTCTCCGACGAATTATCTCGACATAAATGAAACCTGTCCATGTCGAGAATTTGAATCGACGGTAAAATTCAAGATTCATTCATAGATAAATTCTTGTCTCTGAAAATTGATAGGAAAGATAATTTATACATGCTACTACTTTAAACGATTTGTTACAATAATATACGAATAATATATAAATAGCGTAAGAAAGTTAAAGTACGTGAATTAATGACAAATTGATGATCGTGCTTCGTTATAGATATAAATTATTTATTAAAGAACGTATCAATAGTGGAATGTACCAATTCGCCAATTTCATATTGATAACTTTTATATCATACGTCATTGTTTGAATCGAATATGGTAGTTTTGTTTACCACTTCAGGAGAATCTGTCTTGTTTAACATATATTTAAAAACTTTTTTAAACAACCGTACAATTCCATAGAGTTCGACAAATTTTATTAATGCTTGTTAAGTTTATGGAATTATTTTTATTAATTTCATTATCCCATTGACTACATATAATCGATCTAAAGGATCCAAAAGAGATTGACGAATTTTTTATACGTGTAACATTTTCTCGCAAAATTATTAAAATCGAAATCGTTGAATCAGTCAAGGATGAAAAATATCAAAGCGTGAACGGTCGTAACCGTCATGTTATGCTTATTTTTCGAAAATTGGAAATGCGCCAACGTTTCCCACGCGTTACGTACTTTTTTCTTCCCTCCCTTTTTCGCACATGTTCACAGTCCTCAATGGGTTATCCAGCTTCCCTCGTGGATCCCTTTTCGTCTGCCGTACGAAACATTTTACAGTATAATTTTGGTACACGCTTCTAGCGAACGAGCATCAAATTTTTCCATTTTCATACACTCTCCTTGCAAACAATACCCTCGCAATTATTTCCAACTATTACAGCGAGAGCTGGTCGTGCCGTTGGAAATAGATGCAAAGCATTTCGAGGTAGCTCTTGCGCGACGCAATTAAAGCATCTTTGTTATTTGTAAAAACGCACCGCGGCGCTTAACGCTGAAAGCATATAATTAAAACGACTTATTGAAGCTGCATGCGTGTGTGTAAATTAAAGCAGATTTTTCAGGGAAACATCCTAGAAAAAAGTAGGCACGTATAAATTAAAAAGGATTTCAAGCAACCGTTATTTTAATTTTAGATAACGTTCGTTCGTTGGACATACGATGCAACTACGTATCTCACGGACGAGGTATACCAAACAGCACTGTTAACGGATGGTAACAAATTTTTGCAGAACAACATTGGAAATTAATGCTATTTCTATACTTTTACTAACTGTGTTTTATTGTTATCTTTTCTTTACTAATTGTACGTTTAATAAATGATAGTTTGTAATTACTATTGATTTCAAATTTTTCCAGTATAATCACAATAGTCGTGTCGCATTGCGGTACTAACGAAGTTTAAAGAAATGTAGCTTACAATTTTTCTGTTATTCATGTACACGCTGTACCTAATTATCCTCGTTACAAATGTCGACGATCTGAACGATCTTACCTGAATGAAGAAAGGTAGGTATAATAATATTATCATACAGGAGTTCGTGTGGGTTGAAGATAAATCAACTCAATCCAATTATCCAAGGTATCAATTTCAAGACATTATAACAGGTTCACAGCTGTAACCGTCATTTGTTATAGCGTTAGTGGGCTTGTCTACGATCTACCATGAAAATGTAGTTAGAAAAGTATAATACAATGAGAAGCACGATTGCAAAACGTAAATGTGAAAACATTTTCAACGTTCAAAACCAGTGAGTAATCGATCGTTACTTGTCAAAACTATAGTTCCCTCGAGAGAATTCACCGAATCTTTTTTAGAACTTTCCTAGCAAGCGATCATTTATAACCCAGCGTTAACTCGACTTAAACGCCCGATATTAGCCTGCTCTAATTCGAACGCGTTTAAAGGAAACTGAATTAAACGCGTCACACTATCGGTATAACGAACGAAATTAGCTATTGCCGTATAATTGCGCAATGAAACAGAAGGTAAGAATTTCACGAGACGTTAGCACTAAGGATATCGTTTCAAGAAAAATTAACTAAAACAAACGTTCCTTAATTCTCGAACAAACGAACCGCTAAGCGTTTACGAGTTTCTCGAATTTCACGATCCAGATTCATTATTATCTTGGTCGATAAATTCACCGACGCTGATAGAAGCTCCAGACGACGTGGACGACGACGGCGGTGGAGGAGTAGAAGAACAAGCAGAAGTCTGAGGGTACGGCTCGCGGCCGAGGGAGCAAGGTAACGCGGAGGACCTTCGCATTGTATGGAGATAAGAGCGGACGAAGAAAGAAGATGGAAGAAGCATCGGGACAAAGGGGGAAAGGAGAAACACTAGGAATAATAATGAGGGATTATGATTCCTTTGCTGCAACCGTGGATGAAGAAAGACAATGGCTTCTTTTTCGCTCGTCCAATTACCGGAACGCTTGAGAAAAGCGCCTATAGAAGTCACTGGGCGCGATCGAGAGTACAGGAAATGAGGTCTATAGGCGATGCTGTTCCTACATAACAATGCTTTGCATGCTGTTCGAAGCGGCAGTCGATCGTTGAATAACTGTTGTTGCAATCAAAGATAATTTCGCGCTGCAAGCACCGAATAAAAAAACAGATTAAAGCTTTTGCGGAATAATAACCGCCTTCCGAGATCGATTGGTCGCTCTGCACCCTGTCTCCAAATCAAACGAGATATTCTTCCGATCTCTTCAGATTCTGACTCGAGGGGTTGCAGCGTCGAGCTAAATCTTCTCTTCCCGGTGGATCGTGTCTTTAAACGTGCATGATTGAGAGAAGAAATAATTTAAAAATCGCTTGCTAAATGTATGAAACATGGTTTTGGAAAATTATTCGAACAGGAGATAGAGGAAAAAGACAAACAGTGCATGCTGAATGAAAAAGATAGATTTATTATAATTTTAATGAATAATCGTGTATAATGATATTCGGTATGGTTATGATGCAGTGGTTTAATTTTCATATAGACGATCTATCTTACGTAGGTACTGTAATTTCATATGCTTATTTAACGAACTTTAACTTTGTTGCCAGGAATTCTAGATTCATTTAACGTGTATAGTATTGTGTTTTAATCTCGTCAGTTATAAGAATTGTTTTAAAACAAATCGCGAAACTTATTGACGTGTTTTTGGATGCCGCAGAAATGATAGTTGAAGGTATGAAATTTATGAAACAAATAGATATTCATATGGGAATTATTAAGGTGAAATGAATAAAAATAATAAAAATAAAGATATATTAATATTCCAAAAATAAATTAAGTTATTATTGATACTATATTAATTGTATCGTTCTTCTTTGTATATGTATAATAAAATATATTTGAGAAATCCACTGAAAAAAGTTATAAATAACCGTATTGTTTCACAGAGATTTAGAAACAATTGAATACGATTTGTAACAAACGAAATAAATCTAAATGTTACCTGTTCTTTCACTAAAGCCATATCAAAATTAAACATAATACAATCAGTTTTCGATACTTTTTCATAAATAATTTCATATCTTGTATTTTATCAAGCTATATTAAAATATCATTCAATGATATTCCAATCCTGTTCGTCAATTTTGTTAGCTTGGACAAAGAAGATGAGTCAAAATGTTCCCGCGGTAATATCGACATAATAATAATTCCACTTAATAATAATATTATTCAATAGAAAATGTAATGATGGTTCAAAATTGATAAGAACGTTCTCTATAAATACATTGATGAATAAAACTGCAGCAGTCTTAATATAATAACCTTTCTCGAAATTAATTTAGATAATACACTTCGATTTATATGAAATCACGTCGATCAATTTGAGAAACGTAATTTCAAGGAAATTGTATTTTTAATTTTTCATGGAATTTATTAATATATAATAGCTACTGTACTTGAAATCGTTCGAAAAAAATCTCCTTCTACAACTTAACACCAACAAAACGAAATCTACTAAAATATCATTGGAGATTGAGGTCTCAAATATTTTCTTAGGTAGATTGAATTTTCATGCGAATCAAGCACGCAAGAAATAAACAAGACCGAGGAAAGAGAAGAGGAGACAGGCTCTTAAACAGGTATGCAATTATACAGAGAATTTTCAGAATTTAATATTATCCAACGACCATATAATTTTCTGTTGTATCTTCGTTTGCGTTCAATAAAAAAAATAAATACGTACTTAAACAAATACGTACTACGTAATACGTACTTAAATAAAAATAAATTTATATCGTGACAATATTCTTCGTAAGTTAATTATACAAATTAAGTTACAATTACTTAATTATTTTTTATTGAATAAATTTCGAATTATGAAAACGGCATAAGGTTTCGAGTTTCGAAGAGTTTCAAGCGTTCCACCTGTACATGAAATTAAATTTGCAAAATTGCTGCAACTTGCAATTTTAAAATCTATAAATTGAATAAAGTTAATAAAGTAGCTAATTTGTAACAAAAATTAAAAGTATGTAATACTTAACAATATGCGAGTTTTCGTCCTTGCTAAAATATTATCCAGAGAATCATCGTTAATTACGTCTAATTGCCTTACTTTACGTACTCTCGTTCTATGAGAAGTAGTTCATATCTTCCACCACTAACCTTCTCTAATTAATTAAATTATCGCTATAAATATTTTAATTACATACTAAATATCGTGATAGAATATTATTATTGTTATATTACACGTACTAACATTATTATATTGTTTTATCAGGAATCTAATTCGAAAGTGATCGTTTAGATATACTTAATTTGCAAACAAGTTGTTATTAACCGCCAAGCCATTATACAACACACAAAGATATAACACTGATAGAAAAGGAATTTTTACATTACGACTTTGTAAACTTTTCTAACAAGTACATTATAAGGACATGTAATATATAAAAATTGATATTTTTTCTTTTTCCTATTATCTTCTGCAAATCTCTATTAGTTAATCATATTTTATTCATACCTGACAGCCTTCTCAAATCTACAAATGTTTCCTTAAATATCTTATGTTCGTTAGATTTTATCTATAATCAATTAAAGTGTATCGAATTTAAACATTAAATTTTTTGTGCATAGACTTAACTGAAAACTAGGAATAAAAGAACCGTAAGTTAACAGTTTGTAAATGATACTTATATGTGAAATACATGCATCTTTTTTTTAATGAATTTGGGACAACGTGAAAGAATCAGATCGAAATTTAATATGAAATTTAATTAAAAATATGATAAAATGCTTATATGTATTTTTTCTTTTGCGTTTTGTGTATTTGACCTCATTTTTTAATTTTATGTATTTTTTAATATCAATCGAAAATCGAATAAGTATTTTGAAATTAAAGTCTTTGAAATTTTTCACAAACAAGTTAGTAACATAATTCGTTCAATTTGCGATTTACTTTTTACTTTACGTCTACGTATATTTCGCTTTTCTCTGCTAATAGAGTAAGACCGTACATGAGGAAGATTGTATAAAAGTTTTTAAATGCTTTATCACGTTTAAAAGCGACAGGACTTTATGAATTTTAGAAAATATATAACATGATTGTAATATATAAAAATATATGCTTATTTCTAATATTTTTGTAACTCTTGTGTATTATTAAATACCACTTTGACATTTTTCGTCTTCTATTTCATTTTGTCATCGTGTCATCGGATAATCTATTTACGATAATTCCTACTTCTTTATTCACGATAAAATCCATAATCAATCTCATCTATTTCGCTTTTTACGATCCGAATTTTGGAGGAACTTATTGACAATTCAATAAAATTTCCAATTATGATAGAAACATATATATTTCTCTCGCGTTTGAAATTAATATACTTTTATATATGGCAAAAGAAAACATGTTTTATATGCGCTTTTTTAATTGCACCATGTTATTATTAAGCGCGACAGATTTGACTGTCAACGTTATTCCGATTCCAAAATTAAATCATTTCTTTTCTTTTTTCTTTACGTAAGGATAAATTATATAATATACGCTATGTAATTAGACGTATAACTAACGTATTAAATTACGTAACGTATTAAATTAACTAACATAACATATAGTACATAATATATATATAATATAACTAATACAAGGAATTATTTGGCACTTGACGTTCTCTTGAAGATATCTACTCTTCAGACAAACTGTCAATGGCCTGAAAGTGAAAGTAAAGGATGAGTAATCCACATTCAGGGTCGTCGAGACACATAATGTATCAGTACCTAAAAAAAGCCTAGTCAAAATCGACCTCGAACGTTGAGGTCAGGCTTATCCTTTAGACACTATAGCTACATATATGCACATGTCCAGTGAATGTCATAAACCAATTATTATATACGGTTATATCTATGTGTCTGATGAAATATCACAAATATATGTCAGTACTATACTTGGAATATATAGAAAAAAAAGTATACTTCACCTATTTTGCATAATTTTAATAAAAAGTCAGAACAATAACTTAAATATATTACACACGCAACATGTGATTGATACAGTACAGTATGCGAATTATTGTGCTTGCAGTTATGATCATAGGAAATCGCATATGAGTGTATAGAAAGCATTCATATCCAGAAATACATATTTAGTACTCAAATTTATAACTGATATCTAGCCTAGTAATCATTTCAGCACATCGTAGTACGATAACGTCTACTAGAACCCAGAGAAATGCTTGGAAATTTACAAATAAAGTAAATTTTACTGTAGTTAATATTTCGTAACGTGAAGCGCATGGATGAGAGAAATAACAATGTGATGGCGAAGTAACTAGAAAATAAAAAGAGTAAAATGTACTCAATTTGCATTAAGTATTAACCTTTTACCACACACTATTTTTGTAAACGCTACTAAATGCAGTTCCTTGTAACGGCTACAGCCGTAATTTGCGGCCATGAGCAGATAATCTAACGCGTATAAAGCGTACTTATTATTTTGTTTAGAAAGTAATCAAGTTCTGCGCTGATTAACACGTACCAGCTAAAAACACCGCCTGGCGACTGAAATCCCTCGTACTTTCCAAATTACTACAAAATAAAATCTCGCTAATAAACTCGATGCCGGTCGCGCATAAATTAAATAAACTTTGCCCAAAACATCAAACAACAGAATGATTCAGAAGAGAAGAAATTCAGTAGAAAATATCTGCGTGGGAAACAGTATGGCAAAAAATTGCTGAAGATCGGTGTGGCCGTGGATGGTGGCAAGCGCAGGCTGATTGAATTTTCGCGCGAATTAACAAGAACGAACGTCTGCCGCGGTCGGCGAGAAGGGTCTCGAGTAACGACAGGAACCGCGAGCAGGAACGAGCAAGCACCGGAGCCATTTGCAGACAGGTAAACGCGTACGCACACATCGTCGGCAGCCAGCACACAAAGAGACGCGGTCGGTGGACGCGGGGTGAATAATAATGAGGGACGGCGGCCCGCGAGAACACCACCTCGGGCGTCTTTTCGTAAAAGGGCCGTTAAGGTGCTACCTTAACGATCCCTGAGGCCCCGCGCCGGGGTGGGGCCAAAGGCCACGTGGAATGCAGACACGTAATGCAAGCAGAATGCGCGCTCACGGCTCGCCGGCCCGGGGAATTATTACTGGATTCAAGGGGACCCATGGGACCCCCTGGGCGTGGGTTCGGAACAGGTACAGGGACGCCTGGATAGAATTCGTAGCCGCTTTCTGCGATCCACGCCAGGAAAAAAAAGTGCACATCCTGCCACGTTCATATTGCGAGAGCTGGCGTGTTGGTTGTTTGGCTTAATTAAGGGAATCACGATCGTCTATTTCTTTTTGGGTGCATCTAATGTGGGCCGATTGAGATTCTAAGATGAAATATTTCAGATAGATTAATTTATTACATGTAGTAAGGAATTCTGTGCTTTAATCTTATGCTTTATCCCGGTAATTATCTATAATACTTATATACTACTCATTCGAGTGTCTCTAATGTGAAATGATTGAGATTTTAATAAATTTGAAGTAATTTGCCTTGCTATGTAGATTTATTTATTAAAACTATTATCTAGAATTTTACTGTGCAAAAATTTACAAGGTCATAGAAACAAACCTGAGAAGTACATTTCTGTTGGTATTTTTATTTAAACGTTACTTTATGACTAAAAGGGAATACTTTGAAGTGGAAAGACGCTGATAGGCCCAATTATGTAAAAGAATATTTTTTGATACCTGACAGTTTGACAAACATTTTTAAGAAGAAGCGCGGAGAAACAAATATTTAGCTTGAAAGCCAAATAAAAGAATTTTGAAAGTCTATTTAAAAGAATCTTATAAAGCCTTTCTAAAGCCTATTAAAAAAAGAATCCTATAAAGAACGGAAAATGTAACTTATCAGATACTTGCCCTGTATTTTTCAAATTTTAGTCAAAAATTGATAGGTAAAAGCAAGACGAGGAATTACTCGTTTAATTTCGTGAATTAAAGTCAACGAGACGAGCATCCATCGCAGACAGGTTTAACGAAGCCGTTGGAGCGTATCGCGCTAGGACGTGAATTTCCATACACGCGTTCGTTCCCGTGTGCAACGAGAAAGGGGTCGCACGAGAATGTTCGTACGAGTATAAACTTGCATCAACAGAAGAATGAGTCCCCAGGTACGAACAGGTACGCCAACTCCCAGTTCCACTTCATCCCCTGGACCGAGCAAAAAGTAGCGCTATCATCCTCTTTTCTCCAGCGTACGCAATACATGCACACACCCACGTGGTCATTCGGCTACGCCTTTGTCCCCGATTCGAAACGAACAGATCGATTCGTATCGATTACATTTGCAATCGTTACGCCGGCGCATCGGAAACGCCCGGAATTCCGAAACAATCCCGACCCGCCGGAATCTCCGCTGCATGCCCAGAAATTGTTTTCTTGCATGGAGGGTCCTTCGGCTGCGACATCGTTACCGATGGAAAAAAATGCCGGCTGTACAGCGTATACCAGACTCGAAATCGAATGTCGACAAACGAAACCAGTTGAAAACAAAGTTGTCTATTTGTAGTAAGAAATATATATTTTAATAGTAGATTCATTACTCTCGATCAAAATGTAGTAACCAATCGATTAAATATGTAGTAGCACGGAGCAATGGATTATTTTTATTTTAGAAATTATAAGCGAGGAAGTTATTTTAGTTTGTGTTAGGATTGAATAAAGTGTAGTCTGGCGTTAAATTAAATCAAGTAACAAATAGTATAACATAAAGTAGGTAACGCACACTATAGTTAGTTTACAATATAACATTATTTTTTTTTTTATTTGGATGAATTTTACAATCAATTCTCATTGAAAATTATAAGTAAATAATATAACATCATTTGCTCTCAAAATTGTTTCAATTTCAATTATTCTTGAATAATAGCTATGTTTGTGCGTATAAAACAATTGACAATACATATTAGTGTAATATTAACTGTATCTAATAGAAACTTATGATTAGAACTTGTTTGATTTGAAAATGAAGATATGGTTTATTCGAACGACCGTATAAAATTTTATAATTTTATGCAAGATTTTTTATGATAATAATATTTAAAATTGTTTAAAAATATTATTAATATATTCTTTATAATTATATTTAAATTATTATTCAAAAGTAACAATTATATTTTTTATGATATATTTTTTATAATAATTACATTTATATTGTTTTGAAGTTGTATTTTATATATTCAGTCGTTGATAGTCACTGAAATTTATTGAGCAACTAAATTATGTACTACCGTTAATAATTACCAATTATCTGACTGGTTGACCGTCCCGTCAAAGTCATCAATTCCCTTATTGGAATTTTAAATTTTTGCATCAGAATTTTAAATTTCCACACATTTCCAATCCCACGACGAGGATCTTATCAGAAGTCACATTATCAACTTAGTGTTGAAACTATCGTAAATTGGACCGTACAGTCTTTCAACGGTTTTCACACTTTAAGCTTCTATATTATCTGAAACTAGTTTTAATATTTACATAGTTTCGTTAAAAAACAAGATTAATTTTATTTTTATCGTATTCCATGTTCTGAAGGATTTTTAATCTAAAAATCACGAATACGATGAATCAATTTCAAAGAAATATATTCTTGAAACACGTCGAGTGATTTGACATTTTTACAAGTGTTTTGATCCATAGTAAACGTAACAAATTATTAAAAATATAGATCAAAACAGTGAGAATGAAACATCTTACTGAAAACAAGATTGCTTTCTAAACGATGTTTTTGCATTCAGACATGCATATTCATATCTTCTATTACATCAAGGATATTCAAGAAGCAAGATGGGGTGAAACTTGTAATACTAATAAATTAACAGGCGTGAAAGTTGTTTCAAACGGTAGTTAGATTTTTCTCATTTAAAGCGTGTGCTTTTTCTGTTAACGAACAAGAATATTGGGAAAAGTCAATAATCTTACTTCTTGATCTAAGTGTATTGCAGAGATAAGCATTATTAATAATTTAAATTCCGTATAAACGCGTTTCTTAATTAAACTTTGACTATGAGATCCATAATTCATACATGATTTACAACTAAACCAGTTACTACCAGCAAAATAATTATTTTTATAAACACCATACAAAATAATTACAGCGTTACATATCGTAAATTTAAATTTGACGTAGGCAGCGATATTAAAGATGAAAAAGTTTGAATCGTAAAATAAATTATATCAAATTATAATTGTGTAACTTTATCTGAAAATATAATAATTTTCTTTAAAATTTTAATACGACTGCGGAATACACAAACTTTGATTTATTACAATCAAATTAGATATCTACATCAAAACGTACAAAGCGTTACAAACGAGAGAAATAAAAAACGTACAATTAACATAGAGTCTATAAAATTTACTATACAGCATGAATACTTATCTTAAACGTTAAATGTTAATGGTAGTTCTGCTAGATATTAAGATTTATTGGTAGAATGAATAATTAACTGTTTAAATACTTTGGTGATCTTTGCGAAATATATACTTACATTAAATATTTTGTAGATTCTATGTACATTTTCAGATTCATTTCCAATCTTCGTTCTTATATATTGAAGCCAATTGGATCATCTTTAACTTTCGTTATATATTTAGGATGATTTTTTTATGCTCTCTATTAACCTTCTACTAATTGTATGATTGCAATAAACGTTGAAACTTCTATATACATGTGTTTTTGGATTGATTCCAAATTTTACTAATGTAATCACGATACACATATACATTTCTACAAGTTTTCAAATATTTTCCATTAACCATTGTACATTGGTTAGACACTTTTTACTCTTCTCGGTGAATATAATACAACAGCCTAGATAATGTACTTAATTAAACTTATTCGAAACTCTAGTCAATCTATTCCTAAGCGTACAACACAACATCTATCAATGATTCTTGTTCTGCAGCCTATATAAAAAAAAATTCTTAATAATCAAGACGAAACGCGAGAAACGAACGAAGAGATACGAACGTTACGTATACGCGAAAGCCAAAAGGCATGTGATTCAACAGATTATAGCAGATGCAAAAGCGCTTTTCAACGTCTGTCTCGATGAGGTGCTCGTAGGAGTAATCTCTTGTTAACGAGCAGAGAAATTGAAATCGTGGAAATTGATTCAGCGTTTAATCGATCCGACATTGTGCGCGAATATTCCAAGAACACTATTGTCGTGAAAACGGGAATCACTGTTCGTGTCATTTAAACAGATGTTACTTGGACTAATTTACTTTCATCATCGTTTACAATGTAGAATCACGTTAGAAATAATTTTTCTCTCTCTTCCACTTATATTTTAGTAAAAATTATTATTTTACGGCACGACAATTTGCGTCGTCCGATCGAATTATTTATGATGAAAGTTAGCTCTTTCATGCCTGGCTAACGAAAGCGGCGTGAGTATCTTTCACGATTGAAAGTGCGTTAAACGAATAATCTGCGCTCCATGTGCCTCGCCACGCTTTAATGGGAAATTTTACTCTGCACATGTATGAAACCTGTTACATATTTGCAAAATGTTAAAAGCGTACGCGATAGAAAAAAGAAGGGAACTATGGAGTATCCTCTAAAAGCCATATGCAGAGTGGGGAAAGTAAAGCACGATAAGTGAATCTCTTCGAAATTATCGACAGAGAAAGTTTCATGCAATTTATTTTAGACATATATGGAACATTTTACCGAGACGTTTTAAAATTTAAAATCCCAGTAAATTTAGACATATATTGCGGTATAAAAACTCTTTTTTGTGCAATTTTCATTCATTTTTATACGTATACTAAAACATTTTCGATATTGTTAATAGGGTTTTATAAGGCTTTTTCGCATTCGCTTTGTGTACAAGTTCAAAAGGATGTAAATGAAATGTACGATTTTCAATTTTATGTAGAACAATGATTGATTTGAAGCTTTATATATATGGAACGTAACTGAATACGTATTTTATAAAAACATTTTTATTTTGTACGCGTAGTTGAATTAATAAGCTCGCATGCACTGTCGTTATTTTATTTGTTTATTTTCGTAGCTGAAAGTTTTATTTGGACATGTAGTAATATATAATTATCACGAGAATAGATCAATAGAGCATAGAAACAAATTAGTGTTTTACAGATTAATGCAATAATATGATTTTTATTTAAACAAGACAATAAAATTTAGACGATGTAGAATTTTTATTAAATAATTCGTAATTAAACGTAGAAACGGATAGAATAAATTATAATGAAAGAATCATAACGCGCAGAAATATCCAAGTCGTTAATAATAATATCCGTAGCATACAAAAGCAAATGTAAGAGCGCTTATTACTTCTTTTAACGACCTATAACATTTCAATGTTAAAATTCTTCTTCTTACAAACCAATCGTTCTTGAACGTAATATCGTGCGTTGACTGATAAATGCAAATTAATTGTAGTATTATGCAGCTTTATATCGAAGCTAACGCAACTTCTCATTTACCGCCAGTCAATATATTTGCAAGCAATCGAGAAGAAATGAATTATTAACTACATTCGAAGCAAATTAATTTAAGAAACGTATCTTCTGACTTGTAACAATAAGTAAATAACGCGTATTAAATAACCATATTCCACGTTTTCCTATTATTCGCTTGTAATTGAAAAATGATGTGCAAGAATTCCGGGAAGAGAGATAATTTCTAACAAAAAAGGACATGATCAATGCCAGTAACGATATCTGTGCCGTATATGTACCATTTTTAATCCTTTGACACGTTTGGGCGGAATATCTTGCACATCTTTCGCGTTGCGAACGAATAGCGAGATATCTCGCGTTTCGTATTCTACTGTCACAGGCCTCTGACGAGATACCATTTTATGCGTATCAATCAAAAGCAATCGTAACTCAACAGCACGTAGCAACAGTTGGCAACAGCTCAAAAATATTTTACACGAAAAGATAGCTAGTTATCGGATACGGTTGTGTATTAATAAAATGTTCCATTCGCAATATAATGACATTTCGTACACAGATTCTCGGATAAAAATCACTTCGTAGATACGAGGAAATTAACGATACTACACATACGCAAAACATATTATACATTAAAAAATAAATTTTGTTTGCTTTTTTTCTTTACATAAGACAAAATTTAGTTTCAAATATTTAAAAATAGACACGCAGGGTGCTTTATCGAAATATTATATTGCAATACGCAAGATATCTCTGGCTACGAAAGTCTCAATCCTGTCGCATTCTTTCGCTCATTTTTAGTCCTATTGTATTTTCTTTTATCGCTAAAAAATTTCTCAAATCTAAAGATAATGATGTTAAATCTGAAGATGCTTTACGTATCAAGATTTTCCCAAAACAGAAGAAGATTTCCTGGTTTTTTTTTTTTTTTTTTTTTGAAACGAAGATTAGATAGAAGCAAGAAAATTCGACGAGCGCGGCAGTTAACATATAAATTTCCAATCTCTGTCGTGCTCATTACGAATCGATCCGTCACCGTTAGCTCTACCTGCGCTCAATCGAGCGTAAATTAATAACACGTAAAATATAGAATGGAGAAAAAAGGGAGAAAAAAAAAAGAAGGAGACTCGACTGGATGGCTCTATCGCGTAAACGGGATGCGCTTTCCATAAAGCAAACTCGAATCAAAAAGGCTGGCTACGGAATAATGCACGTATCCCGCCGTTAAAAGCCATTCCGAATAATCGTCGCAATTAAAAATGCATTGGCCGCGTAATCCCCTTTTAAACGACCAGAGAAGATATAACCGGAACAGTTGATCCATTCGTGAATCGATCCAGCACTGTGCCCGTGGGATGCACGATGAGAAAAGAAATCTCTCGAAAGGGGATCGATCCTGTCGTCGTCGTTCTCTGAGAAACTTTTAATTGCGTTCCACGCGCTGCCATCTCGTTCGACCGGTGGGAATGAGAAGGGTAAACAGAGACAGTAGGGAGAGACAGAGAGAAGAAAGCGATCAGGGATCAGGAAGATCGAGACGAAGAAATGGAGTTGCCGGAGAAAGCCAGTCAGGGGAAGCAAGTGGCCGGAGAAACGGAAAACGAGAAGGTTTGCTGGCCCTGATACTTATGTTGCACCCCCGTGACCGTGAAACGGTATTGTCTCGGCAAATAAAATCGTTTCTCGCGGCGTTCGGCGTTCAATCGGTAACGCGAGTCGCAGCCAAGGGAAACGAGACAAGTGCCTTAAATCGAAAACGCTTCGAATGCACAACCACTTCCTTTCGTCGTTGAGAGGAATCGCGTTCTAAATGTATGTGAACGTGACTGACGTGTGAAATAGCTAAACAGATACTTATTTGTGCCAAAGTGGAATTGTTCGCGGAATTTAGCGATGTCTTGGGATACCCGGCCAAACTTCGCTAACACGCTCCAGTTACTTTACGATCCTTCCAACAGAGATATAGCAGTTCTTTTTAGGATAGGTGCAGTTTTGATTTGGTGCCGTGACAGTATATGGTATTTCACACGTAAGCAAGAGTACGTTCCGAATTGACGTTTTGAATATTATTCAAAGATGCATATTTTAATAACTATATTGATAATAATCGACAGTTATAATTAGTTTATGATGACAACTGTATGACATTTCATAATCACGATAGTGATCGCATATTTATTAAGATAATTACGGTAAAATATGATTGCGTTGTATTTTGTTATGACATCGGAAATATCGTAGACTAAAGTTTGCGATTAAGGATATAACACGTTTATTAAATAGCATGTATTAGGTTGTCCGAAAAGTGTCTTTCTTTCGCAAACGTGTTTTTTACAACAGTGCACCTTCATACAAGCATGAAACCAAGTATGTGAAATGTCGCGATGCTTATCTCAACAGAACAAAATGGATCGTACGTAATTCGATAAAATAATATAAAACAAAAAACATTGTGCGTCTATTATTTCCTCATAATACGAAAGAATCTTTTCGGACAACCTAATATATTTAAAAATACTTGGTGCTCCCTTTTTTAATATGTATCATTTAAAAAGATACGTTTCATTTTTATGTGAAAAGTAAATAACATTTGCAAAACTTTATTCATCTACTTCTACTTAGTAAGCATTTATTCGACAAATAAAACGTATAATATTACGCGGCTAGTTTTATTTTACATGTAGGTATATGGTAGGTATGGTACAGGTAAGTATATACATCTAATTACATGGATATTTCTAAAGTTTTTTAAGCGCTATCTTAATTCTTTCAACCTTGACAATTCATTTAAACAGAAACCTTTGGATTTTAATTATTGGTTTGAGTGGTTTTAATTATTGGTTTTATTATTGGTTGATCTTCAGTCTCATGCTTATTAAAAAATTGATATTAAAACATTAAGAAGACATAAGCATATAGAACGTTCCTTCAACTCATAGCAAACATTATGATCCCGTATAAGTAATCCTAATATGTACAGTAGAATCTCGATTATCCAATGTAGAGATGAACCGGACCTTACCTCGCATAATCGAAAACCTCGAACATTACGGAAAGGTCCATGGCTGTTAATAAATCGTGAAATAAAATTGTAAAAAATATTTTGATAATGTAATATTATACATGTATTTAAGTTTAACTAACTACTTAATTGATCGGAAGTTTGATTAGCTGTCTTAACAATACCTGACCATTTAGGGAATTCTCGTACATTTTATGTTAAATCTTTTAAAAAGAACGAAGTAAAGTTCAAAGCACCTCGCATAACACGAAACTTCGGTTAAACGGGACTCTGACTTCGTATGGTGGATAAGTTTCTAACAATAACTTCCTTATAACGTTATATGAGAGTAGGGTTATCGTTATATAAAATTCACGAAGTGATTAAAAATAAAGAAATCGATAAATGGAGAAAAGAAAGGACCAATTGGGAGACTAATTCGTATAGAGACGTAGAGGCAGTAATCCAAAGAGTCGATAAAAGACTATAGGACGTTTAGATTATAATGGACGTAATAGAACGGAACAGAAGAGAATAGAGCAATTTATTATGCGTTGGGAACGAATCGTGTACTATGATGAAATTCAACACTATCGTAGAATTTAAAATGCAAATTGCTAAAATATGAGCTGTAGAAATGAAAAAGAATTTATATCCTCTATCGCGTAAAGTTTTCTTCACTTTGTTGATACAACGATTAAGTGTTTCTATAATAAAAAGATTTATGATAATGGATGCAATGTATTCTACCACCTTATCTTGAATCGGTAAGAATCAGTGGCTAGAATAAATAAACTGCCAAACAAATGCATCGATTATTCTTATACATAGTAATCAATGCAATTGTTACAGGCCATTAATAAAGATATTTTTCTATCATTTTACTCCAATATTCTCATACACAAAACGACGAATCGATTCGGTCCATTCAGAATGAAATATACATCTCCATTTAAGAAGATAATTGATAATTGATAATTGATTAATTGATGAATATTTCACTCTTTAAACCATCTGTCTCTTTTCTACCATTTTTCCCTACATACACCGACGAAAGAATTATACTTTCAACAGTTGTATGAACTATTTCGTAAGTATGTATATGAAGCGGTTAATTTTAATTCTGAGACTACATACATAAAGTAAGTGTATAATTAAAAAGATACTACTTTACGGTAAGTCAACATTCACCAAGGATATAGTTTTCAAAGATATAATACATAGCATTTTTATCGTAAGGGATAGGCTCCTTCTTTACTGTAACAGACAGAATTTTTCGCTAAATCTTATGCAACTCGTGCTGAACCGTAAAAGAGGGATTAAAGAAAGAATAAACAATATGCTAGCTAGCTTTTACCAGAATTTCTAAACACGACTTTTCACTCCGAGACAGAAATTTATAAGCCCAAATTGCAAACGAGACGATTAGAGAAATAATAATACTGGAAAATGTTTCAGTAAGGATTAAAATGCCGAATGAAGAGAGGGTAAGGAAACACGAGCAAAGAATCCAATATCAGCTATGAGAGAGCAAACAGCTTAACAAAGAGGTAGGAACAGGCATAGGCAAATACGGGAAGAAGGGGAAAAGAAAACGATAACAGAAGGGAGAAGGTAAAGGAGTGTGTGCTGATGTTCGCTCCGAAAACATACTTCTACCGAGGTATTCCAATTTAATCAACTGCCGAAAAGCTTCTAATATCGCAGAAATGCCTTTACCAGTGCTGGCTAAAGCCGTTGGAAAGAAGTACAGAAAACGTAGAGGGTTGAAGAAGATAACCCGTGCCAAAGGTAAATAACATCCGGGCTAGAGGCGAATAACGGTAGCAGAAGAAGAAACGACTAAACGGAAGAAATACAGGATTTGCGGCACGATTACGCAGCGGTCTGATGAGTTTCTAAGCGTTGACCATCGATGAAAATGCTAATCCGTCGTTAGTCCCGCTCCACGAAGCGTGTAAGTTGTTCGAGTTGTAAAATTCCCCGAGCGACCTGGATGACGCTATTCCATCGGTCGCTCCTTTGGAATAAATCACACCCGCGTGTCAATGCTGTTCCTTATGCAACACGGTGCAGGCGTTCCGCTTTGAATCGCTCCAGTCACTGGTATCTTGAGATTTTATCAATTTCGATCGGACGTGTTCGACATGAAATGTTGATTTTTATCTTGTGGCGTGGTTAAAAGCAGATCGACGCGATGTACAAAACTATCGGACTGGAACTACGAAAAGCTAACTTTTCCAGCATATAATTTTGACTTCGTGTAATCGCTTACAAAGGATCTCGTTCGAACGTGACACATCGATTTTGATGAAATTTTACAGATACATAATATAGTCAGATATGTTCCATTTCTTCATCAGCCATCGTTGCGCTCGAAGTCGCATTTTTTTGGAATATTTCAGGAACTATTCAAGATAGAGATATGGTGTAGACGAACGAGTTTTGTATTTGGGGAATATGACTGTAAAAACTGATTTTTAAAAAGTCCATTTGCTTAAGTAATGCATTGTTATCTTTTCGTTAACATCTTTTGCAAATATTTCTCGATTTTCATGTGAAGTTTTGTTTGCAGATTACACGCCTACTCAAACTACGGATAAATCAGTTTTGATTTTTTGCAAATTGACAAATTTGGAATTTTCTTAAATGAAGTGTTTTTCTGCGGGCAAATAAAACTTTGCAAGTTAGTTTAGAGTGTTATCCTGCATGAAAGATATCTATTAAGCGTTTCGTTTCTTCTACCGTACTAAAAATTGCTTCTACTCTATTAAAAACTTTCATACCAGGTGCAAAGTGCCTGTAACGCTCGTTACCATTGTAAGCGGTGCGCGAGGTAATCGTCTGTCCTGATTATTTTGTATTCATAGAAAATTTCTATGTATAATTGATTTAATGGCACTGATTTCAAATTCGCACTTAATGGTACCTGATCGACGTAATTGTGCTCTAGGCCAAGGAATATCCACACGTAACATTAAAAGACTGCAGTTAAGTCTGTCGTCCAAAGGAATTGTATAGTCATTTTTCTTTGGATCGAGTATCACAGGTGGTGCCTGTTTAACAGTATTACGAGACGACGTCATACGAGCTCTTGCTGACCTATTTTCAAACGAAGAATACATATTACTTTTAATAGAATATGGTGTACCTCAACATTATCAACTCGATATGAGACATTTTTTAATGTCACTTTATCCGGAAGATAAATGGTTCGAAGAGGAAACGTGGAAGTATACAGCTCGATCTCCTGTTTTAACACCAATAGATCGTTATCTATAGCGTACTAAAGAGCGTCGTGTACGTCACCAAGAACATGTCAGAACCTGAAAAACCTAATTGAAAATACCTGTGCTGCTATTCGGATAGAAACAGAGTAAGAGGAAAAGAAACTAGTTCTGTTATATACAGCTACCAGTGATGGGTTAGCGTTGTTCACATTTATTTTTAACATTTGTAATTTTCATACAAATAATTACAAAAGTCAGAAAAGATTACCCATTTACCCATTTTAGTTATTAAAATAACTACTATGACTAATGACAGAAAGCTGAAAGACGCTATAAAATTGTTTACTTCTATTCAATATATTTCTCTTAACAAGATATTCATCATATTGCATAATTGTGGTAAGTTTATTTATAGTTATCCATAGAAGACGTTGCTAAGCTAAATGCAGTATGTTTAATTAAATCATGATATTATAAAATCTTGATAAAGATTATGTTTACACTCTATCATATGATGAATCTCACTTTTGACTTTTGGGATAAAAGTATTATTTGAAAAATTGAAAAATTTAACGAAGACAGTCTTTGTTATGAGCTCTTCAATTGAAGTAACATTCTTTTTAAAGCAGCCACAAATAGCAGTCACATATCAACTAAAATAAGAATCATCTTGTGCATGTATCATACTCACATAAAACAACTTGTACAAAATCTACGAAAGTGAAATTACCTTATTTGTATAATTGAATCTTTTCATAAACTGTGACAACAATTTAAAATAGATTAGCGTATGTAATAATAGTACAAAAATTGACAAATACATATGGAACGCACTTTTTATTTTTGTTAGCAAATCATACTTTACACCTTTTACGATGCCATTCTTTTTACCATTGGTGAAATTGGTACAGATTTGTGCTTTTAAACAAGATATAAATTTTATTATTTGTATATATTCGCTTCTTTATATGAGACTTCTATATGAGACATACATATATATGTATTTGTAGTTACCTACATGTTTATATCAGAACTTTTAAACGACTCTCATTATATTTTATTATAATAAATATTAGAAATATACGGAAACCATGTCCATACGGAAATCTTGTATTCATATAAAGAGCTCGCTACGTCGCTAAGCGAAGATCTCTACGATCGATCGGTAGTATGTGAATTGAAAGATTCAGTGGAAAAGTAGTACAAGTAAGTATATTATATTTTTTCTGAGAACGAGATAAATAAAATAAATATATAAGAGCTATAGATGATCTTATCGTACATTTCTTCGAACATTTAATAAATATGATATAATATAGCGTACATAGGTGAATAATGTGTTTGAATGCTTAAAAACATGGTAGTCTTTCTACGAAAGATTAACCTACTTACAATTTCTTCAAATGAAATATATTTATCATTTGTACCACATTTCTGCTGAAGCCGTGAATCATCAGGTAAGTTATATCATACGAAACAGTGGTATAAGTGAATTTTTTTCTAGAAACAAAGGAAATACAAAGGAAGCGATGTAAAGAATGTGAACTATGCAAAGGATCTATATTTATATCGAAGATTTTATCATAAATTTCTCGAAACCTTTATGAATACATAATAATATACTTCAGTATTTGAAACCATATCAACTTTGTTCAAAGTTGTTGTCATGTTACATCAATATTTAATCTTACTTACTGTTTTGTCAAACTAAAGATATTTGTCACTTATATCATATTTTTCTCGAACCTCTGAGTTACAGAGTACTAAGTTATAATAAGCTGGAATAATTTTAGCCTAAAATTCCAGCAAAACACTAACCACAGCATTTAATTCTATTGTTAGTGATTTATCTCGAATAATTCCAATCTATCTCGCAAATTTTCTCATTAACAATAGATTGCACGCGTCAAGCACATCTGGCGCGAATAAAACAATCTACGAACTATACTTACGTATTCGACACAACGCGGGTGCAGTTATTGTATATATATATATATAAATGTATATACATTACGTATTCTTTTTCAAGCATGTTTTAAACCGTTTATTCTTACCACCTCCTCGGTACTCGTCGTTCAAAGTGCATTGTTACGACGCCCTTGGTGTCATTCGCCTATCACGCGTGTAATACAGCACGGCGTGGCACGGATCGGCGTGAAGTCGGATGATCGGCCACCGTGAAATTTATAGTGCACATCAGAATTTATAGCGTCTATTCATTTCGTTTCTATCCGTTCCTCTTCGCCGGCTGATTTTTTCTCCGATCGGGCTAGCATGCATTTCCCATTTCGACGCCGACGTGTCGATCATCCAGACAAAAAGAGTCGATGCACAGGATTGATCGACGCGTCTAACGACCGATACGCCTGATACATTCTATCGTGAAAATGCAAGCCGAAGAACCCGAGATAAGATCGCTCTATTCGTCGCTTTCCCTCGTCTGTGTTCAACAAAATCAGACGATACGAACAAACCTTGAAAAAGATACTCAAAGATCACAGTTGCTCCAAAAATTTCTTTTTAGCGCTGTTGCTTTTTCTTCCGATTAAGCAATTTAGTCCTCGCGAGAAGTTTATTTCAACAGTATATTTGTATAGACTAAAAAAGTACATAACCAGAGAATTTTTCTTAACAGTTAACTTGTATAGATTTAAGAACTATATTTCAAAGTGAATTGGAATTGAAGCATTGATATGAATATATGTATACAAGTTCATGATCATTTTTATGTGAAAATGTGGAATTTTGATAATTTCTATGTGTATTAGTGGAAAATAAGATTCTTAAAAAATTTACTTCATTCAAATATCAAAAAATTATATATTACTAAATTATATGGATCAATTATATATGTACATTGTATTATATGTATACTGATGTTGCATAAGTTATATGTACCTTTTTTTAAATACAAAATATGCATTTTTTGCAAAAAAAGAAGCTGTTAAGAGCTATTGAGAATTGTGAATTAATATATTAAAGTAAATAATAAACTGATTATTAAAACGCTTTAGAATCTGTAAACTACTAATTTCAATTTTTCTAATCGTATGCAAAATTTGTAATATATTATTTAACCTTGTCAGAAATATGAATCTTTTAATCTTGTTAAAAATTTATAAATTTGCGAACTTCCTTCACCTCTATTCATCAAAATTTGAAACTGAACAACGATGTGAGCATTTTGCCGAATATCTACGATATTATACGAACTGATTAAATTATTGGTTTAAATATTTTCATGGGAAGTGGTTTCGATGGAACGAATGAGATATGAATTTAACAAATTTCAGTGCGGACAAATGGGATTTATGAATGCGAGATTCGTATTTAACAAAATATAATATTACAAAAACAAGAAATACAACCTAGAACCGAGCTGCTATTGATTTATGTTTTTATTTTTTAACAGCATAATCTTGAAATATAGGCAGAGTGATTAAAGTAATAAGTATAACAAGTATGGTCAATATAAGCTGATTGTGAATTTGAAAAAGTGATAACCAATTTTGTAGTATCAAGTTAGGCTTTGATAATATCAGGTGAGTTTGAAGTGACGTATTCATTATTCTACTGTTTTATTTTATTTCCTTCAGTTTTATTATTTTTTATTTGTTTTATTTTATTTTACTTTATTTTATTTTATTTCATTTTATTTCATTTTATTTCATTTTATTTCATTTTATTTCATTTTGTTTCATTTTATTTCATTTTATTATCTCACTAACATCCAGAAATTTATAGCAAAAGTTAACCCTTTTGTTGCGATATCCTCAGAGCTACAAGTGTTTGTAATAATACGGAAAAAATAAATCATGAATATTTATACATGTTGTATATAATTAATTATCGTATAACACATAAAGGTGAAAATAGAAATAATAGAAGATATACATGTACGGTTTAAACAAATAATTGCCCAATATTTGGGACTATGCATGAATGTACAACACATATGTATAGGTGTGTGTGTATATATATATATATCTTTATAGCGAAAGGATTAGATTTTAGTTCGCAGTTTTCTACTTGAAATAAAAACAAGCTTCTCTTGCATAAAAGAAAAGTGTAAGGGGAAAACGCGATAAGTCACATTTTCCACTCTTTACAAGAGAACAATTTTTAAATCCCGCATGTTGACAATCAATTTCAAGTTACTAAAATTATCTTTCTTTGGTTTTTACGTTCTCTCAATAAGTTAAAGAATATTGCTTGCCATAATATGAAAATGTTACTTGTGATTAGCTTTTTCACTAAATTTTCTCAATCTATAAACTATTTTTAAAAACATCATCTTTGGTCCTAAACGATTCTTCTCATTTTCAACCATACCATATTGAAACACTTCTTAGTCACATCGACACATTGAAATACAAAAATCGGAGAAAATGTACGTAGAAAAATATAAGACTCGTCAGTGAGACACTCGCCCTTTTCTTTTTTCTCCATTCTTCTCCACCGCATGTTTGCAGCTGGTAACCCCGATGTGATCGCGACATTATCATTACTACGTAATAGCCTCATCATTACCTGCAAATGTTGTATGGCGCATTTCTAGTAAATTATCTGCAACCATACACACAGAACAATAGCGAAGCTACTGCATAGGTGTCGGCACGCCGTGAACTTTTGGTAGCGGAGTGACCCTACAATGCATTTATCATTTTCTCCTGCGATCTTCAAATATTTCATGAAGCATTAAATCAAGTAAATTCTAACATTTTCGTTGTATATCCATTCTAATTATGTATATGTATTATTTAATATCACAGGTCTCGTACCCTTTGTAAATTCTCGCCATAATAATTTTATACGAATAATTCTTTCCACTTTCGAAATGAGATTACTTACTTACTCGATTCCTGCTGCAATTAATCTATTCCATATATACGATAAATGTACAATATACTTACGTATAAGCTACGTAGCAAAGGATATGAAAGGAAATAACGATGCGACAAATAACCAGGAGGTGCATTACGTACAACTATCATGTGATACGTTTCACACGCCTTCAGACTATATGTATAACATACGACATTCCTGTTCAAACGAAACTACACTGCTAAAGAATTTCAGAAATGTTATACGCGTCGAACATGCCTCACGGCCTTTCTTTTCTTCCGTGTCGAGCACGACAAACGTTCGAGTAAGTTGTCTCTGTTTCTTACCCATATCTCTTGATTGCCAAAATTGCCTTCATTTTTTAAATTGAGATATACTATATCCTTGATATATTCTTATTGTATAAATCAAATGCTTATTCGTAAAACATCTTTCCTTTGTGTTTTACTTACACGAATGAGTATTTTCATTCATAAATATTAGTACAATTACGAAAAACTAGATGAACAGGAATAATCATTATAAAATTATTATCATTTGAAGTTTTATAATTACACTACAAAGAGCTCATACATTCGATATTAACTCTTCAAAACAATAGAACATATATTTTTTTGTAAAGAATATATTTCTTGATTTTCTGCAAGGGAGTAGTATTAAAAATTTAGTATTTTTCTACTACTCCCTTCGGAATTTTAAAAATATTACTTATCATAATATTTGATTATCAAAAATATTAAAATATTGTTTATCTTAAAAGTTACACCTTTGGTTTCTAATTCCAAGTGCAATACTTCATTAGCTATGTATATTTTTGGCCCTAATTATTTTCAGTTATTTTAAATCACAATATTCCTTTTCAGTTATAAAGTGACATTAAAATCAGAACATCAAAAAATATCTACTTATCATATTTTCTTCTGTGATCAATTATTTTTAATTAAATTAAATTCTTTATTCGTATCTTGATAACTACTTCAACCAATCTCGATATTGGCATCATTAATTATTATTATATGGTTATGAATTATTATAACTTATGATGTATATAATTTTAAGTAAAAAGTAAATATCTACAGATGTAAACTTTGGCATAAATCTCGTACCTAATTCACCATGATCAATCAATTCAAATTTTCTCCATGATCTTTAGACCAGTAGATTATAACATTAACACATGTACACAATTTTTGCTGCCTTTTCTTATATTGCATTTTGCATCATCGTCTTATATAATATAATATAATATAATATAATATAATATAATATAATATAATATAATATAATATAATATAGTATAGTATAGTATAGTATAGTATAGTATAGTATAGTATAGTATAGTATAGTATAGTATAGTATAGTATAGTATAGTATAGTATAGTATAGTATAGTATAGTATAGTATAGTATAGTATAGTATAGTATAGTATAGTATAGTATAGTATAGTATAGTATAGTATAATATAATATAATATAATATAATATAATATAATATAATATAATATAATATAATATAATATAATATAATATAATATAATATAATATAATATAATATAATATAATATAATATAATATAATATAATATAATATAATATAATATAATATAATATAATATAATATAATATAATATAATATAATATAATAGAAAATTCTGATTGATAAATCATTAATGATTTCGAACAATTATTATATTTCAGACGAGATGAAAATTTGAAATTCAGTTATACCTTTCATCTTTATTTTTGAATTATGAAAATGTGCTATCGAAGATACTTTCACAAAAGTAGCTTACAGACAAGTGACATAATTTCAAAGCCAAGTAATATTTACTTTCAAAACAGCCTGTGTAAAATACACTACATGCTTTCAACGAGGTATTAGTAGGTAAGTGGTTTGTGTATAAATTAAATATTACAAAATAGTTGGCACAAATCTTGCAGAAACGTGGAAGTTTTAACATATGTAATACAATTTATGCAATTTTGAATAAAACACTCGAAGATGCTTGCGAAGTGGCGTAATTGTTAAATTAACGAAATAGTATGTAACTAATACAAAAAAACTAATTCCTAAAACTTGTTAAAATTGTTATAATATCATCGACTATGTTTTCCACTGTTTTACGAAGCGATTATTCTTTTATTAGATCATTCTATAAGTAATTTCGATTCTCAATGTGTATCTATCTCGAATTTCTAAAGTAAGATCATATGATAGTTGTCAGAACTTATAATTAGCAATTGGAAAGATTGCTAATAACATCGACACAGAAATTATCGATGACAATGACTCGGAAAAGAACATCATTTCATTGCGTCAATGTTCGGTCGTACGCAGCAAATAACACTAAATAACATGAGAGAGTATAAATAACAATTACTATGTCATTCACTCTAGTCTCTAAATTTAGTGTAGACAGATTTTTATTTATTTCAATCGCTACAAAATTCTATAAAGAATACAAAATTTAACGTAACGAAAAACCTGACAACAGTAACCGAATATTTTGCGACCAGATCTTAACAATCTTTCGAGAAGTGAATTAGAAAATTGCCAAAAAGATGAAACATAGTCTTGGGAAACAACGGATAATGGATTAACTGTGAATAAATATGATATTTTTAGATTTTAATGTTGCATAAGTAGACACAATGTAATCACACAAACATTCCAAGTTGCGGAAATTTATGTTGCAAGTTGTAACAGCAGATAAAGATATTAATAACGATATGAATCGTACAGAAAATATTTATTCCATGTTATTCTTTAAATGCTGTTCTCAATGAATCTATTTAAAACTTCGCACGTGAAATATCAAACAAGGCATACAGAGTTACATACTTCCATAATCGCATTAGTATTCAACTTATTTTCAACTTGTCTTATCTGCACCAGTAACGATTGTTTTATTTTCTGCAATTATCTGTTTCTACTGTCAATAATCGTAGACATTTTTAATCAGTGGCAATGATTCATAAGTCATATTCCTCGATTATGTATACATATTGATACGCTCTGAAACGAAAATATACGTTCTAATTAATTAGCACGTTATCACTGAATTGCGGATTTTTCTGCAAATTTATATTTTTATAAACGCTGCTAAACAAATAGAATGGAAATAGGTACAAGGCAACCAGTAGGATAATAACTGATAAGAATTTTTCATAATACGAAAGAAACATGAGAATTAATGATACAATGGTTCAAAGTTTCCAGTATCCTTAGCTATGGAGGCAATGAGGCGATTTTTTAAACTTCTGACTACGTGGCCGTTTTATTATACAGATATACATTTTGATCAGATCAATTCTTCAAAAAGAATAATTCTTACTTTTATTGGATATCGCCATATGGTTTACTCTGAATATTTTATACATTTTTGCATATTGTGTGTGTTTTATGTTGCACATTTATATTTCCTATAAATACTTAAATATCCGTAATCCGATGATCATTTATTCACGTTTATATTTATATTTCTGCATAAACGATCATACCACGTTTGGAATATTTTAAAAATAGATAACGTCAACTGGCACAATATGAAAAATCAAACTACGAAGTATCGTAAAAGCTGTTAGCATGGTTTGTTTTTTAATAATTTTTAAAACAAACCAAGGATTGTCGGTGCTTTTATATATACAATGCTTCAACAAGCTTGGGAAAAAATTTGGTAGAAATTCTATGTGTCGAAACAACAAAAAAAGTTCATAGAAATACATGTCCCGAAAAGCGACTTTATCGAGTTAGAATTTCATAAAGCATTAACGTCTGCATTTGTATTGTATGTAAAATGATATATATGTGTATATATTATAATAATGCAATATATATATTATTATAAAAATGCTGTCTGATATTTTTGAACGAATTCGACAGTCTATAGCGGAACATGTTTATGCGTGCATTGAATTTCGTGGAAGATATTTCGGGCATTTGTTTTACGAATTCATGTCTGTGAATTTTTTCCTTTGTTTTCACATGTAGAATTTATACCTAATGCGTTTTTTAAATATTAAATATAAAAAAACGATCTTCTTTCTTTAAGTCACGAATTTGACCTTTTTAAAGTGCATTTTACATTATATTTTTATAATTCTTCAGAAAAATGTTATTAATTTTTTAACGACTATTTCCTGTCAATCGATTTATCGGAGCAATTCTAAACCATTAAAAAACTCAAGAAGAGAAAAAAAGAAAAAAGAAGAAATTAGTGGCACTGTCATTCGACGACCTGGGCGGGCAATTGATGTCACCGGTTCCGGACATTAAGATAACCTGAAAGCAAATCTCTCGAAAGTTACATAGAGTTCGACTCGACCTTATCGCTTGACAGAATTAATTTAACGGAGTTAAGAAAATTAAGTTAATGAGTTTCTATCGCTATTTAAAGAAAAACATACAGATCAATTAGGCGCAACTCAAGTTCAGCCAGACCGATCGAGGATGAGCAGAATGTGATCTATCTACCCAGTATCAAGCGGGCGGGAATTCTCAGTCAAACACTTAATTATTTTATGGCTAGTCATATAATTTTAGTTACTTATTTAATTAATAACTTTCTTCTGTTAACTCTGCGATAAATATACGTATTTTAAAACTATTGGGCAGTTTCTTACTTTTAATACAATATAATTTAATTACAAATTAGGAATTTAATTATGAATATAAATCAATCTGTAATGATTTTATACGTAATAATTTAATAATAGAATATTATGACACAATTAAATTAATTTTTAAAAGTCAGATAGTAAACACATTCGGTTGTATATGTAATAATTAATAAAATATATTACTTCTAGCTTTGGTAATTAATTTGTTTAATTTATAGTATACTATTCCATAAGATGGTAGTAAGTGTTGCTTCTTATTAATTTGCTATCGATTTTCATCCTACGATAATGATAAAATTCATACTTATAGATACTGTAAGTAAAATCCAAATTCTTATGAAACAGTGTATATTCTTCAGTTGTACAGTGTTCCATGGCAAATCTCCTACGTGTCTCTCTATTTACAACAGCTAAATAACGAATGATTCTATCAAAGTTGTATCACGTGAGAATAAAAACCAATTAAGGTAATGGAACTGCCTTTCAGGATATCCTGTATTTTAAACATTTTGCTGCACCGATGCTTCATAAAGTATAGAAAAAGAGAAAATCTGATGGTAATGATACGATATTAATCGTTATTTTTAATAAAAAATATTTCAATGCTCTTTTTCTTTTTACTAGCGTAAAATTTTATTTTCCGGACACTGTGTCGATTTAAGAACACCTTTCATCGAGTAAGACATTTGACCAGTTGACAGGTTCAGGCTTCCAAGGCATCACTAAATCTTGGCAAAATATGGTCTAGTAACATGTAAAGTCATCGAACGGCATATCAAGCGCAAACTAGCGTTGCATGTCGCACGTTGCACGCTCGTTGAATATGTCCAAACGAGCGTTCACGACGGACTGCTTTCCCTTACGTGATACCTTACGAACTGGGACATTTTAATCAGCTTTTCCTTACGTTTCTTACACGATAACATGCCACTTCCTAGTTGCGCATATCAACTTTTATCGGGATTTTTTAAATTCAAATCGAATTTACTTCCGTAAAAAGAACATCACAACATCCAGAACGATATCGGTTTAAACATCGTTTCGATCATTGATTTAATTTTAATCACGCTCTGTATTGATTTTTTATTCATACATGATATTGGTACGTATGTAATATAAAATAAAAATAACGGCTTTTACGAATTTATGGAGTTTTGTTAACAGTTTTCCATAAGTCAGATAATTGAATGCAGTATAAATCTACCGTTTGTTTGAACAATTTAACAGCTCGACGTTTAAATATTTTCTTTGTGTTGTCTACCTATCCTACTTTTTTATAAATACTCTTATTGTAAAACAAGATTTTTATATTAATGTGATAATTATATATAATAAGATGAAATATCGAAGTATAGTTATTTCAGTTATATCTGTATTATTTTTTCAAAAATATCTAAAAGCTTTCTGCAATGTATTAAAAGATCGCATATGCCTCTGTACAATTTTTAATTGCAAACACTTGAAAAATAAAAATAATTTGAAATATCAAAACGATTTTAGTGAATCTTCTATAAAATAACTACCCTAAAAAATGGATCTAAAACTATTAACATATTCATTACCCACAAGTACATGGAAAGTTGCAAAATAATTTTATTAAATGTACCGTCTCCTCAATATATACATATACTTTATCCTTTATACGTATATTATATAAAGAAATCAAACAAAACATATTTTATGTAAATATGCATAAAATTTTACAAAACAAGTTGTCCGTACCAACACTTTTATCCATCAGCACGCATATTCGTCGAAATTAACATTAAAATTGATATCAGCGTATTCACATTCGCAAAACCTCGTGAAACAAATGTGTACATCTCTTTTATGTTTTATCTTCTGCATCTTTTATTTCTTTTATTTCGTTCATTTTTTATAGCGCTTGCACCTTTTTATGTATTTTACGGCAATCTTTTACACGCTAATAGAGGTTCCAGTAAGAGGAATAAATAATGATAAAAAGAAGAAAAAATGTTTTAAATGCACTTGCGGGAACAAATACTTTCTAAAGCCGAATGCCCTTTTGTATAGAATTTCGCAAACGGTGGAATTCCTTTAAAACGAACAACACGAACTCGAAAATTCGCATAAATTATAGGGTAAGTACCGCGTGAGTCAACAATAATGACCGTTCGAAACGCATCCTTTGGAAAGTTCGGCCTGCGACACGCATACACATAATGCAAGTATATGCGTAGATCGGTTGGTCTGTTCCTAAATTCGAAATTAAACGAGCGAGAGTGTAGTTTCCTGAAAGTTCTCGCGATCATTTATATGAACAGCCCCTAATCCGCGACAGATTTGATATATATGGAGGCCGCAAATTGGTTCCGTCCGTTTCTCTCCTAAATAAAAAGCAAATTTATGGAAATGCATACAATGACGGCGCGGTGAGCATATAATGCTCGTTCCTCGCGTTCCTTCGCCTGCCGGCGCTAATATCAATAACAATGAAAACAAAAATATAGCACGCACATGTCTGCACGCAGGTAGACGCCGTGCCACCGTAGCGATTCGAATCGGGGACTGGCAAAACGATCAAAAGAATCGAAAGAATGTCTGCGCCGGTGCTTGAGAAATCGTCTGGAATGGTCCCCACGAGCGGGGACCATTCGTTTATTTTACCAGGTAAACCCGAAAAATTTCTCCAGTTTACCGCTGCATGGCTTTACAGAATTTCATTTTTCTTTCACTATTACAATGATTAAAAATATGTCGAATCGACGTAGAAAATAAATATGAACGTTCGTGAATATCGTTATACTTCCTGATTAAAAGTCATGATCTTACGGAAAGATCTTTCTATTTCAAATACGTATTTTTCATTCAATCTGATTGCTCTGGCACGTAAAATAAAACCGAGAGAAATAGTCGATTTTTCGTTTTAAATGAAAAGAAGTATAACAGATTTTTCTATCTTTTGTCATTTTTCCTTTAAACATTAAAAATATGTTTTAGGCACTCGAATCACTGAAAGATAATATTGCGCGCATATTTCCATTACGTAATAGATAAGGAAATTATATCATTATTAATATATAATTTCATAAGCTGATAGAGAAAACATCTGTCGCATAAACTTCTGAATATCACATGGTAAATTATAATACATATAAGAAACTTTTTTCTAAAAGTTTAAAAAATATGCTTCGTTTCAATATATTGGGTTGCGGATTTTATCATTAGATGATATTGGCAAAATCGGCAATCACTTAGCTACCAACCCAATATTATCCAAAAAAGCAAAACGTTCAAAGTATTTGATAAATTACACCATCCGTCTCCGCTCGCTTTTGATATAAATATTTTTTGCCCACGCGTTCTATCGGACCCAGTTATATCGCCATAATTAAGCAATTAGCTCTAGCTATAAAGTGACAAGAGGAAGACATCGGAAACGCGTAAGTACTTACTTGTTTTATGACTTTCCCGTACGTGGAAACGGTTTGTAAAAGGTGAATGTTCTATCGATCGGCGTGATTGTTACAACGGTTATCAACTAAACGTGATCGCACACGGAAACTCTCGTAATAATAGAGTATCAAGAACCAAAGATCGCTATCTTCAAAATGATAATTTATCAGCATGACTGAACGAACGTTTGCAAACTACGATATAAATAATAACAAATTTCCCGGTAAACAATTCGTCAAACACGTCGTACCTGTACTATCGCGCATCGAATCAATCTCCTTCAACACTTTGCCTTATAATATCAACCGATATGCATAGATAAGTGGCACGAATTATGATTCTGATTCAACAAAGATAGTCTGTATTGAAGGGCTTGAAAGAAAAATGGTACAATGGACAAAATCTTTGACACGATACCTGTAGGTAAAGTTAAAGTTTAACAGAGAAATCTGTATACGTACTTTCACACGTTAAGATATTGAGCCATACAACACTCATGTGTTGATAAATCGATTGGAAATAATTCACAAAATTCTTTGGATTAGCGTGGATCTTATCGTTCATTGTATTTACTCGAATATTGGTTTTAAGAAAAATGAAACTGTACCATATTTTTAGAACAGTTTGAATTCTAATATTAATTTCAATTCTTCAAAAAAATGCACTGCTACTACTTTTCTAGTTTAGTTCGAATTCTAACATTAATTTCAATCGTTTAGGCTAGAAATGAATAATTATTAAATATATATAATTTGTTCACATTTTCTGTCTGACTCGCTGACTAAATAGCTGACTGTATAATAAATTATAAAGCAGAAGGTAATAATAACAAAAAATTAAATAAAGTCAGTGATACAAATACGAATTTAAAAAGAGGAATATAACGTCAAGGATAAGGATGATGCAAGCGTACATTCATTATATGGTCGAGAGAGAAGATTCACCCTGTATATTGGATGAAGATTATACAAGTGTTCGAGTTCTTTTGGTGGATACTCACCTTCTCCTCGAGTGCAGGTCCGTTCTCCATCGCGTGCATAATGGCGTCCGAAATGCGGGTGTCCAATTGTCTGACAGCCCTCTCGGCATTCAGACCCAACGGATCCATACGACCGTCGACCGCTACAACGAGCCTCTCGACCGTTTCCACGTACCCGGACCATGCGAGGTCCAGTTCGGATGCTGGCTCTGTCAGACAACCTCTGCAATCAGATTATATATTTTCAGCTCCGATTTTCGTTTCGTTCCCTCTGAGAACGATATTTTATTTGTCGACTTTTTCCTACGACTCTTCTCGTCACTCTTTACGTTTAACAATAATATACGGCCGGCCACGAAAGTACTTATTTGAATATTTATGATAAAAAGCTTTTATATGAATGTAATATGTGTAGTGTGTGTTACATAAAAGATTCTCAAATTCATTAGCACCAAATAAGACACGATTGTCACGATTATATTGATATTTAAAAATAATCTGTCCGCGTGAGAGAACATTAAAGATGTTCGCGCTGATTATTAAGGTTTATTAATATAATGGATAATTATTGTGTAAATATTTTCTCATCTCTGTAAAATATATACTCGTAGTAAATATCTTGTAATTTTGTTAACTCGACATTTGAAAAATATTATTATGTTTCGGTAATAGTTTGGGATTTGTTCTCAACATATAATGAGCAGACGTTACGATTTACCGCAATTTTACGTATTAACAGAGCTAATATCTTACTCTATTCGCGTTACGGTTATTTTTTCTCTTTTCTATTTACCTACATTTATCTATCGATTAATCTACCATGTAAGATAGATATCTGTGATGAAGAAAAATAAGCGCGATATGTATTGCCTATAAACGTGAAATATTACCAATGGTGAAAAAGATAAGTACGACAAGTTTCTATCATTTATAAAAATATAAATAATCTGGAACGATTATTTGTACAAACAAATGTTATGTAATGATGTTATCGATAGTTATTACTTAGAATATTACTTTAACGGAGCAACCGATCGAGTATACAATTTTATATAAAATCTGACTACCCAAACTGATAAAGAAATAAAAATCGCCGCTGCAATTTTGCATATATTTTCATATATGAAAAATTTCCTATATAATATCACGTACTTATGTTTTTTTCAAATCTTGCATTTCATTTAGTTATTAATGTTTCATTGTAGTTTATCAGCATATTATTCTTCTGACATTAAACATTTATTTATCAAAGCCCCTAGATTTCAAATTAAAATCAATTGTATCAATAAACGCAAAAGAATCGCATCTTTTTTCACATAATCAAGCAACATTCCGATTATAAGAAATTAAAGTAATAAGCTTTACTAATTATAATTTTTGTAAACTATGATTTTATGTACATATGTGCAGAACATTACACAATGATACTAGCTTTCGGAAGTATGCGATAGACATAAGTAAAACTTTGACAAAAAGTATTGTACTCGGATGAATATAGTCAAGCATGCCTTTCTTTGAAAAGTGTGTTTGCTTGCATAACCAACTACTCTTCAAAGTTCCAAGTAAAGCAATTACAAGTTTCCGCATGTCTGCATCTAGTTATACCAATATGTCACGGAGAAATATTACTTCAAGAACGCTGTGACATCTTATTTAATAGTACAAATCATTTCTTATCATCATCATGGTCATCGTTTGCCTATGTTCAACGAGGAAAATGAGGCTTTTTATTTTAAGCTAATCAAATGTACATACTCGAATAATTTACGAATTTACGAAACAGTTGTTATTTATTAGTAGACTGCTGACATTTGTACAAATTCTTACGTTTTAAAAATTCAAATTAAAAATCCTTTGCCTTCGATGTTCGAGCGTACGTAGAACGTTACATACTTCGCAACTTTTGTTACTATAATTAACATTTATTTCGAGTGTAGATATGTTATCATATTAAAAACAGGCTACTCCATCGATAAATTTCATAAAATCGAGAAATACGAAAATTAGTATGAAAATTAGCCATAACGTAATTTCCCAAATCGGAAAGGGACACAATGAAATCATCTTCGACACAATTTCAAAACGCATTTTGGTTCATACCCACGTGACCTGCGTATATTTAGATCTCGAGTGAGCGATTTCTCAAGTGAGTGGTTTCGTCGGATGTGGATGGCAAAAGAATCACCATAATCCCAGTAATCCGGAAGCTGATCGATCAAACTAATTACCTTTATTTACAATTAACGTCTTACGATTTTAAACAAATTTATTTCCTCTTCTTTGTATAGCAAAAATCTCTAGCTTATCTATTTATCGGTCTGGTACTATTTTTCAGATATTTTATACTCGTTTTCTTGTTTACTTACGATGTATTTGTATTAATAATGATTAAATTACAAATTAAATTAAATTAATGTATATAAATAAATGATTAATAAAATAAATAAATATAATTAATAAATAATAATATAAAATTTATAATTAGAATAAAAATAATTAATAAAATTTGTAAACTAATTTATAAATTAAATTAAAGTATAATGAATTATTTTGCGTGTTTGTATTGCTATAATTTATTTAAATGTACTACTTTAAATTTTATAAGCTCGAATAAAAAGATTCTAAATAAAAGTTTTTTTATTGGAATTTTTTATTTTATTATATAGATTCGTCCTGCTTTTATATCTTTTATATAAACAAGAAAACTAGGCAAATATATGTTACGATCTAACATCTGTTTACAATGGAATAAATTACCACGATGAAATATTTTATAAAATACAATGAGATTATAAATATCTACGGAAACTGCGATTTTGCAAAAACAAATTGAACCTCAACTCGATAAATTTAGATACTGAATATTTCACGTTTAATATCTAATCGAACGCTGTGAAATATCGCGAGATGAATCGCTTTGAACGTCAAAATTTTTATTTCGTTGTTTAAACAAAGTTAAAGGCTTCAATGTTGCATATATTCGTTCTATGAATACGTGTAAGGAAATGTACAACTAAAATGCACAAAAGTGTAAAACGCGAGAACTTAAAATTAACCTTGAAGTTAAATTGGCCAGACAACTCAAGGTATTTCTACAAATATCAGTCCATACACGAGGAAACGGCTCATCAAATGTGATAAAAGAAAGCGAAAGTAACCGATGTCAACGTAGAATATAAAGTGAGTCGTTAAGGTTAAAAGAAACGCGTAAAAGAAGGAGTCTATATTCATTTTTTTCATAAATCTTCATTCGCGAATTTAATAAAAATCTGTAACACGAATGGTTAGTAGAGTTAAGTAAAATAAAATAACGATACTAAGATAATAAACGGAAAAATTACATAATTACAAAAATATTAAAAAATCACGTTTTTAAACATTCTAATTCTTATTATAATCCTAATCCTAGGTAAATTGTCGTAAAACGAAAGAATCAACACCGATAAATGAAACTTTAAACTGCGAACTTTGATAAAGAAGAGTATGGCATACTTATTAATTAATTGAAAATAGACTAAGATATTAAAATATAACTAAATAAGCAATTCATCCGCCAATATTTTTCCGCAATAATTTTTTTTTGTAACAAGCGTAAAATTTTATAACATTAAATGGCAGGTAAGAAAATCTTTAAAACAAAATAAAGAGTTACTAGACATCGTCCAGATATTTCATATACAAATTAGAGCTTCACCGTCTCAGATTTAAAAAGTTCTTATTAAGCTGCTTCGATGCTCCCGAGCTTTACACGATTTCATAAAACTCCGGATGTGTTACATGTACGATCATTTTATGCAACAAATTAAACGTGCAGGAGACATTTTATTCCACGCTCGAATAAACTTTGAATGGATTTCGCCGTGAATAGCAGAGTTCATTTCCGAGTTTAGATGGTTTGACTTGTTAAACGCGATCCCACGACGATTACGGGAAATTTCAGTAATTATTAATCGAGTGTAGGCAGATTAGAATAAACATGTTCAACTGATGTTTACGTGGCATCAAGCGGTTGTCAACATTTATATTATTGCAAGTACACAATTCGAAATTGCTACGCAACAATAAGCGTTTCACCTAACTTAGAATTTGAAAAATAGTCGTATTTGAATTACAACTTCGAAAACAATTACGTATATATCAAGTTGCTTCCTAGGTAATGTTACGTCTATATATGTATAATGACTCATGAAAATATTCGAACGTTGACCACAAGAAATTTTTATAGCGATTACATTGGAAAAATTTGAAATGAATCCGGAAGAAATATTAAAAAATTACAAGATACTTGTTGCAAATATACACTTGGTAAAAGCTTGGTATTCAGCGCGAACAGTGCTTTTAAACATATGATTAATGCCAAGGACTGAAGCTTACTAGCATAATGAATAACTGACTGTTCTAATATTAGATATAGTTTGATGATCTATGCGAAGTACGCGCAATAAATATCTTAGAACTTTTATACATTATCTGTATATATTTTCAAACTCGTTTCAAATTTATTAGTAGAATCAGGATAGTAATCGCGTATCACTAGAGTGCTGATAAAATTTCAAAATACTTTATATAACATAGAATTTTATAGAACATAGAAAAAAAGTAATAATATGGCTTTCAAGTTTTATATTTCTTCTTAAAATCTAATTCATAACTTAAACTTCTTTAAATGTTTGCATAAAATGTACGTAAACTGATAGTGTTATCTGTGACGAAAGGTAAATGTAAGAGAAAAACAATTTCATTGAATTTAACATGTATTACGAAAATAAGTCATTTCTTGGTAACATTTTGAGTAAATAGATAAAGCAAATTCTTCTGTTTATATACAAAAATCGCTCGTATATTTTTTTTTCACGTTTGTGTACTCGCTATGTACCCGTTGTGAGAAAGAAAATAATGCGCGAAACATTCGTATTGCTCCAGAAATTCACGGTCATCCGACGCAATTCTCGCCACCATAGGCGTCCTGAGTTTTTAAAGTCGTACACATTGAAACGATTCCCACAGGGCCGCAGCTACGTGACAATGACTAATGCGATTGAAAATTAACAAAGACCGCGGTGAATAGGCCGACCTATGAGGCTTAGATAATTATCAGAGTTGGAAACACGGTGCTTACCTCATGACATTAGTGCAGAATCCGCTGCAGGGCCTGACAGAGGGACCAATGCTCTGACACCTGGGACAATAGGTCATCCTGAGTAGTGCACCGTAGCAGGCTTCCTGCTGAGGACTAGTACCGGAAAACAGCACGCTGTCGGTTTTATCCAAGACCGTTTTGCCAAGAGTCAATGCCTGCACGAGCACCCGCGTCGCTTCCAAACTTTTGCTCACCGATTTCGCCACCTGTTTCGGTATGTCTCCGAATGGTTGAATTTCATCCATAGTCTCGTACAAACAGGTCTTGAATTTTTCTGTGAAATCTTGCTCGTATTGGTGAGGATTCACCGCGTTGTGATACGCGATGGGGAACAGTTTGGTGAAGAATTCGATGAACCGTTCCTGAAGCATATCGCGGGTCAGCGGTTGCTGCAAGGTGTCCGGCGTGTTACTCGGTGACACGTAATCGGCCATCGCCTGGTACAACGCTTTTATCGAGGGCCTGCTCAACACCGCCATCGTGCGATACACTTGATCGAACAGGGTTAAGGTTTTGTTCTCCGACTGTCTCGCCAACATCGTCACCGTTTCTGCAAAACAAAAACATCCGAGATTAAAGCAGACCTGCGTCGTAGCCTAAGAAACAAATTTATAGCCTCGTTCAGATTATTGTGCTGAGTCGTACAAAATGTTCGTGGCGAAATTTAACAAAAAATTCCTGGTAGTTTAAGGTAATCTTTTTGTGGAATTAGTATTCAAAGACCGCATGGAGAAAATACAATAGATCTGTTCTTGTTAACCTTTTTTCCTCCTATTATATACGCAGTGACTAAAAAAATATTTCAACGTGAAACAGTTGAAAAAGAGAATAGTCTGAGCGAGTTGAAGATATAAATCTTTCGAATATAGGCAACAAATGTATAATGTTTTCTGAAAAGGGAATAACATTGGTTTAGTTGATATGTTAATTGAACTAATTTGATATTCTATATTAATATGCAAAACTGCATAATTGATCCTATTAATATTTTTTAATGCTTAGGAGGTTAACAACATATTAGAATTTTAAATTGCTTTTTTATTAAAGACAACAAATACGACTTATCGTGTTCTCCACCTGTAACCTTCGTTTTATATCGTTATACTGATGAATTTAATAAATCTTGTAATTAAAAATATTTAGTGGTAAATTCAGTAATGAATTTTTCCACGTTGTGTTTGTAGGTTTCTAAAGTATTCAATCTTATAGCGATAAAGCAACTTTTGCACGGAATAAATGATGGTCAGGTGATGATTACATAGTAAATGTAATCAAATAGAATGTTCCAGCAAAGATATTTTTCTACGTATCTAAACGTTTTCCTTTGATTGCTGTATTTAATGTCCTCGCAATGATATTTATCTGAAATTACATTACGGTATAGCTCTATAGGTACTCGTATTATTTATGGCGAATAAACTGTCTAAAAGACAGATATTTATCAAAAAAAAAAAAACCCACGGATGTTAATTAATAATACTGTATGAATACTTTTGTCTCGACGAACGTATAATTATATGTTGTAATAATTATGTTGTAAACAAAATGTTACGTGAATGTTGTTTACTTTTGTAAGTTATCAAATAATTGCGTTATCGTTTGTTCGTGCATTTATTACTGTAAGCTTCACTATACAATATTCAGTTACATATACATAGATATATTTAAATATATTTAATAATATAAGAAATATTTCTCTTTCTATATTTACGTTCCAATTGTACGAATACCTTCGTCTGCCACGGTACGTGCACGCAGGAACGTTTAATGTGAAAAAGCTAGTATGTCAATAGATTAATATGCTGCGACAAAAGATAATAAATTTCTTTCTAACGAAGATATAATAGGTGGAACGAGGTAGTGCTTATTCTCGGATTTTCTATAGTCGTTTTCTCGTTACTGTGTGTTCGCCGATAAGGATTCAGAAAAATGTGTGTACGTATGTACATTGGATATTAATGACGTAGTTACAACGTATAGAGAAAAATACACTGTGATATTACAGGAAGGAAGAAAAATCGCGAACGAGGCGCGGCAATTTCGCACAGAAGAAAATTTCGCATTTATCGGTGGGGTACATCGATCGTAAAAGTATGGCAATAGCAGTAACAAGTTCCTTGAAGCTGGGAATTACAAGGGTGAGAAGATTTTATAGTTGGAGCAACAGCGTGTACATCGTAAAGATGAGGTAATAACGTTAACGAGAACGTTTACCGAAGTAATCGGAATTTATTGAGACGAAGTAACTCTTGTAATTGCTAGTACATAATACAATAGGATCTAAAGACATTGTGACGACAATAACTGAGGTTCCTAAAACAACATGCTACTTTTTATTTCCGATGAATGAGCTTTATATTTTGACGCATTTATCGTCATTCCTGATAATTGAGGTATCGTTCGTTGGAAAGATTCTGTTTTCCCCGTCAGATTATATGTTTTTCTCATAAACGCAGTTGTGAGAACTTTCTATTCTCCTGCTCAAAAAGCACAGGACACCTTCTATATTTAATAAAATTTTGATACTTAATATGGATTATAAATTTTAAATTGTATGCATTTTCTATTAAATATATTAATAGCAAACTAAATATATAATAGTAAACTTGATCTTATAGCGAACGAAGTTAAATGAATTATTACGCCAATTTATCGGTAATTATTCTTAATTTTGGAGCGAATATAATAGTTGCTTTAATACTTTCGTACAAGAATGTATGGATATCGCCATTCTGAACTATCAAACATATCATAATGAAATCTTTCGGATTCAATGGAGTCTTAACACAAAAAGTTTTATATAAATTCATTGAAATACTTTCAGGTGTATCTAAATTAAAATAACGAAACTAGTGTCTCCTTCCAAGAAAAGTATTAAAAAGTTCATATTTAATTTATTGTTTTTACAATACGAAAATCCATGTAAATTTTCAATGTTAAAACCGCATCTTCGATCATTTCAGATATCGCGCATAAATAAATTAAGTAAGTAAACAAACTTGCACTTTCGGTTTATTATCTCTATAGCATCTCTTTGAAGATACATTAACAGAGAAAATAATGTTCAAAAAGCCTTGAAAATATAATCCTATTCTAAGCGACAGAAGATACAGCGCAGACGTTCGTTGTGCATAGTGCTGCAGCAAAGCGGAATATAATTATAGAAAATGACAGAATTATCGATGGGTTTAAAATAAAAATTGTACACGGAAATGTTATTTTATTTAAATAAAATAGAAATTCGTAGGCTTCGTATATATAAGAATAATAAATATGCAAATTATTTTTCGACCATATTTCGTGTTTAGTCGAACAAAAGAAAAGTTAATTTAAAAATGCATCGCTGTATACAAATTTTTTCGCGTGTGAACAAATTCGATTAGACGCAGACATTACAAACAACAACTCCAAACAACTAACTTTCAACGAATCCATCGCTAACAAGATTTTTTCGACGTACGATTGTTTGGATTTCGATCGGTTTTCCGATACAGTAGACTCGCAGACGCGACACGACGTTCGTGTGCGCTAGTTGGTGAACAAATCCAGTGAAAATGCTGTCCAAACATCAAACAAGCAGACGCTGGAAAACTCCATGGATACCTATGAATTTGTTCGCGTCTAGAGTCACGGGTAGCGAAAACAAATATCAGGCTATTACAGCAACCATCAAAGAATAATGGACTTGGTTCGCGCGATGTAAACCATCGCGATGGGAAGACCATCTCGTAGCCTTCGGACGATGACTAACGTAAGAACAAATTGCCGACGCACAGACCTGGGACCTAGTAACATTCCTTTCGTCTTCTTTCTCCTGTTCCTTCGCCGCAATCGGCTCGCGATCTGGTCCTCGAAATACCTCGTGAAGAAGGAAATCGCCGGTAAAAGGAGAATAATAGAACAGCAGGAAGAACGCAAAAGAAGAAACAGAAGCGACAGAAGGAAGAAGTGATGAGAAGGGAAAGCAGGAGAAACGAACGATTGAAGGAACGGAAGACGTTGGAAGGAAAAAGGAAAAGAATACAGGGGAAAAGAGGATCGTCGCGATGTCTACTATCCTGGCTCGACTCGAGCATCGGTGCCCAGTTCTTCCAGCACCTCATCGTCTTCCTCTGTCTTTTCTACTCTTTCTTCCGAAAGGCTTCTTTTACCTACATACGATTTCAGCGCTTCTCTCCTCCATCTCCTACTCCTGATCCGCTTGGTCGCTACGGCGCGTCTCGTCCTGAGGCACTTGAGGCCATTCCGCGGCACAGAGGAGAGAGCTTCGGCATTCCTCTCGCCAGTCATTTTATTTTAGCGCCACCGTGTGGGAGAGAGCCCTTTTATCTCTATCTTTCTTACTCTCTCTCTCTCTCTCTCTTTCTTTCTCTTTGTCTCTGTCTCTCCTTTTTTTTCTTTCTGCTTCTCTTTCTTTCGCATACTCTCGGTTCACAGAGCTTCGCTCGGCGTCCTTCTCTTTTGTCCCACACTGTCTGTCTACTCTCGCTTCTCTTCTCTTTGGATTCTACATCCACGCCGAAGTCTCTCCTACCCTCCGGTTTGGAGGCTCGTTCGTGCGAGGCCGATGGACGGCGATGCTGGTGTGCTTGCATGGTATCCGATGGTGGCCATGTTGCGGAGCACGGAGGGGGTGCAAAAGGTACGTGGGAACTGTACCACGCAACTTGGTCGTTGCCGGACCAGCCTCAGACCGAACAAAATTTTAACCGCTTTATGTCCGAACCCGAGGAACTGCTCGTCGTTTCGGACACGTTCGTTCACGATAGCCAGGAATGATTTATCACTTTATTTCAGGAATTCTGGGCACAAATTGCGCGTACACGTACAGATAAAAAGCGGATATTTTTTAAGTAAGGAAATTTTTAATTTCGGTCGTGCAAAATGACACGTGAGATTGTAGTTCTCGATTTGATTGTTAAACGTTATTAAAATTTGTTTTTGTTGACGAAAGATACCACTTGAGATGTAGAAACTTGTTTCTAGAAGTGTCTTTTATAATATACAGCAGTCGTAAATGGGAAAAGGCTTTATTTAATATGGCAATAGATAATAGATTTTCCCTTCGTTTCTATTTTACTGTAAACACATTTATTGTAGTTGAGATGTAACAAATAGATTTTGATAATTTTCATAATATAATAGATGGCTGGCTTAGCTAGAATCACTGTAAAATTACAGACTTTATCAAGCAACTGACAAGTCTTTAGAATAACTAAACGTACAAAAATCTGGAAATACATATAATTAAAATTATTCGACATTGTTTATGATATACTTTTTTATAATGTCGTTTACTTATTTTCCTATAATTTATTTACATTTTTATTACCAATATATCATCAAGCAATATCTATTTGTATTCATATCGAATTACTTCTTCTGCTTTCAGAATTTAATCTATTAAACGATCGATGCTTATTAATATTCAGTATTTTCGAACTACTTCTTACACATGAAACAAAAATATTAGGATACATAGCATTAACCTCAACCATAACGCTCGATTTATTCTTTAGACTGACCCCCTATTTGAATAGTTTTGGACCGCTTATTCTATTCTTATTCATGCTATCCAGTGAATTCCGCCTGTGTCGTTATACGTGCATTTCTAAAGAACAAATGTGGAACGGACGCAACGTAGATATGTGTAAATCGACTCTAATTGTAACATTACTGCATGCATATGTATATGCTTGTAATACAAGAGTCTCGAGTTTATTAGGGTATACGTAATATATATGTATAATGAATATGAGTACACTGGCCCACGGAAGTATTTGAACACTTGCCATAGACAATTTTTAGGTCCATACTGCATACGCTACATAAAACGCTTAGAAATTTCATTAGTTTCGCAATGAAACACAACTGTGATATTTATACTAATCAATTTGGGAAACTAATCTGACAATACGTAGATAGGAATATACAAACGTATATTTCATAAAAAATTAGTATAAGCGTGAGTAGTCATCTTAAACATGTAATAAGTATCAAGTATGGTCCTACTGAATGTTGAGATTTATTAATGCGTATAATGAATGTCGGGCAAAATGATTTGACTGTTTAAATACTTTTGTCATTTCTGGGCAATATATATAAATATATACCTGTAATAAATATCTTACTCACTAAATATTTGGATATCTAACACCTGCACTATCTATTTGCAGACGAATATTCTAACTTTACCGATACAATCCTGATAGATGGTTTTTATAACGGTGCCAATGAAATTTCAAAACGTTTCACATATCTAATATTTATGATATATTCATAAAAATTGTCTACCAGAGTGCTTTCACGAGCCTGTGTATATGTACATTATTATGTAGATGAAGATAGAGCAGGTGCATGTTGCGAGTATGCAGCGTGTAAGGGTAGCGCACGGGTACTGTAGACTAGCGTAGACCGTAGATTGTAAGAAATGACATTTTTCTGAAGTAGGTGAGCGGCACGGCTGAGCTTAATTACGATGCGTAAAATAGACAGAAAGAAAGAAGAGCTGCTTCGAGAGTTCGACAAGGTGCTCTTATCCGTTTCAAGTGGAGTTAAAGAGTGGCGAACACGTCCTCTACTCGATGACAAGAAGGAATAATTATTACTGAGATACTTATCTGTGGTATTCTAACAGCATGCTCAATAACGATTATTATTAGGCTAATTAATTATCCATTATCAAAGTCTAGCGAAAATCTAATTTTCGTTGCCATTAAGGTCCGCTCTTTGTACCGTACTCGATAAGATTAAAATTAATAGGATTACGCGCGAATTACATACAATTAGAGCATTTTCATTCGCTTAGTATACCTCGGCATCTTAGAATCGAACAGCGTTAAACATTCGTCAAAAAACTGCTCTAACAGTTACCACGTGTAAATACTCGTATATCGCGTGTTAATATTGCTTACACATGGACAAATCTTGATATTCAGAATATAACAGATTTCCTTCGAATAATAGTAACTTTAATTCTTAAGAACTTTTCTTTCTCTATCATAAACAAAACCAATGATTCTGGATGTTGATCGATTATACCAGTTAGTTCTCTCGAAAGGATCCTTCTAATATAAAAAACACAAAAAATCATTCAAAAATCATTCAATTTGTACTAAATATCAGCAAGCGACTTATAGCCAGCAGTATCTACCAGCAAAAACGTTGATATATTCGAAAACTTGCCTCGAACAAAACACAAAGCAAAAACATGTAAGCTCATGTATACAACGTTGTATACTCGGCGCGAGTCTCGGACATCTGGCCACCAGACGAGAAGTTGGCGCGTTAAAGTTGACGGAACCGATGTTAATTAATTCATTGATTCGTCGGTGAAACCTGTTCCGCCGAACGTGAACAACCACGAACGAATCGTAACGCCCACGCGAGACTAGGTAGGCGCGGCGCACAGCGTCGCGTCAAACGCGAACGCTTCGACGCCGAGGGAATCGAAAACGCGTGACCCGCGCGCGCCACGTCGCGATAAACATCTCGAACTCGCGGTAGAAACGCGTTTTCCGCGAGTATCGGAAATAGAACGGGCCAAAGACGAAAGCCTAGAGACTAGTAGGTTGCCGAGGCAACGACACGCGCGTACATGACTTTCGTGTCCTCTTCCTCTCTGCTCTCGCTTTTCTTTCTTTCGCTTTCTTCTTCGCAGTGTCTCTCTGCCTTTACGCCGAGAACCACCTCCTCTATTTTTCTACCGTGTAAAATTACTATACGTCGCGGCGAATATACTCAACCGACGACCATACGTCCGACTGTGAAGTCATGCGCCACGAAAATCACGGAGATACGCGAAATAACGAGTCTAGGTGCGCGTCGCGGCTTCTCCCAGCTTTCCTAGTGTTCCTTTTTGCTCTTTTTCTTTCTCACTAACCTTCTCTCTCTCTCTCTCTCTTTGTCGTTCTTTTGCAGTGCTGAAGAAATTCAACTAGTCGCTGTATAAACATGCACGCATATGCACGTATGTAAGTACGAGCTCGTCGTCAGCTCCGCAATTCACCGTGCGATTTTCTCCGAGATGCCGACTCCGAAACCGAGGTCGGAGCTCTGACTTCCAACCAGACCGCGCGTTGCGGTTTACTAAATATATTTTCTCTTCATTTTATCGTGAACCGTATATGTTGCATGTCCGGTGTATATTTCACTTTCTTTCCTTACCTCTTTTTTTCTCCTTCCTCTCCTTTTTCTTTGTTTTTTGGCATTTTTATGTTTCGTTGCTTCTGTAAACCGTCAAGAAGCATATGTCGTGGAAAGTTTATTGCACGCGTTTTAAAAGATACAGCGAAATCAATGACTCTGCTCTTTGTTGATACATTGTTTCGTTTATGTTATGGCTTCGTCATCTTCACGCGTTTTAATTTGTTAACACCTTTGACCTTATGCTACACGAGCCAAACAAAATTCATTCGTTTGATCTATGAATGTACTATATATATGTCGAAAGAAATTCCATCGTTGTGTTCTGCAAACGCTTGTATGTGCTCGATGAAATTTATATTCTGTTACATTTTTAAGACGCGAAATTTATAATATACATGTTATATTCGATGACTTCCTGGAATTTCGAATAAAGAGAGTTCAAGATTTTACGTGGTATTAAACTCAACCCTGGCAAACTTTATCTACTTCTACAATCGGAAAACTTCTGCTAGAAAAAGTCTCATTTTTCGAGTCGCGCCTATACTCAAAAGGAACGCCGAAAATTCGGAGTTTAATGAAACTTGGTGTATACATAGCGCAGATTGAGGTATGCAAAGAACATTTTTTTGTCCTGCGAAAAATCACTTTCAGCAGGTAAAATCCACTCGAAAGTTTCTACATTTTTTTCATTTTACGAACAACGGTACAAGACAGAACAAAGTTTTAATATAAATTCTTTGACTTTTTCTGCTGCATGTATGTAATTGCAGAAATTTCTCTACAATACGTAATTTTAAAATAAGTAGCTTCTCGTATCATTTTAAATAGAAATGCTTACATTTCAAGAAAATATCTTCGAACGTATTAATACATAAATACAAACTGAGCTTTTCTATAATACGTACAGGAGAAATACCATAGTGCTTATTTTGGTTACAAGAAAATCTTTATCCTCCGACATAATTTTTAAACAGTAGGCAAAACTCGTGCTCTGACAAACAGTAATTATCTCACCTTTTGATTACGTTGACGCAGTACATTTTATTCGAACGTCATTTACGCTTGCATCCAGAGAATACAAATTGCTTGCCTTCGATTCTCTTTCGACATACATAAATTCGATCACGTCTCCACTTATGTATTTCCATACATCCGGTTGACTAACTATGCAACAACGTTTTATCTATCATCTTTGTTACATAACATTTAAGAAATGTAAGATATTGTGCAAAAGTCTGACTATTACCTAAATAATGTTTTATGAACGAATATAAGGGTACTTGGTATTATTTTAATATTTCTTCTATTTGTTAAAAAATATTTGATCTGCGAGTGTAATATCCATTTGCTAAATATCTAATTGTAATTAGCGTTTTAAATAATTTCTAACTTTGCATTACCTTTTATCATTCTCTCAACAGTAGCGATCTTTACCACGCACACATACAATGCTGTCGGGTAATTTTTCAATAAACCCGTTCCCATGAATCGATCCCTTCGATTATTCTGTGTATAAGAGTATAAGTGGTAGACGATTAAGAATGAAATAGTTCACGAGATATTTCAACTTTCTTCACAATCTTTTATTCATACTTTTAATTTCAATCTCTAACATCCTACATTCTCTACGTTTTAATATATTCTAAAAATTTACTTCAAAGATACAATTTCCCCAAATTATATGCCGAGGTTCTCAAAATAAAAATCGGTGGACATATTCTTCTCTAATCATACGATATGTCGCTTTTTCAAAAACACTCTACCAAGAAACTTGTAATAGCAACAACAAGTAAGTACGTACCACGATTTTATTGCATGCGCATGAAAAAGATTAATCAGAGCAATGTATACGCTTTGAAAGGAAAATCGGAAACCATAAGTTCATTCGAAGTACCAATGAAACGGTTTGCGAAAGCGATATGTAAAATCTGTGATGTGATCATAGTTTCAAACTACTAGTTGGTGGTAGCTTCGAAACACAGTGCTACAACTAGAAGTCCACCGAACGACAGAATTGCAACGTATAATTTAAACTGATCACATGCAAACATCTGCGCATCGTAACAGATCATTAACTTGCATACACATTTGTTCACGTCGAGGAAAGTTTCTTTGTAAGATTCCCCATAAAGCGAGCAATTGTCTGAAGAACAAAAAACCATGGAACATCGAGGTAATTTTATTCGAGTTGTCATGCAAAGGATTATCCACCTTTGACTTAGAGTGCTCCACAGAATTTCTCGTAATTTATGGTTTCGTGTTACAACGTTTCGCGTACCTACGCGTAATTCTTGTCTACGCTTTTCAGAATCAAGCGGAAACTCGCTTTTCATAACTGTAGGTATGCACATACAGTCACAATAGTCTATATACATCCCTTAAATTTCAAAGCTGTAACTTCAGGCAAATTTTCTATTAATTGAACTTGGCTACGTGTTTAACAAATTTCTTGAACATATTAAGGGGAAGCGAAAACAACTGTTTTAAAGGATTATATCAATTTGTATTTATGTTCTTCTTGGTATTGATAAGTTTCCGGAATAATTTCATTGCAGGATCTTCGCGAGCTAAACGTTTACATAATTTTCAAATTAGAGATACGTTAATGTACTGAGAAAAATTAACATCATTTCCTGTCGATATGTAAATATAAACAATTGTATTATAAAGTGCAATTTCTAGTTTCTTCCCATACAGCGGATGTACAAAATTCGTGAAGCGTATACACAGACTTTATGAAGTATTAGACTTTCGTTGCTGACTGTACTATATACGTCGACGAAAATTTTCTTCCTGAAACCCTCGCACCCCACTAGCTTCAAAGATTACATCAACGCTGAACGAAAAAGGAGAAAGGAAAGAAGAAAGAACGGGGAGATAAACGGTTGATTAATAGACGCGTATGTAACATATTCTTCTTCGCGCAGAAATTAATTGTATATGTAAAAACAGTGAAAAAAGTTAATGTAAACATATGTGTTATTTATCCTTGTTTGTGAGATATGGGTTTTGTGTTCTGTCATTTTAGGATCACAAGGAAGCAACATGATAAATTATGATTTGTTGATTTTCTAATTTGAAGACTAATTCGGCCGAGGAGCCAGATTAATGACAAGGCGCCTACAAACTTGTCTTGAAATGCAAGGTGATCATTTTGAACATCTTCCGTAAGGCTAACCACCTAACAAACAAAGAACACAGGAGAAAAATATGATAGGTCATATTTTTTGTCTATTGCAGGAAAGTAATTTAGGATATCGTTAATCAATCTTGCTCTCCTTCTACTTGATCGTGGGATGAAACCTAACTTTCTCTCATCCTCTGAGTATCTACAAAATATCGATAATAAAGACATTAGTCAAGTCCTTGGTCTTTTTTTAAAAAAAAAGATGATGGATTTATTAGTCATTTTTAAACTACTTATAGTTTTCAGGAAATTATTTCCTTTCCCAATTATGTGTATATATTGAATTGTGTATAGATGTTGAAGCACATCTCTTTAGCTACAAATTATGATATTGCGTATGAAAATTAGATACTCAACAAGCCATAACTTCTCACGCTGTTTCCATGCGGTCTTCGTGTGACAAAACCCAAGGCTCATTACGTCTTAAAAACAGAAACGAATGGAAGAAGTGAGCAGTTCGGAAGAAACGTTTATTAACCTGGTAAATTGAATAATTGCGAAAAATGGTGATGTCGCAAACACTGTTTCTTAAATTTATCTTAATATCTTATTCTATGAACCAATTTGCTGGCGTCACTTGTTTCTCGACAGCTGAATATTAATCGCGTACTTGTGTAATGTAATTGAGAAATTAGTAGAAAATGGAGTTAATCTAGTTTCTGAGAAACTATTATCTTTATATATAAACGTTCTTCGTTGTTTTCGGGTGTATGCAATCAATTGCTGAAACGGTTCCCAACATAGCCCGAGACACCGTGTATATTTTGCAGAGAATTTCGCAGGATTTTCTTGTAATTTATAGTTGCACGGTTCGTGGTATCGTTTATCTAAATATAGATAAGGCTTATTCTCTGTCGTTCTCTCTCTTGGTGGGCAAAGTCACGCGGCGCGAAACTCACGGAGAAACGCGACATAATAAGGCCGGAGGTGCATGTGCGAAGCTAGTGCAGCCACTAGTATTCCCAAGTACGCCTATATATTCGCGGGTCTAACTTTATCGGTCGACCGAGTCCCCCTTCGCTCTTTGCCGATGCAAATCCGAAAATCCTCGGTTAGTATTTTACCTTCCCACCAATTCTCGAACGAGCGCGGCGAATACGAGGGTGTAATGGAAAAATGCAAGGGGTAGCACGCGGCTTGCGAAATGCGGATTCGCGTTTAACCGCATTATCATACGTTTAAATAAATTCCGACGAACGTACGGCGTGTCGCATCGCGGGCATAGCCAGCGTAAAATAGCTCAGGGATAACCGACCGTGTAAGGAAAATTCACGGGAAAATTTAGCTTACAGATTTCGGTTCAACGTTTTCACTATCCTTCGAAACTCGTGAGAACGTGGACGCGCGAAGGTGTATGCAAACACCTGCGGCATTTCCATTTGAAACCGCAGGAGCAGAGTTTTAATTTCAACGATGTGAACTTTTAACAAGTACTGCTTCGTGTAATGAAATAAATAATTCGTATATAATGATATAATGATGTTGTAATGTACATAATGACATGTAATAATATTATGTAACAATATAATAATAGTAATGTATAATAATATCAATCGGTTAGTTTAATGAGATAATTATTATTTATTCATATTATATAATTCTTTCACAACATTCTGTAAATAACAGGTTGTTGTGTCATTATTATGTATGATCTAACAGCAGATGATTTATTTAATATAGTAAATAATATAATTATTTAATGCTCTCGAGGTAGATGTTCCTATAAATTTATAATACAAAATTCAAATAGGGAAACATGAAAGGAAATGAAAGGAGTTATTGAAATCTTCTATAAATGGAAATTAGATTTTCGATTGTAACCGGAACCACGGAAATGAAAAAAACCCTAATAATCCATCGATCAAATTCTGCAAAAACTGCGATGTGAATACATTTCTAATAAGATAAATGTCATAAGCTATCTACAATATTTAATATGAAAAAGATACGCATAAGTATATCAAAACAAGTGTTTCTTTAGAGTAAAAAATAATTTAAAAAGGTATAAAAAATTGTGCAACTTTTCGGATAATGGTTTAAAATATTTAAATGATTGAATTTTTGTATATGAACTATCTTACAAATAATTTGTTGGATAGATTATTTTTATAATGCGTACATGTGTTTAAATGTTACTTAATATTTAGAATAATCTGTTCCAATCATTTATCGTTGTATTTTTGTATTTTATTAATTTATTATTATAGGAGAACTAAATGATCTTTTTGTAGTAATTATTAGTGCCAAAATTTCAGATACAAGTAAGAAGCTATTATAATTAGTTACGATGTTTCCTCCTATAAATAAACAAAATTCTAATTTCACAAAATTCTCATTTCTGAACATGATATTTTTTTAAATGGATCAACTAAATTTTCATTCTCTCTGTCATCTACTGAAACAACTGATATTGATTAACAAAAATAGTGGTTTATCTTTTGTTACGAAAGATTGTTGCTCTATATCTTATCCTTGATGCCATAAATCCGAGTGACCTCAAGCATAAAATTCTGCTATATTCATTTCTCTTATTAGTTATCCATCTTCTTCCATCACTGAAATTATTTCTGAAGAAGATCGCTTCTGCTGATAAAAATATAGTAAAATCCCTCGTATATAGACTTTGAATTTACTACTACACATCAATTTAGTAATTTTCAATATATTAATCTAATAAGTAACAAAGAAGGAATCTATTACAAGCTTGAAAATAAAAAAAAGAAGAGAAATGATAATTCATACAATAAAGTATAATAAAAAAGTAGCCGTAATTGGGGGGAGGGGTGTTCTTTTTATTAAGAAAGCAAGATAAGTTGACTTGAGTCAGCTAAACTCCAACGTCTTAAAATTTAACCTTGAACTTTGCACAGAATAATCAAACTGGCATATTATGAGACATTATTAGTCTTCAATATATGATAACGAAAAAAGCAAGAAAATATTGTGTACCTCACATTCAGCAAAAAAAGATAAAATAAATAATCCGATATTATTTTACAATAAGAAAAATTCTCAATAATAGAGCTGATCAATTTTTATATCGATTTTTATATCAACTCATCGATAAATGTCAAACTTTATGAATAATACCAGATCGAACCACGATATGTGGGGACATTCACGGTGAAAAAAAAGTTTGGAGCGGCTCGTTAGAATTTTTGCGAATTGTCATTCCGAATAAACGTTTTCATGGGCGCCAGGCTAATTCTCGCGACTCTTCGCGATGCGAATAATGATTAGCAGGACGGTCCAGAAGCAAGAGAAATGCAGGTAGTTCTCACTTTATGAATTTTTCCCGCTTTACGAATTTCTATTTTTACGATCTTTCTTCCCCTTCTTTTTCTTTTTGCAGAGGAATTTTTATTTTAAATTGAGCACGACCAATGCGATTGAAGGCGTTCTTTCCTCTTTTCTTTTTTTCTTTTTTTTTTTTTTTAACGATGCACCGAAGTTTGCTAGTACATATATCTTCTACTACATTGACGGTTGCCTTCATCCGATGATGAAGAAACGAACAAACTTTTTCAAAGAATCTTTTTTAATTAAAAAGTTTTCTCATATCATTTTTTCTGAAGTATGTAAATCTTTGGCAGGTAAAATCTCTACCGATCATTTAATATTCGTATAAGATTTTGTACATATTCTCTCTTACGAACATAACTCTCGTTTATAACATTACAACATTATTTCTAAGGCAAATAAACTGCATAAACAACCCCTTTACGACTTCGATTTACGATACCGATTTACGAACAATCACCAGGAATCAATTATATGTGTAATTCGCAAAGGCGAAAGTACTGTAGAGAGATGAGAAGTTAGCTGGCAAGACAGTACAGGGGCAAGGCAGGTATTGCTCTTTATCGCTCACCAGTATATGTCGCTATATTGTCTTATTTGTATAGTGTGACACTCTCAGCCACTTACGATCGTATTGAACCTATCGGAAATAACCAATCAGACTCGTATTCCTTTACCTAATCACAATTTCAGTATCGTTCTCTATTATACTCTATTACTACTTATACAAAGATGAAAAGTTGGCTAGGACAGCATAACAGCAACGGAAGTATCGTTCTCTATTGCTCACCGTTACGTGTCGCTATACGATTTTATTTGCGTATGTGATACTTTCGATCAAGCACGCAGCTTATCTTTCCAGTTGTACGAAGTTTATCACAAATAACCGATCAAACCCGCATTCCTTTGCCTAGCCATCATCTCAAATACGGTAAAGGATGAAGTCGCGGATGCGAATTTCGCGGGGAAACGTGATACAACAAAGTTAGGTACATGCGAAACTTCCCCTTTGGCTCGTCTATATGCTCGCGTATAACTATATGTATGCGTATGTATGCGATGGGCCAAGTTCGGCGGTGCTTCGTCGAGCCCTGAGGGCCCCGATGATGTAAATGCGGAAATCTGATACTATTCTTCTTTCTTCTTCAAGCGCGAAATTTCGAATGTACATCGAGCGAAATTGACGAGATAGCGAGAGATGAAGGGAGAGACAAAGAGAGGAAGTCTCGCGGACTGTGATGGCGCAGGTTCAGGGACGAGAATTTTGAAAGTTCTCGCCACGGTTGGCTTAAATTCTTGTTCGAGCAGAATACCGATTTGTGGGATATCGATCGATTCGGGATTAAATTCGTATGCTACATCGATCAATTTCAATGGCTGGTTACTACGAATCGTTGCAGAGTTTATAACAAAAACTAGTTCCTATAATATTCAGTTGGTAGGCAAGTAATGTCGACTTTTGATGGTACTAAGAAGCACAGTTTCCACTGGCTCATATTTTACACTTTCGAATAAATTCTATGGGGTTGTTCGAGAAGTTCGTAACGTTTTTATTATGAATTTTTATCAAATAATAGGACGTTTGTTTTAATTGTAGTTAAGATGATCACTTGTATCGGATAGAACGTAATATAGTCTCGTTGCTATTTATTGAGATCTTGACATAACTTATTCAATAGATATAAATGTAACAGGAGATACTCTGGAGCCCACTGAAGTTATCTGAAGAAATTCTTTATCGAAAAAGATGAAAAATTTTTCCAAAAACGTCTCGTGAAGCTATAAACTTCTTAACGATATAAAGTTGACATTCTGTATTTATACATAAAATACCGTTGATTATTTCATGCATAATGAGTTAAAATATCTGAAAGATAAACGAATGCTTCCAAAGAAGATTTACTTGTGAAAATAACGAACGAAAATAGTCGTACATATCCAAGGTATCCCTTAATCGGTGGTATAACCGAATAAGGACTGATTCTACGCGAAGAAATAAATTTAAAAGCGTACAATAAAAATATTTCATCTAACGCTTCGTTTCTGAGAAAATCGAGTTTAAAAATTTTACAAGTATATTTAAAGTTGGTTACGTACCGACTGGGTAAGAACAAACAATTAGGAGATTATTCTGTACGCGAAAATAAGTAAAAAATGTAAAATAAAATTTTTCCATTTAAGGAAAAATTATTTTCAAGAAAGTTTGAACATGCTTAGTTAAGAACTGGTCTGGTGTGCATACACGTTACATTTTCAAACTTACTTTTCGCGAAAACAAAACATTTTATGGACAAACAATTTTATTCTACATTTTTTACCTATGTTCACATGTAGTGTAACTTCCTGTCGATTATTTACTCCTGTTCAGTCCCAAATTTTACCCTATATTTTCGACTTATTTTTTCACGAAGAATCACCCCGTAAACGGTGGTACAATACTGCATAATTAAGTCATAATCGTAACAAAAATTCTACTTATTCTGATATTCCTGAATCAAAATTTCTTCTACACAAGTTACTGTTCTTCTTTGATCATACCCGGCGATCAAAATAGTTTTCCATTAAGATTCCAATAGCTGTTTAAAATACATTTCAAATAAAGTTTTGAACGATTGGGCTGCCCGATCAGCTTCCGTGTTTCTTCCACATTTCGAAAATTTTTACTGAAGAATTTTTGTTTTACTGATCAAAATAAATAAAAATTAAAAAATAGAACATAACAGAAACACTGTCAAACGGTGAAACGAAGAGAAATGTATATCGTCGCAATGTTACCATGGTTAACATTACTCTTCCTCCTTCCGGTAAATAGCGTTTGTTGATGTCACGTAAATATTTGGATCAGCTACCGCATGATACCAGTACGACAGTGTAATGATAATAGAGAATATCGTAATAAAAAACGTCTTACTCAAACCAGCTTACAAACATCCTTTTCCACGCGATCATTTCCATGCGCTGTCATAGACATTCGAAGATTTACCGACGTCTTCTTCTTGTTTGTCTGTTCTCATAAAACGTATGCAATTTGTTTCCAACTGTCGGTTACAACTTCTCATAAATTGTTACTCAACATACAATACCATTAAACATTGCCACTGTAATTGATATTATTGTACGCCACAGAATACTTCAGGAATAATGCAAATGGGATGAAATTTTCATTCGATAACATTCTCGAAAAAATGATGCCATCTTAATAGATGACTCCAATGCCGGTTCTAAAAGATTAAAATTATGGAAAAGACAAATACAGATGTAAAATTACGTTTCTGCAAGATTTTAGATTCTGTATTGACGAAGAATTCTTTTCTCCTCTCGGCGAATACCACAAGTCCGTATGATTCTTATTTTTTAACACCTTGAATACCGGTATACCGGTCGGTTAAGTAAAGAAAGAGAAAAAGAAAAAAGTAATTCCAGAGAGTCGCAAGATATTTTCTCAGTAAGCTGTGGGTGAGTATTACAACTTCGTAGCCGCGGTCGTGAAGGGAGGAGGACGAGTCGCAGAAAGAAACCACTCTTGACCCGGCGTGACGACGATAAAGATAGAAGCAACCGAATGAAAAAGTAGCGTTGCCATTGTAAGGACAGAGAAATAAGAGAAAGATGGCCCCGTAAGCTACCGACGACACGGGTCATCTCGCTTATCTCTGGCTTAACCAGCCGTTTAGCTCGGTTACACACGTACACGCAGGAACAAACACAGGTAATACACAGGGAAGCTTACATCGACGATTTTACTATGCTTGTACGTGTTACCTGATCACACGACCCACCCACATAAAGCGACTAGTACCTTGTAGAATTGTACCGGTATCGGAGATTATCTTTGACAGAAGGGGAATTGAAAAGGAGCCACGCTTCTCCAGCACACCGCACGTATCCAACCTTATGGAATATAATTATGAGGCAACTCGCTCAACGCTCTTCTTCCACGGTTTTTTTCCACGCGATTTCTTTTGCGCCTCACGTATTTCTCTTTTGCAACGATACAATAAGATGTGTTTCGAGTTGCAGTACCATTTGATGAATTATCGTAGGACCAATTAGAACGCCGCTCAGTAGGCTGGATCGACATTCTAGGAAATAGGTGATATTGTTGATGAATTTCCCTCTCTTTCTGTTCGAAGATACTTTTAAGCTTTAATCGTAGAATATTGTTGCATTTCAATGGCAAAATAAACAAATAAAACAGGAGAAACAATCGAAGGCGAAGACTGATACAAGTATTAGGTCATCCCATAAGTTCGTGCCGTTTTTCGAGCGGTTATATATGTTAAGATTGTTTACATACCTTTCAGTTTCATGAAAAAATGTAATCCCCCTCTCGTTCTACAACTTCTTCCCACTTTTCATTATTCCGTCTCGATAAAAGTTCTCTTGTTTTTCTTTAAAATATGAAATGGATACACAAAGGTCGGCACGAACTTATGGGATGACCTAATAGATATTATTAATCGTTTACAACACAGTTAGTTAAAATTTTAGTATAGTTTTCGATTTATTTACTTATTAAAGTCAACATTTGGATTTATAAACTTTAAAAGAGGATATCTATAGAGCTCCGCGAAATCCCGTCATGAAATTCATACACGAATTCTACATGTATTTAGTATTAAGTAAACTGTGAAAGTTCAACTGCTGTTTGCTAATGAGCTTGATACATTTTATTTTTAGATCTATGCGTTTATTGTGGTCAAATTTAACATAAAAAATATTAGTGATGTGTCCGAATTAGAAATTTAAAAAACCTAGGTCTTCTAAAAATAAAGAGAAACATGGCGAGGCTGTGGAAAAAGTAAGGAGATTTTTATTTCGAAGTACAATAATTGGTCAAAAAAAAAGTTTATTATAGGATAAGTATATTCAAGATCTAAAAAAATTTGCCGAACGCGACGATAAAGCAAAAAAAAAGTCAAAGTTCTCTATTTTGTTCGTACGTGTTTCAATAGTATTTGTTGTTTTCATATTTATATTTATTCCACAGTTTATATTAAATTTTATACTGTTTCAAGTCCAATCGAATTTATTTTATAATTGCGTTCATGAATAGCACGATCACTTTAGAAATAATAATTTGTTACTTAAAGCTCTTTGTATTTTAAATAAACAAAGTTAAACGGTCTTGGATCTTTTTCCATCTAGAATGCCAATCAGGTCCACTGTGCGTCGTACTGGTGTAACACGATCGGAAAATACCAACCGCGTTCTCGTGTAACGTGATTACAAATTTTTTTAAAAACGACTCGTGTATATGTAAACATATATGTGACAGTAAATGTTAGAGGTACGCAAGCATATTATTGTGTTAAACATACAAGGTAAACAAACAAGGGCGAGAATATTTGTAATTGTCTCGCTGCGCTTGCCTTCCTGCGCTTTGTTGCGAGCTTGACTCATTCGTGTTACGCAAATGAACACATTTTTGAATTGCATTATGTGACAGTTGTTTCTATGCAGAATTGATTGCGTTACTTCAAAAAAAAAAAGAATTTACTTTATTTATTCAGTTCTGGATACCGTACAACACGAAATTCGTATAACGCGAAACGTATTTCTCGCGTTATAAGAGCTTCTCCTCTAATTACGTCGAGAGGACTCGTCCAACGCTCTTATTCCACGTCTTTTTCCATCCGATTTCTTTTGCATCTCACGTATTTCTATTTTGCAACGATCCCATAAGACGCATTTCGAGTCACAGCTTCATTCGCCAAATGTCTAGTTTTAACCATCTTCGTTTCTGTTAACAACGTAGAATCTTATAAGACGGAATCTGTATTCAAGCTACCGAATCGATAACTACGTCTTCTAAACTGCAGATGCTTAAATCTATGTTTTTCTGAAAACTACTGGAAATATAGGAGTTGTACAAAGAGGAGACGAACATTTCGCGTACCAAATATTATGAGTTTTTACTTTGGATATTTTACAGCTGAGCTTTCCAAACTTTTATGAATCGAGACCCACTTACGGAATCTTTCGCCACCCACTTGAAGATTACACGAAGTGTAATTACCGTCGAAAGTTGTTTGATAGGCGATTTAAAGTTGATTTGATATACACAAATCTGTGAACTGGGAGAAAGTATCGATGGATACCTATATACATAAAAATAGTAATTCTCATATGATCTTTAATTGAATCAACTTTTATTTGTCGATGAGTAAAACTCCCCTAAAAAGCATATATATTCAAGATCATATGTCTCATATAGAAATAATAGGGGAAAAACGTGATAAATATAATCTTATTCACTTTTTTTATTTAGTATTGCTTTACGACCAAAAAGAAATATTGTACTTTAATATAAAGCAGCTAAAAATGGAAAGAACCCCTCAAATCCAAAAATATAGTTGATAAAATTTTTCAGAAGTCAATGAAAGTTATTTCATAATAGTTTTATTAACACAATATTATTCCAACCATATATTCCAAATAGATATATTTCTAGACTTTATCAATATTTTCTCCGACAGATTTTTCAGTTCAAAATTATATCACATGGAATATTAGTGATAGAAGAAAATAGTTTCTTTGACAGTTATACGCGTTGAAAAATATTTCATTGTATCTATTTTCTCTGTAAATGGTCTTCTTCGCTATTGTCGGATTGCTTCTTCGGTTATCATTTCTTCGTACTCAATTTCCTGAATGATATAGGTAACGACTTTTCTTTGTCATCCGTTTTTAATGCACAAGAAGTTCTTCGGGTATCAAGTAAATATTATTGCAAAACTAAAGAAGAAACTTCAATTTCACGTAAGTGTGAAAGAAGTTCATCAACGCCAGTCTTACGTACTCGGTGATAAACTGAACGTTAGGGAAACTGAAAGTGCAAGAAAGTTATTCAGACGAGAACAAAAGAAATTAAATCGGCATACAGTATCGCTTATCAATATCCACTTTGGTATTGCAGTAACAGTTGTAGTAACGATACATGAATGTTATAAATTTAAATTATTTATTTAAAAGTTTAGATGTAATAAAATGTTGATACCGGTTTTTAAATATTATCACTCACATTAGTCATCATAGTCGTCCTATCAGTTGAGAAGAACCTTTCATATGATACATGATCCATAATTTAGGAACTAGATAATTAGTGGATAAAAAACACCTAAATTAACACAATTGTTTTACAACATTTGATACTTACCTACAAATGCTAATTTTGTTAATCACATAATAAATGTTTTTACGATACGATATATGTGTATATATAAATAATAAATAATAAAGTCATTGTTGATCTTTTCATTCTTAGTTTTATAATTAGATTAAATAAAACGTCCTGTGAAAAATAAACAAATTGTTTCGAGTAGTAGTGTATCTATTAAATAAGCGAGAAAGTTCCGCCGTTTTTTATGGTAGAAAAGAAAAATACAAGGAATGTAAAAGGAAACATTCTATTCGCACATGTAATTAATCCAACGCGCAATTATCCTTTCTCAATAGGAAACAAGCTTATAAATACCGGTTTAATGAAAGTCACGATTTTGTGAAATAAAAAACCTTCTCAATCTCGCTTTTCTGTATACCCTTCTCGTCTTTGAACTGTGTTATTTACTACTGCGGATGATTGTTCAGATTTAAAAAGAGATAACAATCCGACAGACTCAGGAGAGTAAAAGAAATACATAACAAGTTTCTATCTACGAGCTAAATCTTGTCACAGATAACTCATACAACGTGCATCATTATGTAGGAATACAATTGCATTATTATGTAGGTACAGAATTGCATTATTACGTAAACCTTGCAATTCATTAACGCTGGTTATGTTTTCACAAATGCTTCGTAAGCCGGTTATGATTAGACACTCTATGGTTAGAAATTCTATTACTTTTACAAATTGCTAAAAATCTTATTATTTCTCGCAAAATTCTGCATCCGCAAAAATAAACAATTCTATCTATGTCGTTCGATATTTTCAAATTCCTAGCTATAGCCTGTAGCGCAGTTCTTTTAATTTAAACAATATTTTGCAAAAGAAATAATTTAGAAATGAAACGGCTGCCGAAGGAGAAGGGATAACAGTCTCTTTATTTTCCAAAAATCGTCGCTTTATAAAACTAATATTTGTAATCATGTTCGCTATTGAGAAAAAGTAATTGCGCGAAAATAACTATTTTGACGAATAAAGTATTCGTTTCTATGCCTTAAAAAAAACCACAGAACTTTCTTTATTGCTTGATAGGTAAGCATCGCATAACCGTAAAAGTGTCAGAGATCCTTGTCGTAAATCAATTCGCCCGTTGCCGACGATTCTATTATTCACGCGATTTTAATTTTAAACCGTTTAAACAGCTCCACACTTTATTCAAACTCGACAAAGAGTCTGTTAAGTTCGTTTACTTTCATCGACCACTGCTTCTCGTTTCTCAAGACTCGATAACGTTGAACGAAAGCCGGAAACGCGCACATTTTTCAATGCTTTTAATAGCACGCCGCGCCGTTTTCGATTCATTCCCATTAATGGAGAAACGCGCATCGCTGCGAGATAAAACTTAATCATTGTTTCCTCGACGGCCCGACTCGGATTCTCCCTGCTCGTTACATTAATTACGCAAATGTCTTGATTATCGTACGGTCAATAACGTCAATATTGGTTGTTCGCCGGTTCAGCATGGTACGTACACGTGCATTAATATCTGCTTTTAGAGAGGGATTTCCAGCTGAAACGCGCGAGTTTACGAGCGATCCATGATAACGTTCTTCCACGAGGACGATTAATTATACGTGACGTATCATCACCTTTTTACGCATCTTTTTAACCATCTAGTACAATGGTTCTCAATCTGGAATACGCGGAAAGACCTTTAGAGATACATAACGTGACCACTTCATTGACTGCTTATCAACGTTATTTTTATTTTATAAGATTTGTTCAACGTTTATGTCATTCTTTTATTCATCGATACATGTCATTGAAATATATTAAGTTTAATGAGTATGTACGGGTATGTTTTATTTTAATGCCATTGCCATATTACATATGTAGCATATATATTTTTATAAATATATATTTAATTCAAGGATCAAATGAAAAGATAGTTTTCAATTGATTAATAACACATTGAATTTTAATATCGTTCGTCTATAAAAGACAGGGAATGTAACTTATTACGTTTCTTCATACGTGGCATTCAATTACAAAATCATGGATAACTGCAATGATTTTCTGTTTGAAGTATGTTAATCGAACTGATTTTTAACGGCCAATATGCAATAATAAAATTGGTGTACGATTGACGTATCTCATAGAAATATTTTATTACTTAAAGCTCTTCACCTTCAAATTCTCTGACCTTCGAATTGTGACTCAGATTAAGAACATTTTTCTAAACTAATACAGACACTTCTAACGTTACTACAAGGAGTGATACTTAAATAGTATTTCTGTTTATGCATTATTATTTTACTTTAAACTTACTGTATCTTTTGATTATTAGGGATTAATTACATATAACAAGGTACAGAAAGTTTCTAATTACTAAATTTATACATTTTATTACAACTCGACTAATCTATGTACATATTTATTCTCTTTAATTCTACTTTATCCGAATATCAATAACAATGAACATTTTCTAAATTTCGGATTTATAAGAAGGATCGTAGTGAATTACAATTTTTCTTTCTCACAGGCAAATGAAACTAGTTATAAAGGCAACGTAGATAGAGAAAATGGAAACGCAGCTTTATACACGGTGTAGCTTAACGTTGAAGCTTCTGCAACTGACATTTTAAGTAAACGACGTAAAGATGGAAGCTACGTTGAATAATTTATACAGGATTCTTAAATTAGTGTGGTCACTCACCTGATAAAATTTAATTGATGCTGAGAATAGCAACCGCTGTTGAGAACAGTAATAACGATCGTCTATAGCGACACGTGTTTAGAACGAGAGAATTTCCGCAATTGTGAAACTGTATGTACTTATATATAGAAGCAAAATTGCATCCCAAATATCGCAAAGGCTAATTCAATATAAATGTTTTCTACTTTCCATTGTATTTTGTTTTCTTATTGCGATAATACGGATCATGTTATTTTCTTTATCTCAGCTATTTCATTAACATAATTAATTGTCACTCATAAATAAGCCGTTTTGTAAATATCGTTATTTCATTTATATATCGCGAAACTTGATTTAAAAATAGAAAAAACGATAGAGAAATATTTCAAGAAAATATTCAGTGTTTATAGGCAATAGAAAGGAAACAATAATGGATATTTTTCTTGTATCTTTTTTAAACATTCAAAATAGCATAATTAACTTATACGAACTGCTAACTAACAGATGGTATTTTATTTTCATGTCTAACGTAACAACTTAGTATGTTGTTAAAGACTTAGAAACATTTAATGCTGATAGTCGAGTTTCCAAATAGTCGAGTATATATAATATACAAACTATACAATTTTAAAAACTTTAAAAGTTTTAAAAATACGTTTATAATCCGAAGATATTTACTCAAACGTAAGAAGATTAGACAAAATAGAGAAGACATTCAATTTACAACGTATTTACTAGCATCTATATAGTAATTATGTAGACATCAGACTTGGATCGATAAACGTTGAATGACTACAAACATGTACACAAACAATGAATACAAACAATGACAAACATGTACATGCAGCATACGTGTAATGTTTAATTTACGTTTCACATTTCTGTTGTATCTTTTTAATAAAGCATTTACAGAATTTGTCAGATAACATTTTTGTCCTATTTTTACCTATAGCATATACTAACGAATTTTGTCCAAGAAACTTCCAGACTCCTAATATATGCAATCATTATTTTATTGCTTTGAAACGTTGAATTCCCATTCCTGTATCGCTTATCAAGTATTGACTTATGCTCTATGTATTATCGAAGCTGCTTAAAGGCTGTCACTTTTGGCATGCGCGAGCAAAACACGAGAATGCGTGCTTTCGATCGTTAGCACCTGGTCTCATGAATTTATGAATTGTTTTTGTTAGCATCTGTTACGTTAGCGCACGGGCATCGTGATGACAGTTACGTGCCCGCGATATATCTTCTACAGATAATGTAATTTATAATCGTACAGCGTTTCATCCTTCTACGACCTGAAACAATAGTTACCCGACTGCGTTATTCATACGCGGAATTATACGCGATCGAACGTGAAATTGGTTACGGTTATTTTAATGGAATTAATTAAAGGGTATGTGACATGGTATCTCACCGTGATTCGTCAATGCTATTAATCTCTGTTACGGGCTAATGTAAATTCATTGATAAAATAAGCATACGCGCGGTGTTACCTGTGCTTAAGCGATAGGCCAGAATTAAAACGATTCGCGATACGATCTCCGAGCTTTCGCATTTATTGTCATATCGATGGATATCTGCGCGAGATCTCGCGTGTTTTATTTTCAACACTTGTGTCACATGCTTCGAAAGTAGACAAAAATCAAAATAACATTTTACGTATTTACGTATTACGCGCCACGTAACGACTTCTTCAGGGAAATAAATGAAACAACATTTTGCACAAACTTATGAATGTCTAAGAGATGAATTGTTTTACATACGAATATCAGAAGTAACCGAAACAAGTAGTATGATTAGTGTAATACATATTTAATAGTTTTGTCATATACAACTATCTCAGTATTTTTTAATCAACGTGATAACATATTTTGTTTATTCGTGATTGTTTCACGTACTTTTCATCATTTTCCGATACATTTAATATTCGTTCAGAAATGGTTACTGAATAATCTCAACTAATTTATGAAAATCGTTTCTTCGATTTCAAATACACGATGCCATGTAACTTTATCAACTTTAATATAAAATATACATGCAAACAGTGATGTGCAACAATTTCCGATCAGATAGATCGTTTACTTTATATTCTGCGAGAAACGATATTTAAAAAAATTTTAATCAATATTACCTAACTACGTAGCAATGTCTATTCGTTGTACAGTTTTCTTTCATGCTCAATATTGATTAAAATTCTTTTACATATTGTAATTTTGAAATGGATCTTAATTATTTCAGTTCGAAAGAATTTCTACAGTTTTACCGATTAATAAAAGTAATTAACGTAACATTACACTGGATATGATTTTGTTATTTAAAATTTCACATTGATTCAAAATTGAAATAAATATATGTATATACATGAGTACTTAATTGAACTGAAATTGAACCAGCGCTATCAGTTTATTTAACAAGCTTTATATCCTACCTGTTGAGAGTTAAGTGGTTGACTGGTGTTTCGTGTTGCGGAATAAGTGGCTCGTGACGTGGGAAAGAAGGAAAACCTTGGCGTAACAAAGCTTGAGGAAAATTAGAAAAATATTTGATGTACGACATGTAATTTTCGGAGAAACCATATTTTCAACAAAAATATTGTTTCTACGTCGTATCGTATATTACTCTTAGAATTTTGATCGTTTTATAGAACAGCGAGAAATTGTGGCGGAATTATATGAAATAATATCCGAATTATTAGTAGCGATTTAATCTTTTCCCTTACATATTAATAAATTATACATTGTAAACAAATCGATTGAAGTCGAACGATACAAAATATCACTCTTTTCAGATCCAAGACAATTTCTTCCCATGAGAAGAAACCCTCAAAACCTTCAAAATGATAAAAATCACAGAAAACTATACGTATTATATAACTGAATAAATAAAGCAAAATTGATCGGTTTTTATCGCGGCTAAAGTACAGAAATTTTATATCCACAAAATCGACATTACTTTCCCATCTACCCGATATTGCATTATGGTAAACGGTTAAAAAATCATCATTTTATTACTGCATGGCGGAGTGTACATAAATATTGTATGATATATAAGATATTATATTTCTCTAATGTGAAAATAGTTGCATAGAAGCGTGTGGATTAGCGAATAAAAAAGAAAATAGAAAAAGCTTAAATTAAAAGACTGAGCATTCCTTATATTAAGACGATACGTTCACCCAGAGAGCTGATTAAAAATAATGTTCTTCCGTGAGTTGATCGCGACAAATACTAACGGTTCCGTAGCGATCGAGTAGAATTTTCGCGGTGGCACTCCCGGAGCGTTCTTTTGAACGGCACGGCATTAAAATTACGGCGCAAAACGGGCTCCTCTCTCTCTCTCTCTCTCTCTCTCTCTCTTTCACTCTCCTTCTCTCTCGAAGAGGGATTTATCGAGATTTCGAAGAGCCCTGGGAAGCCCGGCTTTCTAGAGATATTTATCCGCGCCTTCGAGCGCCGCGGATCGCTTCAATAGATACTTTTTTTCCGCGCTGGGGACAACAGATCCGCGAGGATCATTAGAGATAAGAGAGGACCATTGTCCGCTTACAAACGTGACTCGTATGAGATAGCAGAATAGGCAGGGCCAGGACAAAGGCAGAGGAGCCGGAAAAGAAGGCAGGAGCCTCGATTCTTTTCTCCATTCCTTTCCGTCGCGGCAATTAATGGCCCGCCAACGTTAATTGTCACCTGCGGTTTAATACCATAAGTTACGAACACGGCATTTTGCACATTTTCTACGTCCACCGGTTTCTCCGCCCTTGAGCCTTTCCTTCCTCGAGATAACTCGCGGCTGTCCAGACTCGAGGCTCCATATTCGCTTCTCTCTCCGCTTACCGAGAGCTTCGTTGTAGGTGTAAATACATTTCAAGCTTAGTTACGTATTTCGTACTCTTTTTCCTATTTTCTTCTCTTAATTCTTTCTTGACAGAAGCGTTCTAAATGGTGCGTGAAGCCACGGACTATAAGAAGCAAAGAATTTCCGGCTTTCTTCCAATATTGCAAAACATATTTCTTGCTAACTAGGCTATATATTTTTGTAATATCGTTGGAAAACAATAAATTCAATAAACGTAGCGTGTCAAGTAAATCTATAAGTTTAGAATTTAAAACTTCGGTGTATTTATGCGGTCGAATTGTTTTATATGGCATGCACTTTCCATGGTAGTTCAGAATTTCAATTATCCGAAATGGGACATTACGCGCACATTATAGAATTATGCTTGTTTCGTTGTGTTGTAGTTAACTGTCACTTGTATAATCATTTTCTGCTGAATACGTTCGCATTATATTAACAGTCATCTCGCTGCTCTTACTAAGTCCACACTTACGCAAGAAATGAAAGAGATAAACGATTTAGGGCACAGTGCTCCAATGAGCAATTGAAAAATGCGAACAATATACTGGAATAACATTTTGCTGCGATAATTATAGTCTATGAATTTCACGATGTAGCTTAACAACATTGTTGTACGTACGTTAAATGTGAGTAGCAATTAAAAGTATATGTACGAGAAATTACTTCATAAACAGTTTCTAATTGTTACGTAGAGTGAAACGAGAACATGTTTACGGTTAATAAATCGCTTTTGATCTTTGACTACACAGGCTACAGCACTGCACACGCTACGGCTTTTAGCCTTCTTGCGTAATTACACATTCGCATTATTTTCGACCGAATCGTACCTATTTTTCTTAGAAAATTTAATAAGTTGGAGAGTAATGAGAAATTATCGTTATTGATACGCGTTATTTCTCATATCAATTTCATATTAGATATTTGAATAACTAAATAATATTAGATAATTTAGATATATAAATAACTAAAAGCAATAGTTTACATCCCATACGTAAAGTCCATACATTATTAAAGTGAAATTATTTTTAGTCAGTTAATTAATTAATTTTAATCAAAAATTATTTTTTAGTCAGTTTTCGGTAGTAGGTACGCTAAAATTAAATACGTAATTCGCCTTTCTCTTTCTCTGTCTACCAATATACCCATCGGTTTTAAATATTATCACCTGAATTAATTACAACAACCTGTTTTATTAATTTAACAATTTTTTACTTCCTACGAATGTTTCAAACGACGTAATAATTTCTTAATGTTTAACACCCACGAACACCATTTACGCTACTGCATATTAATTTTCAGGAGTCAGCTTTTTCACTTTATTATATTCTAGAATCAATTATAGTATTAATTATAGCATAAAACAATTAATTAATGAAATCATTGCGAGTTTTTTATCTATAATTTCGTAATTAAATTGTATTCTGCCAATACGAAACAAATATTCTGATTCTTTTGATACATTTAATGACCTTTGAAATGTAGAGCTCTATTCTTCTTACGAACAAAAATTAATAAGAAAAATAAGAAAAAGAAATCAATACCAGTTATAATTAGGATCCTATGTATAATGGAAATAAAATAACACGTGAACAAAATAAACAGTGAAATAATACAGGAAAGCATATAAAAAGTACGATTGCTACTAATTGAAAATTAAAGAAAAAAAATGAGCAATTTACAAGCGTGTTTGTCGGGACATTTAAAATACGCCGCCTCTTGGGAGTTGTATTATAATCAGATCCGACCTCGAACGCATAATATGTACTTACTAACAGTTCCAGAGGATAGTAAATGGTGGAAATAATCTTCCCAGCATAAATTTTGCGTAGAAGTGATTTATAACTTTCATTCTTCCCGCTAATTGTATGTAATTCATTGAAATAACTTTAGATTTTAAATCTTTACATCGTAATATGTAAATTTATTCATAAAAACAGGTAGCGATCATAATTTAAAATAGAAACTTCGCTATGTTTTTGTTATTGAAATAGAAGCAAACATAAAAACAACATAGAAAACAGATGAGCGAAATTATAAAACTGTCATAATAGATTTATTATTCGCTAATTACTTATTATAATAGTCGATACAGTTACAAATGATCAAAAAACAAAATTACTAATAATTTATTAATTATTTATTAATTATAAAATGTTTGAAAATATTCATCAAATTTGTCGAATTGTTTAAAATAACGAAGGAAGTAATTAAATATCCTGTCTTTACGTATTTTCTTCAATTCTTGATTGATTATTTGTTTGATTTTTATAGTATTTACTTAATAATATCATAAACCATTTTTAACGTGTATTTCAAACTGTTTCTGTTAAAATAGCTTTCACATAATTTAAACATCTTTGTTTCGCCCGTGAAATATATAATTTTTACTTGATATATCAGTAAGTTACGAACAACAGTTTAGATTATTTTTATGTTATTCAAAATCTCTACATAGTTACAGACCTTGATCCTTAAAGTAAGAATAAAATTTAAATTTAACGTTAAAAAAATTATAGAAAAAAACTTTTCTATTTTTTTTCGCGTGCTTCTCCAAAAAGTTATATATTAATAATTATCCGTATTATTTAAAAATTACTTATTCCGAGAAATTATTATTTTTACTACTTACTACATTGATTCGTAGAAATTCAATCAGATTCAAATAAATTCAATTGACAATGGCTGGAACATCTGTATAGAATTCTATATTTTAGTCGATTCTTTAAAGATTTCCAGTCTTTGTAAATGCTTGAATAAAATGTATTTTGCCTTCTTGCTAATTCATTCACTACAAAGTAAAGAATCCATAGTTTCCAATTACATTTCGTTTTAATTAATAATTAGCGAGTCGCAAAGCTACATTTTTCCCAACATAATTTTACTTCCCATAGGTTAATGAAAACAACACGTGTGCTCTAGTTACTAGTTACGTACATGGAAGATAAACATGTAAAAGCAACAGAATCTAAACATTTTATCTCTTCAGAAATGAAAATATCAGGCAATATGAAATCGTATTATCGGTACGATCTTCGATTACGAATTCAACAAACGACTAAATAAATCGTCATGCCGAGCATGCATTCCTATAGTCGTGATACGCATCGAATTATACGCATGCAGTGATGTGCGCGGAATCGCCGCCTGTTGGATACTTTGATTCCTGTCTTTCCACTAAAAAAGAAAACGGTGATAATACAACTTGACATCATCGACTCTACCGTCTCCAGGTCCAAAGAACTCTGACACGACTCTTGAAATTTAAATAATAAAAATAATACACATGTGTGTGTATGTATGTGTGTGTGTGCAATGGTGTCCATCCAGTGGCTAATCGAGATCCTACCCAAATAAAATTGATTGCGTATTACGTCACGCGATGATATATTTTCACTTACACCACCATTCATAAATATTTAAACACCTGCCTGGCACAATCAAACAAAAAAAGCGTTCACAGTTTTATTACGTATGTTTTCAAAGTTAGTTTGAAGAAGTTTTTTTACTGTCAATTCTTTATCTCTTGTGACAACTGCGATAGAATACACTGCTAAATTTTAATTGAAACGCATATCTGCCGTCGCTTACACACGCGCGTTCACGTCCATCTATAACGAAATAGTTGAGGTTTCGTAAAATTTATGTAAATTTTTAGAACGCAGCTAGAAACACATTTCAGTCGCTTTAAGATCCCAACATTAAACAGACACGCTTGAAATCAATTAAGTCAGGTGTTTCTGCCCTCCTGTTTCATCCTCCTTTCATTGTTGTATGGGAAAATCAATTATTGCGTGGGAAAAATATGATAAATACGCATTGTTATTATATTTTGTTATCTAACGATCACAAGGGTGTTGTTTAAATCTATCTAAAAACATAAGCTTTTTAAACAATAGATGACAAGTCCAATGAAGTTTTATGAACAAACGACGCACCTAATGACTAAAATATCATGACCATAAATATTTTACCATAGATATGGAATAATAATAGGATATTTTTTATGTAAATATTCTTCGTGAGAATCCCATAGCCAAATTTAGAACAAAGGCAATTTTGGTAACATGTGATTGGTTTATTAGAATTGTCAAATTACTCTCATATGAAAAACACAAATCTGAAGTATCGTGTCTTTCCCTTGTAGCCTTCATTTATAATAATTAATATCAATTATTGCTTTTATCAATACATGTCTACTAAGTGTATATAGTAACTTAAGGCAAGATCAGGGCATAAAATTAAACAATTTCATCTATAAAGTAGATGTAGTAGATATCACAGAAAAGAGAAAATTTTGGTTAAGGTAAAAACAAATAATTTAAAATCGATTGATACATTTCATCTACATTAGTAAATATTGAGTGTCGAAGCATACATATTTTATCTATTACACAGTATTATCAAATTACACAAGATAACGATGGAAAATATTTGCAGTTACACATGAAAATATTTTAACACTTATAGACACCCTTTATATATACATTGTGCGTGTTATACAATTTTGAGATTTCATTAACACCTATTATATCCATAAAATGACTGCTCATAATTATACTAGTTTTTTATTGAATATATGTTTGCAATAAATATCTTGTAATTTCTACCTACATCTTTAAATTGACTTCAAACTTCAAATCATGGCAGTCGTGTCTTATTACAGTGCTAATGAAGTTTCAAAATGTTTTACAGCTATAATAGATAAACGTTTTCTATCGATAAAAGTGTTCGAATACAATATATACAATACCCTTTTACGATAATACAACCAGTTCTTGCACTGTAAAATATTTCAGCAACTACCACTCTACTTTTCCTCTTTCCGTAGCTTATCCCCCAATATTGATACCCTTTTCCTCGTAAAATATATTCTGTCGCCTGTATGTACAATTCATAGAAGGTTTCAAGGGTCGACAGCCTATATTATATGAGAAAGTAACTTTCTGACAGTAAATTTTCTGTCGGAAGCAGAGGACATTTATGTTTGGTCGATGGAAGCTCGTTCGAAAAATGTAGCACAGAGACTCTACAAATATCTATAAATATGCGCTTAAGATATCCTGTGCGCTCTACGTTTGTATAACAAAGAGAGCTGTCAAATTCTTCTTTTCTATACAACAGAAATACGTATAAAATTTTAAGTGACGTTTAACATTTTAAAATACGAATTACGTTTGATTAAGTATAAAGGATGAAACTATTCAATTTATATCATGATGCACATATCATAGAAGAGAGAAAATTCTGGTTAAGATAAAAACAAATAACAACTTAAAATCATAGTTCATAAAAACGACCGAATGATACGTTCATTTCCACGTTAGAAGAAACAAATAAATTGAAACTTTTAGTACCACACATCACATATAACATGTATCATATTTAAATTACAAATAATAAAAGCACGAATTATTTTAATCGTCTTCCTCTGACGCAATAACAAGATTATAAATTATTTGAACGACTACCTTATTTATTAACACAGAGAATAGAATAAAAAATATTTCACATTTTCGAGGAAAATTTCATTTTCTTGTTCAAATTCACAAGCAGGACAATGTGATGTTGGAATTAAAGTTTCTCTGTCTTTCTATGATTTTTTGTTAATATTAATAATAATCCTTGCGTATGATACAAAATTTCGTCTCATATATATTTGCTCATAAATACAAAATTACATTTTCTCCGAAAAAATTATTTTTGCTATGTATGTAAATATTTGCTGTATACATATCTTTTCATTTGCAAATATATTCTCGAACTGGATTCAAATTTTGTCATTACAATCGTCATAGGCATGTCTCACTATATACTGCGCACATTTATGCAAATCTATACTTTTATAAATACGAACATAAACGGAACCTGCACAAAGATTTTTTTTACCGACTATATAAACATTGTTATACTTTAAATATTTTCTTTATTTTCATGTATAACGGTGTTAAATTCTATGCAATGTTGCATCTTCGAATATTTTATAAATAAATAGACATCCACGCAATTATTCACAGCGCTAAAGAAAATTCAAAAAGTTTCGTATAACATAACAGCACATAATACGTTCGTAAATTTTGTATTGTTCGTAATATTGTGTATGAATGTTCGAATACTTTCGTGAACCGTTGTATACCAGTCCCATGATTTTCAGATAACAATTTCGAACTTTAGGGCAGGTGTTAAAGCGTGAACGAGACGACAAAAGTTACGAAAGAGAACAAGAATGGGAGCAAGTGCGTAGAAAAGTGTTGGATATTGAGATAGGAGGTTCGAGATTCCCTGTACGAGAACCTCAGTCGTGTAGGCGGCTCGTTCCGGATTCCTCGTCCACCTCCACCTCCTTTGACCGTTGTTTAGTCAGTCGGTTTCGTCCTCCGCCTTCGCTGCTCTCCTCGTTTCGTCGCACAGTGGGTGCGTGCCTTTGTGAAATCGTCACTGCGCCGACCCTGAGACGTCTCGAGGGTGGACGACTACATCGACTTCTCCACTTTTCAGACTACTACGACTACGTGCAATACGCGTTACGACCGCTAATTTGCCATGTTCCTTTATATCTCACCTTGCTGCTGGATCGTGCATTCGCCTGCTCGCCGAAAGTCACCGCGTGAATCGCTTTCTCGATTCTCACGACTCCAGTTCATATTCAACGTGTGTTTAACCCTTTGTATTATGAGGTCACCGTTGGCGACTATTTTTTCCCCAAAATTCGTGAGTCACCGCGGGCGTCACGCATTATTCAACTCGTAAAACACATCAGCAGATTTTATTCGAAAGTTGAAATATACATGTGTGCGCGTACACTGCGTAAACTTCTGGCCATTCTTCCGAACTATGGCAAACATATAAAATATATTACAGATGGAATTCTTTAATATAATTTTAGCCTCTGATCTTATCTCGGGCAATCGCGCAGCTGATAGATGCTGATAAAAACAATAGCTGATATTACTCGCAATATTTTATACAATAATGATCTCCAGAAAAACAAATACAAAAGTAGTGGCTTATGTCTTTCCTTGTTTTTCATATGGTAGCTTTTAGAAAATAAAAATTAGAATATCTACTAAATTAGTAGCTTTTTAACATAAGTAAGTTAATAACATTTCTTATAGAGAATATTGAGCTGCATCGACTAATGTCTTAAGGAATATATAAATTTTACCAGATTTTATATTAATATTTATTAATAGAATTCTATGCTCCCTTCAGGCCCACTCTCATCTGAAACACTTTCGCCAAGAATAATAATAGCGACGTAAATCAAGATGTCAATATCAGGTGAGACATCTTGTATACTGCATAGAGTTACGTAGTAATGAATTTTTAGAAATTTGATTAAATATATGAAATAATTTTTACTTGATATATTACACTACGAATAATAGTTTAATTTGTTTTAAAACGATGTACGGAGAATCAGGATATCTTTCTAATCGAAATTATAGTAAAACATCTGTTCCAGTATTCGCTGTCTGTGTCGGGACAGAGTGAAACTAATTCTGCAGGTTTCATATCCTAAAAGTATCGCAAGTATATCAAATTGGCAAGGCAAATTCCATGTGAAGATAAAATAGTGCAAAATATAAAGCTCGAAGAGTTGAAAGCCTCGTAAAGTAAGCAACAACTCTGCAGGGAAATCTCGGATATTTTGATATATAAAATGTAGTAACTATTCATAAACGAGAAAGGATCGAATAAAAGAGCGAAATCGCGAATAAAGATTCGGTAAAAGTAAAAGAAAAATTTCACTGCCCGATTTAAGAAAGTGTAACACGTATCCTACATTTTGCATCATAAAATTATAATTGCGCATCGCAAGGCCGTTAAAACTGAAAAATTACCGTCTACAATGGTATAAAATCATCAGTAATAAATGTAGGAATTTGTGCAGAAAAAAAGGACACATTCGATTCTCTTTCTCTTTAGAATTGGAATATTAAATGTAGAAATAGAGAATTAATATTAATATATATTAATAATAAATACTATATTTAGAATTTCAAAAGTAAAATACCATAAATTATTACAACATTATTTGGCAATTTTTCGCATTTATTTTGCCATTGTTTTACATTAACTTTTTCGTAACGAATAGATTTGTAAGAGAAATAGAAAAGAACAAAGTTTTTAAAGTTGGTGAATTTTTTGTATAATGACAAGACCATCAGTATTTTTAAACTGACAGCTATAATAATTTTCCATATTCTATAAAAGCGATTGATAAGACAACTTCAGTAAGCTATAGTACGAATACTATTCTATTAGTTCTAAAGTATAAAGGTGAAGGAATTTAACAAAATGTTATAAAATTTCAATAATACCTACTTAATTGTTAATTGTTGAAATCTATGCTGTTGTAGATCCTTGAACTCATCCTAATAGCTTCCATATAATAAAGATATTACATATGTACAATTATAAATCTAAAAATGAATTTATGTATCTACTTTTTAAGTCACTTGTGAAAAGCATGTTAATAGCATGAACACCGCGTATGCTCTCGAATTATTCTGTTTTCAGTTTTCACTTTGTATTCACTTAATTAGCCATACGCTCACACGTAAACTGAATTCAATTACTTATAATATTTGATAATTAAATATGCAAATAAATGACTAACTAATAAATACAACCAGTGCATAACCGTATGCACAGTACAACAACATATGATTATTCCTATATAAACGTACTCGTATGTTAATTTGAAAGATTCGTTATTATGCCCTAAATTGCAAGTACGAAGTAGCAAAAAGCCGTTTGCCTCGAGTTTCTGAACAACTCGATCTTTGTTTGCGTTAAATTACGAGCGTTCTTGCAAACTTGGTCATATTTGAAAATATGCCAAAAGTAGAACTTTCAACTAAGTTGTTAATTGACCTCTCTACTCCGTCAGAAATGAAGACGTGTGTGATAACTTTATAAACGTAAAGCACAGCGTTACAAAGTTTATAATTTTTTTGAAAGATGATCTTTCATCGATGTAATAAATATCTTTAAGTTAGGTCGTATTTTTTTGTATATTAAATATGTAAGCGTATTAAGTCGAAGATGTAGTATAAAAAATTGATAGGTATACTTTTTGATTACTACAAAAATAATTTAAAGTAACAAAGCACATAAATTTCAGATACCCGTGCATTTTGAAAAAAACGAGTACTAACGATAAAATTTTATTACACATTGTACGTTGCACGATTAATACACATAAATCTAATCCGATAAATAATTATATTTATACAAACACTGTTATTTGAATTATTATTAATGCTACGTTTATCTGTGTAAAAAAGAACATTTTCGTTCCATCTCGTATTTAAGGTTTTATCTTATGTATACTTCGTTCAATTTCGTGCTCGCTGATATATGTATGTGCAGTGAGATCAGATTACACACAACTTAAAACATGTGCCACACCTTTTGTGTGCCCAATTTGTCTTTCCACATCCTTCGTAAGGATCGTAGTCTCTGTCGCTATTATGTTGTTAGATTACTCATCTATCATGTATGTATCTTATAATTACAAAACCATTAGTCAACACTTGAGTAGTGACATTGACTCGAAAAACCTGTGATATGTATACGCGTGAACTTTCTAAACAGGCTTAAGAAACAATATTAGTATTCTTTTGCAAGTGTCACGCCCATTTATTTATTACCTTTATATCAAATACCCAATTGAAATTCAACGAAATAACTACGTATCTACTAATTGATCTATTATTTAATAATCTAACGTTTACAGCGAAACAGATGTAAGAAATTATAAATAAGAAAAGAATAATTCAGAGTAAGAAATGGATTCGTAAGCTAGCAATGGAATACTTAAATATAATTACATATCAATTTCGCTAATTTATTGTCGTAATTAATAATTTATTGCTGTTACAAAATTTTAAGTATTAAATTGTGAATAGTAAAACAAAAATTACAACCCAGAGACACGCTTCTGAAAATATAAATGATATAAATGAACTTTTTCGATAATTTTCCATTTAATTGCGAATGCATATTTAATTTTAAATGATCAAAGTAGCATATTAATCGAGGTTCTACGATACTTGGGATTCTCGAATTTTAAGATTTGTTTAGTTTACAATCACCTAGTGAAATTTGGAAATATTTCCTTCGTTCTTTACGAAGGTAATTCGCTATTCGAAGCTATGATTCACCATGAAAAAAAATATTTCCGATATAATTAAAAAATAATTTCTTTCCTTTTTTAAAGAATTGCTCTTAAAAACTTCGTTCTAAAAGGATTGATACCAAGTTGTGATGTTATATTATGCATATGAGTATATGAGTATCAATCCTCTTAGAACGAAGTCTTTATGAAGAATTCTTCCAAAATGTTCGTAGAGTTGTAGAGAATGTGACCTGAAAAGCTCACGGATTCCACTACAATTTTAATCTCTTTGAATTAAATCTCTACAGCTATATTCTGATGTTTTTCTACGGACGATTGCACACACCACACTTTGATAGAGCTCTATTACTCTATAAAAGACGTATTCATGTTTCTCCTAGTTTCGCTAATGTAAATTTGTCTGTACGAACTCGGTATCTTACAAATACTTGATAAGCTCGATCTTCAGGAAAGAGATATTTACTCAACCTTTATGTACAGTCTGAATTCTTTTCTTTTTTTTTTTTTGTGTTTCGTTACCTCAACGTTTTACGGTTGATATATGCACGGAAGATGTATTACGAACCAATTACTTGGTTCCGGTGTTCGTAATTAACTTTCTCACATTTGCAGGTGCTTAATTAGTTCGAATTACTTCGTCCATTTTTCATGCATTACAATTATTGATACCTAATTAATTCTGATAATTTTTATTTTAATTAGGATTTTGTGATACATCCTGAGGCCGAGAGAGGAAACTGAATAAACAGTTGCGGTTAATTAACTTTTATGAGCGTATTATTTTATACAATAAATGTTTAGATTAAAATTTTTATTTGAATACGACAACAGTTGCATCTTTTCTTCCGTAGTTTCTTTTCTATAGTTGTTTTTCGATATAATAACAAATAAATTAATGTCATAATTTTTTAATACCAAATATTATAAATTCTTACGCTGTTACTTAATTTTCTACTCACTCTATATTTTACGTATTATTATCGCTATTAATAGTAAACTAAACTAACACGCAAAAAAAAACACAGTTACGTGTAGTTAACTTTGCAGAGTGGAAATTATATAATGTTTCAATATACATATATATATAACAATTCGACGCTACAGTTACTTGTATTTTAAATAAGTTCAAGGTGCTTTTTAAAACAAAGTTCGCTTTTCCTGGGATTATCTTACATTCGAATATTGCACGTAGATTTCTTCGTTCAATTTTACAATATCTCCTATCACCAGGTTCCGCTACAAACTAGGAAACTAGTAAACGAAATCGAGAAACTAATATATATCTAGCAGCATAAAAAACTCTACCATTACCACCATCATATAGATATATACCTACATATATGTCTTTCGAGCGAGGAGCTCATCCGCCGTGACGAAATGGCCACTCCACCACTGTCGGAGATCCTTGATGTTGGTCAAGACGGTACTTAAAACCAGGGGTTCGTTTTAAGGTTACGACTTGAGACTTGCCAAGATACGTAAGCGCACGCCACTACCGATTGCTATTCGAGGAAGAGTCATTGCGATTCCTTTTTCCTCGACAATTCAAACGTAGTTTTGTACTGCAACCTGGTCACGCAGCAATTGCATTTACAATTTATAATACAGGACATCTGCAAAGCTTTGCTCCAGTTTCAGTTCCAGCTTGTCCTTGTCAATTCGTACTAAAGATGGTAATAAAACAACGCTTTTACGAACCCTGCTACATCAAAATATATAAAATTTATAGAAATTTTTTCGAGATAATACGTACTTCTCGCTTGGTGAGTTTTAAAACGACGAATATATAATTGCCTATATGTACTATAGCTTTTGTTCGTAGTTTTCGATGTGTCTGTATAACAGAGTTAAGTAACAGGTAACTCTATTGAAGAGGAAATTAAGTAAAATATAACGCCGATTATCCCAGAATAAGGAAGAGAAAGATTTACACTATGTTCTAAAAAGTAGAATCACTCGGCGGAAAATAAATATTGAATGAACATTGGTTTAAAAATATTAGATCATCCCACTTTCCATTTTCTTGAAGATTGAGACAAAATTACTTCTCATTCGTGTCAAATTCGAGGTAAAATTACTTCTGAATCGAATTATTATGATACCTAAGAAATACACGAAGAAAGGCTTGAAGCGATGATGCAAAATATACTTTGGGTTAAAATTGAAACAATCAAATTTTATTTTCTCTCATGCATCTAAGATATTTATGACTATTTTACGATTTCTAAAAATATTTACAAAATATATGCTTCTCTGATTTTAGTAAACATTTAGATATATCTTCACGAATATACAATACAGGTTCTGTTACTTAGCTATACCTCACTATTGCAACGATTGTTTGTAAAGTAATTTGTAAAAGCTGATAACGTATCAGTTTTAAGCCGTTACTCGATACATTTTAAACAGGTACGCAATGTAGAACATAATACTACAGTGATTAAGAAAATATTTGTACGCGCCCTTACTTCGTTTCCTACGAATCGTTATCGTAGGAGATTCTACATCTCATTTTAACAGAATACGGTAGAATTTCATTTAGTTGAATGACATTGTACTGAATGCTTAATTAAATGAACTCCTGCTGGTTGAATCTACGTACACTTGCTCGCGAAACACCTCATTCGAACACTTGTAGAAACCTTTTACAAATATATTATATTGTAGATACGCTGTACGAAACATTCTGGAATTTCATTAACATTATTATATGACTCGACCAACATGATTATGTTAATAAAGCTTCAGGCAAATTTGAAAATCTACTACTACGTAGGAGCTATATAGAAGTATATACTGTATTATTTTTCACAGATATATTTAAACAATCAATTATCCATTATATCGATGAAGCCTAAATATTCAGTGGAACTATTCTTAACATTTATTACGTATTTAAAAGGGCTACCCGTGCTGTGGATTATTTTGTTTACTAATATGCATTTGTAGTAAATATCTTGTAGCTTCTATATACATTTTCAGATCAGTTTCAAACGTTATCGATATAATCAGAGCAACCGTGTTTGATCACTGCGAGGACGAAATTTTCAAATATTTCACTAAATATATTATGCTCTTCGCGGGCTGTTCTCAAACAGCGGCGTAAACAAATTTTCATATGCGATTGATTAACGTATTTTACAAATTTTAAAATTGTTCTTTTACGAGAAACTGGCTTAACGTGTCCTTTACCTGTGTCATTCGCTTTGAGCTTCTCAAGGCGTAACAGTTTTTCTACTCGAAGCTATCGAACTAAAGAACTAGTCGATTGAAGAATGGATAAAGCGTATAGATTGGAATGGATGTATTTTGATTTAAAAATAATAATCATAAATACAAATACATACCAAATATTATCCATTTATTTCCTACCAATCTCGTTTGAAAGAAACGATGTGTAAGTAATTACAGAATGTATCAAAGGAATATATGAAGTGGTTTTATGTGTTTAGAAGAATTCTCGGTGAATCAATTTGTCTTGATACAGATAGCACTGACAAATGAATCCAGGAGTTGTGTATACGATTAGCTATACGCGAGTGATAAATGCTCGCTCGTTCATTTTGATCTTTTCATCAAATGATACTCATCTAAGAAAATGCAAATTATTTTGTATGGTAAAAACAATTCGATAATAACGTTACCTTTGGCATTCACTTAGAGAACAAGAGAAAAGAAGGGCATCAAGATCGTTCGTAGGTTGCATTTTGCAAGAAAGCTTGAAGAAAGTGGAAACTTGAGTTGCTCGTAAAGATGCAAGTTGACAGGAAGAAATTAATTATCCTTTTCACCAGATAGCTGTTCGAAGTTATAGTTACGTTAACTAACATCCAAGATCGTTAGATAGACGATTCGTGCAGAAAGTAATATTTCAGAAGCGCATTCTCGTATGTCGAAGAAGCAAAATGTAAATTTCTGATACAACGATAAATTACGTAGCTTACAAATTGACAGAGCCGTGTGTTTCTAGAACGATAAATATACAGTTACGAACGTAAATTTCATTTGGAATAAAGCAATAAACCTCCCGTAATTTATCACGGCGCGTAATAAATTACTAGTTGCTCCAAGCCAAAATCGTTTGACGTATTACTTTTTTGCTACGAACGCGAATTATACGCAGCTTAAGACGTAATGATATTGAGAAAATAATAGAACGATAGGTTTGTTTAATAAGCGATAAGTGATAAAAAATTGCCAGAGCGAACAAGAGGTATAAATGTCCTTGATAGGATTTAAAGGATTTCCTTGATAATCTTCATTAAAACAGAGAAAAGATTCTTATATGGGTATGGAATTGAAAAACTGTCGTTTTAATATTTGAGAAATATATATTGAGAATATTTGAAAAATTTGTCATTTTAAATATTTGAAAATGTATGTAGGAAGCGACAAAATTTTATGTTCTATATCTTATATTTTCGTTGTTTAGCTATTACAGCAAAATAATTAAACGACACGATTAACAATAATACCCGAAATTTGTATGTAAATGTGTACATGCTATTAATACATTTCTTCGTGTACTACATTCCTCTGTATATCTGTACTATTACCAGAACATCATAGTACCCTCTTGAGATTAGTTGAAAATAGAGCTAAGACATTTAAAAACAAAATGAACTTGTTAATTTATTGAAACATGTGTATTTCATGGCAGATAACTAATAGATACGTTTATTAATATTCTACATATATATACAGGAAATGATTATTATAGAATAGTCGCGTGATCTTTTGAATTCATTATATGGAAATAAATCAGTGATTTGTCATAGAAATATTGTTCGTCCACATCTTGCGAAATCTAAGTTTTTATAAATGCCACAAATGATTCTTAACTTTTTCTTTATACAGTATAAAAATCACATTTATATCTAATTCGTTTCTATTATCTATATCGTATTTACATCCACTTCATAAATTCGTCAAAAGAAATATCTTTGTTTATTGTATTTAGAATATACAGAGACATTTTCAAGAAATACAATTCACCTTTATCATTTTATGTTCTTGAAAGGGACCAATGTACAATTTGCAACCAATTTTATAATAGTTGTTGATAGAGACAAATACGATACAAGAATAATTATTAACAGTAAACTTTGAATTCGTCTGATTTTCTACGTCATTTATTTACATACTAAGAGGATAAAAATCGATTGAAAAGTTAGCAGGCTTCTTCGCAAAGAAATACGAATACGAATTGGAATATAATGGAAAACGCAATCTACGAGATTTTTCCGATATAATTTTCCATAGAGCTTGTACAGTTGTCTGGCAAGTAGAAGGCGACAACTACAAACGTATAATACAGGAAAATCAACAAGAGAGTAATAAAGAATGCCGTACCGTTACGTTTCACGCCATTATTCAATCTTTCAGATATTCAGAAATATGATTTATGTTCTCTGCCTTAGGAATCTGCGCTGTATTTCCCAGTTGCGATGGCTACGATTTATCGCCTCGCTACCAAACTTGTATTTTCATTCCCTTCTTTCGCAAAAAGATCTACTTCAGAAGTTTAATGCAACCGCGCGTAACCTGTGTCCATACATATTCAGCTTTGTTAATTTAATTTATGGAACTGTCATACAAAGTGTATTACGGTCACGTTGAAAGAAGTAATCGATCGTGAAACGACATCTTTCGACCACTTTATTCATCGGTATCGTGATTTTATATCGCTTATCTTCTTTTTTCTTTTTTCTCCTACAGAAATAGGAATATTATGATCGTAACTTCCATTTTTAAATATGATTAATTAATAATAATATTATATAATATAATTAATATTATAAATGAAATATTTATTTACTTAAGAAAGTCATTTTTTTCTTTTTTTTTTTTTTTTCAAAATTCTAATCCGCACTTGGTGGTGTACACATCCGCTCAAAAGTATATGAACGTTTGCTTACTTTTTACAGAATGCAATTTAGTTACGGTACTACAAACAAAAAGAACCACAATTTCATCCTCTAGTGGCAAGCTAATGATCCGTATATACTTGAGCGCTTATTATTCGCCAATTTAAAATCATATTCTGTTCCGAAAAAAAAATAATTTTAGATTCTACGTTGACTGAAGATAGTTTTCTCTCTTTGGTATTAGAAGCCACTTGAAAAAGAGCGCTGTACATAAAATTAATTTGTTTTCTGCATTTAAATCTTGTCCAACGTTAACAATTTTACTACGATAATTAAATAACGCAAAATAAACAAGATTATGTTCCAAACACTCGATCATCAAATACTACTCTTCCTTAACCCTCTGAGTGTTCAGTTTGTACATCGTTTATGAGCATTTATCGGCTCACGAAAACATTCAATCACTTACGATAGCAAACTGTTTTGTATATATTATACGTGTTATATAAAATAATTTGAAAGTTTCTTAACGCTATAATGAAATATATTATCATATATATATATTAGTGAAATTTATCTAAAAATACATATGAAAGTTAGAAAATATTTATTGCGAATATGCAGCTACTGAAAGATTAGCATACAGTATAACTGTGTTATAAACATATAATTAATACTAAAAGCAATCCAACTAAACATCGAGACTCATTAATGTAATAAGTAACTGGCAAGCGTGATTATGTTAGTCATATCATGTATCACTTGCAAAATTTTTTGTATTAGCGTTTCAAATATATTATACGAGCCACAGTATATATTTTAAACAAATTAACGACAAGCGAATAACTGCATACTTAATCACGAATTAACAGACTATATTTATAACTTTAGATTATTTATCTGAGAAAACTGAATACTATCTTGAAATTAAGTACATCCCGATGCTCCTAGATGTTTGGTTATTTTAGTGAACACTCAAAGAGTTAAACACAGTCTACAAGAGGATCTTAAGCTTTTTGATCCTTATTAATCGTATTTCACATACATACATATATGCAGTATAAATCGAGTATGGATATTAATCGAACATCAATGCGATATTAGAGTGCAAAAGTTTCAAAAACCTGTTAATACGATTGTAGCTCTATAGTTGCCTAATACGCATTTATAATTAGTAACGCGAGATATTTGCAGTGAACGTAAGGAAACTGAACACGTGAAGCAATTGAAATGAAATATTCTTATCCAGGCGCCGATTTTACTAATTGGTCACGAGAGAACTATAAACACACGACAGAGACAACCGAAACTGACGGCGTTGCGCAACGCCGAGAGAAATTTTGTCCGACGTTCTGTCATGAGTTTAAAATAAATTACTGCGATGCAGGCCGATGACCTGGCCCGCCCAACACGTGCAAAAATCTTTTTCTCCCTCCAGCAGCTCGCCACACGCGGAGCCGAAAACGTGCTCGGAAGAACACCATCCAAGAACGAAGATTCCTAATTGAGAATGCTATCGTTAAGTAGCGATTTCTGTTTGATACTTCGTTCCATGTTCCTTCGAGATTTTCTAATACTGTAAGAATTCAAATCATTTCGAATGTGATTCGATATTTTAGCCACTGCATGCTAAATATGAGTCCGAATTGTGATTTGTCGAATAGTTGAGAATATGAATTATATGTTAACACATTGTTTATTTCAAAGGTTATTTGCTTTTTATGATCTCCTAATTTAATCTAAGAGTATTCTTTTTAATTAGATTGCTGACATAGGTACCACGTGAAAAGCGAAGTAAATCAGTTTTATATTATTTTTACATTTATATTTCTCATCTCTTATTAACATTTCCCATTTTTAACGTTCTAGACGTATAAAATATTCGAAATATCCTATTCGATATAATATTTAATGGGCGAAACAAATCTCCCTCTAAATTCTATTTTTTCAATTACATTGATATAAATATATACAAATCTACGAAATCTAATTGTAAAACTAGCGTACTTAAAAATCTAAAACTATAACGTATGCGTATAAATTCGAAAAAATTTAAATTATTTCAAATCACGTCACTAGCCGCGATCTTCTTTTAGCAAAATCGAAGGTAAAATTTCGGGATTCGCTATAGTCTCGAGCGGTCTATCGTAACTTTTCACACTGAAGTTATCCACGGAAATTTGATCCAACATAATTGAATCATACAATTAAAAATATTACAAGCTTCGCGGCACTTAAGCTCGTAACTCTATCAACGATACCCTTTGCAGACATACGTAAAACACGAGTGCATAATGCTTGCTCCGAGGACGTTGTCACGTTCGCTGGCAACTTTTAATCGTGCATTTAACCCTTTCCCATCCACGGATAAGATATTTCGTGACGTAATTTGTCTTTCGTGCGACACTTTCGACGATATATCAGGCGTGTCTTTTCATTAACATATCCCAGACAAACTTGAGATATCTTGTCTTTCGAATTTTACTGCCAGAGACAGTTCAAAAGATATCTGACATTTTCTATCTATTAGTCACCAAAGTTAATCCGATGATTCCAAAGAAGGAAACTTCGCTTGCCTCTCATCGTAAATATAAAAGTTATGATCGTCCAACCTAGACATTCGAAAGACTATCGCAAAAATTTACGTAGTCTTACCATCTTTTTTTTTTCTTTTTTCTTAATTAAGAGTTTAAGGTCACGTGCACCTTGCAAGATTATTAGCGAACAGAGTGAGATAAACACGCTTTATCTATACGACTATTGTAGATATTTGTACAGGTGAAATGGAAATGGAATTAATTACTATTATTTAGTTGTAACATTAATTTTTTACAGAGCATTGCTGAAGAAAATTATGAATACGTTTCAGACTTTAGAACATCGATATCAGGGTCGCATAAGAAAGAAGTAACACAGAGAGCGGAGAGACAGGGCTATCTGGTTTAAAAGAATGAATAAATAAATAAAATTTTCAAATACTGAATAAAAGAAGAGGAATTATTACCCAATAACAAGACTTCAATATTTAGAACCCTTTGTCATGCCCTAGAACTGCTTTGTCATGTGAGTTACCTTCTAATGTAGATATCTCGTCTGTGGATGCGATGGGTTTAACAAAGGCCATCGATTTTGACAGAAAATCAAGATCATCTTGTATCAACGGTAGACAGTCTGATGTTTAATTTAACAATACATACGTTTTGCATCACAATGTACTTCAATTGTACTACAGCAGACAAACGCGATACAAATTAACCGCCACAGCATCCATTAAATATGCCCAAAACCGAACGAGCGGATCTCCGCTGCTCGATAGTCTTGATCCCAAATACTCGTTAAAATTTCGTTAAAAATGCCAGGGAATCGAATGCAACCTGACGTGCACAAGCCGTAAATAGTCCGGAATGGAAACATTAATGTAATTCGATCTCGAGATAATTTTCCATATAGCCGAGCAAGACTCCATTGTTCGGCATTGTCCGCGCGAAACGTGTCTCACGCGTGTCGAGGCTCATGAATGCACCAGCAACAATAATAGCAACGCTCTCCTGCTGGGTGGAACTGCGAGTGCACTTAGAATCGCAGCGGTCGTACTTGTTGATGTTTTAACAACCCCACGTGCGAAAACGGAATGTAGAAAGCAACACTTTTAACCCCACTGATACCATCGACATTCTGCCTTTTAAAGGAATACATACCTGGAACGTGGGGTTCGCTCGATTTACTCCAAGTCTGGATCGTTTTGCGGTTCGACCGCGACTTGCCAGCTAATTGCCCGTGTAATCGTATTGTTTGCGGTAGAAATATTAGTTACAGAAATGGATCGACTCGTTTTGAATCGATGTCGTGGACCGTGTTCCGAGCTGAGATCGCTGCATCGAACCGTAAAGCGAAGGCAAGAATCAATCGAGCCTTTTAAAAGCCCGTTACCGATCGATTCCTCTTTCTGTAAATTTCTCAATTTTGTTACCAAGCTGCACGATTAACGTTCAATTTCGAAACAACAAACGATTTATTTCCATAAATTCGTTCATCGCAATGGATATACCTAAATAATAGCGAACTCTTCGTCCTCGGCAACTCTCTTAAAACACTAACATTCTCAAGTTTTAACAGGGCACGATCATGTTGAGGAAACCGTGAGTTTCATAGCAATCGAGCTAAAGAAGATACAGAACGTTCTCAACTTTCATATCAACAGCGTTAATCCTCGCTAAAAAGGTAACTCCGATCCGGTAGGTAGCTCGAAGGCAGTTATCGGCGACAAACGAGGACAAATGAAGACATTGTTACAGAGCGTGTCTCGATACGAAACTCGCACCTTACAAAGAAATAAATTTCTCGGCGTATTGTCGACGCGTAGCTAATCTCATTACGGCAAACAGAGTTACGGTACAGCTCGACAAAAGACACCCATACCCGCATGAACATTAGAATTGAATACGGCTAAAGTCTAGCCGCTTCTCTAGAGTTTTGTTAATTGAATAACACCTAGCGAGGCATCAACGCGTCCGTGATGCATCCACGATGCATCCGCTTTGCAACGGAGAAGCATGGCCGCAGGGTGAAACAACCTTCTCGCGATAATTACTACTAGCACATTGCGTGGCCGAATGGGCTGGCCAGTCTCAAATTCGTGGCCCGGAGGTTTCGTGCAAGCTGTACTTTCCATAAAGGGAGGAAGAGAGAAAGAGAGAGGAGGAGGAGGAGAGAGCACCGAACAGCATAGCAAGTTGCAATGCACGCACAACCTTATACGGATGCGAGAAAGCGAGCTCTGCCTCTCCCTTGTTCCCCTCCCGCCTCAGCTGTTAACCCTCCTGATCCGGACCGTGGAACCCGGTCCTGGACATCAAACAGGACCAGATATGCTGTGTTGCGGCGCCAAACTGGTGTATGTGCGACTACGCTCCACTCTCTGGACCAGGTGCAATCGACAGGTCGCTGCCGTTGCAACCGCAGGATAACGTTCGTTTATCGATCGTCGTGGGATCGGAAACGAATACGGCTGTTCAAAATCTTTTCGAAATCGTTGCCCATCTCGCGTTACAACGTGTCTACTTTCGAAAATCTTTTGGCTCGTGGTATTGTATTTTTTATGTTTTCTCTGTTTTATTTCTTTTCTTTCCTTTTCTATGGAATGTTAATCTTTTCTTTACGTGAGTATACGTATACCATGTATATATGGACGTTCTTAAATTATTGTCAATATACAAGATATAATTTAAATGAAACTCTTTAATCTAACTTTTGCCTTTGATCTTATTATAAATATTTGATTGCCTGTAACACAGTGATATTATATAAATTAATATCGCGTAATATAAATTTAATATATATTTCAAATATACGAAATAATACGAAGATATCGATGTATGACATTATATAACGTGTTATAATATACTATATCGTAAATTGCATCGATAGCAGAGTAAAATGTGCATATTTATAATTAGAGAAACAATTTTTAGAGTTTTTAAATTAACCGTGTTCTAGGTTTGTTTCACAAAGAAATGACCACCTTTGCTGTGTCTTTTTACACAAAACTAAGATTCATTCAAATAATAAAATCTAAATCAATATTATATTTCTCGTCAATAATCGTTCTGAACACTAGTAATATCAAAGAACCGCAATTTTATAATTTATCATCGCGTATAAAAAGAGGTAGATAATATATCTTGTTAATACGTTTTACTCTTGAAAACGTAAAAACGCACGTCTTTACGCTTACACTAGCCATAGATACTTGCAATGGCTAAATCCTCTTAAGCCCAACGAACTGTAACAAAAGCATTACAGAACAATAAAGGAATCCGAAGTCAAAGAGACAATGGCGAACGAAGTTACTAAATAGATCGTCTTCGCTCCGCAAAGCTTTTCTATTCTTACGATGGAACGTCAAGAGAGAGAACCTACGCAAGAACTTCGCCAGGATTAGAAACCGACTATTTTCAGTTTATTTCTCATACTTCGCTTCCTATTCTTTTTCCTTCCACCTTTCTCTATTTTCTCCGCTTTTGGTTACTATTATTTTCCAAGCTACTAATATTTATTTTCTTACTCGTGGCATTCATAAACGATTTAAACTAGCAATTAAATTTCGAAATATCTTGAAAGATATCAAAACTAAAAGATAAATAATATATTTAGATCGAAACTTAATAAATGATTCTCAATTATCGTTTGAATAATTAAGCTTCCAGCGTTTGGATAGAAAAATCTCGGATTATCAAGTTAAAAGTAACAGGCTGGAATATCATAATGATCAATTCTAACGTAACAATGTTTCCGATATGTCAAATTTTGATGTAATATTTATTTCCTAGGGAACAGAAAATTTTGTATAAATAAATCATTTTTCATTGAAACTGTTGTTCAAATAATACAAGGTTGCATGTCAAATTCGTAGATTAAACAATTTTAAAGTGATCTAGCAGTCCTTTACTCAAAAACAGCCAAATTAATAATTTCGATAGGCAGTTTCATCGAAAAATGAGTAAGCTAAAACGAACATATTATGCAACATAGAATCACAAAAGCTTCGATAAATCATATTTGTGCCAGTGACTATGAAAGCCACCTGAGTCATATATGTTTCGTTTCGAAATATTTAAAGTTTCGCGAATTCTGAATTCCGTTAACGACGTAACAACTGACTCAGTGCAATGGTATCATCAATTGCTACTGCTTTGCAAAGATATTTTCAGATTGTTGCAACGTTAATAGACGTAACTCAAAATGAATGATAAATTTATTTTTTTAAGATCCCCGATTTAGGTCACTTTCATAATCACCGACACACTCATACAAATCATTATGCGCGTATATGTTACATCTAACAAACTTGATAAGCGCGCAAATTTAAAAAATTGAAACGCATGACGCGAGACATTCTCATAAAAACTTTGCGAAACGATATTGTTTAGTATGTATTCAATATGCGATCACATACAGGGTTTCTTATACTTCTAAGGAGAATTCTCGGCTTTCTGCCTGCACCGGTATCGAATCGGAGAACTTCGCGGAAGACAATAGCCAAGTTTCGAGAGTTCGGCATTGCTCGCGTTTCTTATTCCAACGATCGCGTAGTTTTAGCTACGCTATTTCCCAGTTCCTGCTTACGAATTTAAATTTACCTCGGCCACGCGTTTACAGAGACCATTCCGTGAAATTCAGTCTGAGACCCGTACCATTTTTACGTCATATCGCGAAGCGAATCGAGCAGCGAAGGAAAAAAGTCACCGGCAGAGGAATAGAGGGGTGAAAATGGAAAAGAGTAACGAAAAGGGACCGAACGAGGGTGTGGAACGCGTAAAAAGAGACGAGGGAAAGTAAAAAAATTTCGAAAGCTGCAACGCGAGCTGAACGTGTCTAGAAAGAAGACAGAATAGGCAAGGGAAGCTGAAGGGCACGCGCCAGGAAGAGAAACTGAAAGAAAAGCTAGGAAAACCACCACCACCACCACCACCACCGCCACTAGTACCGCTACCGGCATCGGCGGTACATCTATAGAGTATTGCTATCGAGAGCTCGATTCATATTTAGTGGCGCTCGTTTGTTTCCCGCCAAGACTTTTTCAAGCGGTTACGGATTTTGCTTTTCCAGAAATTTTCCAACGATGCTGCTGGTAGGCATACTTTAACAAATGCACAATTTAAGAGGAAGGAAATATTTGGGATTTACTCAAACTCGATGGATTATGAGTCTTTACAGTTGAAAGACATTTTAGTATCTCGTTCCACCAATCCTTGATAATTAAAAATTAGATTCGTGAGAAACGAATTTATTTTACTGTCACTAAGAAATAAATATATCGATTTACATTTACATTTTATGTTTTAAATATCTTTTGAAATATTTGAACGATTACTTTTTTTTATTCGCACTCTAAGCTCTAATTGAACAATCGGTGCATTTTTTTCTGAAATGAAACGTCCCATGAATTTTTTATTAAAAGATATCAAAGTAATCGCCAGATTGTCTAGATCTTTGTCATCATATCATTTTGTATATTTCATATATGATTTTTGAGTATGTATTTCTTTTGAAATGCGACGCTTATATAGTTTACACGAATTGATCGTGTTAGAATATTTTCTAAAAGAAAGAAAATATTTTTGAATACAAAGTAAAGTGGACAAATTTATAAAACTCATATGCTGACTACGGATAAATAATAATATGCAAGGATGAGCACAAGTGTAAAGATAATGTAAAATATCAAACATAAGACATATTTCATAACCTTTCGAAGATAAAATTTACTTTTATTCAAGTTTCGCTTCTTTGTCCGTATCAAACATAAAGTATAAATGTCCTTGCCCTATTCACATGACACAAAAAGAACTGTGCCAAGAGAATTGTCATTTCGAGCACAAAGGATTAAAATTCTTCCGCTTTCCTCTGTAGTAAAAATTTTTCGAATTTTACGTTTAATTAAGATATTATGATATTATGATATTAAGATATTATGAATCGACGATAGACAATTATCTACATATTATGAAGTAAAGTGTCAGATAACTTATTTAAACACAGGTAAATTACTTTTACACAGTTTTGTACATAGAGAGCTCTATAATTTTTAACTGTGGCAACAATATGTTCTTTATCTTAAGATATCATTCTGTAAATATTAAGTTTGAATTTAAAAATTTCGCACAGCTTTTCCTTCAGTACTTTAATAATAATAATAATAAAATAAGCCCCAAATTTTTATCTTTAAGATGAATTCTCTCCGTCTTCGTTTTTCTTCCAACATGAATATGTAACACGATATCTAATATTATATATCTGCTACTAAATAGACACATTTACGGTAACAATGAAATTGATTAATTTACACAGGAATAAGATTCACAGTGCGTCCGATCACAAATATGGCGATAACAAAGGGAAGAAGAAGAATTCCTAGCAAACAACTTGAAAGGAGAATATTCCGACGAGGATGAATTTAGTAAATCACCAACTGCGGTACTTATCCAAAGTCGTGGAGAAATGCTAGGTCTAGATGGAAAACAAGAAGAAGCAATGGAGAAAGATAAGATGATAGGAGCGATGAAGGGGATAAAGGAAGATAGACAGAGAAAGTGCGAGATAGGAACGAGAAAGGGAGAGAAGAAGAAAGAGAATGTGCGCACGTTCCAGTTGGCACGTAAAAATAGTTACCTCGGTTTGGTTTTGCCAATTTAAGAAACTGTTTCGCTCAATCCCATTTCTGGAACTCTCAGCAAGACTACAAAATGCCCCATTCGAACGACCTGTCGTTACTATGCTGTTTCTCTCCTTCCCACCCAATCAACAAAGAGAAGACAGATAGATCAACCTCGTGGTTATGGCAATCGCTCACTGCTGTCTGTTAATTTCACCTCACGAGAAACCTACTTGTTATCTTATGCCATTATTCCAATAGAAATTGTATATCGCTACAAGACAATGAGGGAATCAGGTTCGTGCGTGATTCGAAAAAAAAAAAAACAAATTTTGGAGATGAGAAATATTTCGCTATCAGGTGTAATAATTAAATTAAATATTATTCGCACATATAATAGTTACTTGTTCGGGTAAAGTACCTAATATTGTCAATGGCGAATTTAATGCATCGATAAGAAAATAATAAAAATAAAGAAAAATTGATAATGGCGTTAATGATTTATAATAGTATCTCACATTTCCTCTTGAGATATTTTGGCTATCAGATTAAAAGATAAAGGCATACTCTGGTACATAATTAGTTACGTTATGAAATAAAACCAATTAAAAGTTATAATTGTCAATTCTAAAATAAATACAATATTGGTATTGACAAAATACGTTTTCAATGTTTATAACGATGTCTCGTTTTTTTATCTTGGAATACTTTAGATATTAGACTCAAGAGTATCTATAACAAATTAGATCCTTAAATAGTAATATATTATAACTGGTTTACATCCTTTCGTCTTGAAACATATTCTATTAAAAGATATTTTTTACAAAAAATATAACGAAAGAATATTTCCATTTTTTACTCGCTTGTTGAAAGGTTTAGTTACTCCATTTATGGTAGAATATGTTGGACTTACCCCTTAGTGCATCCGCCGTTATTGCCAGAAGACCTTGCAAACTTCTGCTGTGGTGATGGATCAAGTCATGAAAATCTGCCCTGGCTTGGTGTCTTAACAGTTCCTCAGTCTCCCGGTTGCAGCACATGCCATCACAAGTTGCTGAAATAAAATTTGATGTTTGAGTTTATACCCAAAATTCTTGAATACTTCGTCCAAAATACATATACATATAGATAAGTTATATAATTACAAAATTTTCTAAATTATTTTATTAATAGCAAATATTCTAATAGTATTATTATGTTCTTACTTGTGCAACGACTAACTTACATGGTAATTAAAATAGCAAGATTAAGCGTTATTTCTTTGCTAAAAACAATTATTAAAATTATTTTTTGTTGTAATAGACAATACCAAAATATAATTCAATTTAATGTTATTTACGCGTTATGGTTTTATAGTACATTGTAGCTCCTATTAAAGCTATATTTAATTTCTATTATCAAAAATTTCAACAATTTTTTAAACGATTCTTACTCTACCTTTCTGAGAGTAACAAATGTATAGCATTAATTATGTGATTGTCATAGAATAAGAAGGGTGGAAAAGTGTGTATGTCGGGGCTGAGAATTTGCGACAGAGATATATGAAGTTTGCATATGGTAATTAAGAAAAAATTGTAAAACAAGTCCAATAAGTAATATATATGTATATATTCTACTCCTTTACATGATAGAAAACCTCTTCTGAAAATATTATATCAAGAATGTTAATTTACATTAATTTCTTGAAAGTATTGTTTCGTAGAATATTGCATGGATACATTTATTAACAATAACTTTCTCAAAAGAACAATATATAGGATAAGTCACTGTTCGTAAAATTTTATAAACATTAATTTGGAAAATTTAGAAAAATAAAAAGTAATTTTTTAATATCCAATTTAACAATCCAATTTAAAAATTTTATAATGATTCGCAAAAATGATTTTAATTTTGAACTTTTCTAATTTAGAAAAAATACAGGTGTACAATTATAACATCTTTTTGAAACATTGCATAAATTACGCATGTATTAAAAAAGTAAAAAATCTGTACAATCTTGTAAAATAATGTGTGTGCAGATATATTATAAATTACAACCAAATGTGTATGAAAGAAGAAACAGACGTTTATTTACAAATGAAAGAACAAATTAAGAATGTTCTCGTCGCGCCTTATCTTTTCTTATAATGATTAAGATTATCTTCGTATTGCTTTTTTCACTTCATTAGCAAACCAAAGTTTTTATCTACTTTTTATGACTATCTGATATTATTAACGATGAAATAAAAAGATCTGAATTGCACTTTTAAATATATAAATAAGTAGTAAATATGTTTACAAATTTTACAATAGTGAAAATTATAAAATATATTCTGTTTAGTTAAATCTAAGTAATATTTTGAGAATTTCAATTTACTTCACATATGGAAATATATTCTATTTCTAATGTGGAAATTGTAAAAATAAAATATGATTTAATATTTGATAATATTTATGGTAATATCTAAAATAACACAGAACAAAAATTATAAGCAATATTGAAACATTAAAAAATTAGAAACTATGAATTGTTCCTTCAAAAAATATGCTTCCCCTACGTATATAGTATTTTATTTTTGCGTGCAAATTACGACATTACAAACAAGTACAATATATACGTATTAGTCAAAGTGTCAATGACGAAAGCTGTTGTAAGAACGAAATAAGTGTAGGGAACAAATGTTTAAGTTCGGTATACGGTCGTCTTCGAAACACATAGTAATTCTCATTGGAGAATTATTCAGGAAGTCACAGTAATGATAATACATTTCAAAAGAAAAGTGTGTAGCAAATAGCAATTTACCTCGTGGCAAATAGTACCTACACCAGCTTATACGCCAATTTAAGAGAGATCGAAGCACCATTAAAGCTTAACAAACGACGCGTCATCGAGGTAAATAGAGTTCGCTGCTTTATGGAGCACGTAGTAGACAGGATTGGTCGTTGAACGTTTCAACGTTAATCGATCGAGCAAAGGTGAAAAACGATTTCAATAATCGTTCGACGGTTCTTTCTACAGCCCAATTTACCGTGACACGAAAACGCGAAGTGGACGTCTTGCATCCCGTGGCGTCTCCTCGTGCAATTACAGCACGACGACGATTGCTCGATAAAATACGATAGACTTGCATCTATGTCGCAAGGGTCATGAACGGACAAATAGAACGAGGCTAACGGGATCCTCAAGAGATCCTGGCTCGTTCGAATAGGTCCTTCTGGCCTCATTCTACTTTTCACATCATCCTACCCGCCACCAATTGTTCGTCCTTACTGCAAACCTACATACGTGCGCCCCATTTTACCCGACGTGCGCCAACGTCCATGCATATAATTCCATCCCTCATGGTCATTGCACGAAAGTTTTTACACGATCACGTGGTGTGCCTTAAAACGAAACGAAATATCAAGAGAAACGTTTAAAGCTACATAAAATAAAATAGCTTTAGGAGCGTGTATCAATTTTCTATAATTTTAAATTTAAAACAGCACGTTTATAGAGATTGTTTGACGTTTGAAACACTTTCGGAATTTTTTATTGTTTACTGGTTTATTGGTTGTTTGTTACAACCGAAAAATGCATTCTTTATCCGTCGTTTGAAATATCCAGTCAATGTTTAAATTAATACTCGAATGTCCTTGTACTTATTGAGATTATCACTTGTTTGTGATCAGTTGAGAAGTAGAAGAAAAGGACGAGGAATATGACAAAAGTTTTATTAAGTAAGTCAATGTGTAATACTTTAATTCACGAATGTTCAATGGTTTTAGCTTTAATATTGTTTATAAATAAATTATTACGTTCTATGAAAAGTAGGAATTCCAGACGCGTTTCAGATGCTTGGTGACTTTGGAACAAAACGAAAGATTCTAAGAATATTAATCGAAAAAAATGTACAGTGTATCTGTACCACGATTTGAAAATACATCACAAATAGAAACACGAATATCTATCTTCTACTGTCGTATCTTAGAATATAACATTTTATAATTGGTCGAAGGTAATCTTATAACTGATAGTAAGTACATCAATCATTAATGTTTCTTTTTAAAGAGAATAGTACTATCATAATTATGATTTGATAAAGTGATGATTTATTGCTATCTTTTAACAAGAAAAAGCGTTCAATATAGGCTATTAAGGCAAAATTAAATACGTTGATAATTAAAAAAGGAAATTATCTCTTTCCTTTTGTATAATGTATGAGAATATTTTATAATCTTAAAGCAAAGTTGCAATATTATAAAAATAAACATTACACTTTATCAGTCTAAATGAATGATTTAGAATTTAGCTGAAACCTAGTTTTATAGTTAGGAGCTAGATATAAATAATTCTGAAAATATTCAGATAACATATTTGATTTATAAAACTTATGATCACATACACACAAAATGGGAAAGAATTTTGAAGTTAAAAAATTCGAGGAAATGTATAATAATCATTTTATGTGTAACCTAATTGGACAAAATATCGCGTAACAGGAACTATAAAACCAAATTAGCTATCATAATTGCAGTACACTCACAGAGTTAAAAAAATGAGTTATTGTTCAACTGTTAGTAAATTCGAGAATGACAGCGAATTTAATTTATTATGTATATAAAATAAATTACACTTTACTAACCTTATAAACAGTCTTATAATTAGAAGCTGATTCCATAAAAAGGAATAAATTATAACAGAAATACAACGATGCAAAATTTAAAGTTTAAATTTAGTTTAATATTCTGTAAAAACTTCTCTAAACATTATTTCTATATTTTCGGCTATATTAAAACCATTTGAAGGAAATAGCGAAAGTGAAACGTATTAAACACAAAATGCATCCAACCAACAAACCAAAACGCTAATTGTCTCTTATCGTGTTCTCGGTATAAAGTATATCGCATAAGAAAATTTTTCATAACGTCCTAAAATTGATATCTTTGATAAAATTGAAAGAAAATTAAAAATGCCAAAAATTTCATCAATTTACGTACTAAGCAATTAGATCCAATAATACATTATTAAATTTCGTATCATTTAGTAGTATCTTCGTGTGAGAAACGTGAAATGCAGAACCTGGTAAGAAAACGCTCCATTGGAAAGTAAGCATATGTGTAAATATCTTTTCTAGTCACTTTTAAGGACACTTAACGAATCGAAATTCTGCGACGTAACGTAGCAATATAACATGCATACACATTTTGTTACAACACTCACAAGGATGAGCATCAGACGATTCCCTCAATTTAATTTCATTTAGGACCACTTAAACGGTCACAGTGCAACAACCGCCAAAATACCAGAAGGCGACCGAGCACACCATTTGCGAAATTTAAAAGACCCAAATGTACGCTACAAATTACTTTTGCCAGCGATATTAGTCCAACCTTGAAACACTGCGTAGCTTAAAATCATTTCAGCGTCTTCACTAATCTCTCGATACTTATTGTCATACATAAATAATAATAAAAACTCGGCTGAATATAAAAAGCACCAATCTTGTACAGTACGTTGAATCGCATATCTTGCTTCTACTATTATGCAATTTTTTATTTTTTATATTTCATATATATGGTTATTTGTGAAATTTAATATCAATTTATTTATTTATTATATTTGTTATATTATAGTTATTTATTTGGAACTTTTACACTACGCGCAATATGATTTCATAGGATATTAAATAATTTAAAATATATTTAAGAAATCATAACTAGAAAAATACAATTTTCGAGGTAGACATTTCATATAATATCAGCGTTACTCTTCAATTTGCTATCCCACTACAGGTAAATATATGTATATTACAGTTATATGAAGGAGGAAATAATGAAAAAAAACGTGTGTTCATTATAGCTTTAATTATACAATTGATAAAAATTCATGCTAAAAGGGTACATTACATCCAGTATGCAATCTTAGCATGTAATTAGCATTACATTTAAAAAATTCAAATTAATGAAAGAATGCAGATCCCATTATACTTCCAGTAATTATCTTTAACGTGAACCATCTTCGTTTAATAGATATCGATCTAAAATTCCATTATAAAAGAACAATAATGAAGTATTTATTTATAAAATATTATCGAACTCGAAAACTACAATTGTTTAAAAATGACGGTCCTGAATATTAATAAATACTTTTTTAATACTCTTATAAATGATTTTGTTGTTGTTGTTGTTATCAACTGCATAAATTATTTCTGATTAAGCAGAACATTTATGTAGAACAATTAAGATACATTTGTAACAACGTCCAAAACTATATAACGAATCTTGAATTATAAGGATAAATAATAAAAAATTTTTAAATCTTGTTTCCATTTTTAAATGGAATACTACACGTAATTTAATTTTTAATTTCATCATAAATATCATAAATGGTGGTATAGAATTTTATACATCTACCTAAACACTCTTAATTACATATTAAGGAAAATCTTTCACAGCTGGATTAAAAACTTGAAACGAATGAAACATAAGAATATTGCTTCGCGTCTTCCTTTCATACAATAAAATTTGCAACATTAGAATTAAAACATCTTCAAAAACAAATGGTTTCTCTATATAAATAAATTCCCTTTTTGTAGAACAATACCGTATATTAACTAATTGCATCGTTATATTTTTTAATTGCGTTAAAAATAAAATAACTAAAAAATATATGATACCATTTAAAAAAATAAATTTAACATTCATATGCCTTTTCTGCATCTTCCTACAAACCAAGTAATTATATTAAATTACATCCTCCTTGAAACAGAACAAGTCTCATTTGAAACATTTTTCGAATAACAAACATTCAGAAGATTTCAGATTAAATTTAAAGCATTTATAGAGTGAAATTGATCATCCTCTGTATTTTACTATTCATTATATGTACATACTCCTACATATATCCACTTTTTAAATATTGTTACTTGTATTAACATCCGAAATCTTTCCATCAACATAAAAGTTCCTTTTCGATCTAATTCCTAATTCATAAAACAAGGAATCTAAAAATGTAGAATTTTTCAAGCAACAAAATAATTGTACATATAAGATTTGATAGTTACAAATTTATTTTATTATTGCACATCGTCTTCGCAAAACCAATTTAATCGCGTCAGAATATTCTACTACAGGTAATTGCGACGATTATAAAGCATAAAGCCACTGCAGTTCGATTTATTCGTAATTTTGTAATTAAATTAAATCTCGTAAAAGATAAACAAATGCCGCATACTTGACAATAACTTCCAAAATTGTTGCAACATCCTTTGAAATTGAACTTTTTTAAGATTGATCAAAACGACTTACGTTTTTCTGAGAAATTAGGAAAATTAATTCACTAGATGGCGTAGAAAAAAATTGGATTCGCCAAGAAAAAAAGTAAAGGTCGTATTTTTCAACCTTTTTATCCGGGCTTGTAACAAAAACTTAAACGACACATTTTGAACATATATATCGGTTATATATATTATGCTGAACATTTTATTGAAATTGATTAACGTTGCCATGAGCTGTAAACGATTAAAAATGATGAGAATCACAGTTTTCACGATTTTCTGCCCGAAATCTACATCTTTCAACACCTGTTTCCGCATCAACCGATTTTAACAAAATTTTCAACGCGTATATATCTAATACAAATATTCAAAACGTGTTGTTTAAATTTTCGTTACAGTTCAAGATAAATAAATTGAGAAACGCAGTCTTTACTTTTTTCATCCCGACCAATTTCAATTTATTCAAACTTCTTTTTATACGACATCTAGCGAACTAATCCTTCTAACTTGGCGAAAAAGTCCAAGTGATTTGGTCGAATATTAAGAAAGTTATTCAGTTTGAAAGGACGTTGCAACAATTTCGAAAGTCGCTGTATCTCTCGCAATCAGATTTAAAAACATTACTCACAGATTAAATTACATCCTATGGACATACACCGTAACGATGAGAAATAGATTCAAACATTTGAAAGAAACACAAAAAGCATTGAAAACGGTGCAGCCAGCCCCATTACTCATCCCTGCTGACGAATCATTCGCGCGAAAACTGAAAACGATAAATTGGTGTGCGTGTGTTCGGAAGGTATAACCCGTCAAAAGAGTCAAACAATAGAAGGTGGACGATGAATCATGAAAAATCGTAACGGAAAAACAGGAGAAGATTTTTTCTGGATACCTGGCTATTCTGTGTGGCGCTACCTAGATCGGTCAAGGTATTCCTAGTAGCGAATACAAAAGAACCGAAGCAGGAATGAAAAAGAGAAAGAAAAAAGGGGAGGACACCGGGACAGTGTCTCTCGTGACAGGAAACTTTACGATTCCACGCCGATTTTATGGAATGCTCTAGGATGGTATCGAAGAGGAAACGAAGACGTTCCGATTCTTCGGACGGACAGGAGGGCTCAGTGTTTGCTTACCTAAAAATAACCCGGCTAGGGATAAACGGACGAACAACACGACAAATTATATTTTCCCGCAAGAATATCGATTTATCGATCGACTTTCGTACAGTTTTCGCAACAATTCCGATAATATGCTTGCTTTATTTCATCGTTACAATTACACAACCGAAACCACACGACGCATTATATCGTACACAGGACATTTCTCGCAATATGATCAAGCCATAACTAGACCGTGGATTCTTCTGCATTTTTGGTAAATTTAAAGATGCAAAACTCTACAGAATCTACATAATATGTAAAAATATACAAAATACGGAAAGAATAACATTCATTATAATATTAAACGAGGAAACCTACCTCTACTTAAATTCCATTGCTTTATTCGCGTTCATGGATATATAAATTTACATAAATATCTGCGGCCTAGCCATAATGTTCAGATGGCAGAGGATAGACGGGGATATCGTTAAAAGTAAACGTTCCGAGTGCAAGGTAGTTTATATGTTTGCTTCGGGCGTTTTGAAGTTGTCAACGTTATCCTTATTTTCGTCATTTTGCAAAAACCATGGTAAATTTAAAGAATAGCCAAACTAGCTCCCCTTCTCTATCCTCTTCACGGATTCTACCATTTATGAGAAAAACGTTGAGGACTATCTATACATACGTAATAGCGTAAACGGTTTGTAAAGAAAAATACTCGAACTTATTACAAAATTGAACGATATATTCCATAACAAACTATTATTTTCTATATTAATGATGTAATGACTAACTTATCTAAAACAAGGAATTTTATATATATATATGAATGTATGTATAATAAGACTTGGATAATTCGTGTTAATTGAAATATTATTTGCTTCAAAAATCCCTTGTTTTAGATAACTTGGTCATTATATTATTAATATAAAAAATAATAGTTTGTTATAGAATACATCGTTCAATTTTGTAATAAGATCGAATACTTTTCTTTAGAAATCGTATAGTATATATATCATATACACATACATATATCTTGTTCATTGTTTACAAAGAACAGACCTTGCATACGAAAACACATGAAAATAAAACAAACACTATCCGAGACTGGGTTGAATAATTCCTGCAATTAATTTCAATGTGTCTTAACGCAGTTATCTTGTCAGTTTGGCTGAAAATTAAAATAAACCGCAATATCGTGAATATTGTTGTGCTTCTAAACATTTTTTCTTTTAGGTACTGAATTTCAGTAGTCTAAAACTTCATTTGCCATAAATCCTGTTGTACACACTGATAAATGCATATGAAAGAGAAACCAACAACAAGAAGATTAACACACCTGAAAGTAAAACTTTTAATACCTGCGTTTGCTACTCATTTTTATTAATACTCAAATGTTCGTAATCGTTTCCCTAACGAGCAGTCCTTTTCATTATTAAATCGTATCGCCCGCAAAAGCATGAAAACCGCGAGCTCGAAAAAAACGTAATAAAAATTTCTATTCATCGATACGAACACATTCCACGTAAACATTCTGTTCAAATATTTCCCTTCGTAAAAAATCTAAAGAATTTTTAATATTTATAAAAACGTTACTAGCAGCTCGTAAAAGTATTCTTCAAAACATCTTTCACAACCTAGCCATACATGTTAGCCGCCACCTCTTAATCGACACTCTTTAATTATTTGAAAATTATCTTTTAATTTATTACGCATAATGTTAGACCTAATGTTGCGTCCAGTGAAGAAAATGGCATAGGTGTAACTAGTTTAAGCGGATCTTAATCAAACGATTTACCAAAAAGGAGAAACATATCCAATTAATACCGATTCGATGCTAACCTGTTATAAGTACCAGTTTCACATGATATTGACTATGCAAGGTGTATCATAATCATAATTGCTGGTATAACCAGGATAAGAGTAATTCGTTTTCGAACCTTGTTTTCGAGAATACATATAGATTTTACATATGTAACCCTTGGATCTTCTTATATATTTTGACCTTGCTATAAGCTATGTTTTTATTTCACATTTGCTGTTTATTTATTTATTGCATTAGATATACCTCATATTAAAAAAAGGTCCATTTCATACGAAGAAAAATTTCATTAGTACGATAAGCAGAATTGTAGGTATATTCAACAAGACGAAAAAAATATTTTTGACAATTTTTAAAATAAGCAAGTTTACGTACGAATGGTCTGTTTCAGGGCATTCTCAATTTATGCAATAGAATAAACGCAAGCATATGAAATACCTACTAGCAAGATCATTATGTCAAGCAGTGTTGAACACATTTTATTTTCAATGAAAATAATATATAAAGAATAAATAAATTTATTTGAAATTACCAAATATTTGATTACCTCAAGTAATAACAGAAAATAACGAATAACAAATAATTTTTTTCTTGATCACGTAACTTCTGTGCCAGATAAGTTTCCTCCTAAATTCTAACATGTAAGTCTACGCATACGTCCAGATATGTAAATGCACTTCTTTTTATACTTCTTAACTTTTCTCGCGCTGCTTAATTCAATGAAATGTTTGAGTGACGTTTGAGTGCATTTCGTAACAATAGATATATATACGTGTTTTTTTCTACGCGAAAAGAACAATTTTTCTTATCCTTGATCTTTTATCATTATGTGAAATGATCAAATGTTGGACAAGTTAATTAGCTGGAAATAATTTACTTTTCAAATAAGATTTTGAAATTTAGTTACAATCAACTTTATTCTGAAAAATATTTGTTTGTTACTTTATTCGTCCTTTTTATTTATTACGTTTACATCAAATAAGAAGTGACTAATCCTGTTCCAGGTTTTACCACTGGTTACAGGACACGCTGGTATATGTACAGTGTACATCAATCCTGTATCCTGTTAATGTCGTGAGGTCAAGAATCCTTGTACCTGTGCAACGAGTTCCATCTTGAATCGTTCGAAATGGCGGAGGCGCCACGAATAGAAATAGAAAAAAAGGAAAAAAGGGAATAAAAGGGACCGACAGTGAGAATGTCTCTCGAATGGTTTACGATGCGTTGTCGTTGTCGTTGTTGTCGGGGTGTGGTGCGGCTCATCGCGAGGCTATGAAACGGCTTCCTTCTCACGGCAAATGCCATACGCTTTTTCCCAGTTTTTCTTTTTATAATACATCTACTTACTTACGTGTCAAACGCAAAATAACATTCCAACTATGTACGTATATGTTTTTAAGTATTCGGTTTTCAAATTCTGTAATTGGCAGACTGAAAATCTTTCATAAATCGTTTTATAAAACGACGTTTTGTATTTGTTATCGTGCGAGTCGAAAGTTTAATATATTTTTTGACTTTATGAAAATATGTCTTCATACGTAATGAAGCTATAACGTAATTAATTGTGAGAAAAACGACTGATGTTTTTGAGAATTGAAATGCCTGACGTTTGCAGTTTTTGCCTCTAACGAAACTTTTATTTGTCGAGTATAATATATTTAATTTTTTTCATCAATCAATATTGTAATATAAACATAATTAACAATAATTAATAACCTTCGACCCGCATGAAAGGATGCAATTGGCCATATAGTCGAAGACACGCAACAGGACTTAATATATAATAATATATAATAATGGTAACACATAGTTTATCATGTAACCGATATATGTACATTAAAATAATTCGTATTAATTATGATATAAATTGTAAGTTCGGATCGATAGGTACATTTGATATAATTCAAAATAATTAACAGATCAACCTACACAATTAATGAACGTTACGTTATTATTCATCGGCATTTAATGTTTTGCAAGCTTTAATTTGTTGAAAAAATTAAGTATGCGGTAGTTACGTTACATCAATATGCTGCGTGCGTAGATATGTGATAATAATATTAATATTAATATGATATATTTAATTCTTGACTTAAACAATTCTGATTTTTAAATTGTATAAAAATAATTTCGCGGATTGCGATTCAAAAATAAAGAAAAATCGGAAAGTAGAATGAAACTTATCAATCAAAAATCGCGAAAAATTAGTTAGTTGTACGCTTCGAATAGTCTTAATCAAGAAACGTTCGTTGAAGCTGAATCCTGATTATGCCATTAATCCGATCAGAGTAAAATTTTCACAGATTTTTCATACTACATAAGATAACGTGAATTATGATAAATATAACATAAAAGAGACCTGATAACTCAGGATTAAAAATAAATAAAAAAATGTCAAGATATTTAACGCTTTCGACCGATTGTTTTCTACTTGGATTTTATTATAATCCCTTGTGAAAATCGACTGTTAGAAAGAAATTGAATTATTCGTAGCTACGAATGGGTACAGATCAGAACCTTAAGAGTCATCAATGCACCAATGCTCGACGGACGATAACGTAACTCGATCCGGGATCGGATGTCAGTGTAAGACAATGCTGATGAGATTCTTTTACTTTTACTTTTTACGTTCTTTCTTTATGAAACTTATATCAACGCGCTTGTGATATGTCCGATTAAAATAAGACTAAACAGAAATGACAATGTCGACAGTATTCAGGAATATGAATGAAAACATCTAATGGAATATGTGTGCCCAGTATAGGCACTTCTATGTTCAATAATATAAATAAAAAGATGACGATTTAAAAACTTTTTTAACGAAAATAGTTACATTATGCTATACATTGAAAGACTGCGATAATAAATTTCAGAGAATTGTTCAATTACGTGTGTAAAAAAAAAAAAAAGATTTCAATCATTGCGACTCTGCAACCATATATTCTACCAAAATAAAAATTATCCAGCACGTTACTACGTTGCTTGTTCTCATGATTACCAATCAAATATAGTAATATCTAGCAGTCAGATTAAGTAATGAAGAATGAAATAACGCACATATGTGGCACATATTGTTCCACAGAGGATTGCAAAAATTCATTGGAACGTACATATGCGTCCCAACAGGGTCGAAAGGGTTAATGCAGGACAATTTTAATCTGTGAACAAGCGAAAATGAGTTGATTCGTCAGTTATTATCTGAACAATATCTTGGATAGACTAAATTATTTGTTTAGGAATCTCTTATTTACTGATGCATTGCTTTATTTCTATCAAAAACATATTTTATCCTAGTTATTGGATATATAAAACCGGTTCAAATAAAATCGAATCACATTAATTTATTTAGGCATATTTGATCACTGCAGAAATTTCGAGCTACGAATCAACGCAATTAACAGACTAAAAATCGTTGGAAAATTATAGACATATATAGAAAAGTTCAAAATATTTCGTATTTATGTAATTAATTATATTGAAATGTAATCGTTCGATTATCTAAAAATAATGATTTAAATAATAATTTAAAATAATAATAATAATAATAATAATAATAATAATAATAATAATTTAAAATAAATTTTAAAAGCAAAAACTCTATCGATTAACTCAAATTATCAAAGTTTCATCTCATGTTATTTGCGTACATCGTATTGCATACATTCTTAACAAAATCGTTAAAGTCAAATAAAAATCAGTATCCAAGGTTTGAACCGTTAAATAAATAATTCACCAAATAATAATAAATAAATATATCTAATCGTTTCTATTTTCATCATAAAGTTGGATGTGGTTAAGTGTATAATTTTCTGAATACTGAATACTGTTCTGAATGACTGTTAAACTTAAACGTGGACCATGTGTTTTAAAAGTAACCTGAAAATGTATAGAGATTACAAGGTATTTACTGTAAATATATATATTTGAAAAATTAGTTACACCATAAATAACTATCTTCAATATAATGTATAATAAGTGTTATAGATAATATCAGTGAATACCAAGACTTATTAATTTAATGGATAATTAAAAACTTTTATAATCTACACTTGCATTAAATATTTTGTAATTTATATTGTGCATTTTCAAACTGGTTTCAATTTAGGTTAGTTCAAGTTCAGATTTATTTCACTCTGGTTTAGGTTCGTTTTAAACACAGATCAGTTTTAATTTCATTAGTTTATCAATATAAGCATGATAGTCGTGTCTTATTGCAATGTTTATGGAATTTCAAAATGTCTCGTATAACAAGGTTTACACATCAGAGCATTTAAATATTTTCATGAGCTATAGCAGTCCAATAAGTATATAAAGGAGGCCAGATGCAAGAAAACTACACCGTTTCCAAATATCTTAATCTCCACGTGTAACATATGCATCGTTGTAATTAAATTAACCTCCAAAAAAGCGGCGAAGTGATTTCGTAAACGATTTATCGATTTAAATTAAGAACATTAACGTCATAGGCACCCGAATCGGTTACTCTACGCGTGGACGATTATTTCTCTCCATTTTCTCCGATAGGTGTGATGTACGGCACTTGATGCAGGGAAGTGCATAAAACCGGAAGCTACATCAGCGACCCTTCGGCCTCGATTCGACGAGTGGCTACAGTCGTGTAAAGTGGGTTAGGATACGATAGTCCGGAGAGAGTAATTCGTTCATTCAGCCCTCCGATCGAACAACGTAACACAACGTATCGGAAATCGGCACGCGATCCTTTCCCTAGGTAATATCGTACACAACTTCGCGATCTACTCGTAACACCGATACACAATTTTCTCCAAATATAGTCCGTACCTCAGCCAACACCAATTTACCTCGTGTTAACAATTAACAGTCTACTTCCGGTCTGCTCAAGATTATTCGGGAGAATCTAGATGAATAAATGAGATCCTTAACCACTCACCGCATACTGCGGTATCGGTTTGGTTTACCTTGAATATGGTACGTGCAATTGCGGGCTTTGCGTCGATTATGGCCGGAGGTTACTAGCACCTAAATTTTCCAAGTTTTTCGGAATTGAATATGCTTTTATAATTAAGATATGATAGCTCACGAAAGGATTCGGACACTTATAGAAATCTTTCATGAATATGTTGTGTGTCGTACAAAACATTTTGAAAAACTGGCGTAATAACCTAAATGTTATGGTTATATTCATCAAGTTTAAAATATATTTGAATATATATGTATATAGGTGTTACAAGATATTTAGTATAAATACATATGTAAGTACTTCATAGAAATCACAAAGTATTCAAACTTATCTATTATTATCTTATATATTATTATCCATTATATCAATAAATTTCGATATTCAGTGGTCATCTTTAACACTCATTATGCACTTAAGATGGTTATTCATACTGTATACTAACTATATTTATACATTTTCAGATTGGTTCCAAATACCAATATAACAGAAATGATGAATACTGATGAATCAAAAAAGAATTCTTTTTCGCCTCTCTATCAGCTACTTTTCACAGAACGAAAAGGTTAGATAAAATAAAAAGAGTATAACTTGAAATTATCACGTTATCCATTTTATTCTCTAGACTCCTAGTTGATAAATTTTAGTTGGTACCGTTCATTACAAAATAGTATGATGAATAAAAAATTTAACACAGCAGAGAAAATATATATTTTACGTTAACATCTTAAAAAGAATAATTCAAAAATTATCAAAAAGTCGACACTTCTAAAAAAAATATACAACAGTTATGAAATAATCTGACAGAAAAAATGCCATTTAATGAAACTTTTAACCGCTATATTTTGAAAAATTTTATTGAATACCGCTATATATTGAAAAATTTATTAAATCGGTCATCAATAACCGAATATTTCATTAAATTTAAAAATAAACTGGCATTTATAGTAAATTTTATAATATTAAAAAATATGATATGGAACTTCTTTGTATTTCAACAAAGAAAACAGAAGTTTCTTAAATAATTTAAATATCAACATGACTTTTAAGAAAGCTGTAAATAGTCGCGCCAAAATCTTTATGAACGGACGTTATTTATCAGGCACATGTCGGTAAAAACTTAGGATAAAAAATATTTATGATATAAGATTTATTGCTCTCACGACAATTGAAACAAGTTTTTACAAGTACTCGAGTGGTATTTGATGTAACAACGTTAAGTGCCGTTTAATATAATGACTTCTCGAGAACTACTAAATAAAACTTCGTAATTAGAGTCAACCGACTATAATCAAGTCTTTCAGTTCATTTCCTTCAACGTATGGCGAAATACCTGCCACTCCGTGTTTCGCCCATTTCCGAAATTCCTAGTCAATAGGAACTAATGTGATTCATCGGTGCAACAAGGTTAGCTAATTTAAAACGAATATAGACCATGTTTCGTACGACTCGACTTAGCTCGATTCGACTCGATTGGATTCAATATTTCAGCCTCGATAAGATTTTGGCGCGATAAAATTACCAAATCGTAAAGAGAAATTTTAACATATGAAAATTATCATAAAAGACTAGTTATTACAGGAACTGATTAAACAACATTGAAACCGATCACTTACTTTTCGCACTATTTTCCGTTGCAGGTTCCTTCGTAATTACGAGTGTGATATTCTTGCTCTCGAAGAAGGGCTTTACACGCTCACAATCGGTAGACGCGAAATCAGTATCGTTTTTTGACATTTCACCTAAATACCGTGATCGAGATGACACGAGATCGGTGCAACCGCATAATAATATCACGATCGACACAGGTGCCAGAATTGCACGGCGATGCCTCTGAATTATTTTCATTTTGGCAAAATAGTCAAATCGGCAGAACAAATCGGTGAAAAAGAGGGAAGAAAGCGAAAGAAAGAGAAACTGAGCGGAAACACAGTGGCGTACAGGGGCTGGTGGTAAGTTCCGTAAATCGTGCTTAAGAGCGTGAAAAGAAGAGAGGAAAGAAGACGAAGCACGAGCAACGAGACAATTCAATTTCTCCTTCTCCTCGTTCGTGGTCGTCGTCGTCGTCGTCGTCGCGTATTTGGTACGATGTGATCGTTCGAAGAGTCATCAACCGCGGAACGAGACGCGGTGGCTTCCCCTTTCCTCTTGGTTCTTCGAATCGGCCGCGCGCTATCAAACGGCACGGCAACAATCACGGGTGTTACTGCGAGATCTCGAGACGCGCGAGACGTGCATTTGGTGTGATCGCGCGATGGACGGACAGACGAGACGATGGCTATAGTAATCACGACATCCACTGTCGAGATCGCGCAACAACGTGTTACGGCCCGCACACATACACACGCGACCACTCCGGGTACACCACAATAATAAGCACACACATGTACGCACGTTTAACCGCACGCAAGCATGCATGCATGCACTACGCGACACGCTTTCCACGAGTAGCTCGATGCGACTAAACTGAAGTGCTGAGTGTGCCGAGAACCGAGAGCGGCACCGCGTATTCACAATTCGACCGACCGACTCTCTCCCACTACCCACCACACTACATTCCCTCCGATTCGTTCGCTGCTCGCTACCCTCTATGCTCTCTCCCACCTAACTTTCAATCCACACCGAACTACTCGTCCACCTACTTGCTTACTTACCTACCCAAATGGCACTCCTGATACCTTCCGAAGACGTTACGGGCCGCCACCGACTATTGTCTTTGCTCGCCTTATTTTTACCAAATACATACACATCATGCAAAATAGACTATTATATTAATACATATGTTTTAGGTGATGTATAATTAAAAGAATTTATGAATATATAAATAAAATTTATGCCACTAACATACAAAGTTTCCTTATAATGATAAGTGAAAATATACAAGAGTACTTTTCAAAATATAAAGGTATAAAAATAATGTTTAGCGGCATATTAAATCCACACGAAACGAAAATTTAAATAAACGTAATTTGTGTTCTTGTCTGATTTACTTGCCACACATTCAATGCCTCGTATTCTTCGATACAATCGTTAATTTGATCGGGTTTAAATCCTTTAGTAGTACATCGTTCCAATATATCTGATACTTTAACAGTTTTCGTATTGCTTGCTAGTTCTTTAATAAGATAGAAAATTCGGCTCATTGGGTTTTCTTGGACATTTGTTGATAACGTTTCAGAATAGTTAATAGAATATTTAGACATCTCTATTAATCTATTCGCCTCGATAACATCCGCCTTTTCAACGACATCTGATAATCTTAGACGCGCCAGTGCAGTCGATAGACGTAAAAGCGCTAATAAATTACGTGCAGATGTAAAAGTTTTGTCCTGGCTATTACGAGCTGCTTTCCTCATTTCCACGTAGGACTCTGGAAATGGCAATTGTTCAAAAATATAATTATGCATATAGTGATAAGTATCACATTAGAGAAATTTAGTAAAATTCTCACCAACTATATAATCAGTCAACTCTTCTGGGACAACAGGCTGTTTCGTTTTACATACGGTAATATATCTTCTAATTAAATTCATATCCAAAGCTTGCGATTCCATAGGTGGTTGTATGCAATGCTGATGAACGTAAGTTATATGTTGAGCCATTCTGAAGAAATATATTGATTAAATTATTGTATATTCTCACACTTTCCTACTAATTGAATAATAAATCCGTGGAAATTCTGTATATGTAAATAAAAAAATACATTTGTACAAATACTAACTTTAAGTCATTACCGCGATCTGCTCGATCCTGAATTAACCACAATAAATCAAATCGTGATAATAAAGCAGCAGGTAATTGAATATTCTGCTCAATTGTTCTTTTTGGGTTATATCTACCATAAGCAGGATTTGCCGCAGCTAATATCGAAACTCTTGCGTTCAAACGAGTTGTAATTCCTGCTTTGGCAATCGATATAGTTTGTTGTTCCATCACCTCATGAATAGCAGTTCGATCAGCATCTGCCATCTTATCAAATTCGTCGATGCAACAAACACCTTCGTCAGCTAGTACCAAAGCTCCTCCTTCGAGCATCATTTGGCCAGTTAAATTATCTTTCATAACTGAAGCAGTTAGACCTACTCCAGAAGATCCTCTACCAGTTGTATATTGAGATCGAGGAGCTAATCTCGTTATAAACGAAAGTAACTGAGACTTGGCAACTCCAGGATCACCCATTAAACAAATATTAATATTACCTACAAATGATAGATATAATAAAGCGAAAAGAAAAAAATATGCATATAAACAATAATCTTAAATGTTAAACAACCTCTAATTTTAATATCCTCTCTTTGTTTATCTGTACCACCAACTAGCAGTAATAACAGCGCTTTTTTAACATCTTCAAGTCCATAAATTTCTGGAGCGATAGAACGAGCTAATTTACCATAAAAATCTTCCTCCACTATTAAGGATAATTCATCATTTGTTAATACTGCGTTACTATCATCAGCAGTTTGTGAATTAGTGAGACAGACAATTCTCTAAACCATAAAAAACATATATATTTAAGTATGTTAGATATATTACGATATTATAAAATTATTAAAACAATCGATTACATACATGTGCATCTAAATAAGTTTCATTTAGAAGAGCTGCACCCACTCGAACGCTAAAACCAGATTTTATAATAGGTAAAAAAATACCCGTGATAAGTACATGATCCCCAGGTAAACATTTTCTTGTTGTTTCACCTCTGCAGTATATTGTCAATGTTCTTGGAATATGACCCACTGGAACTTGATCGCTCTTAGAATTATTAAAATATGATTACTACAATTATAAAAATTATTACCAAATATTTATGAATATAAAAAAGAACTTATAAACATATACAAAACTTACATGTTCTTGTATTTTTATTTCCTGAAATTTCACAAATTTTGACCCTCTTGTTTGCATATCTAACACACCACCAGCTTTATTTATACGACAATCATCACTGGGACATTGTCGTAATGGCATATATTTGAGAGATTGAACCTAAAAGTTTCAATTTTATTAAATTTTTATTCTGTCCTGTAACATAAAAGAATCATTCATTTCTTACTGGTTGGAATGTCTCAGCACCACATTGGTCGCATGTATATGTAGCAACAACAAGAAGGGGCATTACATCACTGCATCTTGTTACTATACCTCTCACTGTAACTAGTTTTCCTATTTTGTCAGCTTTTATATCTCTCACAGAATATGCTTTTGCTGTCTCAAAATCCTTGAAATACACTTCACTGAAATGTTCATAAAATTTGTTTATATTATATAATATTATGTATTTATATATAGAGACAAAAATGAATATTAAAATGATATACAAGCGTCTCATAAGTTCTGGGGCATATTTATTTCTCGGATCTCGTTGCTCTCCATCATGTCTGTTACGACTTTCCATTAATAATCTATGTTCAATATATACATCCAAAGCATCTTTTGGTGGTACAGGTCTTTCTTTTAACTCAGGTAACATCTCTTGAATAAGCTACGTAAATGTAAATATATCTTTTCAATCAATGTAATAAATAACTTCTCAATGCCATATTAAAAAATAAATATATTAACATGTTCACAATGTCCATATGATATTCCTTAATCAAATATAATAACAGATGATATGATAAACCTGAGACAGGTCCACTCGTTATAATAATTTATGAATGAATGACTGAATTATAAGCATTATACACATTTAAGAAATAATTCAATTGAACATTACAATTTAGCAGAATAAAATGAAACATAATTGATTCAATAACAATATAAGGAACGTAATATTCTTTCTACAAATTCACCAATATATTCTTCTTTATCTTAAAGTCCAAAATTCCCAATCATGTTTGTTGACGAATGAACAAGATATGTATCATATATTTGGATATAAGAGAGAAGTAGGTTTCTGTCTTGTATTATGAACATATTAAAATCCCTATATATTATATCCATATTATAAATATAAACTTACCTCCAAAAGTAAATTAACATATCTTCTAGTATTGTTTGCAATAGATATCGCTAATTCATCATCGAAGTCATGTATATCATCTAACTCTATTAGTAAATCTACTTGTTCACGGTGAGCAATATTACTGAGTTGTGTCTTATATTTAAGTGCTTTCTTGCCAGTTTCATTATCTATTGCTACAAAGCTCGTCAAAAAAATCTTTAATTGTTCTAAAATAACAGAGAAATTAACCAACTTGTTAGATGTGTCTAAATTACGATATATTCTTTTGTAGTGGTTAGTTTATAACATAAATGCTCACCCCTAACTTTTGCATAATCCATTGATATTTTTGGTGGCATTGTTCTAAATTTATTTTTACAATTATTTTAAAATTTAATGTATATATTATCTTTACTTGAAAAACTTAGGTTCTCTTAATGCAGTACAAAAACACACGCTATTCTTGAAGTAATCTTCCCGCCTAAACCGAACCGAATATTTACTTGATTGTAATATCCACAATTTTCGATATTCGATTGTAACACCGGTAATTTTTTAGAATTTTAAAACATACAAATCTACAACTTCATAATTAAATACGGAATATAACTGCAAATCATCCTTTTACTTAAAAAGTTTTTAACATTTAATCTCTAAAAATTTTATCTTCATAATATATCTTTATAAATATAATCATCTAAAAGTTTAACAAAGCTTTATATTTCTGCTTATATTGTTGTTCATAAAGTTTTCTTTCAAAATTTTGTGTAAAGCTTACTAAATATTTAAATTGCACTAATATATTATATCTGAGAGGAAATCTCTCTGATTATATAAAGAATTTAATTAATAACATTTAAAATATTTAAAATGTTCTATTAGGTATAATTTAGATTTTACAGCTTGGATCAAATTTACAATATGGATATTACAGATAAGTCCAACATGAAAAATTCAAATTTCCCCTTGGCAAATCTCTCCACCACGAGCACTACATAAAACAATATGTTAAAATAGATAAATAATAAAATAAATATATAAATCATATAAAAGTAGGATATAAACCAGAATTACAAATATAGTATGTACATTAATATCACAAGTGAAGTTAAATCTCTTTATCTTTAGTAACGATGTAATTTTATTAAAAATAAAAATTTATTTATTATTCGCATACAATAAAATAATGTTTTAGATTACGGTCGCAGGATTCACTCTTATTCGATCAAAATAAGATTACGTTTGCGCGATCATAACCAATCACCGATGTGGCTCCAAAATATCACATTTCCCGCTCCTCGGAAATGACTTCAGTTATTCTATTCCTTATATTTCTATGTTCATGATTTGTGTTGCATGTTTTTCTTGATTGTATAAAGTATTGTAAAATAATAAGATGGGCAAAGCAACAAAGATAAAGGTTTCTAAACAACCTAAAACAGCCTTAGGTGATCAAATAGAAGAAGCACAAACTGTAAAATCGAACAACAGGCGAAAGGTCAGAATTCGCCACGAAGATGATGATAAGGTTAGATTTATATATCTTCATTTTTTTAATACAAAAATGATTTTGATTAATATTTTATTATTGAGTGTGTTATTCTTAAAACATAATAGCAATTCTGATTGATAAATTTTAGTCTTTTAGTATAATTTGTCATGGAATAAAATATAATATTTTTAAAATTAATTTACATTTACATCACTTATACTATAATAAATCATTCTAGATATTTAGTATAAATTGATTCATAATATATAACTTTGATTGCAACTGTATAGTTTGTGGACCCTGCTCTTACAAAACGAATCCTATCTCAAGCCAGACAACAACAAATGGAAATTGAAGAAGAAAGTGGAATTGGACAAAGTACAAGATCTATAAAGAAACCATTAATAAAACTTGACACTAATGCTGAATTTAGTGATTCAGAGGAAGTATCAAGTGAAGATGAACAGGATACTGCACAATATTATGAACATATTGAAATAAATGAAGAAGATGAAAGAGCTATACAAATGTTCATGTCTAAGGATGCTGTCCCTACGAAGACATTAGCTGATATAATATTAGAAAAGTTAACAGAAAAAAAAACAGAAATTGAAACTCAATTTTCAGATGCAGGCTCAATTCAAATGCAAGAATTAGACCCAAGAGTGAAAGCAATGTATGAAGGTGTTAGAGATGTATTAACAAAATATCGCAGTGGAAAATTACCTAAAGCATTCAAAATTGTTCCTAATTTAAAAAATTGGGAACAAATATTATATATTACTGATCCAACAAAATGGTCAGCTGCAGCAATGTATCAAGCTACTAGAATATTTGCTTCTAATCTCAAAGAAAAAATGGCGCAAAGATTTTATAATTTAATATTATTACCACGAATTAGAGATGACTTAGCAGAATATAAAAGATTAAATTTTCATCTATATGAAGCATTACGGAAAGCACTGTATAAACCTGCTGGTTTCATGAAAGGAATTTTACTTCCACTTTTAGAATCTGGAACTTGTACATTAAGAGAAGCTGTTATTATTGGATCTGTGCTTGCTAAAAATTCAATACCAACTTTACATTCTTCAGCAGCAATACTAAAAATTGCAGAAATGGATTACACTGGAGCTAATAGTATTTTCCTTAGAATATTTTTAGATAAAAAATATGCTCTTCCATATAGAGTTATTGATGCAGTGGTATTTCATTTTCTTAGGTAAAAATTTAAAATTAAGATATAAAATTTTAGTAATGTTCCAATTTCAGTAATAACCTTATTTTTAGATTCGAAAGAGATCCTAGAGAGCTTCCAGTTTTATGGCATCAGGCATTATTAACTTTTGTACAACGTTATAAAGGTGATATTAGTTCTGAACAAAAAGAAGCTTTATTAGGATTATTAAGGAAACAATCTCATCATACAATTACACCTGAAATAAGAAGAGAATTGCAACATGCTAAATGCAGAGACATAGAAATCACAGAACCTAAATTAGAACCTATGGTTTGCTAGATATTTGTACTATATTAATTTTGTAAATTAAAACATTAATAGCTATAAAATAAAATTTATCATATTTTTTATTGTATGTTTCAACCTAACTTCTAACTACTGTTACTATACTTGACACTTGATCCATGAATCTGTACTCTGCTGAAAACAGAGTGCAATAACATGTAAATTATTAATCCTTTTTAAGTTACTTCAGGCAATAAAGAAATAAATTTTAATGCAATGAAATTTTAAGAATCAGAAAAATTTCTAGACAATATATGGTACGTTGCAAATTTAATGACGATAATAGAATTGTTGTATATCAAAACAATTGAACATAACAATTATATACATATAATAAAAATATCAGCTAGCTTGCTATATTATGCTATATTAAGCTATGTTCGACTAGAATTACAGAAATACAAAATTTTAGCAACTAATCATGATACTTTTGATAAATATAGAGTACTCAATAATTATATTGAGTTGGGTAATTATAACCATTTTTGATAACAAAAAGTTGAAATAACTTATAATATTCCTTGTAAATAAATGTTACATACATAGATATATAAATTCAAACATTTGTAAATAATTAAAAAATAAACAATTGTTCTTACAGATGAATATTTAAGTTATTGAAGATTTTGATATAAATGAAATGTTCCGTCATTTTGCTAAATTTTGTATAAAGATGTTCTATAAGTATAAGAAAAGCTACTAAAAAGTTGTAAGAAAAATGCAAGATATAAAAGGAATGGTAATAGACTTGCAATTAGTACAAAATAAGAAGAGTTTCATAATTAATATGATTTATAAAGTGTTAATACCTGATATCAAAACGTTCATCACTGCTATTAATAAAGAACTAATAATGATTAAAATATGTATTTATTATCTCACAAAGTTTATTTCAATATGGCTTCACTTTAATGAATCAATCTAAGTATTTTCAATCTCCTAATTTAAGTACTAAGCATCAGTTCATTATGTATATTCATATCTGATTTATCTTTTTTTCAAAATACTTAAAAACTCATGTGTGTGAAATCAAACAATACCAAGTTCCTAAATATTGTTCATTCCATATTCTCTCTATTTTGATTCTTCAATATTACTTTAAATATCATCTTAACAAAGTTTAATTTGAGACAAGTTAGTATATTAACAAATTAAATTATATCACTTTGTATTAACATAAAGCTTCTAAATACTATTGCTCAAATTAGTATTTGTTATTTGAATTTATTGAAATGTTTCTTTTCTTAAAATTTTATCTACTTTCTTATTAGTAACTACAAAATACATGTTAAAATTTTTATTCATTTTTTTATGATGGAACTTGAAATATCTACATTAATATTAGGCTTTTAATAGAAACAAAATTGATAATTACATCACATTAACAATATTTTAAATACATATACGATACATTTAATTTTTTAATATTTTACCTTTTTATTAAAAATGACTGATTGATTACAATTATTTTGAGCAGTAAAAATATGCCAAACAAATACAAACGCTTTCAAATATTGACATATTTGACTGTATATGGATATACAAAATATATACAAAAATATTGAACTTTGAGGTGTTAAAATCAGATGTTATTTTTGTGCTTGTACTATTAGATTAGTTTTCGAAATTACATGTAGAAACATTCAATAATACGAATTGATGAATGTTGAACAATATTGTACAATTAGATTTTTCAATTATACACAATCTCAAATACGGATTTAAAAATTTAAATAAAAGTTCTGATATTTTGTTATCAATAATGGTAATTAGTATATTTGCTGTAATAACTAATAGATTTTGTTATATTTAAGGCCACCTTCGTGATCCTTGGTAACTGATTCTTCCAGATTGTTTAAGATATTTTACAATGAATCTTTTTCCAATGCGTTATGAGTTATATAGCATATAAGTTTAATATTATATTATCTATTTAAAAGTAATCCATTTTAAATTACTTTTTAATATATTTTTTAATTTAAAAATAATGTATTGTGAACACGACCAATACTTTTACATGTTCAAACTTGCTATTTTCAAAATTTTTATATTTTTTACAATATATTTTACGTACATCCAAAATTATAATAAGTACTTAAATACTCTATTCCCCAGTGTAGAGAGATTGCAACATATATATTAAAAAATATTTAAGAAATTGCTTATTGATTAGAGTTGTCTATTGGTTAAACAACTATTTAAAATATCTCAAGATATTTTTACAATGTTGTGAACCTGGTTCTGAATAACAGTGCTATAACTTGAATGTATACATATTGCAATGTTTGAGATTTCAAAAATTTTTATATATTTAGATTTCTCAAATTACCTAAAATTTATTTTTTCTTAAAGAAGCTAGTAATGCTCTTGGATCCAGCTGCTGCTTTTTGTCTAGCTAATTCTTTCTTACCAATTGTAGCTTTTTGAGGCTATATAAAAAAATATATCATGAAAACCTATGTTATAGAAATGCATTGAAAGACACAAGTACCCTTTTTTAAATTACCTTTTCTAATTTAGTTGACTCAGGTGTTTTTGGTTTTAATACTGATTCATTTTCAATTGTATCTTTCTTAGGTTTCTTTTCTTCAACAGTATCTTTAGGACTACTTAATTTCCGTTTCTTATTTTCTGATTCATCTGATAAATTTAAATGTTGTGCTAATTTTTTTGATAAATCTTCTTGAAGATACTCTGATACAATGCCATGTGCATATTTTAAATATTCTAAACAAAAAATGAGTATATTAATACCCTTTTCCTAATCCCAACATAAATAGATATTGTTTTATTTCTGAATGTTTATTGAAACAATAATTGAATTTGCTATTTACTAAAATTTTTCATGCATGAAATTTATTTCATATCTTACCCACTTCTGAAGCAGTTTCAAGTTTAGTACTTTTAACATAAGTAGCACTAATAGCACCCTGTGATACATGAATGCCCTTCTGTTTTAATACTTCAATTACTCTTTCCACTTTCCTATGCAACCAGATTAATGCTTTTTCTTCATTAAATTTATAAGCTTGTAAAGATTCATCTCCCTTGCGGTCAGCGACTAGAGTCAGTTTTAAATTCTGACATTGAGTAAGACGAGTCGTTTCTATAAAATCTTCATCCCAAAGACATTGTTCTAATGGTTGTGCTTGTTGTGACTACAAGTGTAATACTTTTACTAGTACTTAGAATATTAAACCCATAACAGAATCAATTAAATCCCTACATTATGTCATAATAGATTAACATAATATATATAATTATAAGTAAAATATAATAATGGAGATTTACCTTTCTTAAATAAGGTAATATTAAAAATATTGGATCAATAGGAGTAGATAAATGTAACTTTCCATCAGATTTTACATTATCATCTATAAACCATGACCTTTTATTTTCATCAAATGTCAGAACTTCTTGTACTGTTACATTGCCTGGACTAAATACAAACATTGCAGGTTGATTTGTAGCTGGATGTCTTAATTTAATAACATCAGGTACACCACCATCTGTATTATTTAAACTATCACCTGGAAGGCATAGAGATTATGTTAATCTATTTTATGAATATATCATTAAGAAATATAGTATAACTAATGAAACAGTAAGAAATAGGAAAATATTTAAAATTAATAAATAAGTTTAATCATCTTGGGTAATATTGGTATGTGTCTAACGGTTATAAATAATATATAATAGAGAAATTTAAATGCGAAATAATTTTTATTTATGCACCTTTCATTAGGAAAACCCATGTATTTGTGCCTGGATGTGAATTTGTTGTTTTAACACATTTTTTTGGTGATGCTTTGGTACGCGGCATATTTACGCGCGTTTTACACAAATCGATATTACGTTAGGTTATTTATTCCTTTCACAGAATTTTCCCCTTGTATTAATGCACATACACACAACAAATTTAGCGATCAGCCATTTTTCGTAGAACCCTCAAATTGTAACGTCTTATTACTAGATAATTGAAATATATTATATTGTATATCTCTTTTAATAAATAAACAGGTTAAACGCGACATGCCGCCAATGTTGTAGGAAACAACATTTGAAATCTCGATGCGTAGTCGAACATCAGTGAATGGTCGATGATCGGAGTATTAGCAGAAAAGAGGCGTTACCGCGCTAATGAGCCATCTTTTAAAAAAGAAAGATACATGAAAATCGTACTCTAGTGTGAAAGATTTAAACTACACATATGTCATTTTTACTGATACGATATATGTATATTTAATTCCCATATAATTTTGTATAAAACACATTTTAATGTTTACATACATAAAAAAATATTGATAGTTTAAAAATATAATTTCAATCTATTTTAATTCAATAGCATAATTAACACTATATATTTTATTACGCTTATTATTTTTTCGTATTTGTATGCCTGTATGTATATGTATATTAAATTTTACGTATATAGGAATATAACAATTATAAATATCCTCTATCCCATTACGTATATTTCTTTCACAATAGTCATACCGGGTAAATATATCTGTATAAAAACATATCCAGACTTAACTAACATAATTTTAATAAATTTAACATTATATAAAAATAATTAAATCAGCGGTTTTCGTTACATTTTATATTGATGATCCGACTAAATTTTTAAATCTTATGTAATACATCAATATTATATTATATAAATATCAAGAAAATAGTTTAATTATTTGGATGTATAAAATTTAAGTTTTTGCAATAAGTAAACTATAAAAAATGTAAATTTGAATATTTTACACTTATAACTTGAGGAAATCCTTCTTTGTTGATATTCTCTTATACAGTCAAAAACAATATTTAACTGCAAATAAAAATAAAGAAATTTATTAAAATAAATTACATTGCATTCTTCTTTTTGTAAGAGTTGTTAATATAGAATATACTAAACAAAAAAATTGTGAAAGACGACTAACCTTCTAAAAATTTTCGGAAGAAGTTATTATAAAATTTCCAATTGAACTGAGTTATTCTATTATCATATGAGTATAAAGAAAATACAACAATATAATTTCAAACTTAAAAATCCACGTATGGTGTAACACAAATTTAATAAGAGGACATACAAAATACATTAACTGATGATATTTCCGAATCTTGACTTCATAATGATTAAGTAAATATGTAAGTATAAGTATATACGTTTATACATATAGTATCCGTTATGATGTCATTGGAAGCATTGTGACCTTTTTTCTCTTACTCATTACTCACTCTCTAGTTAGTAAGCACCTTGAAAGAACTATGTACGTATGTACATGACGTGATGCGAAAGTGGGTGTGCCCATCATTGGTTAGCCGGCTATCAAACGTAAAACTTCTCCCCGTTTTTATTTTTCGAAAACAGTTTATTGGTAAATTTTTAAAAATATTTTTATTGTAAATACATTTTCACGCATATAAGCATAAATTAACATAAAAAACAATAATATAGACTGTATTGCAATGTACAATACAGATATTTATATTATTCTTTGGTATTGATCAATTTAACTAACAATTATCTTTATTTATTCTAGGCAGTTTTCTGCGTAGTCAAAAATGTCACAACAACAGTATTATCCGTTTAAAGTAAGTATCTCTTAATTATTTATTAGAAGCTTAAAAACATTCTTTAAGTGACTGCTTTTAAGATTAGTCTATTTTTGGTATGGCCATTGATCGACCGTATTTTTATCGCTGCTTCGCTTGAGCTAATCAATCAGCGCTCAACTTCTCTTCGTATTATGAATATATATTTTTAAAACAGTTTATGCTTTATTAGAAATTTAATATTATTAGTGTTATAAATTCTTTATATCATAATAATTTGCAATAAAGTACTTATGTCCTTAGCACGAATTATTGGAATATAGAAAATTAAATTAAATAGGAAAGGGTTTAAGAAAGGCTTCAAAAAAGATCTACACACACACTTTAGATATAAGTTCCATATTATGTTAATATAAAAAAGCTTTTTAATTTTAAGTATATATTTAAAAAATATATGTTTTTTTGTTTTAATTTACTAAATATCGTTTTACTAAAATGTATATATTAAAAAAAAATTTGCATATTATTTAATGATAAACATTTTTCTTAATATTAATAAATCATATTTTTTTAAATTTCTTACATATCATAGTACCAACTTGTTAATAGCTTATAATAATGATTTAAGTAAAAAGATAATTATTATTCACATATGAATTGTATAATATAAAGACATATAAATATATAAATATTTTAATTTATTTAAAATGATATAAAAGAAATAATCCTCTATAGTGTACTCCAACGGTGTATCCTGCGGAACCATTTGATGCAAATGCAGATGCTACAATGTTGCGTAAAGCAATGAAAGGTTTTGGTACTGATGAAAAAACTATTATTGATGTACTTACAAGGAGAGGAATTGTTCAGAGATTAGAAATTGCTGAAGCATATAAAACTTTATATGGAAAAGATTTGGTTAGTGATTTAAAAAGTGAATTAACAGGGAAATTGGAAGATGTTATAATTGCTCTTATGATACCATTACCTCATTATTATGCTAAAGAACTACATGATGCAGTTAGTGGATTAGGAACTGATGAAGAAGCAATTGTAGAAATTTTATGTACATTGAGTAATTACGGTATACGTACCATTGCAACATTTTATGAGAACTGTAAGTGTAGCAATTATTTATCTTAATTAAATTTTAGAAAAATAAGTTAATATAAATTTATATAGGTCTGTTATATAAAGCATTTACATTTCTTAATTTAAAAATATTTTGTTCTTAACAGTATATGGAAAATCTCTTGAAAGTGAATTAAAGGGTGATACTTCAGGACATTTCAAAAGATTATTAGTTTCTCTTGTTCAAGCAAACAGGGATGAAAATCAAGGAATAGATCAAGCACAAGCTATAGCAGATGCTCAGGCACTTTATGAAGCTGGTATTTATAATAATACAAACTATTTTTAATAAAAGAGGAGTATATGATTATTTTCAATAATTATTAATAAAATAAAAGAAATCTGTGTTTTGTTTCGATATAAGAATTATTAATCATAAGTAATATAATATATAAGTAATATAATATATTTACTTGAAACATAATTATTTATTTTGGTATAGGTGAGAAACAATGGGGCACAGATGAATCACAGTTTAATGCTATTTTAGTAACACGTAGCTATCAGCAATTAAGACAGACTTTTATTGAATATGAAAAAATATCTGGTCATGACATTGAAGTTGCTATTAAGAAAGAGTTTTCTGGAAGCCTTGAAAAGGGTCTCCTTGGAATAGGTCAGTATTTTGTTTATAGAAATGTCTAATACAGTGTTTCCTGGATCATTGTAACAGTCAATACACTCTCTCATACAATCACTCAATACACTCTCATGATATTTTGCTAAATCAGGTCCTCAAAGTCATGTGACTGATTATTTAAAACAACAGACCAAAAAGTGCATAACAGAAATAAAAATTTCTATCTTTCTCTTATGAGAATATTATCAATAGATGGATGAAGTCTTCCTAATTAAAATAAGTACAAATATGATCTTACTTAGACTTACTTTCATTGGGAAAACCTTATCTGTACATTTGTAGTATGTTCGTTAATGTCTAATAAACACTAAAAAATTTATTTTTGCTGTAGGAAATCTGAACAATGCTCTATCTATTTGTAACTTCTTGATTTTGAACATAATTATAATGATGTGTGGGAAACACTGTACAATGAAATTGTAGTATTGATATTATTGAACTATATACTATATATTTATGTTTTAATTTAAGAACTGTATTTTAATATAATATAAATGCTATGATTTTTATATAACAGTAAAATGTGTAAAATCAAAAGTTGGTTTCTTTGCTGAGCGATTGTATGCCAGTATGCATGGTATTGGTACAAAAGATCGAACATTGATCCGCATTATTGTTTCTCGAAGTGAAATTGATTTAGGTGATATTAAAAAAGCTTTTGAAGAACGTTATGGAAAATCATTGGAAAGCTGGATTGCGGTATGTATTCATATTACTCTTTCTTCAATATTTTATGATATATTATTAGTTAGTAAAGTATTGTAGTATGTTATTAAAATATATTTCTAGCAGTACACTGTATATATAGTTCTATAATAAAGTTGCTTTTAAAAAAACATAGAATAAAAGTAAAGCTTGATTTTAACTAATTAAGTAATGTGATGCTCAGATAATACTCATACTCATGAGATACGTATTACATTATCGATCAACCATTTAGTTCAGTATATTAGGATTTATATCTAATTCATTAAGGAAAATAATCTTATAGATGTATAATGGGCTATTCGTGTATCTAAAGAATTAAAGATAACTATATATGATTTCAAAAATTTTGCTCATAGTACTAAAATTAGAAAGTAGTAAAAATTTCATTCTAATAAAAATTTCTAACTGCAGATTATATCACATACAATTGAATATTAACGTTCAAATTAATACCTAAATTTTCTGTTCTAGGGTGATACATCTGGAGATTACAAAAAGGCTTTACTCTCACTTGTTTCTACTTAATTAAGAGAAAATATTTCAGGATAAATTCCAAAGCTTTAATAATATTTATGGCCCAAATAAAAGATGAGTGTCTTGCACACTTTTGCTTATACTTTTGCTTTACATCAATCTATTAATTAAATATATGGATATAAAGGATTGTGCATTTTACTATATTTTTTACACAATTTTGGAATCTCTGAAGAATCTTTACGGTGCTATACTGTGCTTTTTATGATATACTAAAATTTATTTTTTATGAAGTATACTAGTTTACTAAATTGCATAGTTATATACTATTTTTTATTAAAAATGTTTATATATATATGTGTATATTTGACAATGAAAACCTACTATTTGTACAAACTGTTATAAAAAAAATCTTTATGAATATAAATATATTAAAATGTTAAACATTGTATATTTAATACGTTGTATATTTAATAGCTAGTCGTGTTTTGTAGATATATAAGTCTTAAAATATGTGTAAGTTATATCAGAGAGGAAATTTCCTCTCTGGTTTTATATATTTATCAAACATACTTCTATATAACATTTAATTTCAATATTTATAAATTCTACACATAGCATTATTATAACATAATTTACTTTTAAAAGTGTTTATTTTATACGTTTACAAAATTATTTTATATTTATTTTTATATACACGTAAAAGATACGATAAATATTTATTTTTTTATATACACCTAACTTGTTAAATATGCAAACTTTACAGCATCTAACACAACGCAAATACTCAAATAAAAACCAATAATAAAAAAACATACAGAGAACATAATAAGAGGAGATAGCATAAGTCCAATTCTCTTTTCACTATCCTATCTTACCTTAAGAAACCTTAGAAAATGTATACGACTGGTAATTAAGATACTAGAACTGAAATCAAATCTGAAATATACTATACTACAGTTTTATCTCGAAATAAGTTTTGCCTATAATAACTGGTTTCTGACTCAAAATAAGCAACTCGCTATCCCCTCTTCTTCATTTGAATTCGCCGACAGAGTGAGAGATTCGAAACGAGTAAGAAGTCTGTGAAAGCAAGAAGCCATACATTTTTGTGATTGAATGAATAGTGACATCATTTAATAGAAAACGAATAGAATATATGTAGTGCTTTCTCATTCTAATATTAGCGATCCTGACTTTTTATATACTGCTCGGTTGATTACTTTATGAAATTGCCGTTATCTCAAGTCTCTCATTCCTTCTCCGTGTTCTTTTTTGTCTCATTCGAGAATAAAATTAAGCCAAATAACACCGGTATAATCTCGAATGTATTGCTTATTTCGATCCGAAACTGTATATTACGATATATTATGTAGTTCACACAAGATACAGAAAATTATACAGATGCAATAGTAATTTATTATAGTTAAAGTTAAAAAATAATTAAAATTACATCAAATGTATACATTTGTAACACAGATTATATCAGACTTTAGATCTTACTGTAATAAACACATAATAATGGTACCATATAAAATTTAAAATTTGTGTTTGTATATTAAGTAGAGAAATAAAACTAATAGAAAAAGCTAATTTATTAAAGAAATGTATTTCTCCACTTATGTTAATATTGAGTACTGATCATTTTTTCTTGTTATTTCTTAAACTTCTACGTACAAATCCTAAGGAAATATTAATAACATTAATTATAGCTATCTTCATAATCATAATTATATAGTATCATATACCTGCGTTGTATTTAGTGTGTTTTTTATTAACAGAAAATGTTTTATTATTTGATGGATAAAACAAAGCTGGCATTCTTTCAAAACACTTAAGCATTGGAGTTGGTAAGGTTTTGTCTAATGGAATCCAAGGTGGACTAGGTAAAGTGTGAAATATCTCATCATAAATTGTATGAATATCAAGATTGTTTTTTCTGCAAATAGATAATGGGACAATAAAATTAAATAATAATTATTTTACAATCACTTACCCTGAACTTTCTGCTAATTTAAAAACAGCAGCAAATGCTCCATTTCTTACTGTATGTCTTAAAATATAACGTCCTGGAGATAAATTTGCAAGAGATTGAATAACATTATGTAAAATTATCAAAGTATCTTCAACTTTCGTGTTATAAAGTCTTTTAATTTCATTATTTATAGATATTGCTGTACGATGTTCTATTTGTAATATTTCTGATGTTTCACTTGATATTCGAACTAAAATAAATATACATACATTGCATTACTTTTGGGTGTATTATTGTAACATATTTCTATGCAAATATAATACAACTAATTTATTATACCGATATTATTGATTACAAATAATTTACCTCGAGCTAGAAATGTATGAGGCCTAAATATCAAAGATACCCATTGTTTCAATGCTTCTTCTAATGTTACAGCTTCAGCACCAAGGTCAGGCTGATGCTCTAATTTTGGTGTTAACAATAATAATCTTTGTACTTCATTCTCTAAAGTCTGTAAAAATAAGGTAAATAATTAACTAAACACTATATTATTAATTTTAACTGTTTTTCTCAGATTACCTTTTAGAAACATTTCAATAAATTAAAAGGATATTAAATATTACATAGCAAACACAAACCTCAAACCCATGTGTTTTTGTTCGAACTAACATTTTATATTCTTTAATAACATCTTTCATTAATTCATTCTGTTCTGAAAGTAGTGGTCCAATTGTAAACAAGTTATATGATACACAATTTTCCATCACTTCAGAGGTTCCACTTTGTATCTCTATTAATTCATAAAATTGATTACTTTCAATGCTTTTATTACTTGTTCTTTTTTCAGTTTTTATAGCTTATATAACTAGTAATCTTCATTAACACATAACTTGGGAGACATATATCTATATAAATATTAAATATATTTTTACCTTCATTACTTGTAGAACTAAAAGAATTGCAAAAATTAGAAGCGGTTGTATGCAAAGATTCTTCACAGTTTGTGGGATTCTGTTGAGTTAAAATTTCTTCAAAACTTTTATCCTCTTCTGATGCATTTGAAGATAACTTATTGTTAATTTTTGTTAAAGCATTTTCATATTCTTCTTCTAATTTTAATAGTTTTTCACAATTAACATCATCAAATATATTATCATCTTCATTACTATTATTATGTAGTCAAAAGTGTAAATTGTAATGTTATTCATAATTAATTAAAAAGAAAAATACAATTTAAATAAAAATATGTGGAAAGAATAAGTTTCTATCTTACCTCTCTAAATGTTTGTTACCAATAAAAAAATATTTCAGAATATATTTATACACCCAAGTATTTTTTTCTGGTATAGTACTTGCAACTGGGGGTGCTGGCTTATCTATGTAGATAACATTTTTATCATTATGCCTTTTAATGACTATGGGTAAAATCCACGAATTTGAATATGTTGGACCAATATTATTTACTAAACAATTAAGACCACTGGATGAAATTACCAAATCTACATTATTATCTTCAGCCAACTTTTGACAATTTGCATCTTCACTTACAGGTAGTTTAAAAAACATCAATGATTCTTTGACATTATCTTTTTTAGGAAGAAATCGTTTTTGTAATTGTTCTGAATTTATATGTAACATACATGGTCCTGTAAAAGTTGGCAACACTATCTTTTGTAATTTGCCCTTCAAAAAAGAAAAAAGCAAGATTTTTAAGGCAATAAAACATAATATATTGTTTTTATTACATCTCTACATTACATCTCTACATCTCTAATTATATACATTATTTATAACTACTTATAAATAATATCTGTATTACTCACCAGTTGTAAACAATTAGAAAGAAATTTTACTTGAATATTTTTATCTGCTACAAATGGAATGCTTGTTACTTCAGTGTAATACCTAGGTAATTTATAAATACATTGTAGCTTTAATTTCCAATGTAAATTTATATAATCTTCACATGTGATTTTAAATGATCTTTCAGGCCATTTACTTTTTGCAAATTCCAAAAATTCATCTTGTTCTTGAGATATTATTTGCTGTAAGTCCTACAATAACAGACATAATTATATATTATAGAAAATAACTTAAAATTACACTTATATAACTTCTTTATTAAGAAAGCAATTTCAATAATTTTTTATGACATTATGCTTTAAGTACCATATATACTTTTAATTCTTTTCTTTCTATTTGTGTTAGTTTCGGTTTATCAGATTTTGAAAATCTTAACAAGATTCTTAAACACATTGCTTGTTGTTCCTTATTTAGTTTGGATTTCTTAAAACTTTTAAACATTGGTTTAACAATACCAGGTATATAACATTTGATCTTTTTTGTGTGCTTAGGTTCATATTCTTTTTCCATTTTATTTAAGTCAGGATCAGAATCCTTCATTAGATTGATTTTAACATTCTTGTAATCTTCTTCAATATCTTTAAATGGATCTTTGAAATTCCCAGTCATAATTCGATACATTACACTTTCTTTCTCTAATCTTCCTCCATTAACAAAAGTATTATCTATTAGGTCTTCCAATGCAGTATTCCTATTAAATTTGATACATACTATTAAAATTTTTATTTATTATAGTTTAGAAATTTACAATTATTTTATATCAATTTCAATAATCAATATTTAGATAATAATAAATGTATTTAACATGTACATACATTTTTTTATGGCAAAGTATCTTAAACAACTCAAATATGTAATTAAAAATAGAAACTTTCATAATAATATAACAAATTACATATTTTTAATAAAGAATAAGAGAAAATATTTCTTAAAAATATTTTCTTCAAATATTTTTTATAGATTATTACATAAATATATGGAAAATAATTTATTTTATTAGTAAAATATAATTCATAATAAGGTTGAAAAAAATATGAAAATTAAGTAAAAAATACAAAATTTCTGTTTTTCATAAATAAAATTTATGTTTGTCCATCTCAAAGTATGAATCATAAATTTCATTAAAATGATAAATATCTATTTTCTGCTAAATTAAAAAAATGGCAATAATCTTGGTGGTTTCTGCTGATTAAAATATATACTAATTCTTAATAAGTTAAGATATTTAAAAATGATACTTCGTACTTACCAATCAATACTTGAAAATCTATCCATGATTAATAAATTAAAATAAACTATTCATGAACTGCATGTGCTCAAATTATCTTTTTAAATCATATTATTCTTATAGAACTTTTTCGTTTCTGTTTTATCAAAAATTTGTTTAAATTGTATAATTTAGGTTATCATACATAAGTCGTTACCGTTTAGTTTCTAAATTTGTAGATTTAAAGTTCACAACACTCTCTGATAACCCTTTAATAACGGGTATGACAATAACAGGTATGACAATAACAGGTTAGACATAACTATCATGGTCATTGACATGCACAAAATTTATTATTTTTTTTTCTTTCCGTTTTACAAATTTGCTATCATAAACGTCGTATTCTATTTACTCTAATTACATTTGTGTTCGAAGTAAAGAATTCATAATTGCTTTACGATGTTCTCTTTCAGTAAGCTGTTGGTGAATGGTGCAGTTTTAACTCCTTTATCTTGCTATACCCCTTACTAATCTCATTATTTAAAAAATACATGATGTAAAAAAAGGTTTCCGCGTATAAAAAAAAAACAATCTGTAATGATTTTAAAGAAAAAAGTTTGTAATGGGAAATGTAGGTATTAAAAATGTAAGAATTGATAGTTATGTTTTCAAAAATAAATATGTTTCTTTCTTCTGAATAAATACAAGTAAAAACATTATAAATTTGTACAAAAGTAGCAGCCAAAATAGCATGATTGTATATTTCTCCTCTCGCCGTGCATATGTACATTTTTCCCAAGTGTACCGGTGACGAGATGTGCTGATAGTGCAGTCATTAACCGCGAGAGACCCTCGATGTCCATTTTGTAGCAAAATTTCGCCAATAAGCATTGATGATCTCTACTTATTTCTGGTCACTTTTACTGGTTTACTTTTGGCTATATTTCACCGTGCCATGGTTAAATCAATTAATTTAACCTATATATAAATGATATATAGTGATAATAAATAATGTTCGATATATATTGATTATTATGGCGTGTACAAGCTATCGGTAAGATTCACGATTGACAATAAATAAACGTAAACACTTCTTCATATGCAAAATAATTATAAAAATATGTTTTACATTTAGTATTTGCCTTCAATATGAATACATATACATATTATTCGCAAAATTTTACACAATATGCTGAGTCCAAATTTTTTAACAACATATTTCATAAAGTATAATTAAACAAAATGTATAATCAGATATAATACAAAAAAGTATTATTATTTACCTAGTGTCCACTTTCTTTCACCATTATTAACAAAATAGTAAGTATAAACTTGTAATGTGAAATAGAAGTAAATTTTTTTTTAATATATTCATTAATAAATTGTATTTAATCAAATGAATAATGTATTGTAATAAATGGCATTGTTATATTTTGACATTTGCATTAGAAATGTCAACTTTAATATTACTAACTAAAACAAAATAAATTACAAAATAATTGTAATTTAAAATGTTTTCAAGAAATTATATGTTGTTCATTTTTGTGTCTATTGAAGAAAATGAGTATATTGTAAATGTATATGCAGTTATAAATTCAAAACAGTTATAAAATACAGTATAGAACAATATTGTTATATAGTAGGTTATTAATATAAATCTTTCAAGCAGGCCAAAGTTATTTTGAGCATACATGCTTTGAAGGTTGGTTGCCAACCTCAGAAATACAGAATCTACTTCTTCAATTTTATGTATGAAAACAATTTTGATTAAACTTATTTAAAAATGGACTCAGATTCTACAGAAATGGTGAAAGAAATCAAAAATAAGGTAATATTACATTGGAATTGCCGAGATCTTGTGGAATTTCCTGAAGCAATAAGGGTCTATGGGGGCCACATTCAAGAAATATATTTGAAATGGAATAAACTTACTACCTTACCTCCATGGATTATAGAACTCTTTAATGTAACTAATTTATATATCTATGGAAACTTAATCAAAGAAGTACCTCCAGAACTTTGTCAAATGACTCAATTAACAGTTCTTGATTTAAGTGCTAATAAATTAGAGCAAATATCTCCTTCTATAGGAAACTTAGTTAGCCTAAAATCTTTGTTATTAAATGATAATTCTATTAACAAATTACCATTTGGTAAGTTGTTTGATGCTATAAGAAATATCAAATGTATAACTTCATTTAACTTGAATTTGTATGTAATTCTTATAGAAATGAATCAAATGCATAACTTAGAAATTTTGTCTATTTCTGGAAATAAATTTGTTGCATTACCAGAATGGATTGGTTCTTTACCTAAATTAAAAGAATTAAGTGCTGATAACAATTGTTTGAAAGAACTTCCAAATAGATTGACTCTATCTCCACAACTATCAATAATTTCAGTATGCTCTAACAGGTTGTTATATTAAATAATTATTACATTAAATCATAATTTATTATCAATAAATTTTTGTTAACATTTCAAATGCTTTTATTTTATGCAGAATAATTTTTATGTAGGCTAAGATATTTACCATTAAATGGATTTGTATCATCCCCTTGCATTAGATTTGATGCAAATATATATTTGAATTATTTGTCTTATCCACTTCTTCATCAGTTAACATCTCAAATTCAAGATTCACATATTCAAAGTCAAAGAAATATCTTGGGCTATAGGTATGTATATTTTATAGAGTATATGCAATTTAAAAATAATATAATGAAAAATGTAACCTTAAAGTATGTTAAAATCCTTTAAAACAAATTTATTTGCATTTGTTATTGAATCTATAAATATATACAATCACAGATGTTTTACAACCCATTGTGAGAACAATACATTATATACAAATATAAAATTAAAGATAAAAATAGATGCTTTACATGAAAAAGATACTGATCTCATGATTGATTTACCACGCCAGCTTTTGAAAGTTCATAATATATATGAAAATAAAGTTATTTCTTTATGGGAATTAGCTTTAAGAAAAGTTTATACTGAAAGGTAATTGCTTATTTTTACCAAACTTAGACTTCTAATATCATTTGGTATTCTAAGAATACATTGTCTGATTGATACTGAATTTTAGATATAAACATACACTTAATATTTCTGTATCACCTATAAGCATAAACGTTCAATATGAACCAATTGCAATAAAAAATTATCAGAAACTTGATTTTAATGTTTCATGTAATTTGCTAATGAATGGTCCAACTAGTATTTGTGTGAATTTTCAATGTCAACAACCAATATTTACAGAAGCTTGGATCATTGTTGGTGTTAGTCATTACACAGAGTCTATAACAACAGTTGCATTGTGTTGTTGTAAAAGGTAAGATAAGTATTATATATAGATCCATGTATGATAATGGCTTTAATCTTTCAGATGTGCAGCTGAATTTTCCAAACATTCCAATATGACCATCAGGCATACTTGGCATTGTATAAATTAATGATATTTTATTAAATAATTCTGTAAATAAATTGCATTAAAAAATAAAAGTTTAATGTTTTAAATTAGAGTAAAAAGCTTTGTATCAATCTTCTAATATCAAAACATTTACATATTATTTTATCTTACAATGGCTAGTACTTTGCACTCCCACCATATGAAAAAATTAGTTATTTTATTTATTATATAATTGTTTTTAAAATAATATAATATTTCTTTAGGATTTTAATTTTTAATTATTTTACATGTTAAATTTTTACTTTTTATGCAGTAAAAAATTTGTTTAGACCATTATAATAATTATTTTTTATAAAATTCTATATTTACGCTATTAGGAAATCTAAAGCTCTATCGCGGTCGATATTACATTTTAAAAGTGCAGTAGATGCCTTTTCTTCAGAGAAACCTAAATCTCGTAAGACACACAGATTTTCATAATAAACTTTGGCTTTTTCTTGATTGTATTCTGTAAGAGCAAGAGCTTTTTCAGCATCTTCTCCGGAAATTCCGATTTCTTCTAAAGCTTGCACAGCCAATAAATATTCTACAATTTTTTTATTATCTTGACCACCTAATTCGCGTATGGCACGGGCAGCTCTTGATAAAGGAAATCCCATGTCGCTCAAATGCCGAGCTAATTTTTTATCTTCCTCTGTTAAATCCAATAATAAATTCATAATAGCAACTTGATTTGTTACCATAGGTTCTTCTTGCTTTAATGTTTCATGAGTGCTAGTGTCGGGACTTTCTAAATTTGGCCAAGGTTTCCAATCCTATTATATATATAATGGATAAGTAATTTAAAAATTGAAATCATTTAAAAGTATGCTACATTTTATAAAAAGTACTATTACCTCCATGAGTGGTCTTTTTAAATCTCTTTGAAGTTCTTGTACAATCGCAGATACACTACGATGTTTGACATTCTCTTCTTCATTAACTTGTTCTTGGTCAATCGTTTCATTTTTGACATTATCATTTTTTTCTTGTGCATGAATTTTCGACTTATCATTAACACTTAAATCATTCAATAAACTCTCTAATTTTGCTGGTGGTATCCATTGAGATGTAGGCTGTAATACCTAAAATATGAACAATATATGTGTTAAGATTATGATTTATTTCTTGATTATAATAATTAAGAGATATTTTATTAACCTGAGCAAGTTCTTCCATTTCATTAATTGTTTTTAATTCCATATTATCAAATGGACTGCTTGTATCATTATCAAAATCAGCATAGTCAAGACCATTTGCTTTCACATGATCTTGAAGATCATTGGCAGGTGGAGATAAAGGCTGTGGAGTAAGAATTGTTGTTTCAGGCACAGGTGCATTTATAGGCTTTGTAGTATCAGGCAATGGAGGTGGTGGTGGAGGTGAAAATTCAGTTTTTTGTTTCTTCCTTTTCTCATCTAATCGTGCATGCCGCGCTTTGTTATTTACTTGCCTAACATTACGCCATTCCGTCATCTATAAATTAAGTTATTACAAGTTATAGTTCATTTATGTCATTGACTAACATACAAGTTTATATTTGAAACCAAATTTACATTAATAATTATATAAATATATTAAGAAAGATCATAGGATTAATCTATATGCATTGTAAAATGTAAATTATTTTCAGATAAATGTATATTACTAGTTTATGTAAAGTAATACTCAACCTTCTCAAGTACTGATCGTTCCAAATTGAAATCATAAGTTAATTTGGATACATCCGGTAGTTTATTATTACATGCAGCTGGTAAACATATTTTTCTTGGAGGTTTATAGGCCTCTGCAATTTTAACATGTACTCCATCCATGTATGATGCAATTAAGTCACATTGTGCTGATACTGAGGAACGAGCCATATCTCAGCATTAGACGTTCGGTATTTTTAAGAAATAGTCAAAATTTTAGTCACTACTATTAATCTTGTATCATAACCTCATATCGTATTATTGTAGTTATATTTGTGTAGTCAAACTACTTTTCACTACTAATAATGCATATTTTTAGGAAGATATACAAAAAATCACATGTTTCTTATTATATTATATGTTAATTATACTAAGTTGCAATTTGACAACTTACGATGATTTCAATTTCTGATCTTCAACGAAGCCATATTGAATTCGCTACACACTTAAAATCGATAGAAAAACGAGAGAGAGAATCGATAAAACATTAGTCTTTTAGATTTTTAAGTAAAATACATAATTTAAAACTAAAATATGAAAATTTATTTTAACGATGGTTGTTTAACAATCATTTATTTTTTTATTATTTATTAACAATAAATAAGTTATTATCAACAATGTCACAATAAATATCACTCGAAAATTTAACAATAAAATTATGTCTTTCATACCTTCATGATTTTGAACTGTTATCAATTTTTAACTATACCCATTATAATATAAACATATTATCTACATATATATATATATGCATAATTAAATCTTTTAGTTCATTTTGTATTGTAGACAACAGGTGTTGTAATTGACCTTGTTGTGCAGTATAATTTGTTATACAGATATATTTACATGTACATATTGTATACATATACATGTATATAAGTTAATCAATTGTGCTAAATAATTGTCATATAAATCTTTATCGTATAATGGATAACCTTTCACTTTTATCTTCTTTTTGATCAACATTGATACTTTTTTTACTTTTGTGTTTTAAATTATTGTCACTTTTTAAATCCTGTAATTTCTTTGCTTCCAAAGCTTTCATATATGCAAGGAAAGATGTCCAGATTAAACTACAAAAACTTACATAAATTACACGATTATGTTCTGGGACAAAAAAAAAGTTGATTGTTTGTAAAATGGGCCACACACAAACACCGACCTGAAAAATAATAGTTACTTATAATTTTTTGCTTATTTGTAGTGAGTGTATTTTATATTATTTACATATGTACATATTTTACTTTGTAAGTAGGCCAAAATTTATGTTTGACTTCTTCAATACATTCAGCCACTGGTTTCATTTCAAGTAAGTTCATACCAAAAAAGAAGCAACACATTGCAGTAGGACTATATGTGACTTGTTCTATTAAAGCCTAAAAATTAAATATTATTAACCTTTAACGTTACATCTTGTGAATACTAATTGTTTCAATTAATTTTAATATACTTTGGTAATTGCAGACTTCAGGTCTGACTTTGGCCAAAAGTATGAAGAGCACCGCATCCAACAATATAGTGTTGGTGCTACAAAAAATCCACCGTATAAACTAAATCTTAATGCTTGCATATAATTTAATTCGTCGTGTCCCGTTAATTTTTGTTGTATTAAACTTCCAGTCGGCCATATGACAGCATAAGAAACCATTCCTCTTACAATCGGATATTTTTTCGATACCTCGCGGATTTTTATAAAAATAAGACGCATTTTTGCAGTAGTCACTGAAATACAAAACATTTTAATTATTAATAAAATATAATATTATAATATTATTAAATAGTCTTCATTATAAACAACTATAAAATCGATGAAACAATGCATAGGCAAACTAAATGAAGTTTGAAACCTGAACAATTAAATAAAAAACTGAAGCTACTGTTGTCTAGAATATGTATTTGTGTTAGCATATGTACTATATCATTGTGTAATTTATATTCGTATTAGTTCGTTCCAAAGGATTTGATAAATTTCATGATTTCTTTGTTCACGACACGTGACAAGCTAATTCAGAATGAATGATGCTACGCGCCAAACAAAAGAGTGCGTGCAATGTTTCAGAGATAGAGTTGTATTTTCTATATATGTATATATTATACGTACACATCTACTTTCATGTACATCCAGAAAAAATTTTTTTTGGAAGTTATGTCAATGCAAGCTGTTGTATCGAACTCTCATCTGAACTGTACTGTTTACTTCTTTTAAATATTCTGATAAATTATCAAATGTGATAATAACAATACCATATAGCATCATAAGACTTGCAAATGACAAAATTATGATATGTAAATTATTTGCTTATTCATACTTCTTTTTTATGCGTACCTTTTTTTGATAAAAAGTTGAAAAGTTGATAATGTTACCGCGGTTTGTTTGAATGTGACGCGAGAAAGCTCGCTGCACCGCGTATTTGTATGAAACAATTCTATAAGGTCGATACATCTGGAAATGATTCACTACTAGGGAAACACGCGCATACTGGCAATCGCCGGGACGAGACTTATATTCGACACGCGCAAAAGTACCAGCGATGACGAAACTGTTCGATCCATTCTTATCTGTCCTTGGTAATTTCGCGTCTTTCGAGTATAGTTTTCCAATAGTTTCATATATCGTATAAGTGACTACACATCACAATTTGATTACGTATGAATAGATGATGTTGAGAACAATGCGTAATGAGAGCAAAACAATATTGGAATGCCTGACGTCAGAGAAATTTAAAGTAAGAAGTAGATGTAGGTCTAATTATTGAAATTTAATTTATTCGCTCAAAATGGATGCAAAAAAGTTTTAAATAAAACATTTATAGATAAATTGTTTTTCTATAATTATATAACATATATATAACAGTATTGAAAAACATGACTTCATTATAAAGTAAATTATGGGTTCTTGGTCTCCTTAGTTAAACTTTGTTTTCATTTAAGTTTATTTTTCTTAAATAACTATAATATTCACAAACTTAATTAGTGTCATTGAATGCAGTAACAAACGTACAATATACAACATGGAAAGTATATTATAAAGAGAGTATAGATACACATGTACTCATTTACAATAAATCATGATGATCTTATACATGGTCTAAGAGAACAAATTCATACAATTATACAGAGAATGTACATTTTATATTATCTCAAATAATTGTTATCTAAACAAATACGTAAAAAAAATCATACGTAATTCAATAAAACATGTACAAAGCTTATAAAACTAATTTGGACATAATATATCATTCATAAAAATATTTATCTTTTTGAAACTTTCCTTGCATGTAATAACTATAAATAAAAACACATTTTTTCATTTTGAATGCATACAAGGATAAAGTTTGTAAACAAACTTATAGAAATAAATCATGCGTCATAGATTATAAAGAATCTGTTAACATTTGGACCTTTTGTTACTTAATTAAACACAATTGCAACAAAATTGATTGTTATAAACATTTTTTTTATAACTTGTATAATTTTTTTATTTCTACTAATAAAAAAATACTGCATGTATTCAATGATCGTTATCCATATCCATTCTTTAAAATTATATACACAGAACAGCCTTCAGAAATTGTCAACAAATTTTTATGCAATTTTGCATATTATTGGCACAGTCTGAACCATTCAATCATTTAAACTATATAACTTGTTACTCATTTTGCTGTAATATCAAACAAGTCACAAATTCCTTCATTTTCACTAAGATTAAAGTGGTAATCTTTTTCACTGGGTGGAGGACTTAATCTTACTAATGGTCCATAAACTGAAAATAAAGTTTAGAAAATTATGTGAATATTATGACTTATTCAATTGTCCAATCCGGATATTGTTATTAACTTTTTACTTACTGTCAGAATAAATTTGATCAAATAATTCGAAGTCCTTTTGAGCAATATCTAAAATTATATCAATCAATTCAATATTATTTGCTATATTTATGTTTTAAGAGTGAATATTATTTACCTGAAGTGCTAACATCCCGAAGTACTATCTTTGCTTCTATTAATTCTGCATCATCCTCTTCATCTTCGTCAGATATAACAGGGTCAGGTTTACTAGTTCCTTTTGGGGGCCTAAGATTTAAAGTGAAATTTGTAATTAAATTATAATTGATAATTGATTTTTTAAAGGATTGATACTGAAGCATATTGCAAATGTAAGATCTATACCAATAGAATAGATTTTTCCTTAATATCTATTCACCCCTATAAAGATCATTTTACTCTATGCTCTCTGCAGATCAAAAATAATATCTTAATATTTTTGATGCGAATAGAGCAAATTTTTTTACATTTATAAAGCTACTTTTACCTTCCAACTCTTCTCTTTGGTTTAACATTAACTTCCTCCTTTTTCTCTTCTTCCTCTTTCCCTCTTTTTGTGCCTTTTGCTTCTTCTTGTAGTCTCATTTCTAATATTTTATTATCATATGTTTTAGCTAGTTCTGGTTGAATCATGTACACCTTAATTTCTCCAGAACTACTTTTTAGAAACATTTCATAATTTAGTTTCTCATCATCTTCAGATGTCTAGCAATAATGATATACAACCAAATTTACTTATATTAATACACTTAAGATTATCCACAAGTATATATTTCTTTAAAACTAAATTAATACCTGTGTTATATATTTTGGTACGCTTAATTCTGTATCAGGTGGAGCTTGAATTCCTAATACAAAATCATCAGGAAAATTTTCTTTAACATCCTCATAAGTAATATATGCATATTTCCTATTAATTAAATCATTCTCTATATTTTTAATACTTTGTTGAATCCATTGAGTATGCATATCTAATAATTGTTCATGATCTTCTAATTTTTTTATTTCATCTTTCAAATCGGTTAATTTTTCACCAACTTCTTGAGTATTACAACCTGGACCTGCTCCTCTGATAATATATTTAGAGCATTATATTAGACATGAGATATACAAAAATGTAATTGTGACATGTTAAAGGATATATAAAGTATTTTATAAAGGATGAACATAAGTGAAACATACTTCCACTGAATGCTATTTTTGCTTTTCTTCTCAATGAGTCCAATACCTTCAAGAACGTTAGTAATATCATAAATTCGTCGTTTTTGTCGAACTTCTAAGATATCAGCTGCCTAGAACATTATAAAATTGCTATCATACGTTATCAAATATAATCGTAAATTGTGTTCTATCTTTTAGGTTATGTAGGATAGCACGTTGAGATATTAAAACTTGCAACATTTTTACTGTGTAATGTTAAATAGAATTAATTTGCGACATAGAAATTATCTACGATAAAAACATATCGCGAATGAATATGAAATATTGACTTCAGTGAAACTTATTTCAAAATTCCCGCAAGCTAGAAATGGCGTGTACGCCCGCGACAACTTAACCTAGCAAGTAGGTTAACTTTTTATACTTAAGCGTTTATGAAAGCACTTACTACTTTTAAATCAAGAACACCATCTTTTGCTTTCTGTAATAAAGTGACAAAACGAGTTGTTAATAGACCAAGAGACTTTTCAAATCTACTTTGTTGATTGTCTGCCATCCTCGAGGTCGTTGTCAAAATTTTCAAAACTCACTATTCCCTTCGAAATTGCCGCAACACCACAGACGCCATCCTAGTTAATGCGCAAGAAGTATTTAAATATAAGCGCGTCTCTAGTGTCGACATACCGTTAAAAATGTTGCTTTATTAACTAAACTACTGCTTTATCAAATGATATTTTCATTTAAAATATTTTTCAATTTTAAGCAATATAACATAGCAATTTTTATTTAGACATATATTTTTAAATAAGTTCACAAATTTTTATTTGGATCAGTTTTATTTAGTTTTAGTGTCTATGCTCAATAATTTGTTACCATTATTCTTTTATATTACAAGGGTGGTTGTTAGTTCAGTCATAATAAAATATAAATAAAGAAAACAGTTTTAATTTTTAATTATTTTGTTTAACAAAGTAAATGAAAATAGTTTTTACATAATATATTTAAAAATGCGTATTTACAATTTCTTATACCTATCATCCTGATTTATAATACATTAGAATATATCTAAATTATATTAAAATTACATAAAATGTAAACAATGTTACTGCTTTAAAAGCTTATGGTACGTTTACTTTATTATGGAAAAATAAATTCGTTAGTAACAGTCGTCGCATCTGGACTGAGACTAGAACTTGCTGAGCTTAAAGTTTCTTCTTTGATCTTTAAATTTGAAGAATCTTTAGTTTTATCTTTTTCTTTATCCTTTTCCTTCTCTTTAACTTTGTCCTTATCCTTCTTCTCTTTATCTTTGCCGTGTTTGTGATCATGTCTATGTTTATGTTTGTGCTTGTGCTTCTTTTTGTCCTTTTTCTTTTTTTTGTTCTACGAGATAAATAATATAAATATATACAAAGACATATAAAATATATATACGAAATAAGAATATTAATAAAGAGAATTTTTAACATGATTTACCTTGTTAACAGAATCACTTTTTTGTTTATGCTCCTCTCCCTCCTTTTTAAACATACCTGGTTCGAAACCTACTGGTCCTGGTGTTCCCATAATACCAGGTAATGATGCAGAATTATCACTATAATATTCTGATTTTACTTTACCATCAGTTACAGAAGGTGTATGGTCATCCTTTTTAATAGACAAATACAAACAATAAATATAATTTTATAACTGTATTTCTAAAACATTGCCTAATTTTATTTTTTTTATTAGTTACCTGTTTCTGTCGTTTTATCTCTGGAATATAATCTACTAAATTAGAAGAACCTGGAATATCTCTATTTGGAGAAAGTTTTCTTTTGCCTGCTCCACTTATATTTTCAATTTCTACTATCGATGATTCGTGTTTTATATGCGATACATTTGGTTTTATCTAAACATCAAAAGCCAAAAGTTATAACGTATTTTGTAATTACCTAAAACAGGATATCCTTAAGTATAACTTACATCTTGTTCTGGACTTGGAGGTCCTGCTTTTTTTGGTTTAGTAATAGCAGCAAGCTCAGGAATAGGAAGACAAAGTGGTCGCTTTGATCCATATAAAGTGTAATATAAATCAACTAGATCACATCGGATTTTAGGATCATGAGAGAGCATGCCACTGTAAGAATAATTTTATATTGAACGTCTTAAGGAAAAAATTAATTGCTATTTATTTCAATTTTTTCCTTTAATTGCTATTTATTTCAAAGTTCAACATACTTAATCAAATTCCAGATACGGTCAACCAATTCAGGACGGTCTAAACGATGTTTATGTGCCCTTTCAAACGGTGGGTTTTCAACCATAAGCCTCACTAATCTATGTTGTACTCCAGGATGAGGATCCATTTCTATCATATCTAACAAAAATTCTAAATCTTCCCATTTACCATCTACTCTGGTAAAGTCTACTAATGCCTCTAAAGCTGCAATCCTAACATCTAAAACAATTATGATAAGCTATGAATTTCGGCATTATTAATATGTTTGATATAAAATATAAAACACCTTATATACCTATGAATTGTCCATATGTAGCATATGCTCTAAAAAGGTGAGGATTACTTGGCAGATGACCAAACTTTTGTAAAATTCTAATGACTTTAATACAAGCAACACTGATTGTGTATTTATAGCAAGGTAATAATTTTTCCAAATTTAAATTTCTGGTGACTTCCTCTAATATAGCTTTAGTATCAACTGATAGAGATTCAGCATTAATAGCAGTCCTAAAAAAAGATTAATATATACATAATCACAAAAGTATACTATATGTTACTTTTTAATGTTTATTATACCCTTGCTGCACACTGATTACAGGTGTAACAGTAGCTCCAAGTGCTTCAATTAATGCAGCTCGATAATAATTATCCGAATATCTATTTTTACTGTTGTCATTGTATTTAAATAAATCCATCAAAAAAGCCAAAACTTCTGGCGGGCATATACCGTGAGCATTACGTAAACCAGCCATCGCTACAGGTATAGTCTAAAATCATAAAACAAACTATAGATTACAGATTACGATATAAAATAATAGCCCGTTTATCATAGAAAACATTAGTCAAACCTTTTGTAAAAAATAATGTTGGAAATTTGAGAAATTATTCTGTTTAATTATCCGTCTGCATGAAGCCGAACCAAATAATTTCCGAAATATGGCTAACATTGCTGGTGGGCCAGCCCAAGTTGCAACCATTGCATTAGCTACCTATAATATTTATTAATATAAGAGAATTGTATGTAAAAAAGTAATTTTAAATTATGAATATTTAAAATATAGATAACCTTAGTTAAACAATGTGCGGCTCGTAATCTAACTTTATAATAACAATGTTCATTTTCTATAGTATCAGTTAATGCTAATCGTGTAGCAGGTGTGGCATGATTTTGCAAAGCTTCAATAGCTTCCAATTGCGCAGTAACGTCTCTTTCATGTCTCAATTGATACTGCCACTGATAATCTGGTTGTTCAATTTGAACAGCACGCAGAAGTGTCATTTCGGGATCTAGTCTTATCCATAATACAGGCGAATCACTGCAAAAGAAATAAAAATTTATAAAGATTTGTTTTTCTATATGTACTAACTACTATAATTTTTAGTTTAAAACAGGAAAAAAAATAATTTTAATAATATTAGGATATGCACCACGTATTGAAATAGTGCTTACTCCATAGCAGAAAGGTCCATATCTACTTCTTCTCCAGTACATAGTGGGATCTTCTTCTTTTTATTTCTACGACTTTTACTGTGACATGTTATATCTGCTTTTGCCACAGTACCCTCAATTTGTAGAGTATGTTTAAAAGTACCATCTAATTCTTGAATATTAACTAGGAGTGGACCAACATATTTTCTAATCCCTCTTTGGTTTGTAGTATCTTGTCGAATTTCTAATTCTACGGTATTTCTATATAATACGTTTTACCTTGATAAATAAATAAATTTTATACAAACTTAAACTAAATTTAAAATAAAATCTGCTAATATACGTACCTTTTTCTATTAAATACAAAACTTAAACTAAATTTCGCATGACCACCAGTTCTAACCCACTGGTCTATAAAAACTGCCATATCTTTACCAGTTACAGTAAAAATTGCTTTTGTAAATACATTTGTACTAATTAACATATGGGACCAAAGTCCAGAATCAATTTTTTGTTGTGCAGCATTAGCAGCAAGAGATAATTGTTTGTTGAAAACCTGAAAAATAATAAAATAAGTTTTAACTTATTTGAAATTAAGAATGATATAGTATTTGCCAGAGTATATACTTGCAAAAGTAATTCTTGACCAATCCGATGTTCTAGCATTCTTATAACTAAATGTGCTTTTTTACGAAGTACTTCAATATACTTTGGAGACATCGTGTGTAAATTTCTTATTGGAAAATAAAATCCAGGGTCTGGAGCTCTAGGTGTAGGTGCTGGTGTATTAGCTGCAATAGGTAATGGAGCTGGTGGTTGCGAGGGATCTAATATTATACCCCCAAATTGCTCTTCATATTTTACCACTTCTTGCAGTTCCTAAAAATATCAGTGGTATCAAATTTTTAGAAAACTACTTTAATACATGGCAGCAAAAAATATTTACTTACGGATTGTATCCACTCTCTGTATTCGTTATTTCCAAAACATTTCTTTGCATATAAACCAGTTAGATAAGTTGAAATACCTTTAGGTAACCATGTATCAGACCAGTTTTGCATAGATATAAAACAACCAAAAAATTGTTCTGCAACAGCTTGGGCCATAGCTTTTTTTGTAATATAAACTTGGTCAATGATGGAAGTAGAGTGCAACAAGTTTGTACTATAAATAAACAAGCATTTAATGTACAGTTATTATGGAAATATTTAATGTTAAAATTATTTATTTTAATCTCTTACTTTAAGATACTCATAGTAGCATATGCATTTATATCTTCATCTAACTCATCTACAAAAACCTGTTTATAGCAAGAATAAGGATATCTGTTTGATAATGTTTCTTCATAAAATTCAAATGCTTCATGCATATATTTTGCAGAAACTTTTAATGATGGTAGTAATTGTGGCAAACAAAAATGTGTTACTTCATGCATATATGGGTCCACAAATATTTCAAATGGTCTGAAAAAAAGATATATAAAAAATATAAAATTTGTTTACTATATATAAAATTAAAATATATATATAACTTACCCAACTGCAAGTGCAATGTTCGGTGCACATGCTGGTGTATTAAGAACATAATGAAAAGTTTTTCTACGCATATCTGGAGTATATACTACTTCTACAAGATCACCACAAGATACAGCTGTCATAGAATCATCAACAGTAAATTCTAATTTCCACGTACATGGTTCTGCAAAACTATCAATGCATGGAAACCACAATCTTGAAGAATTTTCATAGCTATATGTATACATATGTGCACCTCTCTGCAAGAAATTCTTCAATTGTAAATTTTACATAAAATTAAAATTAATTTTTGCATGCAACAAAAATTTATTATACCTCCGCTAATGTTCCTTCACAATTTGGTACAACAAAATGGACTCCACCCTGAGGCTGTTCTAGAGAGAACTCAATGCTAATTCTTAATGCTCTACCTTCTGCAACTATATGTGCAGCTTCTAATGGAATTTGTACAACCAATTCCCCTGCATTATTATCTGGATCAACTCTTTGTGCTGCTGCTAAATGCATATTAGAAAAGAACTCCAACGATCGTCTAAAGAAATATCAGATGGATGTATTATATAGTTTTAACCAAGTTTTTGTTGTATAAACATTTTTTAACTGATTTCAAATACTTACTGCTTGCCATCTCCTTGACAAATATCCAAAAATGGATCAAAATATTGAAAAGGTGCTTCATAAGTATCATTTAAACACACTCTATAAATTCTACATTGTTTTGCATTTAGTTTCATGAGTCTCAATGTATCCCTAAGTGGAACTATTGTTAGTTCTACAAATCCCTGTAAATGAAATAGATTTTTTAAATAAGTTAAAATTAAGATAATTTCAATTAACTGCAATTATTATCCTTACGATAATGCTTTTCCTTTGGAAGCTTATACCTGTAAGGCTCAATATTTGATGAGCTGTGGAATGAAAAGAAAATGTTAGTCAATAGTTAATATAATTAATAAAAAAGACAAAAAATTAAATAAATTTGTTTATTATATTAAGGATAACTTAATGTTATGAAATTGTAAAAATTGTAATTATAAAATTTTGTAAACATAACCTTAATATAATAGTATAAAAATAGATTTAAATATCACATTAATGAAATTTTTCATAGATATTCTACAATTATTTATTAAAATAAATTAGTAAAAATACGTGAAACTTTGCTTATTAGAACTTTGACTATAATTAATACTTTTGTTTACATTACAGACGTTTGGAGATACTTATAATTTATATGGTCGGCTATTATCGGCGGTTCTTTCTTTCTTCATATTTTAAAATTTATATAACATTTATATAATTCAACTACTTCGTTTTAGTAACATATATTTACTTATGTTTTCACGAATTTAACTTCACACAACTACTTTCACGTATTAAAATCAGTAAAGATGAAATTAAGCCATGTTCTCATGTCCATTAGTCACCCAACTACTAGACCATTAGTCACCCAACTACTAGACACGACAGACCAGATCCGCAGACTAAAAAGAAAGTGCCTTCTAGATTAAATCCTTAGATTCTACTAGAACCAACAATATAAAACTATTATAAGCCATGTCATTGTATCACGCCAAATGTAGTTACTGAAAATTCTCAACGAGAATTGATTGTAAATATTCTAATAAATAAAAAAAAAAATCTTTTCATGTGAATACTACAGGAATATATAAACGTGCATGATAGGAAAGCGTTAGTTGATTTTTCTGTGCCGTTATTGGTTAGTAACTAGTAGTAGTAGTTAGTAACTATTTTAAGTTTTACCAGAGATGGTTTTACTTAAGAGAGATCTGTTACTTTTTTTAGTTTAAGTTCAGTATTTTGTGGCGAAATTAATGCATTATAATAGAAAAGGATCAATGACTGTAAAGTATTAAAAATTTGTAATTTGTAATTGTTTCTATTAAAAAGAAGTTACTTCAATTTTTTTTATTCCATAAAACAAAGAAATAGTATATAAGATACAGTTTCTGTTACAATTTCAAATATAGTGAATGTTCTGCCTGAGATTATATGTTAACAATTTTCCTTAACGTTCTTAAATATTAAAAAATTGAAGCATATATTACTATGCTATATTCTTAAGATTCTTCTAACAATTTTTCTTCTACTGATTTCACTGAAGGTCATCGATTATGGTTATAAATGACTGATATCTTTAAATAATTTATAAATAAATAAATATATTTAGATCTTACAAATGGATAATATTCAATCAATATTCAATCAAAAAATGTAAGTTTTTGAATAAACAACATTTTTCAAGTTGTTATTTATATATGAAAATATATTTATATGTATTTTATCAATTTTTAATAACTTAATGTTCTGTCAATATTTGTGTATTTGAGAATTTTAATTGAGATAAATTGTTTTAGATAAACAATTTAATATAGTTTATCAAAAAGTAAATTATTGGAAATGCAAATTATATTTTTCAGAAAAGATGCACATAACATAGTCGATACTAATTTACCTGAAGTTATGGCAGGCTTAGAAATGCTTACAGTAAATGCAAATTTATCATCTTCAGAAAACAAGCAAAGACTCAGAAGAAGAATACCTGCAACTGAATCTAATGAGAATCTTAATAGAAGGTACAATAATATTTACAACACAATATCATAATTTTGATAAGTTAATTGTAATTTTATTGCGTAATATATATATTATTAGATGCAGTTTAAGACCAAGAAAAAGAACACACTCAGAAATGGAAGATAATAGCAAAAAAAGTAAATATCAGACAGAAGAAATTGATTGTAAAGAATATTATTTAAATAAAAATTTAAAAAGAAGATTAAATAATTTGGAAACAATTTATGAAGAAAAAGATGAAACAAGTGAATGTATTGCATATATGAGTGTGAAGAGGTACAAACGTATGATCCAGTTCCAGGAACAACCTACAGATAATAAGTTAAAGAAAAGAAGGGCAAAAATTAAAAAAGTATTTGGATCAAAGATTAATTTCAAACGAAGACGTGCATCTATGCAGATGTTGCTTGATAAATTAAATGTTATTAAAGTAGAATCACCTGCAAAAGTTGAAAATGAAATAAAATAAGAAGACCTACAGATAATAAGTTAAAGAAAAGAAGGGCAAAAGTTAAAAAAGTATTTGGGACAAAAATCGATTTCAAACAAAGACGTGCATCTATGGAGATATTGCTTGATAAATTAAACGGTATTAGAGTAGAATCACTTGCAAAAATTGAAAATAAGATAAAGTAAGAAGATGTAAAAACATTAAGTTGTATAAGAAATTTTTTTACAATTAAAATATAACAATAGAAAAAGAAATTATCTTTTTTCTTAATGATACTTAATGATTTATTTATAACATTTTATTAATTCATTACATGAATACTGTATATGATAAAGTAAACACTAATAAGAAAGTTATGTATTCCTAAAAACGAATTTTTACATTAAAACAATAATTAAAGCTTACACGTAATTTTATCTTAAAAACAATATAATTTGTAAATTTATATTAATTTCAAAATTTTTTTTTTAGTTATATACATATTTACTAAATTTTGATTATTTAGTGTATTTACATCATAACATCTTTATGTATACAAGGTAGTTTATATTTATATATGAATGTATGGATATTCAACATTTATCTTTTACACGTTCATCAATGAAATGTACGGAATAGATATATATATGTAGATATAAAATTAGATATATATTAAATAATAATAAAAAGTTCTATGAATTTTAAAATCAGTATACAATAAAAGACTGTATATATTAAAAAAAAAATATGAATATTTATTTTTAAAAAATCGTTTAACGATAAAAATAATAACCATTATATTCTTCGTGATAAATATACTATATTTTGTATTACAAATTATTTACAATTTTAAGAATGCTACAGAAGATATAAAAATGATTAGTTTCAATCAGAAAGAATAGTTTCATAGATGTAAGAAACAATCAAATTAAATAAATATTTACATATAATTGTAAATGTCAACATTAAAATTTATAATATTAGTCTTTATTCTTTATTAGTATTCTGTTTTCACGGCACATTTTGTTGAAGATTTATAATATTAGTCTTTATTCTTTATTAGTATTCTGTTTTCACGGCACATTTTGTTGAAGATTTATAATATTAGTCTTTATTCTTTATTAGTATTCTGTTTTCACGGCACATTTTGTTGAAGATTTTGGACATTGAGAATATTCTCTCAACATGCCTTTGGTCTCTTCATATTCTTTACTATCAAGTTTTACACAAGCACATCTATATTCCTTAGAATTTGGAGATTCAAATAACATTCTTGGTACACCAATCCAATCTCTTTCTATTCCTCCACTAGAAATAAAAGATAGTATTGATTTCATTAAAATTCTAGATTTTTACACATTGTGGCTACCTCTTTTTAGTACACCATACTACAGTTCCAGAATCTGACTTCCATTCTATGTTACATGGAGGAAACATTTTCTTTTTATGTGCTTCTTCAAATTGTTTCTCCTTTGCATTTATTAATATTTTTTGTACATTATGAGATTCCTCAGTTGGGGAACCATCTTCATTATAATATCTACCATTTAATTTTCCTATTTAAAAAGAGTAAGATAATAAAATAATTGTGAAATAAACACTTAGTTTCTAGGTACCTTTATAAATATAGTTTTTATTATAAAATTGGACCCAATCATTCAGTGCTTTAACTTGGTGTATAGATAATGAGGAGATGTCATCTGTTAAGCCCTTATCATTAAATTCTCCAGTAATAAATGCTAAAGATGCATCGCGACCTGCAAATACATAAATACCTATACATATACATACATATATATATGTGATTTGTAAATACATTGACACATGCAATGTTATAAAAGATTATACCAGTGAATACATGATAAGTTGCACCAGGACCATAATGTTTTGCACCTTTTGTGACATCAAAAATTTGACCTAGTATTGAAATGTATAAACCATCTTTCAAATTTGTATATTTCTTAAGTTCAGTTGATGTAAATACTTTCTGATTTGTATCTTTGTTTAACTCTATATTTGATTTTTTAAGATCACAGTACACATTTTTAATAATATTTAACCATTTGTCCAAAAAATTAAATTTTATGCCATTCAAGTAATCATTTGAGTATAATAAAATAGATGCAAATAATGGTAATAACCAAACATACTTAGGTAACATAATTCTTTTAACAAAATTTTAAGCAGATTCGTTAATAAATTAATAGTGCTTGGAATGTAGATGCTATGCACGCTGTAAATAAAAAATTTAATAATGAAGAAAATGAGAAATTAAAAAATTAACGTAAATGTTTATGTTTCCCTTCGTATAATAAAATATTAAAATGAATTTGAGGTAATGATCATAATCTAAACATAAAAAGTTTTTAATTATTGAATCTAATATAATCTGTTGCCATACTTTTTACATAATTTTTTGTGGAAAAAACGAATAAAGGGATGTACTATATCAGAATATGTGAATATATTTTAGGGACAACTTCTTATTTAGTACTTACTGCCTTATGATGTATCAGTGATAGATGTCCTTAAATAAATCGGCGGGCTATATAAATTTTTCTTTGATAAATTAAATAATTTTTATTTTAATAATTTAGTACATATTATATTTTATTATATTTTATGAAAGTACGTATACAGTAATGCGTATTTAAATAAATGTTTGTTTTTCTATATGGTAAACAAGTATACTAAATTGTTTTAAGAAGGTATTACGCTTAATCAAAATATTGTTAATTATATTGATATTTTTATTTAATAAACTATATGTATCATAGCATTTCGGATTTGTAAATTACTAGGTAGAAAATGATAAATAAAATCATTAAATGTAATTAAATTAGGAATGATATCTATAGACACATAATTTTAATAGAAAATTACGAAGATTTCATATTATTGTGTGAATAAACGCAAAAATTATGTGAAGATGGCAGGTACACTTAAACATACCGTTTAACCAAATCTATTTAAAATCACAAGAAAAGAATTGTATATGGAAGAAACGTTAGGAATGATTTATGATTACTTAAATGTACTAGCGGAAAATGTCCTTGAGCGACCAATGCACATGATCTCTACTATACGATCTCTTTAGAATAAGGATAAAATGACGCACAGAGGGAAGCGGGACAATGCACGCAGGGCGGAAGTGAGAAACCACTCGTTGCAAATGGCAGACGTATGATAGTGTCTACTTATTTTTCTGGTATAGTTGTACCAGTGGATTACAATTATTCGTGGTCGTATATCGTAACGGGCTTCAAGATTGAATATTGTCGCATTGGTAATTGTTATTAATAGAAGAATTCAACAGTGATGGCGAAGTTAGTGGACGTTTGGCGGGACGATGACCCGGTCGATTTGACACGAAGACAAATGCCGTTCATTGTCGATGAGAATCTTACGGTGAATATAATCTTCTTCTATCATTTGTTTCTTAATTACAGTTTGTGGTTACTAAAAGCTTAAAGTTCAACAGGACTTACGTAATGGCATCCCATGATATTTCTGACTTAACCTAAACGTGGCAATGAATGCATGCTTATACCATAATTAATTCGGTGTGTTATGTTTGATATCAGTGCTCTGCTTAATATTTACTGATTACTGCCACTTCATAGAATTGAAATTTTCGTAATCATTTTCAATCTTTATTTGAACACACGCGTTTATCTTGATTTTAAAGTTATTTGTTTTCTTTTTGAAAAAAAATGTCAAAATGATTTGTTTTTTTCACTCTTTGATTAAATACCATTGAATAAATGGAAATAAACATGAAAATATGAACTATAAATTCATTGATAAAAATCTTGATTTTTATTTTTATTTCATATATAAGAAAGACTAAAATAAATACAAATATATAATTTTAATAAAATATCCTATATATATTTCATTTGTTAATTGTAATTTTTTTAATTACTCAATTTAATTTTTTTCTAATTACACAAATTATCCAATTACACTAAACAATTATTAATCGTTTAATAATTACATAAAGTTTATATTTTCCATGTAAAATAATATATATATAGATACATACATACAGTGTTGTGAATAATTACAAACTCAAACACTTTTTTTGTTATCTTTGTCTAAGATTTCTGACTGATCATGTTTGGATATGTTTATAATTAGATAAAACTTTTGTATGTAAATAATTTTTTGTTTTTATCTGTAAATACAAACTGGTTATTCAATGTTATAAAGCTAGACTCACATATTATTATATTATAAATTATATGTTTAGAATATATTATAAATTAAATATATAATTACATTATAAAAAGAATATGCTTTTTTTCATAAGTACAATTCAGCTTTAATGTTCAAGAAAGAATAAAATTAAATTTAATCTTATAATGTAGTATTTAATTTTCTGTAGATGGTTATGGATATAAATGGTTTAGGAGCAATCTGTGATAGTCCATTAGTTTGTGGTAAAGATCTGGATGAATTTACAAGAAAACTTAATATGCTTACAAAAGAAGAAATTAAGGCCTCATTTGAAGTAACATGCAAGGATATGCTTGCAATCTTAGGCCAAGCTGTACCATGTGTTGGTTGCAGAAGAAGGTATAATAAAACATTTAAATATAATATATATATTGAATGTGTTAATTTTTTATATTAATTGGTATTGTATACATTTAGTGTTGAGAGATTATTCTATGACCTCATGAAATCAGGACATCCAGCATTAGATCCACTAGTGATTACACCTGAAGGTTTATTATCAATAAAAGATGATGTTTTAGAATCACCACAGTTGCTCTGTACAATGTTGCAAGGACACAGGTAATACAATATATATGAATATATATTGCTTGAATATATTAGAGATATTCAATAATTCTAATATTTACTATAGCACTAGGTTAAACAGTTTAGTTGAAGGCCAACCTAGAAATAAAAAATCACGAAGATGTGTATTACATTCATTAGAAATTCAGCGTATGAGACCTCCTCCAAGTGCATGGAAAGAAGTATGGGATTGCATGGATCATTCATGTCGTTTAGCACTTTCATTGATTGAAAGTAATAGCCTTGAGGCTACTTTGGATACGTATTTACGTAAACATCGGTAAGTTCATAAATTTTTATGATTGTCTACAAATTTTTGTATCATATCTACAATTATAGATTTTGTGGCGAATGTCGGACAAAGGTACTGCTGGCATTTTCTCTGTTAACAACAGAGCCTGAACCAGAGAAAGAAAAAGGCTATGTTGCTTCTTTATATTATGGGATCAGACGTTGCATACGTGATAGACATGTACATATACCTACAAATCCATATTTTATGGATAATCTTATGGGACGTATACAGCCAGAATTGATGGGGAGGTATAGACCTGCAAGATATTGTTATTCATAATTATATTTTGTAATTCAGTTGTAAAGTAACCTTTAAATTACAGGGAACGACATGCAAAAACGTTAGAAATTGCTCAAGAAGAAGTACTTACATGTCTAGCAATGTGTGTTGCTGAACGCTTGCATAGAATTCATAGACGATTAAGAGAAGAGGAAACTGTATGCAAAGTATTAGCTGCTGTTGCAGTAGATGCATTATCTAGGAATTTTCAAGTATAATTGATAATGAAATTTTATATTACTAAATTAATAGAATTACTTGTAAATGATTATGTGATTCTTCACAGATGGCTGTAGAAGTCAAACAAGGTATTTCTCAACTAGAACTTCTCTATGAAGAATTAACAAGAGAAGAAATAGCAAAACAACAGAGACGAGAAAAGTTACGTTTAAAACGCAAAAAGAAGAAAGAACGACGATATGAGATAGAAGAAAAAGAAAATACATGTGATGTATGCTATTATCTGTAAATTTAGACTTCCCAAATTTATGTATTTAATATTCTGACATAAATTAATTATTATTAGTGTTCAAGCAAAAAGCAAAGTGGTAGTAGCGATACGCCTTGTGCTTGTGGGGATTCAAAACCCACAACGCAAAACATAGATCAACATAAGGTAGATAGACTATTATTATATTTCTTTACTTAATTATAAATGTATGTATCTATTATTAATAACCATTGTTTGTCTATTGCAGTTACAAGTATTAGATCCAAAAAATAAGGGACCACCTACATGTAAATGCCCAGACTGTGTAAAAAAATCGAAGTCTGGTATATCACGATCACAAAATCAAACACAATTAGCATTCCCCAAAAAATCATCAAATATGCAAAAAAATACAATTAAAAAACATTCTGAATTAAAGACCAAAATTTCTGCAAATCAAACAAAGAAAAGTAATATACCTGTCAAAAACCTTTCTGAAGAAGAATTATTTGATGCGTGTGAATCGTGTAAGGTAATAATTTAATGTGTCAATACATGTTCTGAATATCGTTTATCGTGCGTTATAAGATTTAAATATCTTTTATTGTATAGGATCTTTCGGAAAAGATTGAAAATGATCATTGGCATCATCTAGGAGATTATAAAGATTCAATGACTAAAGGAATAGTAGATGCTTGGATCGGAAAACCAGGCAAGAGATGTAATATGTGGATAGAAATGAAGAAACGTTTCGAATTGTCAATCTCAGAAAGGAAAAGTCGTTCTTCAAGTGAACAATCGTCGCAAGATTGTGGTTATTCGTCGGAGCATAACATTAGCAGTTCTTCCCTTCCTAGTACTCCAGAAGGATCGGAAGTAGCTTGTAGCGATGGATGTTGTAACCATGAGAGGGACTGTCACGATATAAGACCATCTGAAAAACTTGTTCATTCCAGTTCTGGTATCTCGTTGTTAAAGGAAAGGGGTGGGGGTTTAACACTTACACAAATGTTAGAAGTAAGTGCGTAATTTGTTCAAATTCAGAACTTCATCTAGGACTTTGTTTTTATCTCCAATATGATTTGTTTCTTTTCAGGATTCTTATTTATCAGGCGACGAAGAAAAAGAAAGTTATATTCCAGCTGAGGAAGTATTGGAATTTAAATCTCGAATGTGCCAAGTCCTTGAAAAGCGACAAGAACTGCGTCAAACACTGAGAAGACGTTTTGCTATTTTATGCAGTCATCACAAACCCTTTACCATTCCTAATTAAGAATTCCTACTAGGTACAGTTACTTAATAGGATACAATCTTTCTTTTTTATATTGATTTACTGCCAGTAGATAAACAGGAGTGCAATAGATGTATTTCATATAACTGTTATCATTGGATGTCAAACTTCCTATGTGAATAAGATATTGTTGAAGATATACATCGTACGAACATCGTATGGTATGGTTTATCTGTAAGCAAAGAATTGCATCTAATAAACTAGAGGTACCAAGAAACAATTATGCCTTGAATTCTGTTGTTTTCTATGTAGCTGAATTTATAAAACTAAAAGACATTTGTAGATCAAAATTGTAATTGTAAATGAATGAAAGCAAAGTTTGTAGTCAAATATTAATTCTGAAAACTGGATTAAAAGAAATACATATGAATTGTTGCATTAATGCACAGATATTTGTCAGTGATCAGAATTATGAGACTGATTTCTACATGCTTGTATGTATGATTAAATATTAAATGATAATTTTTGTGAGCATGTATTGGTCATAAAATATGGCGAATAACGATCAACTGCACGTAGTAAATAATTGTATAAATTACTATGTACTTTTAAGAGGATTTTATTTTTTTGGATTTGTTTCCTTGCAAAATGAATGTAAATGTTGTAATAATAAAATGGCCAAGAAATATTAAATATTAATACAAAATAAATATTGTATTCCATTATGTATTATATTATTTCAAGTTATATCTTTTTTGTACAATTTTCTATAATAATATAAAATATTTTGCTTTCTTCTCAGATAATATATTACAAGAGTTTCATATTATACATTAGATAAAAGTATTAAACATATTTAAACTTCAATCTCAAATGTATTTTCTTATAAAAAAGTAAAATTATGCATATATATCGTTTTTCAGATGCGACCTTCGCCGTGTGGAGCATTTAAATGGAAACACAGAAATATCTCCATTATTAGTGGTCATATGAAAAAACTCAATAGTTAAAAATTATACTGCTTAGTAATGGTAGATAAAATTTTTTCTGGAAGTCATTCTTTTATGAGATTTCAATATCATCGTCGCCTGTTTTATTAGGGTCGTTTATTTTAATAGATTAATCAATCCATCTCTGTATTTCTTATAAAAAGGTAAAAGGTGTTTATGTTTATGTATGAGCTAGCTATTGTTTAGTTTTAGTTTTAACTTTAATTTTGTCAATTATAATATATGAAAGACAAGGGAAGAAACGAAGCGGTATTTTCGTGTTTACATTGTCTTTATCTTTTATACATTTGACAAAATTAAGGTTAAAACTAAAACTAAACTAATAGCTTTTGACATAAATAGGATAATATATTTTTATAGAGAATGAAGAGATGAATTGATTAATATATTAAAAAATACGATAACCTTAAAATCTCATTTAAAAAAAATGAATTTTAGAAGAAATTTTATTTACTATTGTATGTGCCCTTCTAAATAATATAACTTTGTGCTTTGGAGATTTTTCAGACAACTGCTAGTAACAGAAATATTTCAGTGTTCCTATTTAAATCCCCGCCATCTATATATGTATTAATTAATGTACATTGAGGAATGACTAGTTTGGACTACGTCGTGTATTATGCTTCTTTTCAAACTAGTTTTAGTTTAATGATCAACTTATTCATTATATTGTGCAAAGCATAAACATGCATTTGTTCCACCAAAACCAAAAGCATTTTTTAATGCCACGCGTCTAGAGGTTGTATTCCAATTTTTCTTTATATTAGGAGCAAAATTTAAGGATGTTTCTGTATCCAAATTATGCAAATTTAATGTTGGTGGAATTACACTCTCTTTTATTGCCAGAATAGTAAAAACAGCTTCTAAGTTTCCTGCTGCACCTAACAAATGACCGTGTGCACCTTTTGTACTAGAGACAGTTACGTTTTTACTATGTTGTCCCATAAATGATTCTATAGCTTTCAGTTCAATACCATCACCTAAAGGGGTTGAAGTTGCATGTGCATTAATAAAAGTTATTTCTACAGTTTCTATACCGGCATCTTTCACCGCTCTGTCCATGGCTAATATAGCACCTGTACCATCTTCACTAGGTGCAGTCAAATGTGTTGCATCACCAGATAAACCATACCCTAACACTTCTGCATAAATATTAGCTTTTCTTTCAAGTGCATGATTTAATTCTTCCAACACTAGTATTGCAGCACCTTCTCCCATAACAAATCCATCCCTATCCTTATCAAATGGTCTTGATGCTTCATACGGAAAATCATTTTTGTTAGTACTCAATGCTCGAAGTCTACAAAAAGCAGCTATAGCAAGAGGACTGATGCATGCTTCTGCCCCACCACATATCATTACACTTGTTTCTCCCCCACGAATAAAACGAAATGCATCACCTAGAAATTGGTTATATTACATAATCATAGTAAACAGAAAATATTTTTGATCTTTGTTCAAACTTATAATACCAATTGCATGTGCTCCAGTTGCACATGCTGTTGACACAGAATGATTTGGGCCACGAAGACCATATTTAATACTAATTTGTCCTGCAGCCATATTTGTTAATATTCTTGGCACAAAATAAGGACTAACTTTGTTATATCCTTTTTTTAAGGCTTCGTATGTTGTGCATACATCAATTAAATCTATCATTCCAATTCCTACTGCTACTCCTGTATCTCGTTTATCAGTTTCATTGTTTGGTTTCCAATTTGCATCATTCAATGCTTCTTCTGTAGCTATCAAAGCATAAGGAGTAGCTGGGCACATTGTACGTAACTCACTTTTTGTAAAATATGAATCAATATCCAATTCATCAGGACCATTTCCTTTAGGTACTAATGCAGCTATCAAAATATTATTGTATTATATATAGGATAATTCACAAATGCATACTTTAGATGTTGAATGTACACATTAAAATAAATAAGAAACATAATATAATCATATATTCTACATAATTGCTTACTTCAGCATTGAATGTATATATTGCAGAAGCTTGTCATGTCTTGAATTAGATAGAGTTTTAGAGAATCAATATTATGTCCTTGCAAGTTCATTATTCATGTATTGTAGAAGTAGAAATAAGAAAAATTATAAACTGTACACAGATCAAAATATGTTTCAATTGTGTATACAACAATATTAAGACTTGCAATGTATATATTGAGATACAGGACAGACTTTGAACATTTTCCTTGATCATCTATAACTTAAAAACTAAAGTACATAAGACATGTGTTCATATGATGTCTTTTACTTATTTCAATGTGTAGATTCATTCCCTGAAGTATGGATATGTATTTATGAATCACCCTATATATTGGAAATTTATTATAGAATGTAAAAAGTTGAGATATTTATACAAATTTATTTAGAACACATAAAGATATATAAAACACTTACCAACTTTGCAAGGTAGCTTGTCATATTCCGGATTAGTCAATTTGGTGATACCTGATTTAGAATTAATAAGCGCTTGCCAAGCATTTTGTACACCAATTCCCAGAGGACATACTATACCCATTCCTGTAACAACAACTCGCCGTTTGCATCTTGCAGCGGTTGTTAATCTACGATTAATAATAACAAGCGGAGTAAACATTTGACCGATAAGAATAAGTATTTGAAAGAAATATATAGTTTAACTTCGGCTTAGGGAATATAAAATTATTGACTTGTTTTTTGTTATTTAATATTTTTCGCCGCGGAGAATTAAAAAATGCTAGCCTTAACTCTATAAATTCAGCGGTTCAGGAATTATGTGTATATAAAACCGAGCATTTTTAACGCATTGTACAGGTTAGTATGACACCATATTGTTTCTATCCATCATGTGATTGGTCCGTACAGATAAGCATTGAATTGAACTTCATCGAATATCAGTTTATATAGGTTTGTATACATAAATGTAATCGGTCGCCTCATGGCGCGATGTCCGGAGAATAAAACGTAACTCAAACCTGTCCAAATGTATAAAAGTCTACGTGCCCAAACCTAATCCAATACTCACGATTTAAAATTCCGCCACCCACGTGCATTTGTTTACAGTCAGCGACTCTACTCATTGGACGAATCATGGATAGAAGCCAACATGGCGTCAAATTAACGTGTAAAATACGCTAAACTTCTGTGATAAAAACGCTAAACTTTACATATACATAACTTTCGAATCGCTAGATTCCTAATGTTAAGACTTGCATTTTCGGATTCTATGTGTCAAAAATTGTTATAATATATATAAAAAAGAGACAATAATTTTATGTCCCCTAAACTGAAATACAGCTAAATATATTAAGGTTATATATTATTATACCATTACTTTCTACTAGGAAAAACTCAATATTTTACGTTTTACAGAAGTCTCTTTTATGTTCATTTTACATATAATAATTGGCAACAAATATAATGTAAATACCAAGTAATCCTTAAAATATATGCAATAAGAATATTTTTGTAGAATACAATAGATATATAACTAAATATGACGCAAAAATCTATAATCCCCAGTATTTATTTAATCTTAATTTTATAAAATTGATTTTATATATTTAATACCAAAATGAAATTTTGTTACTGTTATCTATAGTTAACTTTTCATGAATGTGAAATAAATTGTTTAATATGTATAATACTGAAATATATGCATATACGTACAATATGTATATTTGTATATATATCATTAAATATCATTTATCTGTTACGATTATTTATAGTGTTATTGGATAGGTATTACGTTACTATTATGAGCATTATATTAATTTATTTAATTATTATGTTCCTATCAAATATCATAGAAAATGTTTTAGTCGAGTGTGATAAATTTTAAGAAGATCGTTTTATTCTGTTTGAATAAACAGTTATAAAAATTACTTTAATGTGCAATATATAAACTGTACTATTACATTTTGTAAACTAAAATCATATTTTACAATTAAATAATATATTTGTTCATAATTATTTTTAGTAATAATAAAATATTTAAATAAACAATAGAATAGTTCATTAATTTATTAAGTAGTATGTAAAATCTATTTCTGCTAGCATTTTTTATTGTTTATTGAAATTAATTAGTAATTAATTCTAGAGCTTTTGTATCAACGTAATACATGATTGGAAGTAAATTCTGATTTTAAAAAATTTGGATGTGATTGTACTTCAATATGGCGAACCGCGACAAAGGACGCAAAAAGTGGGGAGAATTTTTACAAGGTACCTTGAAAAAAATTATTTCGCTGAATAATATAAATATCTTAATTTGTAATCCCGTGATTATATTTCGTGTGTAGGTAATAAACACACATGCCCCTTTTCAATTCTGTTAGGTGCATTTACAGAGCTAACCTCACCAAACAAGCTAACCTAAAAATACAGCGGGAATTATGCTGTGATATGTTGTGAAATTTAACCAATGTAAGAAGTAAATTTAGCATATATTATAATTCGTATTAGATTTTTATAGAAATTGCAAATTTATCTTGAGCAGTTAAGGGTTATATAACTTTTATTCCTAATTCTCGTAAATTGATAACTTCAGTTACTGTCAAGAGTGTCAACAATCACTATTAGTTATTGCACTTAGCAAAGTGTTATATTTAACTAATAGCAATACTTAGTTATCGTATATGAACGAACTTCTGTCATCTAATATGCTAAAAACATTGGAAAAGACTATTACAGTTATAGATACATTATACATATACCTCTAACCATAATTTAATAAATTTTAGAGCAATCATTTATGACTGAAATATATAACTTATATATGGAATATTAATGCTTTCATAAACAAGAATATTGTATTTATTCCTTATTCAATTTGTGATATGAATTATTTATTTTTTTTTTTCATAATATTCAGTATACTTACTGTATAATATTACTATAATAAGTATAATATTACTATCGTGTAAGATCTAGCAATTTTAATATGTTTTTGATTTAGATATATCTTTAAGTTTAATTTTTCAGCTTAAACAGTGATAATGTTTGAACATTGATTATGAACATATTATCATTTATTAAATTTCATTTATTATAATGCTATACATATTAATAAATAGTTAATAACTCCAAACACAATTTCATTTATATTTAATTTATTCAACATATTATTTTTAATTTTGTATATACTTCAAATTAAACTAAATTATAATGTTGTAAGGATAAATATAATATATTAGATAATTAAGATATACGTACTTTACTTAGAAGATGTGAAATTTTATATTTCCAGATAATTCAAAATTAGAAGAGGATAGGTCGATAGGAATGAAAGGTGGAGGAAATAGAGCACCTCAAGCTTTATATAGGCCAGGAAGTGGACCTCTTCGAAAATCAGGAAGATCTACAGATGATTTAGATAATGAAAATATTTCACGGGAGAAACCTAAATCTAGCTCCGTCCAACATCGTTTAAAACAGTCACAACTCAATAAATCCAACCAAAATCAAAATAATCCACCATCATCTCAAGTTAAAAATGTAACAGAAAAATTGAATGATCTAAATATTAATTACAGAAGCGTTACAAACATTGAACAGGCACAAGGTTCTTCTCAAAATAGTAATTCTGGAGATTCAAGAAGGAAAACTAAGAAACCAGAACAGCTATTATATGTACCTAAAAAAGTAAAAGAAGCATTAGCTGAACAAGATGTAACAAATAGGTGAATTCCATAAAATATAATTTTGTTTTATTATTAATGGGTTGAATAAAAATATAATTCTTATCTCTTAGATCTCCCAATCAAGGAGGTTGGGATCAGGATCAAGAGAGAGAGCATAGTGAAGATCGTGATTCTCATTCAAATCGTAGTCATAAAAGTGATAGTCAATGTAATCGGTTAAGTGGTCATGGTAGAAGAAATAGCGAAAGTGGAAGTAAAAACCGAGATGAGCATGATAAAAGATATTCAGGTAATCGAAGAACTCGGCACGGTAATGAAAATGAAGAGCGTTGGCGATCTGACTCTCCTTTATCTAACAGAGGTTATGGAAATAGGAAAGATAGTTCTCGTGAAGTTAGACAGGTCTGAAATAATAAGTTGATATTTTACATTGTCCAAAGAATTTCTTTATAAAACTAATTTACAATATTTATTTATTTGTTTAGGGTTCAGAACCTCTTTTTGCAACAACGAATCACTTAAATGATTTCAATCGTACTAGAGATACACGTAGTGTAGAACCTGCTGGACATCCAGAAAAGTTTCAAGGCAAACCACCATCAGGGAAATGGGGTGGTACTAAAGATAGTTTGCCAAAAAAAGTAAAAATAAAACGCTTACCACCTAGACTTCAGAAAAAATACTTTTTGGATAATGGTTTGCCCTTACCACCAAGTTCCTCACCGTCTGAAGATACATGGAATAGCAATAGTGCTTCATTTCAGGTAAAATTAATATTATCTTATAAAATTTGATTAAACTTTGTTAAATTTTTTGTTAAATGTAAATTATCTTTTTAAAGGCACCGTCAAACTATAATTTTCCACCTGCAATGCAACATTCACAAACGATGCAAAGTTTACCTCCATCTGGTCCATTACCTCCACAAACTAGCTGGTCTAATACACCATCACGAGCTAGAGGTAGAGGTAGACTTAGACCAGAAGATTTAGAAAGTTCAACAAACGTTTTTAGGTGTGTTACACCTGATCAGTATTCAGCTCCAAGTTCCAGATCTCATACACCAAGCCAAGAATTTATGCAAAGGTATATAATTTATATAATTATAGGAACATAATTTATAAATGTGTATTATATTTTGTGATATTCTTAATATTGTATTTTATTATATGGACAATAGCAATTTAATATAATTTTCGTATCTTTTAAAAGTAGATCTTACGATCGTCGTGGCAGTAATAGTACTATGTATACTAGTATGGAAAGTTTAAGTCGAGTAGATAGTTCAACGATACCACCGCCATCATCAGCATCACCCGTTACTTCAATGTCCAGTATAAACAAACGTCAAATATCGCCAGAGAGTCATCGTCGAGGAATATCTCCATCTCCAGCTTTTCACCGCACTCAAACGTAATGATTATTTATAAATAAATATTTATGTTTCTAATATCATTATTAATTATGTTTTGATTTTTTTAAGGCAACGGTGTAGCAATACATCTGAGCGTAATACAATACAAGAAAAAAAGAACGGTCAACAAAATTCAGGTGTCAGTTCATCAAAAGGTGAATCTATCAACACTGCGTTAAATATATCTGTTGAACATCCATTTGTAAGTATTTCATTGTAAATACATTTATCATTGTGCAGAAACATATAATCGTATTTGAATACATATATTATACATAGGATTGGAGTGAAGACGTTGAATTAAGTGAGAAGCTAGAAGCTGAGCGTGCAAGTCGTAGTTCATCTGTATTGAGTTTACGTGAAAATGTTAATGTGTCAGGAAATGAAACTACAACAAGTAGTCATAATCGACGTAAAAAAAAAAAGCGTGAAAAGAAACACGCGGTAGATCAAGGAAGGTAAGAATTGCCAAAATTTATAGCTATTATTTATATACTTTACAATTTACATATTAAGAATAGGAATTTATTTTATAGTAAATTTATTTTCCTATATGTTTTAAGGAGTAATAGCATAGATAAAGCTCGTGTTAATAGTCGTGATCGGCAAAATAATCAGCAAAATAGAGAAAATGATAACTATAACAATAATCAAAAAAACAATAACAGTAGTAGGAGATATGACCACAAAAGACACCGTAATATTATACAACGTAGTCGAGAATCTAGCAAAGATAGAAGTTATCGTGGTGGTAATCGAAACTTTGATGACCTTCATCGACATAGGTATGTATATGCGAGGGACGTCCAGAAAGTAATATCCGTTTTAAAGTTACAACAATATAAATGCATTTTGAAAAGTTTTCTTCATTTATAACTTTATTATTATACTTTATATAATACTTAGCTATTTTTCAATATAACCACCGCTTCTCCGTTACACACTTCTGCCACGAGTTCAGATAACTAGTGTTTCACGTCCTTTAAATCAGTGTTTCCTACAAGGCGTTTCATTCATCCAAAAACTCTTTCAATTTTGCTCGTCTTTTTTTTAAATCGAAAACTATTGTAATTTGGCGATACATTTCTTTTGGACGAACGTTTTCAGCATTCGAAAGGTGCAAAGGTATGACAATCCATCATTGGCGTGATTTTCAATTTGCATCGCTATTTTAAACGTATGAAACAAGGACAGTACTAGTTATTTCAACACGAAATTTCATATGGAAATTTCATATGCCAGCTTATGAATAAATCCTGCTATAAGCATATTCCATTGTTTTTTATAGCTTTCATACATAAACAGGTATTACGTTCTGGACAGCCTCATATAAATTGTTTTAAAAAGCATATATTTTGTGTTGTCTATGTTAGGAATTAATATCATTATTTTATTGATACATGACTTTCAGAGCGTCCGATCGATATTTAGATGAAAATTGGAGAACAGGTAGAAAAATGTCAGTTTGTGATTCTGACGATGGTCGACAAACACCTAGTGTTTCTTCACATTCTGTCACGTTAGCAAATACTTTAACAGCACATCAAGCATCACCTACTGGATATACCAGTTCTCAACCACCGGGTGTTTTGGTGTTACCTGATACTAGCCAATCTCCGCCTAATCATCAAACTTCGAGGCAACAAGGAGTGCAACAACAAAGAACGTTATTTGATCCCAATAATCCTAATAAGCCAATCGTTATTACCTCTCCTAGTAGTAGAGCAGCAGTACAAAGGTATAAATATATAAAAAAAGTTTTTTGTACTTTTTAATTCTTTATTAAGTTAATTAATTTCTTTATAATAGAATTAATCGATTTATTGAATGTTTTACATTCAGAGAAAGTGAAACTACATCTCAAGGTTCAAGTATACCAGTGTTTCAATCCCATGGGGGTATTAGTTCTACTCATCATAACTTCCAGGGAACGCATTTGGATGGCGTGCCACCACCATACATGACAAATGACCAATTTGGAAATATAAGACCTTCGTGGTATGATCCTTACTCCGATAGGTATGTAAAATCAATAAATATATTGCAAATCATGAATAAAAATAAGTATAATTATCCTAATAATAATTTATAATTCTTCATTTGACAGTTTTCGATTAGCTAAAAATCCTTACTTACTCTTGGATATAGAACGTGCTGATTTAGAATTGCAGTGGATACTAAGTTCTGGTGGTTTTACATCAAATTGGGAGAGGGTTTTGTATATACGACACTTTCTACAAGAAAGTTTAAAAACTTTGCTCGAGACTGATATCAAATTTTGTCAAGCTGAGAACGTTGAACAACATTTTTGGAAAATACTTTTTTATAATATGATCGAAATGCTGCGAAAAGGCATGCCTAAAGAAAGTTCTGAAGGTCGAGAACATTATAAAAAAATTATGTTAAAAATTATTGACGATGGTACCGTATATTTAGAGAGTTTGTTGACTGTTCTTGAAACGAAATACGAATTTAAATTGGATACATTTCTTGCATCGTCGACTTTGCCTAAGGGTCTTGGGATCTTAGGTTTAGCCTTAGTAAGTGCGCAAAAAATATATCTATTTTTGGGTGATTTGGCGAGATATAGAGAACAGGCAAATGAAACAAATAATTATGGAAAGTCTCGGCAGTAAGTAGGAAATAGACACATTATTATTACGTCCTATAAAGACGACATTATTTTATGCAAACTTTTATTCTCTTTTAGATGGTATTTGAAAGCACAACAACTTAATCCAAAGAATGGAAGGCCTTACAACCAGCTTGCATTACTAGCACATTATGCTGTACGTATTTTCACTTTGTGTACGATGAATGAAAAAAACAGTAAATAAAATTAAACAAATTAAATATGAATTTTGATTCTAGAGGCGAAAGTTGGATGCGGTGTATTATTATATGCGATCTCTTATGGCATCTAATCCTTTCCATTCTGCGAGGGAGAGTTTAATAGCACTTTTTGATGAAAACAGGAAGAAGGTAAGACAAAAATTTAAGTACTTTCTTATATGTTTGTATTAATACTAACGTTAATAATATTTTGATTTTGTTTTGCTGCCAGTATCTACATTATGTAAGTAAATTTCGATACTTGGTGTGATATCTCTAAGTACCGGTTATCTTAACTAAAGCTTGAAGTAGTCCTCTTTATTTTCGAACCGTTTAATATACCTTTGTTTTATTTGCATTGGATTTTTCTTATAAATTTTCTTTGCGCATCATATGCCTCCTCGCACGCTTTCGACTATTAATAGTCCAATGTATAAAAGTCAATATTTTTCGCACAATCATAAGTACTTGAAAGCAAATCATTCTATGCTTAAATATAACTGATAGCGTAATTAGTGATTTGAGACGGTAGTATTTACGGAGAATAGAAACATATAGTTTGAACATTTTTTGAGTATAGTCCGCTGCATTTTGCTGAATTATTTTTTATAAATAAAAGCACCATTTCTGTTAGTTACTAGCACTATTTCGCACATGATACTAGCATGCATATTTTTTAAATAAGTGCAATCGAAAGATACAAACATTTAAAGAGCCTTTTACGCTTTACACATATGATGCTTGTATCTTTCATTAGTATTTGAGAGAATTTAGATGTAATAGGATAATTGACAGGACTCCTATAAAGACAATGAACTCTCATTTACGCTATGCCCTATGCTGTCCTTAATTTCATAACAAGCTACATATAGGATTCAATTGTAATGTATTCTAATAGTATGAATCGACGGAACGGAAACGGAAAGAGGAGAGAGAATGGAAAGAACGAGCCAGGATGAAAGAGAAAGAGGGAGCGAACAATATTGGCGGCGGACTAAGAAGAGAAATTTGGATTCATCCTGGTGGAAGACGAGTTCATCGTACAACTACTGCAGCCACTGCCAACGAAGCGAGATTATCTCATAGCGATTTAGAAGAATTGGCACAATTAAGCAGCGTTGAGGTAAAATGGCATAAACAAACTTACTTCTCTTTTTAATCGTAGAACAAAATATCTATATCATAGAACACAATATAGTATAGTTTCATAGTTTTAAATACATTTTTAGATATATATCTCTAAATAAATCATGCCATTAAATCGTATTTTAATATAAATTGTGAATCTTGCATGTTTTAGGTAAATAAACGATTCGTCACATCCTACCTTCACGTTCATGGAAAGCTGATCAATAAGATAGGGTGAGTGATTTTATTGTTTATAATTCATAATATTTATTATTTCTAAAATAATTTAAAAGGCTATATGTATCTTCAAAAGTAACAGACGTGAAATACATCTCGTTGATCATATACGAGATAATACTTTGTACGATAAACTTTTGAATAGACGAACGCAGAGGATATAAATATATTTAAGACAGAAAAGAGAAATTATCGATGTTTCATCTCTGTTTAAACGCATAACCGGTAAGCTAATATAATTCGAAGAAACAACGTGTAACTTTTTGTCGTGTTTTTCACCGAAGTACGTTTTTGCATACTTGGTAACTGTTATGTTTTCTTCTATAAATACATGGTGGAGAGCTAACTGCGGGTTTGCTGTGTTTGTTCAGCATATTTCCGTGAAATGTTGGCTCGTTTAACCGACTATTGTACGTTTCGAAAGAAAGGATTTTAGAATTATATTTGAACTATTTCATTCTTTTTTCGTTGTTTTTATTCCATGAAATTTACGCGATATTACGTGTTTGAATTCATGTAAGAAAATATATGTACATCATGTGTTCTCGTTAGGCTGTGATATTAACTCGTGTACCGTCGTTTGTTACGTGAACATAGTTTTAATGGCTCCCAGAAGAGCTATAACGAAGAGTTCCCGCTCAGCAAAGGGCTTACTGTGTACAACTTTGATCACCATACGGTCCATTATTAATTGCACAGTAGAGATTCCAAGTTCCAATGCTGTCGATAAGTCGCTATTAATTTAGGGGAG